>NC_044567.1:58954040-59568040 GCF_007565055.1 Rhinopithecus roxellana
TCTGTTTTCCAACTATCTTATTACCTGCCATTCCCAGAACCCACCATGTTTTCTCTTATACCTGGATTTTACACACGTTGTTCCCTCTACCTGGAACATATTTTCCCCACCCATCCATTCTCTGGTTAACTTTTACTGGACTAAAAAGCATATGACAGAAAACAAACAGTACCAGCCGTCAGCTGACAGTTCTTGCATTATGTTAATATTTTCTTTCTCTGAAGCTCCAGAGACCAAAACTGTACAAAACAACAAATCAAGCAATCCCACATGGTAAATAATTTTTCACCAATAAAAGTTAAATATAGTTCATATATGCTTATATTATACAAGTCTTCTAGGAAGACAGACATTAATGATGCAAATTTTAATGCTCATTTATTTTAAAAAATCCATGTATAATATTAGCAGATTATTCCTTTTGGAGTCAGATACATGTGGCTTTGAGTATCAGCGCTGCCACTTACTAGCAGTATGATGTTACGCAAATTATCAATCCCTTTGTGCTTCAAACTTCTCATCTGCAAAGTGGAAATCATCCTAGCACCCGCCTGATGGATTTCTTGTAAGGATCAAATGAGATGATAAGAATGAAGTGCCGGCCGGGCGCGGTGGCTCAAGCCTGTAATCCCAGCACTTTGGGAGGCCGAGACGGGCGGATCACGAGGTCAGGAGATTGAGACCATCCTGGCTAACACGGTGAAACCCCGTCTCTACTAAAAATACAAAAAACTAGCCGGGCGAAGTGGCGGGCGCCTGTAGTCCCAGCTACTCGGGAGGCTGAGGCAGGAGAATGGTGTAAACCCGGGAGGCGGAGCTTGCAGTGAGCCGAGATCTGGCCACTGCACTCCAGCCCTGGCGACAGAGTGAGACTCTGCCTCAAAAAAAAAAAAAAAAAAAAAAAAGAATGAAGTGCCTTGTGCTATTTACCAGGCACGCAGTGTACTCATTCACCTCAGTGAATGATCACTGTTGCCAACTTCACTGTTGTCATCATCATCATCAATATATATCAACAGCCCTGCTGCGTCTTTCTGTGGTGGCTCCTGGTGCTTTAAAACTTGATATGCTGATTCCATTCTGCAGCTACCAAAGCCTTTTGGGGGTTAACCTAACCTTGATCACTCCTGAAGAGCATCCAACCACCACCTTCACCTTGGGCAACAGGAAACCACAGGGCTCTTCTCAGGTGGTTATTCCCAGGAGGGGGAACTTACTAAGACATACCAGGGGTCCTAATCAACAGAATAATTAAACAGGGAGGCAGCCCTCTTCTGCAATCCCTGACATCTAAAGAGTCTGTCGCCCTTTTCTAAGCCTATTCACATTTGTATGTCCAACTTGAGGGAACCAGGGCAGATATTACTCCTCTCATCATTTTAAAATGAGGAAACTGAGGCACTTAAAGACAAGCTGCCCAAGCTCACATAAGTGAACTGTTCAGCTTTTTCTTCAGATTACCCCATCCCATGCCCACTGTGCACACACCCTGAGCAGCAGCCCCTAACCTCAATATCCTCTACCCTTCCCAGAGGCGCCACCAGCTCCTTTACACAGTTTAGTTTTCCCTTCTCCCAACAATGGCCGTCTGTAAGAGGCCCTAGGTGCCTGGAATTTGAAATTGTTTTTCTTCCCTCCCTTCCTGAGGACCAGATTGTTCCTAAGCTCCAGGCTGCCTGGCCAGTGCAGGCCTGACTTGCTGGCACCTAGGGTTGCATTGAGGATATGGATTTGTTTTTGCAGGACTGCTCATGAGCGATGGAGTGCTGGCGTTGGCTTCCTTGTGAAAGGCACATGGCAACTAGGCATGTATTTGCAGGGAAGGAAACTTCAAGAATAAACAGAAAATACACACACTCCACATCCTGCCAGCCAAGCCCCAGCCTCCCCAGTTCTGACAGGTGATCCATTCTGACTTCCTTACCGAGACACACACCCAAGCCAACTGCAAGCCTTGAAGCATGGCGGGTGGGAAGGAGCACAAACCAAGATTCTCCACATTCTAGGGGTATGGGCTTGAAAAAATGAAACAAGGCCCACATCTGAAACCCAGGGAAAGCAATGCCTACCTCTTAGGGTTATTGCAAGAATTGGAATTCAAGCTTATATCATGCCCATCCCAGGCCTGGAGAGTGGGTATCAGGGCATGCTAGCCTTGTCAGCATTCTTTTGGCTCCTCCAACATACCAAAGTCTTCCCTACCTCAAGGTCTTTGAATGTGCTCTTTTCTCTGTCTACGATGCCCTCTCCCATCCCTTCTCCTCTCACTCTCTCCTTGTGAATGACACCCCTCATCCTCCAGGTTCCAGCTTAAACATCATCTTCTCCAGGAGCCTTTCCCAGCTACCCCAGATGCAGGAGAGAACCCCCATCCCACCCCACCCCAATAATTGCTCTCTATATAGTTTGACTTGTTTGAATATTCCTCACAATTTCTAATAATTTTTATTTGCTCTGTCTTCCTGTCCAAATTTTAAGCTCCTTGAGGGCTGCTCTCTGCTGTGGCAGAATTTGTGCCTAGAATTTGATAGGGGATCAATCAAAATCTGTTTAATTAATAAATGAATGCCATTACTTTGTGCAGGCTTAATTAGTTCAAGGGAGAGATCAATAACAGCCACTAGAACCCAGAATCCCTGACCCTGTGGGCAGTTTTATCTCCAGCTGAGGTCAGATGAAGAATAAATGGCAGTGGCAGAAAGAGGCATAGTCAAAAAGGCCAAGAACACTAATGGTCTTATTGCTAGAAAGGACATTGCAAAAATTCAAACTCTTTATTGTGTTGGTTCTGTAATATGGGGCCAATATACTATACCAACTGGACATTTCCTCCCATTTCTGCTTGAGAATCTTCCCTACCTGCATGAATGTGTTGACTTAAAAACGTCTAAATCACCGAAGAATTTAATGGAAGACTGGATGAAAAAAAATACTATCAGTGACAATACATAGGAATTCACAATTAAGTTCTATCATACAACACAGATTTCTGAGGGCCTTGGATTACAAACAAATGTGATTCTACACTCAATAGCTGAAAAACTTGCTCAGAAAACAAAATACAAAATTTTTAAACCATTCCAGAGATCTATTAAAAAAGCATAAATAGTCTACAATAATGATTTGGTTAAGTGCTTTGAAGGTCAGAGTGAGTTAGAGTTAGGAAAAAATTAAAAGAAAGAGTTTTGGCCAAGGTCTTGAAGAGAGTGATTGAACAGGCATTGGCACTAAAAACTTATAACATTTTAGAACTGGAAGAAGGATTCTTTTTGTTATTAAATATAACCCACTTATTTACAAATGCAGAAAATGAAGCCCAGTGTTCCCCATCCCCTCATCCAGTTCCTGCAGGAGAAGAGGGTCAGGACATCAGGAGCCGGGGCTCCCAGTCTTTCCACTACATCATCTGGGCCATTTTAGAAGGAGGTGGGGCAACGTATCAGCCAGGGCACCAAAACGAGTGAGCAGGATGTGGCAGTGGCTATAGCAACAAAACTAGGCCAGGAGTGTGCAGAGATGTGACAAGAAAGGCTCGAAGGTGGACGGAGGGTGGCTGGTGGCCGGTTTCCTCATAGAACACCCTTATTTTTGGCCTGTTGACTTGCTGAGCAGTGCCTGAGTCATCCCCCTCAAGGCTTGTAACCAATTCAAATAGAGGAGTTTACACATCATTCCCTTGACTTTGGGCATCGTGGGTGCCCACCAAATATGTGTTGATTTGCTTTGACTCTGATGCTGGGCCTTTAAGTGTGAGATGGGGGAGTCTGTGTGTGCTACCAGCAGAGGGTGTTCTGTTTATGCTAGAAAAGTGCAGAGCAGGAAAAAAATATATATAAACCACCTCTTTTATAGATAGCAGGCATTGCCCCTTTTGAATTAAAATGCTTTTGTTGGTGTGGAAAGAGTTGAGCTGGAAGAACAGCACAGAGACTGGAAGAACAGCACAGAGGTGCCATTTTTACCCTCCCTTTGCTACATCCAAGCATGGCACCATGGGTGTGGTCCCCTTTCTCAAGCTGGAGAAAGAGCCTCCCCAGAGACATTTGGATTCCAGCTCTATTTTTTAATAGCTGCATGACCTTGGGCATGACTTTGACCTCTGTGAGCCGCACTCTCCTGCTAACATTTGGGAAAGCATTTCAGCATTATGCATGGCCAACAGTAGCTGCTCAAAAAATACCAATTCTTCTTTACTTACTGATAAAAGTAGCCCAAGGGGAGTGGACAGGCTACAGGGAGACAGGGAGAGCAACTCTAAGTGGTCTGGTGGCAGAAAAATAGGAGTCCATTCTCATGCTGCTGATAAAGACACCAGAGATTGGGTAATTTATAAAGAAGAAGAAGTTTAATAGACTCACAGTTCCATGTGGCTGGAGAGGCCTCACAATCATGGTGGAAGGTGAAAGGCACGTCTTATATGGTGGCAGGCAAGAGAGAATAAAAGCCAAGTGAAAGAGGGAACCCCTTATAAAACCATCAGATCTCGTGAGACTTATTCACTACCATGAGAACATTATTGGGGAAACTGCTCCCATGATTCAGTGATCTCCCACCAGGTCCCTTCCACAACACATGGGAGTTATGGGAGCTACAATTTAAGATGAGATTTGGGTGGGGACACAGCAAAACCTTATCAATAGAGCACTGAGGAATTGTCAAATCAGGGAACAAACCCAAAAGCTTCTGAAGAGGAAGAAATGGGGTCATGGTTAGAAATGAAGAGCAAGGCTCAGAAAACTTGGGCATGAAGCCCAGTACCACCAAGGCAAGAGCATTTGAGCAAGTTCTATTCCCTCTTTGGATCTCAGCATTTTCAAGTAAAAATAAGGAAGTTTTCATATTGATCGCTGAGGGTCCTTATAGCTCTATGGTTCGATGGCATCATACATGACCATGGCAAAGGGAAGAGGCTGGAGCAAAGGAATTGCCTCCTTGGTTGTCTTTCTCATCAAGGGCAGAAGCCAAGTAGACAATCACATCAGGACCTAGCAGACTTAATGATCCTCAGAATAGTGGCAAAGAGATGAAGGTGAAGTACACTATTTTCAGCCCAGAGGGTCTCCATTCTTTCCAGGTTCCAGCTACACTGGGAGAAGTTGCAGGGGAGGCATACTAAAGGAAACAATCCAATCTATCACAAAAGGCCCTGAGACTGGACAACACGGTAAGAAAATCAATTAAAACTGCCTCTGGCTTTGACCATGTTTGCCTATAAATTAAGCTCCAGTACCTAAGCCACTTTCTCTTTCCTGCCCTTCCAGGGTAAAGGAAGAGAAGCTAAGAGGATGCAGCAGGAATTAAAAGTGCAAGTCCATCATACCAAAGAGCTGTCTCAATTACATCCTGACCCCTTTTAGTAATGTAGCCAGGGGTGTGGTTGCAGTTGGTTTAGTCCCCTGACATTTAACCACCTCCAAGATAGGCCTGGGACTGCTGAGACTCCAGTGGTAACCAAACCAAGGATCCTGAGCACTTCCCAGTGCCCAAGCTGGCAAACAAAAGAACATGAGTGTTGTTTGGGTTGGGTAAGCTGATACTGCTCTTCCTTTCCAAACTATCTGGGTCTGTGGAAGCTGGATATATTAGTTTCCTAAGGTTGCAATAACAAGGGAACACAAACTGGGCGGGGGTAGGTGGGGAGGGGGGTTAAAATAACAGAAATGTATTTTCTCAGAGTCCTGAAAGCTAGAAGTCTAAAATCAAGGTATCAGCAGGGCTGTGTTCCCTCTGAAGGATCAACATGTTCCATGCCTCTCTCCTGGCTTCTGGGAGCCTCAGGCATTCCTTGGCTTATAGATGCTTCCTTTCAATTTCCCACCTTCTCATAGGGTTTCTTCTATCACATCACAGCATCTTCCCTCTGTATTTGGCTGTGTCTAAATTTTCTCTTTTTATAAGGACATGAGTCATATTGCATTAGAAGCCCACCCTACTGGCTGGGGTAGTTGAGCTATACCCAAAGATGAATATGACCTCATCTTAACTAATTATATCTGCAATTACCCTGTTTCCAAGTAAGGTCCCATGATGAGGTCCTGGAGGTTAGGTCTTCAACATCTTCTGGAGAACACGATTCGACCCATGACAATGGGCTTCTGTAATTTATGACCAAGGGGTCAAGATTTGAAGGTAACATTCCTGAAAGATTAAAGACCATGAGGACGTATTCCATGTCCTCAGTGTCCTTTCACCAGAAACAGTACATTTTGCTGGACGCCAACACAAGCAGTTTCAAGCCAGATGCTGGCTTATAATCTCTCTCTCTCTCTTCACTTAGCCCACAGCTGACTCCCCCATGAGCTGCCAAACACTCATAATGCATTCTCGTCACCAAGAAATGCCACTGGAATGAATCTGCACCAAAGCTATTTATGTGACTAATGAACCTCCATTACGTTGCATCCAAGTAGGAGTAAAATTTATATTCTACTCAATGAAGGAGGGCTTTCTTGGAGGGGGTGGGAATCACAGATGGCTGGGAATAGAGGCAGGCATTTAGAAAAAGCCACATGTATAAACAAATACCAACACGACAACACTGTAAAGGTATCTTGTATCACGTTGGGAACTGTTTCTCCAAACCTCCACAAAAAAAAAAAAAAAATTCAAACTAGAATACTCTCAGGGGTGGCAAGGGAAAAGCCATCCCCTTTTCTCCTTTCGTGGTTTCAGGTACAAAAAGGCTCCACCACTGGTGTCTCCTCACATATTATTTCTATATTAGTATTACCAGGCTTGTAAGCCAAAGACAGATGCCAAACAAAAAGCTGATCACATTTCCCAATCTTATTTGCAAACAAGCGTTCATTTCCTGCTTATCAAGGCACAGTGCGGGTACTTTGTCCATTCAAATCATTGTCTTAAGCCAGTGATGCAAACCAATGAGCAAGGTTCACCCCAACCAGAGCCTGGACGCTCAATGTCATTGAACTCAAAGAGCAGATAATTAGTATTGAAGGGTGTGATTGCAGCCCAGTCGGCCAGGTAATCAGCCCCTGATTTCTCTTCAGGACTCTAGACCAGTTGGAAATCTTAGCCCTAGAGGAGGCTGGAGGGAATTATCCTGGAAGTGTAGTATCCCTTTTCAAATATAAACACCAGACAATTACACCAGCCAGTTAGCCCTTCCTTGCTCAACACACTTGTGTTTCAGGCAGCAATTGGAAGGGACGAAAGGGACCCCAGCTCTGCCTAGGCAGCTGTCTCCCAGCCTTGGCTTCCTAGGGTTCTTCCATCAGCTCACTCACATATTCCAAGACTGTCGCAACCTTGGGACGTCTCTGCAGACTGAGCCTCCTCATCTCGGTGCTTGTTTTGCAAACATTTGGCTGCTTCATGGGAACCTGCCTCAACCTGAGGCCTCAGCTCCCTCTTGGCTGGGATGGTAAAGTCTTCTTGAGAAGGGCTGATCTCTTTTCTGATCACTCAGATCAGATGGCTTGGAAGTGACAAAGTGAAATGCATCTCTCTGCCATCCCTTCAAAGATGGAATGCCAGTTCTCCCTTCTCAGCAGCTGACAGCCAACTTTGACATAAAACTTAGGTTGAATATTTAAATGGACACTCGCATAGGAGCAAAATTTTTAGGAAAGTAGCTAAAGGTTCAAAACAGATCCCTAGTCTCCTTTCTGACCCTGGGTGGCCCCTTCTCTCTGGACAGGGACGCCATCTGACAGGGAAGATACATATGGAAATGTAGTTGCTTCTATATCAGAGAATGCTTTCTCCATTTTCTTTACAGTGCTTTGCTTTAACCAAATTAACAATGGCTAACATAGTTAGACAGCAAAATAAACATGAGTGGCCATAAAACACTGACTCTTCCAGGCTCTGATGGAGGCTGTGGAGCCAGCTACCCGCCCCTGGACTCGGAGGGAGGGCCTAGCATAAAACAAAATTTGCACGCAAGACTCCATGTATTATCAACATATCACATTCAGACTCCTGCCAACCCCACAGCAGACACATAACTCTACATTATGTAATGTGGAACTCAGCAAGGCTTTGAGAAAAGTGGCTTTTTGCTCCTTAGAATCTTATCTTCCACCTAGGGTGGATGTCCTCCCAATCAAGTCAAGCAACTGTCTGTGGCCACGCCCCAGGCCAGGGGCTCAGAGCTTCAGGCCACTGCTGCTTCTTCTTTCTTCTAGAAAGTGCTGAGCTTTGGAACACTGGGCAAAGGCCTTCTTGCCTTCTAAATAAGCCTCCTCTTGCTTCCATTGCACCATACTTTTTTCTCCCAACATTTTACTATGAAATTTTTCAAATATCCAGAGAATCTAAACCACTCCTGAGACCTATTTTTAAGTTAATACTCTCTCGTGAATGGCTCTTGAATTCTTCTCCTTTCCTCCAAGTAACATTTTTCAAGATATCTGTCATGGGAAACGTGTGGCATGGGATGTCAGTGCCCCACATGGCTGCTCAAGTTGTAATCCAGGGCTTCTCTCGGTTTTCTTTCAGAGATGAGAAGAGTCCAGTCTTCAGTTACAGACAGATCTGGGTTTCTATGTCAATCCCTCCACTTCCTAGCTTCCTAGCTAAATTCTGGATGTGTTTCTTTACTGCTCTGAGCCTGAGCTTGCCTTCAATTGGTGGTGGGCATGACAGCCAATCCAACTACCCTGTAGTGAGCACTTATTAGACGCCAGCAACTCTTCCACATGACACCCACAGGCTCTAATCCTCATAGTAACCACAAAGGGAGGCACTAGTGCTATCCCCCATTGTGGATAATCAGGCTGGAAACACAAGCCTACTGCCTATGGTGCTGTAGGAAGCACGCAGAGCGTTTATGACACACTTAGCACAAAGCCTTCACTCATAGTGGCTTTTCAACAAAGAATTCAAGGATCATTCTTATCAATAGTGGCAACATTTTTGCAGAGGGCACCCAATCAGCACACAATCGTAGCTGAGAACACAGACTATAATAAGCGCTTCTCATTGTCCTGGCCTTCTACATGCCATTCTTTTAGCACCTGAGTTTGTTATCAGTGGCCTAGCACTAAATGGCAGCACCCCTAAACCAAGGCTTTACTTGGACAGCAATTTTCTGTGTAGCTGGCAAAGACTCTTTCGCAAAGCACTGCTTGGAGTTCTCTGATTTTTAATTCTGAACACTGCATGGTATCATTGTGATAAGGAAATGGGAAATGTCGAAGTGCTGTCATTAGGGACTTCTGTGTCATATCAGATAAACAGAATTCAGACACAAGCACTTGCTAAGGTATACCTTTTATTGGATGGATCATCTTTTTTTTTAAGTGATGGAAATATATCAACTCTAAACTCTGTCCATATGCTCTATTGTAAATATGGCTATTGGCATGGTGAAAATATTTCCAGACTGGTTCATCCCTCTTCTGTTCAGTTCAAAGATATTTTTCACAGTGGTTGCCATACAAATTCTAAACCCTAAAGATTCTGGGGCTGGTGCCCCATCGATGATTAGCTCTTCTCTAGGGTAAGGTATGGTTTCCTTAAAAGCACATGGACTACCATCTTTCAGCCCAAAAACCTCTTACTGCCTCCAACCCCTCCATCATCCTAAGCTCCTCCAAACTCACTCTAAACAAACTCTCCCACAAGGAAGCATGTCAAAGATCTTTACAGTAAGTGTCCTGGCCTTGGAAAAGGACAAAGAAAGGGCGAGCAGACACTGAATTTTGATGAAGAACTTTCTTTGAGTAAGAGGTAGAAATGAAGCACAGAAAACGTGGCATAGCTTTTCTAAAGTCGCAGACCAAGTTGGTCAAAAGAAAGAGAGAAACCAGGAGTTCTGAATCCAGAGTGCTACTGTGCATTAGATCAGTAATAATTTCCATTAGCGTAAGTTCAGAGACCTTGGAACCAAAACAAATCCAACTGTAGAACAAGTGTTTTGGGGGGGAAAAAATGGAAGGCTCCCTAATGACATCATCTTTCTCACGGGGTGAACTTTCAGATACACCAACACAGGGCATTTTATAAGTCAAATAAATCGTGTATCCAGAATAAGAACGAAGAGGTATGTCCTGCATCTTCACCATTAATAGTTAAAGAATATAATATGGAATTTGGGGAGTTGAAGCTAGAGTTTGGGAAAAAGATCCCCAGTCCACGAAAGGGACAAAGAGCTACAGAAGGAACAGAACACTGACCAATCCAACAGTGAAACTCTCCCCAAAGGAGAGTTACAGGCAATTCCAGAGCTATATCTACACAAATATGATTCTTGCTGAAATCTAAAGAGAAGAAAGAGTGAAAGCAAAGAGGGATGAGATAAGGTAGTAGGATCCACCAGGAGTCCACATACATTCTTGACAATTATGATTAAGGACTTGCTATTGGGACGGACAATCCTGCCAAGACATCTGGCCACATTAATCCTCCTTTGGGCTGTGGAAGTTCACCACCAGAGGTAGATGTGTCATTGCAGAGAAACAATCAAGGATGAGGAGAGAAAGGGATGTTTTAGGTGGGCTGGCAGCACAACTTTGTGGACTGCCCTGTTTTTCAACAAACCCACAGAACTCTGTGGAGCCAAGTGTTCTTCACGCTAGGCCAGACTTTCCTACCCCACCTTGGGGGTCTGCCAGTTTTCGCTGGCTCCATCTCCAATGTCAAGCCTTCTTGTGAAATGACTGGTGCTTCCTGCTTCCCATCACACCCCCGACCCAGACACGCCACCTCTCCCTGGGTATCCGCCCTATGGCTTAATGAAAGGGAGCCAAGGGGCTCTTGAGGACAGAGAAGCCCCTGTTCAGAAGAGGAGAAAAAGAACAGGGTCACTTCCTTCCCTGTTTTCTAGGTTTCTTCCGCCTTTTTCTCTTCCCACCGTCCCCTCCCATGGCCGCTGCTCCTTGGCCTTGATTCAGCACTGCATTCCTGCTTCTTTGTGTCCCAGCCTCCCAGCTTGCAAGGCCGTGGGGATGTTCAGAGAGTTACAGCTCCAAGAAATTCTCATCTCCATAGACCTGTCTACCCACCTCCCACCTGGGCTCCAGAGAAAGAGCCAACATTCCTTCAGTCCCACAGAGAAAGGGTGTGACTCGAATTACTCAATGAAGCCTCCAAGCCAGCCTCTTAGTCCCCCAAAACAAAAGAATTGTGTTTTTCTTGGACTTCATTCATTTTATTTGGTTTCTCCTTTGATTAGCAGAAAGAACTCCTTTCCCTCTCTCTCCCTACCACCACTTTTCTTAATCCACCAACTTCACTCTTCACTCTTCTGGTAGTACCCAACCCCCAACCCCAGTAGGGTGAAGCCTTGGATCATGAACTTGAGTGACGTCAGTGAGCTTGAGAAACGCCATCCGCCATCCGCTTCTCCTGGGCTTTCTCACACGTGGGAATCTCTCTTGGGAGTCTGCATCCCATCTCTAACCTGTTTGTTTTGGATGCTAATCCCAGGACGCTGGGTGAGGTGTTAGGCAGACTGACCTTTCCTGTTTTCTGAGTCAGTGATCTTAGATCACTAAGTCAGGTGCTAAGTGTTGAAAATTAAAATCAATGTGTGGGGCCTGCAAGAGGGAGACAAGACGGTGGGAACAAAGGGTGAAAGGGGAAGGTGACATCTAGCTTTGGTTGAAACAAACAACAACCTATCTATCTGCCATCAAATCCATCTTCATCAAAAAGAGATTCTGGTGTCTCGTGTGCCTGTAGTCCCAGCTACTTGGGAAGCTGAGACAGGAGGATCACTTGAGCCCAGGAATATTAGGCCAGCCTGGGCAACATAGTGAGACTCTGTCTCTAAAAAAAAGGGGGGCTGGAGGGACTGTATGTATTTGGTATGAGGCACACAGTATGAAGAATATGATGTGAACATGACTCCTCCTGACAAATTGCCTCTGAAAAGCTACAGCCCAACTCCTAAGGCAGCTTCCACTCAACCCCAAACAGTCAAATCTTCCGGTATTCAGGGAATTTTTGTTGATTGTCTACTGAGCTCCTGATGTATGTCAGGCTGCAAGGATATTTAAGGACTATCTTTTTTTTTCTTTTTTGAGATGGAGTCTCACCCTGTCGCCCAGGCTGGAGTGCAGTGGCGTGATCTCAGATCACTGCAACCTCCGCGTCCCGGGTTCAAGAGATTCTCCTGCCTCAGCCTCTTGAGTAGCTGGGACTACAGGTGTGCACCACCACGCCCAGCTAATTTTTGTAATTTTAGTAGAGACAGTGTTTCACCATGTTGGCCAGGATGGTCTCGATCTCTTGACCTCACGATCTGCCTGCCTTGGCTTCCCAAAGTGCTGGGGATTACAGGCATGAGCCACCGTGCCCGGACAGAGTATCTTACCTCTCATCTTACCTCTCCACCAAGCTAGGGCATTTAAGGCACCACCAATTCCACCCCCAGCTTCTCTATCAAACAAACAGATCTGATGGAATAACAATGCTAATAATGCCATGTGTTTGGCTTGGATTGGCTTTTTAAATCCAGCTTATATCTCAGAGGTCAAAATCCTAAGCAGGCCCAAGACAATGCAGCCTAAACATCTTTAGAAACTCAAGACAGCTTCTCATTTTAAATATGAGGAAACTGACTTGTTGAGAAGTGAACTGTTTTACAGGTCACGTTAACATAGTTACAGAAACACAGAGGTCACATTTTTGGTTTAAGGAACTCCTGATTTAGAATTACTCCCTGAAAGATCTATGGAGGTTGCACTGTATTGACAAAAATTGGCTTTTAGGTTTAACCAAACGCCCTGCCCATCTGCACAGGCTTTGTTGCAGGACAGTCTTCAACACTCCAATCTCCCATCCTAGCATAGAGCAGGGACTTCCTTCTACTTCAGCACATCAAGCAGAGCAGGCACAATTCTTTTCAACAAATATACGTTGAGCATCAGTTTTGTGCAAAGTATTTGCTCAAATCAAATAATAAAAAATACAGAGTCCACTTGTGAAACAAACCATCTCATCATACTCTTCATAGACATGTTTTCAAAATTCAGCAACTCATCCTTTTTCCTACAAAATTCTGTTCTCAAGAAGAGACAACTTGATTATCAAAGGAAATAAAATATCCCATTTGCTCTTCTCTGAGAAGCACACACACATTTTTATAAAATAATAATTTATTGAGTAGGATTTACACATCACTGATACAAATATACTAGACCTGTCTAAATCTAAACTCCAACTACACACAAATTTTTCTAAGACTCCGCAAAAAAGAAAATGAGAAAAGCAAATTCAACAACACCCTAAAGGAGTCAGATCCTCTTTCTATATTGTCAGGTAATTGTTAGCAGAAATCAGCTGTAATAACAAGCCATTTTAAAGGAATGCCAATTCCATTCTGTCCTGCTTAAAGAAGATCCAGAATCCGCCTTTGTTCCTAACCTGGGCACTCTGGAGAAAATAACAATACCTTCTTTCAGAAACTGTGGGGAATCTGAAAGGTAGGATTCCTGCTCTCCCAGATAAGAGCTGGCAGGAGAGGTGGCCACTGTCAAGAGGGAGGCTGGTGTAAGCCCTGGGGTCAGCCAGGAGCACCCTGGAGAGAAGACCCATCAGAAGGGAGCAAGGAAAGGGGTGCGGCAGGGAGTGTTTTGCTTTCCGAGACTTAAAAAGGATCTCCACTCATTCAGTGTGGGCTTGTGTGCAGCCAAGGCCTCCAGAGACTGCAGAACCACCAGTCTCTGGAAACGTCTCCTTCGTCGTCCTGGCTGATGGCATATTTGCAGTTTGGGACTGTTTTATGCAGCTGATTCCTTCCAAGAGTCTGAGGTTGAGGGTTTGGGTGAGCTTGCTGCTTAGCCTTTCCCCCTTTACCTTTTTATTCACAGTTTCCGACACACAAAGCATTTTAAAATATCCATGGAAACCTTTGCGACCACAGACTTAGAACAGAGCTATGACCAAGTGTCAGAAACAGGGAAGGAATCCGCGAATGTCCAGCTATGTGGCACAAATGTGTTGCTTTCTCTTTTCCTAATCAGGTCCCAAAAGTGGCATTTCTTTGCAAAGGGGCCACACAGACAAGGGCTTTAGCTAGGAAAGCACCACTGCCTGACATGCTGAATTAAGAATGAAGTTGCCCTTGGGTTGGTAAATTTGGGCAGTTGGATAGCAAGCAGCCAGGCCTCTCCTAGCCATTCAAGAAATGTTTGTGGAATGAATGTGCACTGCTTTTTTAAAGAGCACGCTGTCATTGTTAGAGCACACTGGACACTTCCCAAGGCAGGAGTTTTAATGTTTAAATTTTTCATTGTTCTTGCCCGCCGCTCCCCTCAGCCTTCCTAGCTCCCTGTAGAGGGACCTGAGCTCAGGGAAAGTCAATAAAATATATGCTTGAACTGACTGATCTTTGTCATTCTCTTGAAATCCCCTGTCCTTGTTCTGTCTATATTCACTGGAGTCAATCCTAAGCAATGCCCTCACCCCATCCATTCCATTCTCCAACCAATTATACAGGAATAATTGCCAAAAATTAAAAGACTAACCCCAATTGAATTGGGATCTGGCTCTCTCACGGAGAAAACAGTTAAAGAACAATGGACAGACACCAAAATACTCAGGGAACCCTAACCCTATCTACCTCATGGGTTTCAGCGAGTCATAACCACCCCCTCTGTGTTTTGCCCTTTTTTCCTTAAAGGAGCATAGAGCAACCCTCTTCCCACCTGTTCTGCATGAGCAAGTTTTCAGAACCCGTGTTTGCTGTACCAAGGAAATGTGTTATCATTCAGACCTGGCTTGAACCAGCGAGTTCTAACCTCAATTTCCCCCAAAAAGAATGCACCCTTCCTCTACATGGTCCTGCAGCATTAGGGGACAATTGGGAACTTTGGGTAGATGGGGAGAATGGACACGCGAGCAAACGGCTTGAAGCAATGGAGATGCAGATAACAGAAGAAACCACTTGGGTACCACACCTGCTACGGCTTATGCAAAATGCAAGACAACCATAGAGATTCAGAAATTCTCAGCAGGCAGGGCACAGTGGCCCATACCTGTAATCCCAGTACTTTGGGAGGCCGAGGTGGGTGGATCACCTGAGGTCAGGAGTTCGAGAGCAGCCTGGCCAACATGGTGAAGCCCCATCTCTATCAAAAAAAAAAAATAATAATACGAAAATTAGCCAGGCATGGTGGCGCGTGCCTGCGGTCCCAGCTATTCGGGAGACTGAGGCACGAGAATCACTTGAACCCAGGAGGCAGAGGTTGCAGTGAGCTGAGATTGCGCCACTGCACTCCAGCCTGGGTGACAGAGCAAGACTGTCTCTCAAAAAAAAAAAAAGCAAAAAAAAAAGAAATTTTCAGCAGCCCCTCTTCCTTTCTAATCCACTCTCTTCCATTGACAACTTGGCTCAGGGACTGCCATCTCTAAATGTGAACTAACATTGCCCCACAAAACCTGTATTCCAAAGAAAACAAGGCAAGGCCAAAAAGAAATAAGGCCATGGTAAACACAGTTTCCCCCGATATAGAACAGAGATGATGACAGGGTAAGCCCATCCCAGTTTGTATTGAGTTTTTACATAGTAAGCTTCCAAAATTTGGTAGCTAGTGTTTTCTTGATTCATTATTGTTGTTGTTAGTGTTGGTTTTTACCCCTTAACACCTACAGCTGTGAGATTTGGGCCAAGTGAATTCACCACTCTGCACCCCATCTTTCCCATCTGTAAAATGAGGAAAAGAAGAAGAACCACCACAAAAGGTTCCTGGGGGCACACAAGGTAATATATCCAGGTAAAGCTCTTAGCAGATTACCAAGCTCATACGAAAGGCTGTGCAAGTACTTCCTTTTATTAAGAAATGTTAGGCCCAGCACGGTGGCTCACACCTGTAATCCCAGCACTTTGGGAGGCCGAGGTGAGCAGATCACCTGAGGTCTGAAGTCAAGAGTTCAAGACCAACCTGGCCAACATGGTGAAATCTCGTCTCTACTAAAATGACAAAAATTAGTCAGGCGTGGTGGCGGGCGCTTGTAATACCAGCTACTCAGGAGGCTGAGGCAGGAGAATTGCCTGAACCTGGGAGGCAGATGTTGCAGTCAGCTGAGATTGCGCCACTGCACTCCAGCACTCCAGCACTCCAGCTTGGGTGATAGAGCGAGATTTTGTCTCAAAAAAAAAAAAAAAGAAAAGAAAAGAAAAAGAAAAGAAAAGAAAAAAAGAAATGCCTCCAGTAGCAGAGAAAGGACAGGGTAATAATAGCGGACCCTGCACTTCCAAAATGATGAGGACTCTTCCAGGTGTAAGAGGGTGGTGGCATCCAAGTTCTGCTTCATAGAGTAAAATGATTTTTAAAATCTGCATCAAGATATAAAAAGGCTGCCACATCCCATAGAGAAGAAAGAAATCCCAGCACACAGCAGAGTAAAATAAAGTAACCATCGCTGTGAAGCAAAGTCAACCCACACACCATTCCTACAAACCCAAACCCGGGAGAAGTTCTCATGAAAAGGAAATTAAACAAATGGAGGACACGTTTGACGTGCATGGTTCAAGTCACACTTTGTTCTCTGCTCCTCAGAGACAAAGGCAGCCAAACCCTGATTAGGGGAGAAGGGAGGAGATAAAATCAGAGATACACTTCACAAAAGAGTGGAGTCCCAGTCTCTCCACGTGACCCAAAAAAGAGCGAAGAAGAGCACAGGGAGAACAAGAAGACTGTGGAGGAGTTGGCTTGCGGGACACCCGTACCCTGAGTTCCGTGATAGCAGCAGCATGAGGAATTCTGTGTGTGCACGCAGCGGCGCGGGAGACAGGCGTGGCCCCTGAGACAAGGCATCCAGAGATCTGCTTCTCCATGAACTGTGTGACCTTGAGCAAGCAGCCAGCTATTGCCAGAGCTTCTGTTTTTTTAGGTGGAAAACAAAGAGAATAATTCCTTCCCCTCACAGCCTCCTAGAGATATGAAGGGAATAGAGCTGAGGAGTGGGTGGAAGGGCACTTCAAAAGCGAAAGCAGGAAGCAGCAGCAAGGAACCTGTATTAGTGATGGAACTATTTGTGAAGGAACAAGAGCAAATGAGTATGTGTGCTTTGGGGTGGCGCATGTGTGTGTGTATGAGAGAGACAGCGGGAGAGAATGAAAAGGAGTGTCCTCCCAGGATTCCCCCACGTCAGTGAGTGATGGTGCAGTGTGCGAATGGGTGTTTATTCAGGGAGACTGCATAGAGCTGTCATCACTGAGTCCAGGCAAAGGCTGATTGCAGGGGAGAGGCGTAGAGGCCACAGCTGTGGGTGGAAGCTGACAAAGAAGAGAGAATACAGGCTCTAAATAGACAGGGGGCCAAAACCAAGGCTTCTCCTCCCCAAGCCGGCACCCCACACTTCCTACATGTGGTGGCTGCCCACGGGCTGGAAGAGAGTGCCTCTCCTGTGACCCCTCAGTGCATCACCCCACCCATGTGAGCAACAGGTTTCACCCAGAAGCAGCAAAAAGCTACCGCACTTTTGACATTTAATAACTAAGTAAATAGCTGTTGAAATGAACCCCGCCCATCCTTCCCCACCCCCAAGCCAGTGCAACAGTTGCTGAAGCTAATGTTTCTCTCCTCCTTCTGTCCTCATTTTCCTTTCACCTCTTCCTACTCCTCCTCCTTCTTCCAAATAAATCACACAGTTTGGATTAGGGGCAGGAGTAGTGGTGGTTGATTTTGTTTCTCGAATGCCCCGGGTCAGAGGATGCAGAGTCAGAGAGGCACGAATGACACAGACAACACACACTGTGTACACTCACTGCCATTCTCGCTTTCCCTTTAACTCCCACCCCTCCCCTTCTACAGGAGGGGCTGGGAAGGGATTTGTGCTTCTGGGGCTCTGGGGACTGCAGTCCCTGGGGCCATCTGGGAGTGATTAGCCTACAGATTTCAGGTAGCTCCAGCCACACGTGCAGCCCACATGACACCCGCTAATTCCATACCCACAGCTCTCCTTCTCCAAACAAACAGCAGCACGATTTGCAGAAAGAAGAAAATGCCTTCCCAAGAGGAGCTGCAGAGAAAGGCCAGGTCATAATTGTCTCCTAGGCACCAACTCCCCACAACCACCATCTCCGCCCACAATTCATCCACCAGTCAGCTACACCACCACCAGGGCTCATCTGTGAAAAGGCTGTGCATTGAACTTAGAAAAGCAAGCAAAAAACCAGGAAGAAAAAAAAATTATTTTCATTGTATATTTGGGCAGCAAGGTCTGGGAGTTTTAGAGGTTCTGATATGTTAATAATGATTTCAGTTTGCGGTTTGATTGTTTTCTCAAAACCTGTAAATCCAGGCCAGAAATGTATAAAGATTACAGTCTGAAAGCTTTATATCCATCACTCCAAATATTCTCCACAGGAGGTCTACAACACTCTTTCTTATAGAAGGAAGCCAAGGCCAGGCACGGTGGCTCATGCCTATAATCCTAGCACTTTGGGAGGCCCAGACAGGAGGATCACTTGAGCCCAGGAGTTCAGGACCAGCCTGGACAACACAGTGAGACCCCATCTCTACTAAAAATACAAAAAATTAGCAGGGCATAATGGTGCACCTGTAGTCCCAGCTACTCAGGATGCTGAAGTGGGAGGGCCAGCTAAGCTCAAGAAGTCATAGTTGCAGTGAGCTGAAATCACACCATTGCACTCTAGCCTGGGTGATGAGAATGAGACCCTCTCTCAAAAAAAAAAAAAATCAGAGGGTAGGAAATTTATATGAAGGTGCCAAGACAAGGACAAATTTCCTTGTAAGTGGCATAAGGAACCATCTACCAAACACATTTCAAAGGGAGCCTTAAGGACATTCCATCTAAGTGAGCAAGATGTCCCACTGTGTGCCTAATGGCTAAAATTCTACCATTAGGTATTCATTGCTATATTTTAGCATTCATTCCCCACATGAACATTTATTCAGCAGAGTCTATGTGGCGCACAGACTGAGGATACAAAGAGGATAACACTACATGCTTGTCCTCGAGCAGATCACATTTTAGTGGTGGACAATATATGCACAAAGACAGCAGCACAATAGAAGCCTGAACAAAATGTTATAAAAACACAGAGAGGGGAGCCAATAGCTTTTCCTAGGGAGTCCTCAGATCTTCACAGAGGGGTTAGCATTTAAACTAGATCTCTACCCCTTATTTAAGTCTCACTGCCTCTTAGACTGAGAACATATGAAGCCTTAGTAGTCATTTACTCCATAGTCTGAATAAGTCTCACATCTTTCCCAAGGTAAGATAGGTGCAGACAGCTTTTATCTGGGAGAGACACCTTTCCCTGAAAAGGAGAGTTGCAAGAAAGGACTGAAAGAGGCCGGGCGCGGTGGCTCACGCCTGTAATCCCAGCACTTTGGGAGGCCGAGGTGGGCGAATCACAAGGTCAGCAGATCGAGACCATCCTGGCCAACGTGGTGAAACCCCATCTCTACTAAAAATACAAAAATTAGCTGGGCCTGGTGGCGAACGCCTGTAGTCCCAGCTACTCGGGAGGCTGAGGCAGGAGAATGGTGTGAACCCGGGAGGCAGAGCTTGCAGTGAGCCAAGATCGCGCCACTGCACTCCAGCCTGGGCGAGAGCGAGACTCCGTCTCAAAAAAAAAAAAAAAAAAAAAAAAAGAAAGGACTGAAAGAAAGCCTTCCTAGTATATGAAAAAGAAGAGTGAAGATGAGGTATAAGTCAGTATCTAAATCCAAGATTTTTCAGAATCAAGAGATAACTGAATCTTTTCTCTGAACCCATTCTTTTATTTATTTATTTATTTTATGTATTTATATTTATTTATTTATTTTGAGACAGAGTCTCACTCTGTCACCCAGGCTGCAGTGCAATGGTGCAATCTCGGCTTACTGCAACCTCCACCTCCCAGGTTCAAGCAATTCTCCTACCTCAGCCTCCCAAGTAGCTGGGATTACAGGCATGTGCCACCACACCTGGCTAATTTTTGTATTTTTAGTAGAGACGGGATTTCACCATAATGGCCAGGCTGGTCTCGAACTCCTAACCATAGGTGATTCGCACCCCCTCGGGCTCCCGAAGTGCTGGGAACATGGGTGTGAGCCACTGCGCCTGGCCTGAACCCATTCTGAAGTCTCCAAAACAACTTCACTAGCACTTCCTGGTCGCCTGACTAAATATCAAAATGCTTCGAGCAAAGTGAAGTTGGAATGGGAAATCCCAGAGACAGAAGAAGGGAATAGGTGAGTTTGTATTCTATCCTCTGCCCAGACTGTGCAGGCCACTTGGCTGATGATCCCATAATAACCCAAGAATTGGCTGAAGTAGGCCTTGGGCCTAGCTGAGCTGGGGAAGGTGAGCTTAGAGGCAAATGTCCCTGCTGATATCACCCTGAAGCCCTGCTTTCCTCAAACCTAAGTTCCTGGAGGAGAGTCAGAAACCAGAGAACCATTTAAGTGCCAGGAAAATACAAAGCAATTAGTGACTTTTGCTTTAGGCAGAATCTAAAGGGGAAAAAGAAATCTTTGAGCCTCATGAAACTCCACCTCCCTGGGCCTCTTCCGGAACCACAATGTTCAGCCCACTCAGTGTTTGGCCAGTGCCACTCTCTCCTCCCCCAGAACATTTCTTTGCTCCTGGAAAATCATCTGGAAACTGTCATCACCACTGTGCTGGTTGGCAGATGTCCCCCAAAGAGAGAGTGAAGCGTACCGCACACTACAAGGCATTTCTGGGCTTGGACCAAGAAGGGGTGAGGGCGGGGAAAGAAGATGGCCCAGTCAAAGAGCAACACGACATCAGCAGGGCTCCTGGGGCCAAGAGGAAAGAGATGGGATGGAGTCTGCCACCAAACCCGGAGCTTGGGGTACCACTCCTTACCTGTGCTTTACCTGCCTCCAAAGCACCTTGATGGAGCTGCAAGGACGGGAGGCAGCTTTCTATGACCTGTGAGTCGTCTCAGGGAAATAGAGGGGGAATCCATGAAAGAGGCAGCAAGAGAGAGACTCAGAACATTATGAGCCCAGAGGGCAGAGCAGAGTTCATGTAGACAGAGGCTGGATTCTGATGGAAATCAGACCTGGAGACAACAGCAGAGACCAAATCTTGTCTCCTTCAGAAGTTTAGGCACATTGTCAGCCCTCAAGCAACATTCACTGAATTGATTTATTCAAAAATGAGAATGATTTGACGTTGTGCTAAATGGGAGAGACATGACAAGTGACAGGGAAAGACAGGATGGAAAGGACATGGTGTCTCCACTGCGTTGTACTTCCTCTACCCAGAACTCTACTCCGTCATCTGGAGTCCCAGAAACATTTAGATGTAGCCACCCCATTCCCCTAATCCCTGCCCAGCCTCATGTTCGTCCATGCTTTGCAAATTTGCAAGCACTCGCAACCGCCTGCTTTGCCACCCATGATACCGCATATATTTAACATAGTTGGGGTTCAAACTAATGCTCTACTGGGAGCTCCCTAGGAAAACTCTAGAGCCAGGTCCCTGGGGAGAAGTGGACCCTGGAGGCATGGGGATGGGGTGAACGCCTGCGTGGAATATCTGAGCAAACCCACTCTGCCTTTCTGTCCAATCATATGGTAGAAAGCATACATTCCAGGTATGGTAGCAACCCCTCCCTCAGTCAGTCAGACACCACCTTTTCTCCTGGCTGCTGAGGAAAACATCTCAACCTATGAGATGTCTCCACTGCTCCAAGAAAATGAGTATTTAGGGGAAAGATTAAATGCCCATATACTTGAATCTATAGTGACCCTACCCCTAAATTATACTAGTAACTGTTTATCTGTCTCTGCTTTGCCTGTGGATATTAAGGCAGATGATACAAAAAGTCTTCTTTTGCCAACCAAAACTGACAGTTTGGCGAGCTTTAGGGGGACCCCAGAGGGAATCAGGTTCTGTAATACAGTTGATGCCTTCTGACTTGTTTTCAGGACTTCTCTCACATTTTAGCCAACCTGGAAACTAGGGAAGAAAAAGTAACAGGTTCCAGTCCTAGAACTCTGCAAAAGGAAACAACCTTCCCTTTCTCGTGGGGGTAAACACATATGATCCAAAAGATAGTGACAGGAACACTGTTATATTTTCCAGGTCTTAATGATTTGGAAGGGGAGAGGGTCCAAAAATACTGTCCTCCCCTACGCCAGTTCAAATTTCACAACCCATCCAGAAAACAAGGCTGAAGACAGAAAAAGAAGACATTTACTATTCCACTTCTCCCTTTTACATCAGTGAGAGAAAGGGCCTTGGGAGAAAGATGGCACAGAGACAAAAGAAAGAAAGAAAACCAAAAATCTCTGCTTTCTCAAAAATCCCTGGTCTGCCAATTCAGGCTGGGAGAGACCCCAAGGGCAGCCTGTCTCTCCTGCAGCCTTGCAGTCAGCGACAGGCACCATGAAATTAATTTGAAATAAACAATGACAAAGCAGGAAGCTCAACGGGTCCCTGAGTTGCTTTGGGCCCCCACTCCTCCTCAAAGCCCCTGGGCTGTTTAACAAAGCCGTGGGTCCGCCTACCCCAAGCACTTTTTGTGATGTCACAGCTCCGAGGACCATCAGGGGGCTTTACTCTCGCGGAAGCCCAAAAGTTGGGGTCTGACCTCATGACCTTGGCCTTCCCAGGGGCGGGGGGCCCTTGGGACAGGACGCGCTGCCCCCCGAGTCCGGAGCTCAGGCCAGTGGCAGTCGACCTAGCCCCTGAGACTCCCTCACGCCGCTCCTAAACCAAAACGGAACCCAACACGAAGCTGGGTGAAGCTGTAGCTTGCAGGAGCCAGGGAGATGCGCTCTGCCCGGGATTTCCCGGGTCCTGCTGAGACGGAAAGGATTGCAGGGAAGACAGGATAATTCGTCCTTAACTCTGACTGTTACCTTCGAAATTGTACCTTACAAGCATGTCCTCTATTTCCGTGGCTTGATGGGGACATTTTCTCTGATTAAGATCCGGAATAATCGCCCACCCAATGGGATCTCTTAGAGGGAAGCGCTGGTGAGGATACCTCCAGGCTGAGAGGAAATCATCGCCATTGAGCCTGCCCTCCCCTAGGGAAACCCCACCCCACAAAACCATCTTGAGCATCTCGGCTGTCTTTGGTCGGTACCTGAGGCTGAATAGACCTAAACTGAAGGGCGATCGAGGGGGAGGAGCAGGTGCTGGTGCGGAGGAAGCTCCAGGGGCCGAAGTGGCCCCCCGCCGAGTGTGTCGCAAAGGAAGCACCACTGCGTTGAGCGCTGATTTTATCTTTATTTAAAATCACCTTCAGCTAAAACTGCCTAAAAGACTTTTTACAAGAGTGGGAGTGGGCGTTAGGGGGAAGAGCTGGCCTAGGATATTTTCCGCAGGGCGTTCTAGGGATGAGTTGAGGGAATCCGCAGGACGCGCGGCTCCCCGGTGCCACCGCTAAGGACAGATATTTTCGGAAAACCCAGAATGAGAAAAGGTCACACTCCCTCCGGGAGCGCAGTTCCTTTGGGACTGGGGCCTTCCACTCCCACCCCTCCTTTTTCCCTGCTCAGCTCTGCAGCTCCATGACCAGCCAGCTCGTCCAGTCTCTGGCTTGGGCTCCGGTCCGTACCCCCGGGGCGCCCTGCTGTGTTACAGCCGCCCAACGTCCCCAGACCCGGCCAGGTCACCGAGGCAGACTGGAGGTTCGCGCTCCCTCACCGGACACCTCCCGTCCACCTCATCTTTCTTTTTTTCGAAAACAGGAAAGGGAAGAAAACTGAAACACCCCTCTTGGTCTGCAGTTTTAGCGGGATCGGGATTCCACAGCCCTGGGTGGCACATGCTGAACAACTTCCCAAAGCCGGGCTCCCGTGTGGGGAGAAACACACACGCAGGAATGCACATTCATCGCGTGTTCGCAACTGTCGCTGGGAGGTCTGGCGGCTGTGATGGGACATGCACTCACTCGGGCAACACGTCCAAAGGTCACATCTATTCGGTCAGTCAACAGATATTTATTGCGCACCTACGACGCTATCTTCTACTTTCCTTTTCCCCTTAGCTGTTGCTGTCCAGCCAAGCGCCCGTCCTGAGACGGGCTTATACAGGCTGCTCCCTGCCACAAGAAACTCGTGTCCGGCGTGAAGAGCGAACGATAAACACTCTCCAATCCCAGCGAAAAGTACTAATCACAGGAGGGGCTGGGAGCCCGGGACCCGGGGACCTGTCCCCCCAGGGATTGGAGTCTTCTACCTGCAAGGGACCCGGCCCGGGGAACTGGAATGGAGAAGGGGTAACCCCTTCTCTCACCTCTAATGAGAACATTGCCCGGGGCTGAGACATTTGGGAGACACCGCTGCTTACCCCACCAAACTTTCCCTAAGGACAGAGAAGCGTTCCTACTGAAAACGGATTTAAACACTGTCCCCACTTTCGCTAAGGAAGTTTGGATAGGGAGGTTGTGGTCCCTAATTCGCCAGGTGAAAGGAACCCCATCCGCTCGCATCTATCACCCCCATCCTGAGCACTGCGTGTTTGCGCGAAATTTGCCCTATGCCAGCAACTCTGGGCTCGGGTCTCAGCTCCCGCGTAGACGCGGAGGAGAGATTGGCGGCCCCCGCTGGGGAATTCAGCCCGGCGCCGGCCCAGAACGTGCAAGAGGGGGAAAGGCGGAGATCCCAGACCTCGGTTTCCCGAGGGCTTCCCTGGGGAGCCACTCGCACCTCCGCGTCTCCGCTCCCTGCGGCAGACCTCGCGGCGCTTGCTCGAGAGCGGGTATCCGAAAGCACGTCCGGAGCACGGAGAAGCGCCCTCGGTCTCCTGCCTCTTGACCTACGCCCTTTCCCTCCCTCACCGCATCAGATGGAGGACCCTGACTCCTTTCACCCGTGGCTAAATGTTCTAGCTAACACTGGGTCAACAGCCTCAGTTTCCAGATCTGCAACCTGAACATCAGGAGCGGGTTCCTTTTCCTCTACCTGTGCCTGAGGTCCTCTGGTCAGGGACTGCGCGCGTCTTCCCAAGTCAGGGAGGAGGGGTCGGGGCCACCTGAGAAAGACACAACGAAGCGAATGGAGCCCCTGAATGGGGAAAGGGGAGTGGACACCGGGAAGCCCCTGCAGAAATGCAGGACCGATCCACTCGCGAATTGACGGTACCACGCGCTAGACTTGGCCTGACTGTGGCAACGCTTGGCACCTGGGGGATAGGGGCCTTCTCCTGGCCTCAGTCCCCAAATTCTGCGCAGAATGGAAATGGCTGGCATCTCAAGTGCTCTTTTTCAACCCGGTTCTCTACAGACACAAGTTCCCTCACTGAGCTGCGCAGAGGTGGATCCGCACAGGAGGGAATATTGCGTAGGAATTCCTGCAAATATAAATCTCAGCAGCAAAGCAGTCCAGATTGAGTGGAACACACCACCCCCAGCCACCACCATCCAATTTTTCCTTGGTTCGCGGAGTTGGAGACAGTTTCTGGGCTTTTGGCGCCCCCTCTGGATACAGATGAAAACTGCAGCCCATTTTTAAGTCGCCTGTTCATCATAAGTTTTCAGGAAGATGTAAAATTTAAAAATGCTTGCATCAAATCAACGGGAAATGTAAAAATCCCCGTCGTTTATGACGTAAAAGTCTATATATTAGTATCTTATTGCATGATTGCATTAAAATATGTTTATACATATACGTATATATCTTGACACATATTTAGTGAAATATTCCAAAATATCTTAGTCACAGCCTTCTTCACTGACTTTATGCCAGCAAACATGGTAATTACAATATAACACGACTAAGTACAGACGACCAGTCTAAAATGTCTGCCCGCTAGTCTCCGAGTCTCCTGAATCAGGTGTCTGAGAATCACACAGTTATACTGTACACACAAAGCCCTTCTACCCAGGACACAGAAACGCAGACTTTTTTCTCCTAGGAAAGGAGGATGCTGTTCTCACACTTTCTGAAAGTAATCACAGAGCCAAGGATAGGAAGCTATTGTATGCAAATTTCTTAAATTTGTAAACAAACTATGGGGCACCAGAAACATCCTATTTGAATAAGTTACATTCGTTAAAAAAAAAAAACAAAACAAAAACAAAAAAAAAACGCTGTTGAACCAGGCTATAACTTACTACCTTATGAAGAGATGAAGAGTTCCATTTCCTATAAGAAATGTCGGGCTTCTTTCGAAGACATCGAGAGAAAACAAGATTTTTAAAAATTCTCCCGGAAGGACATTGATTTGGATCTTGTGATAGTGTCCTCACTTCGCAAATTAGAAAGGGGAAAAAAAAAAAGTTTTTAATATGATGTGGGCCGATTCACCATAACAATAATTTAATTAGAGGCGAATTTTTGCAAGAGTCCAAAAGGGGGGGACGGGGAGTTTAAAATAAAAGAGTTTTCCCAATGTTGTGCGTTTATTTGGGATTCTGAAAGCACGGAACCCGCAAGCGACCAAGATTTTTCTTCTGTCCCAGAGCAGATAGCTCTGCACTTACCCAACCTGGCTCTAAGCATTTCGTGTGAACACAAAGGTTGTGCTCAAATCACACTTGGAATACATGAGAGACACCACCAATGCCTCCCCCGGAACTCCAAACTGTACGCAGGTCTGAACCGACCGGACTGGAGTCAGAAGCACCGGCGCTTCACCCCTTCAGGTGTTTAGTAAATGCCAGCAAAAGCGGGCAAGCAGCACCACTCTGCCAGAGTGGAGCATTTTGTCTGCCGTGGTGCCCATTTGTTTGGCCTTTTACAAACCAAGTGACTGGCCTGGGCCTCGCGGCCCGGGACAGCCGCATTGGCAAACTTCGATCTCTCAAAGCCAGAGCAGTCAGCAAACTCTCCCCAGGCAGGGCGACTCAGCTGACGTTTCTGACTCGGCCAGGAGGCAAAGACCAAAACGTCTGAGCAGTAGCCCTGTTACTGAGGAGCGTCGGCGGGGTCGCGGGACTGGAGAAAGACTTGTCAGAGCTCAAGGTCGGTGTGGCGCGGGGCGGCCCCGAGAGCGCGGGGATCCTGCGTGGCCACGGCCGCCGCTGCCAACCTTCGCGGGGACTTAGCTTTGCTTTCCATTGACTCCCTTTGCAAAAGCGCAGCAGAATCCTGACCAGCCGCACCAGCCCCGGCGAACCCGAGCATGTTAATCTATTTATGTGGATTATTACGGAGGAACAGCGGGCGTTGAGTCACCAAAACATTTGCTTCAAAAGACTATTTCCAAGCACTTTTGCAGGCAGGCAGGCCCCAGGCACGTAAACTCGGCTACGCATTAAGAAGCGGCTGCTTTTCGAATACTACCAACTCCAGCTAAGTCCCCTGTGCCGCGGAGAGAGCAGTGAAAATAAATGTCGGAGGTGGGGGTAGATCTTAGTCTAGACATACACACTTGCGCGCGCGCACACACACACACACACACACACACACACAAAGATTCGCGCGGAGAAGTCACTAAAATTCTGGCATTCCGAGAGTTCGACAAACTTACACACTTGGAAGTCCCGGGTCCCCCGCCTTCCCCGCAGCACCCCCCGCCCCCCCTACCCTACCGTCCACCCTTCGGCTGCGCTCCCCTCCCCTCTCCTCCCCTCCCGTCTCGTCACCCAGCCCAGTGCCACAATCCTCCTCCCTCCCCAAAATCTGGTCCAATCAGCTGCCTGCCAACCCTGGGACTGCTGTGCTGTGATTGGCGGGTGGCTCTAAGGTGAGGCGGAGTATTTATTAAAGAGACCCTCGGCTGGGAGTTGGAGAGCGGAGAGCGGAGCTCGAAACTGACTGGAAACTTCAGTGGCGCGGAGACTCGCCAGTTTCAACCCCGGAAACTTTTCTTTGCAGGAGGAGAAGAGAAGGGGTGCAAGCGCCCCCACTTTTGCTCCTTTTTCTCTCCTCCTCCTCCTCTCCAATTCGCCTCCCCCCACTTGGAGCGGGCAGTTGCGGACTGGCTCCGCGCCTCCCTAAGTGCTCGCCGCGGTAGCCGGCCGTCGCGCCAGCCTCCCCGGGAGCCGCTCGCTCCGCATCCGGGCAGCCGAGGGGAGAGGAGCCCGCGCCTCGAGTCCCCGAGCCGCCGCGGCTTCTCGCCTTTCCCGGCCACCCGCCCCCTGCCCCGGGCCCGCGTATGAATCTCCTGGACCCCTTCATGAAGATGACCGACGAGCAGGAGAAGGGCCTGTCCGGCGCCCCCAGCCCCACCATGTCCGAGGACTCCGCGGGCTCGCCCTGCCCGTCGGGCTCCGGCTCGGACACCGAGAACACGCGGCCCCAGGAGAACACGTTCCCCAAGGGCGAGCCCGACCTGAAGAAGGAGAACGAGGAGGACAAGTTCCCCGTGTGCATCCGCGAGGCCGTCAGCCAGGTGCTCAAGGGCTACGACTGGACGCTGGTGCCCATGCCGGTGCGCGTCAACGGCTCCAGCAAGAACAAGCCGCACGTCAAGCGGCCCATGAACGCCTTCATGGTGTGGGCGCAGGCGGCGCGCAGGAAGCTCGCGGACCAGTACCCGCACTTGCACAACGCCGAGCTCAGCAAGACCCTGGGCAAGCTCTGGAGGTAGGGCCCGGCGGAGGCGGCGCGGCAGGGTGGGCATCGCGGTGGCGGGGGGCGCTGGCCAGGGCTGACTTGCCCCGCCCCGCCTCCCATCGCCCGGGAGTTGCGGTTCCGGGAGCCGGCGGGATGGGGGTGGGAGTGGGAACGGGGTGTAACTGTGGCTCATAGTTTGTCAAAGTTCTTGGGCTGCTTGCAGGGACGCGAAGGAGGGGGTGGTAACTGGAAGGGGTGGGGGAGGTAGCTGGAGGATGGACGAAGACTGGTGGGAGACGGAAGGGGGGGGCTGCCATCCTGCTCTCCCGTCGCCTGGAAGCTCAATCAGGGCGGGGAAGTGAAGCTTGCCTTCCCCCACCCCGCCCCTTAAAACTGCACTCTCTCGTGCAGCCCCCCCCCCTACACACACCCACGGAGATGGGGCAGGGGAGAAACCGAGGAGACCCTTGGCAGGCAGGAATTGGGAGGCAGGAGGAGGGAGGCTGCTGGAAATAGGTGGGAGTGTATGAGGCGGGGGTGAGAATTGGAGAGCTTCTTGCAGCTTAAGTAATTTGGGGAAAGGTTTTTAAGGGTGTTGGGGTTGGGGGCGATAACTCCAGCAGCAAAGGCGTTTAGGGGGCAGCAGCGGGAGTCGTTTTCATCTTCAGCGTTTCCAAAATAGAAATAAAAGGGGAGGGGAGGGGAGGGGAGGGAGGGGCGGGGAGTGACCGCTCAGGTCGGACTGCAAGAACTTATTTATTTGTTTATTTTTAAGAAAAGTTATTATGAGCTGTGGTTGCAGGCAGGAGGGAAGATGGGGTTGTATGCAAAGGAAGCCAAGTGGTCTGGGTCGCCGCCTCCTCCCCGCCGACCTGACAGTTTGGCGGGTTTCACTGACCCCTCTCCCTCTTTTTCTCTGTGCCCCCCGCCCCGCCCCGAGCAGACTTCTGAACGAGAGCGAGAAGCGGCCCTTCGTGGAGGAGGCGGAGCGGCTGCGAGTGCAGCACAAGAAGGACCACCCGGATTACAAGTACCAGCCGCGGCGGAGGAAGTCGGTGAAGAACGGGCAGGCGGAGGCAGAGGAGGCCACGGAGCAGACGCACATCTCCCCCAACGCCATCTTCAAGGCGCTGCAGGCAGACTCGCCGCACTCCTCCTCCGGCATGAGCGAAGTGCACTCCCCCGGCGAGCACTCGGGTGAGTCGCCCCTCAGCCCCGAAGGACAAGCCACCTCCAACCCACCTGGCACACCCCCTGCCCTCCACCTGGGAGATTCTTCGTGGGGACTTTATGCTTCCCGGGAGGTACACACTACCCTTTGCGCTGTCCCGCTCCACCTCTCTACCCAGAGCCTAAGAGGCACCCAAACACACACACATACACACACGCACCCCAACTCAATCCCAGCATCCGAAGAGATTAACTTTTTTTATTGGGAGGTAAAATGCCCTTACAAGCCTTACGAGACCAACCCCTTCTTCCTTTGCTCCCCCACCCCAAAAGCATACACAGGGCTCTTCTACAAGTAGCAATTTGTTCTTCCGGACCCTCCGGGCCCCAGACCCTCCCCTGATAAAAGGGGGCTGTCCAGTGTGTACCGGCGGGTTAATCATTGGGCGAGTTATCTCCGGTGCAGCGCGCCTCCCGCGCGGGAGCGGGCCCTTACTACACTTTAGCAGCGAGGGAGGGTCCCCGGAGGGTGCCTAAGACTAGGGCGTCTGCACAGCCCTTGTTGATTTTCCCGTGCTTGTTCTTTTATTGTTTGCAGGGCAATCCCAGGGCCCACCGACCCCACCCACCACCCCCAAAACCGACGTGCAGCCGGGCAAGGCTGACCTGAAGCGAGAGGGGCGCCCCCTGCCAGAGGGAGGCAGACAGCCCCCCATCGACTTTCGCGACGTGGACATCGGCGAGCTGAGCAGCGACGTCATCTCCAACATCGAGACCTTCGACGTCAACGAGTTTGACCAGTACCTGCCGCCCAACGGCCACCCGGGGGTGCCGGCCACGCATGGCCAGGTCACCTACACGGGCAGCTACGGCATCAGCAGCACCGCGGCCACCCCGGCGGGCGCGGGCCACGTGTGGATGTCCAAGCAGCAGGCGCCGCCTCCACCCCCGCAGCAGCCTCCGCAGGCCCCGCCGGCCCCGCAGGCGCCCCCCCAGCAGCAGGCGGCGCCCCCGCAGCAGCCAGCTGCGCCCCCGCAGCAGCCACAGGCGCACACGCTGACCACACTGAGCAGCGAGCCGGGCCAGTCCCAGAGAACGCACATCAAGACGGAGCAGCTGAGCCCCAGCCACTACAGCGAGCAGCAGCAGCACTCGCCCCAGCAGATCGCCTACAGCCCCTTCAACCTTCCGCACTACAGCCCTTCCTACCCGCCCATCACCCGCTCGCAGTACGACTACACCGACCACCAGAACTCCAGCTCCTACTACAGCCACGCGGCGGGCCAGGGCACCGGCCTCTACTCCACCTTCACCTACATGAACCCCGCCCAGCGCCCCATGTACACCCCCATCGCCGACACCTCTGGGGTCCCTTCCATCCCGCAGACCCACAGCCCCCAGCACTGGGAACAACCCGTCTACACACAGCTCACCCGACCTTGAGGAGGCCTCCCATGAAGGGCGAAGATGGCCGAGATGATCCTAAAAATAACCGAAGAAAGAGAGGACCAACCAGAATTCCCTTTGGACATTTGTGGGTTTTGTTTTTTATTTCGTTTTTTGTTTTCTTCTTCTTCCTTAAAGACATTTAAGCTAAAGGCAACTCGTACCCAAATTTCCAAGACAGAAACATGACCTATCCAAGCGCATTACCCACTTGTGGCCAATCAGTGGCCAGGCCAACCTTGGCTAAATGGAGCAGCGAAATCAACGAGAAACTGGACTTTTTAAACCCTCTTCAGAGCAAGCGTGGAGGATGATGGAGAATCGTGTGATCAGTGTGCTAAATCTCTCTGCCTGTTTGGACTTTGTAATTATTTTTTTAGCAGTAATTAAAGAAAAAAGTCCTCTGTGAGGAATATTCTCTATTTTAAATATTTTTAGTATGTACTGTGTATGATTCATTACCATTTTGAGGGGATTTATACATATTTTTAGATAAAATTAAATGCTCTTATTTTTCCAACAGCTAAACTTCTCTTAGTTGAACAGTGTGCCCTAGCTTTTCTTGCAACCAGAGTATTTTTGTACAGATTTGCTTTCTCTTACAAAAAGAAAAAAAAAAAAATCCTGTTGTATTAACATTTTAAAAAGAATTGTGTTATGTGATCAGTTTTGGGGGTTAACTTTGCTTAATTCCTCAGGCTTTGCGATTCAAGGAGGAGCTGCCTTAAAAAAAAATAAAGGCCTTATTTTGCAATTATGAGAGTAAACAATAGTTTAGAGAAGCATTTGGTAAGCTTTATCGTATATATATATTTTTAAACAAGAGAAAAACACCTTGAGCCTTAAAACCATGCTGCTGGGAAACACTTGCGCTCTCTTTTAGTGCATTTCCTCCTGCCTTTGCTTGTTCACTGCAGTCTTAAGAAAGAGGTAAAAGGCAAGCAAAGGAGACAAAATCTGTTCTGGGAATGTTTCAGCAGCCAATAAGTGCCCGAGCACACTGCCCCCCATTGCCTGCCTGGGCCCCATGTGGAAGGCAGATGCATGCTCACTCTGTCACCTGTGCCTCTCTGAACACCAGCAGTTAACCTTCAAGACATTCCACGTGCTAAAATTATTTATTTTGTAAGGAGAGGTTTTAATTAAAACAAAAAAAAATTTTTTTTTCAATTTTACCTTCTTTAAAATAGGTTGTTGGAGCCTTCCTCAAAGGGTATGGTCATCTGTTGTTAAATTATGTTCTTAACTGTAACCAGTTTTTTTTTTTTTATTTATCTCTTTAATCTTTTTTTATTATTAAAAGCAAGTTTCTTTGGATTCCTCATCCTAGATTTGTATAAATGCCTTTTTGTCCATCCCTTTTTTCTTTTTGTTGAAAACAAACTGGAAACTTGTTTCTCTTTTTGTACAAATGAGAGATTGCAAATGTAGTATATCACTGAGTCATTTGCAGCGTTTTCTGCCACAGACCTTTGGGCCGCCCTACATCGTGTGTGTGTGTGTGTGTGTGTGTGTGTGTGTGTGTGTGTGTGTGTATGTGTGTGTGTGTTTTGACACAAAAACAATGCAAGCATGTGTCATCGATAATTCCTCTGCATCTTCTCTTGGAGTGAGGGAGGCTACCTGGAGGGGATCAGCCCACTGACAGACCTTAATCTTAATTACTGCTGTGGCTGGAGAGTTTTGAGGATTGCTTTTTAAAAAAGACAGCAAACTTTTTTTTTTTTTATTTAAAAAAAGATATATTAACAGTTTTAGAAGTCAGTAGAATAAAATCTTAAAGCACTCATAATATGGCATCCTTCAATTTCTGTATAAAAGCAGATCTTTTTAAAAAGGTATTTCTGTAACTTAAGAAACCTGGCATTTAAATCATATTTTGTCTTTAGGTAAGCTTTGGTTTGTGTACATGTTTTGTTTGTTTCACTTGTTTCCCTCCCACCCCCAAACCTTTTGTTCTCTCCGTGAAACTTACCTTTCCCTTTTTCTTTCTTTTTTTTTTTTTGTATATTATTGTTTACAATAAATATACATTGCATTAAAAAGAAAATGGCCCTGTGGATTTATTCACCCAGTTCTCCTCTTGGACGATTTGGCAAATTTGAGCACAAAAGATATTGTGAAGTGCTGATGACTGTCATGTTTTTTATGAGCACCGTTGGCAATCCTAGAAAACACGCTGAGGAAAAGACTGTGTATCTCCAAACATCTAGGCAGAGAAATCTTGAAAAAGTGCCACTTGAATATTTCGATCACACAGAAAATTACATGTCAGCAGTTGCCCACTCTGGCAAAAATGTTTGTTGTGGTTTTCATGACCTCATGCTTCAGGGCGAAAGCTGTCCCTTGTGGAGGTCAGAGGGAATATTAGACCTGAAATCAGGAGCTCGTCAATAGACAGAATGCCAGAGGGGTGACTTGCTTCTCTGGTTTTAATATGGCAAACTTTCTGTCCTATGAACACATACCCAAGAAATGGAGTGTCCATTTAAAAAGCAAAGGAAGCCAGAGAAAAACAATTGTCTACAGGGAACCAGAGAGAAGCCTGTCGTATTAACCCATTAAATGATTCAGAGCCTTCCAGATTTCTCTGCAGAAACAATGAAAGGGGATGATTTTTCTGCTCCCTCTAGTTTAACTCATTCTAAGCAGACGCAAAGCCACTGTAGAAGAAACAAGACCTAATCCTGTTTTCCTTGGCCCCAGTTAGATGGGGAGTTTCCAGGTTCAGAGAAACGTTCAGGTCATTTTTCATTAAATAGATGAAATCACTCCTTCCCTCACATGGGCACACCTCCCCACCCCCACTCCCACACCCCAGCTGATTGGAGAAGTGTCTCTAAAGAGTCAGTCACCTTCACCCTCTCAGGCTAGTTTTACTACTAGGCCTGTGTCTCTGACAGTCTTAACCAGAGTTCAACCTCTCTGGCATTACCTCACATTGTCTGTTTCTGCTTATTGGATTCCTGGCTGACATCCCACACCAGGAACATGGCAACCAGGAAAATGGTAGTTATCAAATCGAGTCTACATTAGTACTCGGCCTCCTTTGCAAATTCCTTCGACAAACATTGATTGAGGGCCTGTGATCTGCGGGGGACTGTGCAAATCCTTCCCTACCCCTTCAGACATCAAATTCTGTTCCTTGTTTGTGACATAGCCTTCCATGCACTGAGGCCCTCCACTCTTACAAAATCTCTATTTTTTTTTCTCTTGCCAACACTCACAAAGTCCTTTTAAAAAGTCTCTGTGGTGTTCCCTAATTCTTGTCTACCTTATTCGTTCTAATCCCTTTGTCTATTAAAATCAACACACACCATTCCGCTGTGACTACCCCCTTCCCTAGCAAATCTGTATGTTTGTTGGACTGTTCTTTCTTCCAGAAACATGCTCTTTTTCCCAGTATGTGGCCTTTGCCAGGACTTCTTGAAGCTGAAATGTCCTGTTTGAACATAAACTTATGAAGGGACCTGAGGCAAGCTGTTTTGCTTTCCTGTGCCTCAGTTTCCCCTTTTGCTGAGTATGTTTATAATTCCTCCTACATAGAGCAGGTTGTTAATAGGGGAGATTTTAGCCAGAGCAATCTGGGAATTGACTGCATTGGAGTCTCCTGGTCTGTACAGCAGTCCCCCTGCATTAGAATTCCTGGGAGTAATACCCAGGCAAAAGAGTTTCATAAGCTACCCGAGTGGCTCTGATACACAGTAAAACACAAGAGACACAGGAGTGCTGAGAGAGAATTCCTCAGCATCCCACTCACCCCCATATCTATCAGATCCAGTCAAAGCCCAACATGAACAGATTATAAAATATTTTGGAGGAATTTTTAGTCTAAATCCAGAAGCACGGAGCTTATCACCCTGGAAACAGCAACATATTGATTGGAAACCAAGGAGAGTCCTCCACACTGGAAAGGAAAGAGTTTGTATGTAGATCCAGGGTTATTTATTTGTTTGTTTGTACTTAAAATAAAACCTTTTCTTTTCTAACCATTTTAACAAAACTGGAATTTTTAGCAAAAGAGAATAAAAATAAACTCATTTAAGAATCAGTCTTTTGCTCTATTATTAAAATAGAACCATGTGGATTCGTTTGAGCTGTTTGACTTTCCCACTTCAACTCCATCCCATCCCTTTCCTTTCCTGATTTCCAGAATGAATGTTTTTGAGGCAGCATGGTGGCACTTTTTATGTTAAAGTAATTGATGAACTATCACTGCAGCCAGAGATGGATTTACTATGAAGCAAACAAAGCCCAAGCTTCAGCACCTCTCAAAAGCACAGGCTCCTTTTAAGGCTCTAGACTTATTCTTGACTTTTTAAAATTTAAATTCTTTTTCTTAAAGAGCTTCTCCTCAAAAAAAAAAAAAAAAAAAAAAAGAATAAGCTTCATGCCCCACAAAAGCTGGATCTGCCCCTGACCACACCTACTGGCCAGTAAACTGCAGCATTAGAGGCTCTTTCTGTTCTCAACAGTGTCTGAAACATAGTAGGTGCCCTTCCATTGTATCCATGAACATGATGGTATTGCCAAAGAACACACTGGAATCTCTGCAATAACACTCTACCACTTGTCCTTACACAGTTTCTCATCCCTCTAGGAGTCAAATGAATTTTCGCTTCTCGAATGACATTCACTTGTAGGCATAAGACAGGTTTCTTGCACACAAGAAACGCAATGACCTGCCCTCCTATTCTTTCCCTTCCCTCTTCCTGCTCATACCTTTTTTCCTTTCTTTGCCACCTCTCCCCTGCATTTTCTCAGAGTCTCCCCTTGACTCTGACAGCTGAAAACTTTGCTGGGCCCTGATTGAGCTATTCCTCCTCCATCAAGCACAGACTAGAACTATTTTACTCTGAATTTCTGGAGAATTGTTCTTTTTTGACCAGATACAACATGGGCCAGGTAATCTCAGAAAACAACCAGGCTAACTTCGGGGCAATAGTTCCCTGAAGCTATTGTTAGACATGTCCCTTGAGTATTTAGGATTTTATATTGAGCTTCATCCAATCACCATTATTTCCTGCTGTCATATTCCACTCTAGAATGATTCCCACTCCTCATTCTTTCTGTAAACATTTGATTAGGATGCAACCATGAACAAGAAAGACTGCCCCATGGGGCTTACATTTTCATGAAGAAGAGGCAGGCAAAAATAAATAGTACTTCCTGGTCTTTCATTGTTTGCCTGCCATGGGGGAAAAATGCAACTCATTAGGGCCAACTGGGAGAACAGGCACAGGGAAGGAGGAGTTGATGGATTTGGAAATGGTTTTGGTGAGAACATGCTGAGTTCATTTTTCCTCTCCTGATCTTCATCTCTTTTTCAGTGATATAAAATTGACTCCATTTACATAAAGGGAACCCACTCTATTTTTACCTTAGCCACTCTCTCCTGCCCCTCTGCCCTACCCGGCAATAACCCTCTATTAGTCTCTTTACCTCTTAATGAACCATGGATTCACGGGTCTCACAATCCTCTTTTTAGCGGAGACCCCAAGAGAAAAATCCAGTCTCTAGTATCCAAAGAGTCTTTGGATCTCTAGAGATTTGGTTAATGTACCCTGCAGAAATGAGGAAGGAATCAGAAATGAGGAAGGTATAAAGAAAGGTCTTTTAATTTATTTGTGTTTGCATTGCAAAAATCTCTTACACATTATCTCAGCTATTGAATACTCCTCCATCGCTTCCAGAATACCTGCATAGATTGAGAGTTCACATCCACCATGGAGATCTTTAATTGTGGAAAAATCTTACCTCTGCAGTTTCCATGCAATGGCCCAAGGTGGCCCACCTCCACAGCAGAATAGTGTATGTCTTATCCTTCTTCCGAGTGACAGCCTTTCAACTATGTGTGCAGTTTTTAAGTTTTCTTTTACTCTTCCCAATCTAAACACTTACAATACATTTTACGTATGATAGGGTTCCCAAACCCTTTTGTATTTGACAGCCTTCTTCGAATGTACTTCACTTACTAGTATTCTCAAATGAGTGCACTCGGATTTTTTCCAGGACTCCAAATACTTGGCTAACATGGAAGACAAATAGATTCATCATTCTTGTCATCAGGAATCATGTTTCTATTAATTTAAATTAAAATCATATTAGCTCTTATAGCAGCCAAGTCACCCAGTTATGTTATATTAAGTAATTTCTTACCTATCCTGTAATTGTGCAATTGATTTTTCAACCCAAGTTTTACATATCCTCCTGTTTTGACTGGAGTATGACATATACAGGCCCAATGGAAGAAAAAAATGGCAAAGGGATTTGCATTATTGAGCCCTTACTTTGGCAGTCACTGTGACAGATGTTGTATATACATGATCTCATGTAATCCATTTAACAACCCTTTGAGACAGGTGTTCTTATTACAGTTTTATGAAGAAGGAAACTGAGGCTCAGAAAGATTAAGCAATTGACCTAAGGTCATGTGACTAGTAAACGACATAGGTAACTACCAGAGGCTCCCCCAATGCTCTCAGTTTTCAAAAGAAAATTAGAAATAGAGTTCATAATGGGAAAGGAACAATAAACGGGGAAAGACAATTCTTATGTTGTAAATTATGTTACAGGAACCTCTTCAAAGCAAAATCTGACCATATGACCCCCTGTTCAAAACCTCTCAAAGGCTACCTATTCTTGGAATAAAATCCAAATTCCTTACCATAGGATTCAACTGCCTTACTCCAGGAGTTGGTAAACTGCAGCCCATGTACCAAATCTGGCCCACCTCCTATTGTTGCAGATAAAGTTTTGTTGGAACAAAGTCATGCTCATTAGTCTACGGATTGTCTATGTGCTTTTCTCCTCCATGGCAGACTTGAGTAGTTGAAACAGAGACAGTAGCCAACAAAGTGCAAAATATTTACTAGCTGGCCCCTTTACAGAAAAGATTTGCTGACTGCTGTCCTGCACAACGTAGCCCTTGCCTAATTCTATGACTTCATCTGTTGCCACTACTCTCCTTATTCTCAAGGCCCCACCCCTCTGCCTTCTTTCTCATTCTCAATCTCTCAAACTCTTTGCTGTTTCAGGGCCTTTGCACTCCCTACTTTCGTGACTTAAACACCCTTTCATCCGTTTCCCTGTTATTTCTTTTTCATCTTTCAGTTATCAGCTGAAACAGACCAAGGGGCCATTTGGTCCAAGGGGCCTTCCCTGCCCATCCTGGATATAGTAGTCCACACTGCCATCACCTCCATCCTCACTAATCCGTTATTCCATTTTTGTAACACCATCACTTCCTGAAATAATCTTTGTCATTTATGTGTTTGTCTCCTCCAACTAAGGCTTTGAACTTCGTCTTGTTCTCAATTTATCTCCATTACCTGGGAAAGTCTTTGACACATAACAGGAGCTCAGTCAGCATTTATTGACGAATTCATTGGTGTATTAAGTTGCTGTATTCTCCCAGATCCTGAGATGGGAATCAAGTATTAGGGGTTAGAAGGCAAAAAAAAAAAAGAAAAAAAAAATCAATTACTCATTAATTAAATTATCAATTAAATTAAATGAACACTTGATTAATGTTCACTATACGCCAGGTAGCAGTTGGGCTTCAAAACTAATAAGATAAGGAGCTCACAAAAAGAAGGGTGAAGATAAAGACATTAAACAGACAAGATTGTTGAGCATTGAGTTAGAGATACATATAAAGAATGCAGAGGAAGGGGAGGAGAGGGAAATTGTCCAGCTAAGGAAAGACACTAAGGCACAGAGGAGGGACTGTGCAAAAACATGGAAATATTCAACAGGCTGGTGCTTTGGGGCAATTGTGAGTTAGTTCACTGTGACTAGTATCGGATATGGGTAGGTAAATAGCAGAAAATTAGTTAAGAGATAAGCAGAATCATAATGAACTTAAGAAGGATTTGAACCAGGAAATGGCAAGAGTTGTTGTGTGTTTTAAAAAAGAGGACATTAGCTGGGTGTGGTGGCTTGCGCTTGTAATCCCAGCTACTCAGGAGGCTGAGGTGGGGGAATTCCTTGAGCCCAGGAGTTCGAGTCCAGCCTGGGCAACATAGCAAGACTCTATTTCAAAAACTATATATACAAATTTAAAAGTGGACATTGTTCCCCCTGCTCCAGCCCAGACTTTTGACTTTGCTGTCAAAATCCAGGAAACCAGATCATTAAGGAGACCACTTAGGAGTCTCTAGTTTAGTCCATCATAGAAGAGATAAAGCCTGAGCTAAGGCCAAGGCAGCAGGAATAAAAATGGAGAGGATGGATGGGTAAGAGAGGACTCAAGGGCTAGAAGTGATGGGGTTGAGAACTGTTGGTATGCAGACCACTCAGAAGGTGACATCAAGGCTAACTTCTATGCCCTACCTTCAGTGGCAGAGTGAAAGATGGTGTCATTTGAACAAATCATGGAATATAGGAATGTAGTTGGACATGCTTAGTAGTCAGTTAGAAACACATGTAACCTATGTGGATCGTGATCAAAATGCACTTTCTGTTTGCCTTCATTGACTCTGGATTTTATTCAGGAGCTGGATCTTCCCTTGACCCTTAGTGCTCACAGGAAGTAGGAAAGCGGGTAGGAAGGGAGGGAGACATGACTTTTCCTATTATTCTCAGAATGATAGGGGAAAAAAAACTACTACGCTTATGTTTTTTTTTCTATTATTATTATTATTTTGAGATGGAGTATTGCTCTGTCACCCAGGCTGGAGTGCAATGGCCTGATATCGGCTCACTGCAACCTCTGCCTCCTGGGTTCAAGCGATTCTCCTGCCTCAGCCTCCTGAGTAGCTGGGATTACAGGTGCCTGCCACTATACCTGGATAATTTTTGTATTTTTAGTAGAAACGGGGTTTCACCATGTTAGTCAGGCTGGTCTCAAACTCCTGACCTCAGGTGATCTGCCCACCTCGGCCTCCCAACGTGCTGGGATTACAGGAGTGAGCCACCACACCCGGCCGCTTATGCTTTGTTTAAGTTTCATTTTAGAAAACTGAAATGTCCCTCCCAGGAAATGTCTAAATTGGCTTTAATAGTAAATCCTCCCTCCTCAACTCACATATGCTCCAGGATGAAAACCCACTCTGGGGAAGAGGATGATCGTACACCTCTCTGCACGTTCCCTGTTTTCCCCTCTCCCACTAACTGGCTGCTTTTTCCTGTCTACCCAACAGAGTCAGAAAGGATGAGACTAACAGGGGAGGAAAAGTAAGAGAAAGGGGTATTTATATGGATGGTGCCAAATTCTCCAGTCCTAGTAGATGGTTAAGGCTGGTATTCCTGGTGGGCCAGGCACCTGAGCAGCGCTGCACTGTTTCCCCTTGGGTGCTTTCATGAACTGTTCATTCATACGGCTGTCTTGACTCCGGCAGATACATCTCTATTAGACAGGTAGTTTCACTGCTTTTCCCACCACAGAGCATGCTCAGAACACCTCCAGCCTCTTTCTGCAGAGGTCTCCTCACCTTTGCAGGTAACTCTGCTAAATAGGACCCACGACGGTGCCATGTTTGCTCTCTCTTCTAGATAGGGACCCACATTTGGTCGATGGAAACACGTCCCTCCCTTACCCAAGAAAAGTCAACACTTCTCACAGCTCACCCTAGATAACTAGATTCTCAAGGCAAGCACGAGTTCTCCGTGCTTCTCAACTGCAAGAACTCTTCTCAAAGCTTTGCAAGTGACCTCTTTTAAAGCTCCATTTACTGCAAATCAAAACCACAATGAGATACCATCTCACACCAGTTAGAATGGCGATCATTAAAAAGTCAGGAAACAACAGGTGCTGGAGAGGATGTGGAGAAGGGGGAACATGTTTACAATGTTGGTGGGACTTTAGCTAGTTCAACCATTGTGGAAGACAGTGTGGCGATTCCTCAAGGATCTAGAACTAGAAATACCATTTGACCTAGCCATCCCATTATTGGGTATATACCCAAAGGATTATAAATCATGCTGCTATAAAGACACACGCACATGTATGTTTATTGTGGCACTATTTACAATAGCAAAGACTTGGAACCAACCCAAATGTCCATCAATGATAGACTGGATTAAGAAAATGTGGCACATATACACCATGGAATACTATGCAGACATACAAAACGATGAGTTCATGTCCTTTGTAGGGACATGGATGCAGCTGGAAACCATCATTCTGAGCAAACTATCGCAAGAACAGAAAACCAAACACCACATGTTCTCACTCATGTGAGGAATTGAACAATGAGAACACTTGGACACAGGAAGGGGAACATCACACACCGGGGCCTGTTGTGGGGTGGGGGAGGGGGGAGGGATAGCATTAGGAGATATACCTAATGTAAATGACGAGTTAATGGGTGCAGCACACCAACATGGCACATGTATACATATATAACGAACCTGCACATAGTGCACATGTACCCTAGAACTTAAAGTATAATAAAAAAGAAAAAAAATCATTAAAAAATTAATCTTAAAAAAAATAAAATAAAGCCCCATTTACTCAACCTGGGGCCAATGAGTAATACACCATACCTCCCCAGTGAAGGGAGGATGAGTATCCATTGATGAAACAACTCTTCAAAAAGCATCCTTTACAGATTTCCTTTCCCCTCTTGGACTCCTGTCCTGCTTTATTACGGGGTTTCTTTGTATGTTTGTTTGTTTGTTTTTTGTTTTTTTTAATCCTTTACATGCAGTGAAATGCATAGGTCTTAAGTGTGCAACTTGATGATTTTTGATATATGTGTACCTTTGAGCAACTACCACACCAGTCAAATTAGAGAACAAACTAATCACCCAAGAACATTTGCTCCTTCCCTGTTTCAGTCCGTCTCCATTTCCATAGACAACCACTGGTCTGATGTCTAATATCCTTGATTAGAATCTGTTCTTGAACTTGATATGAAAGAAATTATACAATAGGTACCCATTCACATCTGGTTTGTTTTGCTTAAAATGATTTTTGAGATTCCTCAATGCCGTTGCATGTATCAGTAGTTTATTCTTTTCTCTTCCTAACTAGTACTCCATTGCATGAATCTACAAGAATCTGTTTATCCATTTTCCTGCTGGCAGACATTTGCACTCTCTAGTTTGGAGCTATTGTGAATAAAGCTGATATAAATCTCTCCTGGGTAAATACCTAGAAACGTGATTGCTGAGTCATAGAACAGATAAACGTTCAATCTTACAAAAAAAATTGTCAAAGCATTTTCCAAAGTGCTGAAATCATTTTACACTCCCACAAGCAGGGAAGGAGAGTTACAGTTCCTCTACATCAACACTCCCATCTGTTGTCAGATTTTGTATTTGCGACACCCACTTTTGTGGGTGTAAAATGGTATCTCATGCTTTCACTTTACATTTCCAACACCCCTTCTTCCTCAATGCCCTATCCAGTTCCCTTGCACACTGTTTGGCCTTACGGAATTCGAGGGACATCAGATCTGATGACCCTGACACTCTTTTTGGAACCCAGATGTTTATTTCCTTTATTTGGATAGGAAGAGTTCAGATATCCGTTTTTCTTTCGACTTTTCATATTTGCAGCTGCCTCGGCACTGTATGAATCTAGCTAGACTCATGTGGGGATGTGCCAAGCTCTGTGAAGAAGCTGATTATGCTGGTCCTCTAGGTCCAGCTGGTGACAAATAGGGCTGGGAATTCAGGAGTGTCTAATGTGAGACTTTCAGGCTCACTTACAGGCAGCTTGGGAGGTGGAAGAAGTCAAGGGATAAGGGGGGAAAGTTAAAGCCCAAATAAACATCTGGCCCTCTAGGTGGCACTTATGCAAATTGCTCTAATTCCTGGAACTGTGAGGAGCTGACCCACATCTATGCAAATAAAGGACCTTTGGAAAGACAATGTTTGTGGGACTTCTGCACTTTATAGCTTAAAGCCCCTGGAAACCGTAAGATTTGCTCCTATTCTGAATGTCCTACAGCTCTGTAAATTTAGAAAAGAAGAGACACTTCTCTTCAAGGGTTTCCCAAAACAGAACTAGAAGGAGTCTGGATCTTCATTTTCCCTCTTCGTTGAGGCCCCTGGGTCTCAGAATCATCATGTGTGAGTCCTTCCCAGTCAACAGATCTGCCTCCCTCCAGAGCCAATTTTGAAAGTCCCTGAAATTTCTGAAGTCTTCACTGAACATAAGCACACATCTGACCTCTCAGTGGATTTCATCACCCAGCTGGCCCCTGTGTGAACCCCTGCCTCCATGAAGAATTCTTGAAATCCATCCCATTCTCCACCTGCAGCTGTTTTCTGGGATTTAAGGGGGAAAAAATGACATGGCATATTTAAGTCTCCCCAATGCCCCTGCCCCTTGAGCCCCTATTCCCACCAAGACTCCTTTCCCTCCAATGTTCACCTGTGTTATCTGATCATTTTGATTCAACCACAGTGCAAGTCGGCAACTATAAGAACCAAGCTTGCATCTCATGCTAGACAACAAAAATTAAGACGGCAGGAACATAACCTGAGCCAACAGCATAACAGAAATCAGCCATGCATAGTAGTCAATCAATGGACATGGGACCAAATAAAATCCAGCTTCCAGCTAGAGACCAGCGCCCACAGCTGTTCATCAAAACCGTCCTCATGGGCATACAGTGTGGAAAGAACTGACATGCTCAGGTCTATCCAGCCACATCGTCCAGGAAGTCGTAATCGTCAAGACAACCAATGTTTCTTGCTCATCTACTACCTGACAGGCTCATGCTAGGCTAATGGCACAGAGGTGAACAGGACAGAGGGACCCCACACCTAGTAGGAAGAGACCAACATTAAACAAATGATGTTAATAAATTATGGATATTTATGTTTCTTCATTAAACATAGTCAAGGGAGTTAAGCAAATAAAGAGCTTATGGTCAGGAGTTCCCTAGCTTCTAAAATTCATCATCTAAATGTGTGTTGCTTTTAAATACCAAATAAAAAATAAAAGGTTGCTTAATAAATAAATAGGTTACCTGACAAAAAGTAATATCCTGATTTGTACAGCCACCTGTCATTTGATTAGCAATTGGATTGCTCTACATAGCAAGGTTATACTGTATTACTGCATTAGTGATTCAACTGAAATGATCATTACTATTCATTATTGATGGTGGGAAGTAGAGAAGGAGTAGCAAACTCCTCACTTTCTCAGAAACTCTTTGTCTCTTCTGATATGATATCTGCAGTCTTCCTTCAAGTTGTCACATTTTCAGTCTTCATTTCTCAGAGCTACCCGGTCTAAAAGTCCCTCTGGAGAAAGAGTCCAGTTGTTCTTGAATGGGAGCCAATGATTATGACTAAATGTCTTTTCTGCTTATTCAGTGAATCATCCTGGTCGGTCATTGGCAAATGCCATCTTAACCTGCTGCTGACTTTATGTGCCAAGAACCCAACAAAAAACAGGTTTCAACAAAGTTGGGGGAGCTTACATGAGATCGAAGAAAGAACAGTCATGTTGCATGGATAGGTTCAGTGGCAGTTATGGTACCTCTTTGTCCATGTTCTCTGATATATTTTAAAAATCATTCAATCTCCATTTTTACAGTCTAGCTTGGAGAGTGAAGAGGGAGGAAGGCCACAGGGCACATCTGATGACCTCCGGACACTCTTTTTGGTGATACCCAACCAACCGAGGAGCAGAATCTTGACAGACTGCAACTCCCCCTCAGGCTTAGGCCCACCCCACAAGCTGCTGTTGTCCTGCCACAGCTGTTTCCGTTTTTTATTACAATTTTCTCCGCCTTTCATTTTTCAGGCCAAAGAGAAGCTCAGGGGGCCCATCTGTTCCTCTCTTGCTCTTTTGCCTGTTCCCAGAGGCAAAGCTCACACATGCACGCGTGCATACACACTCCACACCAGACCCCACAAGCTCCTTTTAGGACAATGAATGGGAACCAGAAGTGAACATCACCCACCCAGCAACACTCCAGGGACCTGAAAGGAAAGGCGGCCTTTTCGGGGAGGAGGCAGTGTCCTCAGAAGCCCTGATGGAAGAGCATTCCGTGGAAGGAGCATCAGAGACAGGAGCAAAAGCTTCTCACGAAAACAACAGGTTTTCTTCTGAGGAGGACTTTTTGTTTTGTTTCTGTTTTTACTTCAACTTATTAAAACAAACACACAAAACAGGGCTCGCAGTGCAAATTATCTCAAAGTCTGCAGTGCAAATTATCTCAAGTCCAGAAAACCTAAGATAAATGATCTTGGGTTGAAGAAAAATGTTAGAAACTAATTGATAGAGCAACTTGCCCTTCAAGATGGAATGAAACAGTGTCATTTTTAAAACAAAAGGCAAAGTCCCTAAGGCCCCAAGTTCAAAGCTAGGTCTCTGAAGACATGGTCACATGAAAGTACCAAAATTGAACTTTCGATGATTATTCTTCCTTCCTTACGGAGCAGGAGCGAGTCTGCATGTCCTGTTCATTTTTCCTTCCCGGTGCATCTCTTCAGAGCCACCTGCCCAGAAAATGCTACTGCAGTTCAGGCTGCAGTTGGTGCCATTGTCTCCTCACTTACACTGTCATCCAAACACTTGGAAGCACCAGTTGTCTTGTTTCTGGATTGTTCAGGAACCAACAGCATGGGATCCTAAAGACCACTCTGTGAAACTTTATAATCTTTTTCAAGCACACCTCTCCTCAATGGATCCATCTCCAGCCACCTCTCTGGATAATCAGTCCCATGCCCCATTGCATTGTGAGATGATTCATGTGGGTTTCATAGCCTTGGCACAACTGCATTTTGTGGCATTTTGTTGTACGGAGACTTGGTGTTTAGCAGCATCCTTGGCCTCTACCCACTAAATGCTAATAACACCCCTCCCTAGTTTCAACAACGCAGTATTGTCTCCAGATATTTCCAGATGTCCTTGGATTGAGGAGGGTTGGGTGGGGGAAGAAGGAAAACTGCCCCAGTTGAGTTGATCTGTGAGAGACCATACCTTTAAGAAGGTGGCCAAGGTGGGTGGGTCACCTGAGGTCAGGAGTCCAAGACCAGCCTGGCCAACATGGCGAAACCCTATCTCTAATAAAAATACAAAACTTAGCTGGACGTGGTGGCGGGTGCCTGTAATCCCAGCTACTCAGGGTGGATGTGGTGGTGGGCACATGTAATCCCAGCTACTCAGGAGGCTGAGGCAGGAGAATCGCTTGAACCCAGGAGAAGGAGGTTTCACTGATCCGAGATCCCACCACTCCACTACAGCCTTGGCAACAAGAGCTAAACTCCATCTCCAAAAAAACAAAAATAAACAAACAAAAAGAAGATGGCATTTCAGAAAGGGAGAACAACCCACGCATAGTAACTACGATCCGGGATAGATGTATAGGAAAGATTCAGGTGTCAGAATACCTATTTTTTGCATTGATTTTAAAAAGCACATTTTGTCTTTCAGCCAATGGCATCTTAGATTTGACCAAATGCAAGTTCATTCAATATTCTTTGGTAGTTTAGAGGAATGAATGATTCTTTTAGCTTGGGCACAAGAGTGGAGAGGATAAGGCTCAGGAAAGGCTTGACGTTGTGGCATGAACAGAATTTGGGTAGAAGACAACAGGGACGAACACTTTAAGGGAAAAAATAGAATAAACAAAACATACACGTAGTGAACGGCAGTGGCGGGGAGAGAGTGAGAAAGGCAAGGTTGCATAGGGAAGCTCAGGGATTTCTGGATTTTATTATGCAAATCAAAGAGGGTCAACAGAACTCTTGCATGAGAGGGTGGGGAGGTAGCGGTGAATAATTATGGCTGCATTTCACGAGATCCTCAGTCTGGGATATACCCCTTCCTATTACCTCTCCTTGTTTAGAACTTTGAAGACTTGAATCATCTCCTCCAAAGAACCGGAGTCAGTCACCCTTGAACTGTGTGTTCTATGTTCCTATGTCTTGGTCCTGTGTTATGTAGATATTTCTTGTATTTTGTGTTGTCATTGCCTCCCAACTGTTTTACGGCTTTGTCTCCTTGACAGCAACACTTCTCAAGCATCTGGACCACAGGAGTTGTGCTTTCTTCCCTCTTAGGTACCACCTGTAGCACTTAGCAACCTATGCAGCATTGCACTCATTGCAGAGTACCTGGCACGTAGTAAGCCCTCAACAAACATCAGCGGCAGGAGGGAAGAATAGAAGGAAGAAACGAAGAGAGGGAGGAAGGGGGGGAGGATTGGAGGGAAGTGGAGAGGGAAGGAAGATATCAAATGACTTCTCATAGAACTAGAAAATTAGCAGTTCTCCTAAATTGTTTCTGTCCTGATCCGAGTACTCCTTTATGCCCTTACTGGCACCTGCTTCCCAAATTACTGGAATCATCAGAAAGCCTAAGTCCAGGTGGCCTTGGCTTTGGGCCTGGATGCAAAGATTTCTTTCTGATGACCTCAGTTTGAAAGCTTCCCTAAATGCCACAGTCACACACCAAGAGCTATGGCTTCTGTGTTTCCAGTTTTCCCCCGCACTGAGGAACACACTTAGGAGCTGCTACAAGTAAAAACCGGGGCCCTATGTCTCCTCCATCCAAACACTAAAGAACTAAGGCCACCTCCAGGATGTAAGTGAAGGCACACCACTGCCAAACATGTGGAGGGCATGAAAACAAAGCAACCAAAATGGATAGCCTCTCACTACACCTCCCACAAGGCATAGCCATGGGGATTAGAGTTGGGGCAAGGTCTGTTCAAGCTTGCGGTAAGACTGAAGCAGATAACTGAAGCTGCGGAAGACAGAGTCAATTCATTTAATTTTCCCAACAATTTCCAAGGTCATTTTAAAGGACACATGAGATAATGACTGCTGCATTGTATGGGGCCAAAAACTGGGCTTCCCTTTCTCTCCATTACTTCTCCACCAGGCTGTCATAATAGCCTTCCAAGTCACCTCACGCTCTACCTCCCATTGACCTCTGTGCCCCTGTCAAATCAAATCCTGAAACACAGCCCTAATTATTCGCTGCTACTTCCCCACCCTCTCATGCAAGAGTTCTGTTGACCCTCTCTGATTTGCATAATAAAATCCACAAACCCCTGAGCTTCCCTATCCCACCTCGCCTTTCTCACCTCTCTCCCCCTACTCCCATTCACTGCCTGTATGTTTTGTTTATTCTATTCTTCTCCTCAAAGTGCTTGTCCCCATTGCCTTCTACCCAAATTCTGTCCATCCAAAAGTTCAAGCCTTTCCTGAGCCTTGTCCTCTCCACGCTCATGCCTAAGCTAAAAGAATCTTTGCGCGGTGGCTCAAGCCTGTAATCCCAGCACTTTGGGAGGCCAAGGCGGGCGGATCACAAGGTCAGGAGATCGAGACCATCCTGGCTAACACGGTGAAACCCTGTCTCTACTAAAAAAATACAAAAAACTAGCCGGGTGAGGTGGCGGCGCCTGTAGTCCCAGCTACTCGGGAGGCTGAGGCAGGAGAATGGCGTGAACCTGGGAGGCAGAGCTTGCAGTGAGCTGATATCTGGCCAGTGCACTCCAGCCTGGGCGACAGAGCAAGACTCTGTCTCAAAAAATAAATAAATAAAAAATTAAAAAAATAAAATAAAAATAAATAAATAAATAAAAGAATCTTTCTTTCCTCTAAACTACCGAAACATATTGCACAAACTTGCATTTTGGTCAAATCTAAGAGGCCATTGACTGAAAGACAAAATGTGCTTTTTATAATCAGTGAGATAAATATGTATTCTGACACCTAATCTTTCCTATACATCTATCCCGGATCGTAGTTACTGTGCATTCGCTTTCTGAACTCACATCTTCCTAGAGGCATGATCTCTAACAGATCAACTTTTGTGTTTCTCATCAATCCTAGGGCAGTGCTGGTGCTATATTCACAAACACACATCCGTATACATTCATATGAATATGGAAAAATGACAGTAAGAGTGAAAAGCATTTTTGCCCTCAAGAATCCTTATATATTCAATTCATTAGGTTTTGTAGTTTAAAATGTGTACTTAAATATTTTTAAAAGCCTGACTCATACATTTTAAGATATTGGCTTATATTGACAAGATACAGACACATATGCATGCTAATGAGGAAGAGAATAAACATCACAAACTGTCAAGGTATTGCACCTGGGCACCTGCTAAGTGCAGACACTGCAAGCTGGCTGATGGATGCATTTTATTTTACTCCTCACAGCAGCCCTATGAGGTAGGTACTGAGATCTGCTTGTTATAGATGAACAACCAGAAGCTCATGACCTTAGGTCCCAGCTTGCAAGTGGCTGGGGCAGAATTTGAATGCACGTTGTCATAATGCCAAAGTCTGAGCTCAAGAATTGCTAAACAATGTCTCATCTAGTTTTCTCATCAAAGAGGCAAAAGGTATTCGCTCTCCTAGAAATGACCAGATCTCATGCCAGTCCCACAGTTGCTCTGCTGACACTCAAGAAGGAAGTAGGGTACCTCAAAATATGGTTCCAAGAGATGCCATACAGGGAATCATGGCATTTTTCTCCTTCCTCAGAGGGAGAAACCAGCAAGGATCTTCCCACTTGGCTTCCTAGGGATTGCAGATAGGAAAACAAAAGCAAATAAATAAAGAACAAACAACAAACAAGAGTGTGTTAGCCTGGGCCTACTGAGAAGCAGATGCTGAGATAAGATTAAATGAGCATGGATTTTATTTTTTATCATTTTATTTTATTTGTGACAGGGTCTTACTCTGTCCCCCTGGCTGGAGTGTGGTGGTGCAACCATAGCTCACTGCAGTGTGGAACTCCTGGGCCCAAGCGACCCTTCTGCCTCAGTCCCCCAAGTAGCTAGGACTACAGGTGCACACCACTTGTAGGGGCTAATTTCTTTTTTTCAATGGCTTTGTAGTAATAGAGTCTTGCTATGTCGCCCAGGCTGATCTCAAACTCCTGGCCTCAAGTGATCCTCCAGCCTTGGCCTTCCAAAGTGCTGGAATTATAGGTATAAGCCACCGTGCCCAGTCTCATAAGTGAATATTTTATTAAAGGAAATGCTTGTGAGGGCAGGGAGGTGGGGCAGGGGATAGAGAGAGCTGGAAAAGTTGGTACAGCCATCAGGCCTCAATGCAAATCTGACCCTGACTTAAGGACAGAAGGTTGGTAAAAGCCTCCTAGACCACTGGCCAAGGCCACAGGGGAACTGTCAAGCTAAAGTTGAATCTCCCAAGAACAGGTCTTCCTTAGCACAGCATCCTTGCTGCACTCAACCATTGGTCAGGAGCAGCCTATGGGAGTCATGGCTTTGGAGCAAACCTGGCATTGAGTTTCAGAGAGTAGATGCTCAGGCCTTTGGTAAAATACACTCCTTGTAGTTGAAGATGCAATCTCATGGAGCGGGAGAGGGGAGATCACTCAACTGGATTAAAATAGATTGTGTGCATCTGTGTTAAGGTGGCTGCATGGATGGTGAAGGAAGGAATGGGATCAGCTCAGCCCATGAGCTACAGAACCCTTGAAAACTACGGTCACAGCTGTTGCCTTTTGTCATGCGCTCTATGAGTCCAAGTAACTACTATTCACATTTCCCCTTAGCTACCACACTGTGTGGAGGGTATGATAAAAGACCCTCAATTTTCTTTATTGTGAATGTAGTTAAGCTTTCCTTTTCAACTATAAAAATATCATACACGCTGTGAACAGCTTATTACAAATACAGAAATTACAGAAATAAGTGGAAGAACCCCCGCACTCCAGCTCCCAGTGGAAACCTCCACTAACCACTGCATATGTGTCCCTTCCATTGCGCATGTGCCCTGCAAATGCAAATGAGAAGTAAGGCAACACCATTTATTGGACTTCTATTTGTTTAGCACCTTGTGCTGTGCACCTGTCTCCTTTGATCCGCACTATGACCTTGAGAGGTAGGGCCCTTTAGCCCTACTTTCTAAGTATACAGATGAGGAAGCAGCAATCAGAGGAACCAATGAGACACAGAGTCAGGGTAGGCCTGAGAACCAAACTAATGCTGGAAAGAAAGGAACTGGCAGCAAACGACACAGACCACATCCTCACCTATGACCCTAAGCTTCTGGGCAGGGGGGCTGCAGCTCACATCGCTGCAGATACTGCCTCCTCCCAAAGATAACACAAGAATGAATCCCGCAACAGAAGAATTCTGGAGAAGTTCCCCATATTCTCTCTGGAAGAAAGATTGGGTCTCTTCCTTCTATGAGTGTCACTATTGCATTTTGACTCAGGATTCAAGGGAGAAAAAGAAATCTATCCACATATTCAGTTATAATAAATTGTCTCTCTTGCCTTTTGATTATTAGAATCAAAAACCATAGCAGGGAGGAGGTGATTCCTGGAAAAGATGCAGAGTTCCCATCCCTATAGCATGTAAGCAGACTATGTTATAACCACCAACTCTTAGTTCCACTCTTAACTGACTGTATATGCTTCTGAAAAGACAGATGATATCCCAGAAGGAGAGAACATAATACCACCAGAGCTGCTGAACTTGCACCATGTTTACTTTTGATCATCTCTCTTTATAGGGCTCTGGGATCTGCCCACTGGACTTTATTTTCCACCTAAGGGATTATTACCCTTGCTGGGCCCTGAGTTCATTTTCACCCCCAATGGTCTCAAGCCATAAATTTCAAACTGTTATTAACATGGCCAGACAGATTTGTAAGACTCCTATAGACACCATACAATTAACCATCTCCTGTCAGCTGGAAAATCAGCTCAATAGCCATTCAAGTCCATGTCCAAACCCCTTTATATTAACGAAAGCTTAGGAAGGTTCCTTGACTCTCAGAGTTAGAATCTCTCAGAAGCCGTGGAGACAGGAGGAACTCTGAAAGGGGAGATAGAGTCAGCCACCAGAAAGGAGGGCTCTACACATGTCAGATGCTCATACAGGTTATAAGTCAACACAGTAGCACCAGTTACTTTTGCTCTGTCTGCTCTGTCCCTGGAAATTGATATGCAAGTAGATACTTACCAGGGGCAAATAGCAAAACAGCCAAGTGAACATGCTTGTCAGTGGCTGAGGGCATGTGCATGAATCATAGAGTACAGATTATTCCTGTAGCAAAGCAGAAGGAAACACTGGTGCACAGAGCAGGTCTCTCATCCTTGGCATAGGGGCCATGGCTACCAACTCAGAAGAGAAGCACCATAGCCAAGCATCATGATGGGTGATGCCAAGAGTAAATGCATGTGTCTTAACAAGGAAAGTGTGGGGCAAGACTGATTATTGCTCAGACTTCATGAGCCAAGATGGTGGGGAACTAATACAGATAAAAGACAAACAAGCAAGCCTTCCATAATCTTGGTTCAACTTACCTTGCTGATTTGGTATCTTACTATTCTCCTGCTCTTCAACCATTCTATGCTCCATTCACATCAAACAACCTATTCTTCCTCCTTCTCTTTCTCCTCCTCCTCCTACTTCCTCTTCTTCTCCCCCCTTCTCTCTTTCCTTTTTCATCCTCAAATCTCTTGGGTCTCTTTTTGTTTATATTCCTCCTTCCATCTGGGATGCCTTTCTTTTTAACTGTAAATCTCTGTATATTCAAATTCTACTTGGATTTCAAATCTCATCTCAAATGTTACCTCCTTCTTTTATAAAGCCTTCTGTTATTACCCCTGAATTCCATTTTATGGCAATAAGAACTTTTTCTTGGAGTAGTATTTTTTGTAGTTGTATCTTCTCTCCTATTATTAGATTGTACATTCTTTGAAGGCAAAAGTCATGTTCAATTCTCCCTGATAGAGCTAGAATGAATAGAACAGTGCCTTAAACATAGTATGTGATAGGCACTCCATAGCCACTAATACATTAATGAGGACACAGAGGTGTAGTCAAACAAATAGACACACTGGCTAGACAGCTTCATCTGCATATAGTTTTTCAACTTGTCCAAGACTGAAGTCATCTTGTCCCCCAAGTCTTTATTTTCTGTTAGAGTGAGGGGTCTCAACACCATCCAGCTAAAAATTTTCAAAGCATCCTCAACTCTCCCTACTCCCATGCCTTTACAATCAATCCCCAAGGCTTCCTGATTTTACCTACTAAACATTCCTTTAACCCATACCCCTCTTCCCTACAACCACTGTCCTAGTTCAGAAATCCTTTCTCCTAGATTATTGCGTCATCCTTCTTATGGGTTTCACCAACTCAAGGGTTACACTCATCTACTTCATACTCCATTTTGTCCAGCAAGTGATCAATCTAAAACAATCCTGATGTACCAATCTCCCAGGTTAAAATATTTAAAAGCCTCCCCTTGCTTATAGAATAAAGTCCAGTATCTTTAATCCAGACTGGAAAGTTCTTGGTTATATGGTCTTTCTCTACTCTGAACAGCTTTATCCCTTGCCTCTCCTTGCTTTGCTCTTTAAGGAGAAAGCAACGCCATACCCCTTGATGCTCCTTGCTGTGTCTCCCCTAGCTGTGGCTGCACATGAGTGAGTTCTTTGTGCTGATCCTCTGATCTCTTTTCCTGGGTACTCCTACTCACTCACCCTCCAAGCCTTAGCTGAAAGTCTGGAAGCCTCCCCTCCTCCCAGGTTGTGTCAGCCTCTCCACTGCACTCTCAGACCACTTTCTTATTCTCTCCTCCTACCATTTACCACATTATATTTCAATCATCTTGTCTCATACCTGTGTCTCTCATGAGACTGAGCCTTCTGTGAAAATGGTCAGTATTTTATTTTGTTTGCATTTGCAACCAGAATAAAGAGTAACTCCCCAGCTTTTTTTTTTTTTTTTTTTGGTCACTTTGTAAATGTCATTGGGGCAATATGAAACTTTGGTAGAATGGTTTATTTCCTAATTGCTAAGATTCCCATTCCTTCAAAAGATTCAAAATGAAAACACGATGCTCCAAGAGGGGTCAGGACTCCTGCCCAGCTAGCTTTCATCTGGTTCATCCTGGCAAGATTGGGAGAGTTGATAGAAATACTTCAACTTCCCTGTACCCGAGCCAAGGGTTCTTATTATGAGATGACCTCATTAGTGACACATCATTATTTTAACCATGTTCAAAACTGAGATGTGTGGAGAAATAGAAAGTAAAAAAGAAGAAGAAGAAGAGGAGGAGGAGGAGAAGGAGGAGGAAGAGGAACAGGAAGAAGAAGAAGAAGGAGGAGGAGGAAGAGGAGGAGGAGGAAGAGGAGGAGGAGGAGGGGGGAGGAGAAAGAGAAGGGGAAGGGGAAGGGGAAGGGGAAGAAGAAGGGGAAGAAGAAGGGAAGAAGAAGGGGAAGAAGAAGGAGAAGAAGAAGGAAAAGGCAGAGGAGGAGGAGGAGAAAATAAAATAAGTCACATCGAAATTTCCTGATTAAAAAGAAATTTTTAACCATCTACAAACTGGAAACCCCCATGAGGTTGCTACAGTTTCTCTCCCTTTGTCTGGAAATGACAATATGAGCAGTGAGATCTAACAAAGGTCTCTGAAAAATACAGAAAAAATTGCCAAGTCCTGAAATGCCCACAGAACGCAGTCTAGGCCTTGAGCCTTCTGTAGGGGAAAGTAATTATGGTTTTTGTCATTACTTCTGCACCAACCTAATATATAGATATGCAGATAATAACGTTTTACCTGGGGTTACTATTCTAGGTATTGAACAAATTCATTAAGAAAGGCTTTTCCCAAAATGAAGCCTGCGCAATGTTTGAATTTTGCCATCTCCTGCTTCACACTCTTGATCTCTCTTCTCAGCGGCAGCTCTGGTAACCCCCTTTCCTGCTGCCCACAGCCAGCTGTGTAGGAACGAGTGGGACATGCTGCATGAAAAGGAGTCTGATTGTTGAGGAGCAGGGTCTGGGGACACTAAAAGCAAACCACCTGTACCTGGAGGTAATGAGGCCTGGGTTGTCCTTCTGTCTGCAAATTGGAATCAAAGTGATTATTTTTACTGTACTGTTGTTCTGCTAGATTTTAGCTGAAGCTTTATCAAAGCCTGGTTAATTTATAACAGTGTTTCCAGGGGAAAAAAATACATTCCAAATTCCAAACAACAAGGTTGCAAATGAAGGTGTGGGAAAGAGTTCTCTTTTTAACGTGGAGATGTCTTTGTTAATTAACCAGAAGATTGGAGTCAGTATTCCTATCTGCTTTCTCAATACCTTCGGTTCTTACTGAACTTGTCATTAACCCAAACATCCTGCTTTATTCCCATCAAAACTGTTTCCACATTTGATGTTCTTCATCATCATCATCTCTATGCAATGGATTTTTGAAACTAAAATTCTCAGGACTTCACTTTTGACCCCATTGAATTTCATTTGGCTTGTTTTGATGCCTGGCTACCAGACTCTTCAGATCATTTTTAATTCTGATTGGTAATACTATCAATATTGTCCTGTCCAACTGTTGATCATCAACATATTTCAGAAGCATTTCTTTTATGACTTCATCTAATTTTTTTTAAATTAAAGTGTTAAGTAGGACCATGGTAAAGTAGAACTCAAATGATCTTCCCCTGAAGATGTTCCCTCACATTAACACCCTTCTATTAATAGCATGGAACAGTCAAAAAAGGTTTGTAAGATGTGGCCATCCTAAGCACAAGGGTAAAGAAGCTTGATATCCGCCTCAAATCTCTCCACCCTGTCATGGGTACCACCTAGGTGTTACCAAAAAGGGGTCCCAATCCAGACTCCAAGAGAGTGTTCTTGGATCTTGCACAAGAAAGAATTCAGGGTGAGTCCACAGAGTAAAGTGAAAGCAAGTTTATTAAGAAAGTAAAAGAATAAAAGAATGGCTATTCCATAGACAGAGCAGCCCTGAGGGTTTTTATTAATTTATTTTATTTTATTTTATTTTATTTTATTTTATTTTATTTTATTTTATTTGAGATGAAGTCTAGCTCTGTCGCCCAAGCTGGAGTGCAGTGGTGCGATCTTGGCTCACTGCAACCTCCACCTCCCGGGTTCAAGCGATTCTCCTGCCTCAGCCTCCCAAGTAGCTGGGATTATAGGCATGCACCACCATACCCAGATGATTTTTGTATTTTTTAGTAGAGACAGGGTTTCACTGTGTTGGCCAGGATGGTCTCAAACTCCTGACCTCATGATCTGCCCGCGTCAGCCTCCCAAAGTGCTGGGATTACCAGCATGAGACAATGTGCCCAGCTGCCCATTTTTATGGTTATTTCTTGATGATATGCTAAACGAGGGGTGGATTATTTATGCCTCCCCTTTTTAGACCATATAGGGTAACTTCCTGACATTGCCATGCATTTGTAAACTGTCATGGTGGTGGCGGGAGTGTTGTAGTGAGGATGACCAAAGGTCACTCTCCTCGTCGCTTGATTTTGGTGGGTTTTGCCGGCTTCTTCACTGCAACCTGTTTTAACAGCAAGATCTTTATGACCTGTATCTTGTGCTCACCTCCTATCTCATCGGGTGACTTAGAATGGCTAACTCTCTCAGAAAGCAGCCCAGTAGGTTTCAGCCTTATTTTACCCAGCTCCTATTCAAGTGGAGTTGCTCTGATTCAAACACCTCTAACACAGGTATCACGCTAGAGCTTCATGAGTTAATACCAGATTGTTGATTGGTCCTCATCACACCCTCAAATAAAGGTCTTACAAAAAGTAAATTTAGAATTATCACCTGTTTGAATTACATTTAGTGAAAATATCCATTTTGAGATATTAAATGACAATATAGAAATATTTATATTTCTCAAACATGAGCTTTAAGAAAAAGTGTGAGAACCACTGCTGAGGTGCCCAAGTCTCATCCTTCAAGCCTCTGGGTAGGTCAGGAGCCCCATTAATGAGATGTCCTTATCTTTCCTCCTCAGGGACACTGTGAGGCAAAGCTAAGCAAGTCAAAATCACTTAAGAGGCAGTTATTTCAACTTTGACAATCAAATCTTGTTCTGGACAAGAGAGAACACTTTATACCATGAGGCATGTTATAGATTAGCCGTTGAGAACTCCCAGCACCCACGATATAATCAGGTTCATCAGCTGACATTTTATCTTCCCGTGTGACAAAGCAGGGACAGACTCGTCCCGTGATCATGAGCGGTCCAGTCCCACAAAGCCTGGTCTTCACTTCTTTTGCCACCAGCAGGGTGGTGGTGTGGAGGGGTGGGCAGGGGGAACAGGGATAGAGGTATAGGGCTTTGGGGAATTAGCCAATGCCATCAGTCACCTAACACTTGAAGAGATTTTCTAATGGAACAAGAGACAACAGAGGCCATTGAGTAGAAGGAGAACTAGCTAGAGAAGAAAGGCAGATGGTAATATCTGACATTCCTTGAGTGTCTACAATGTGCCAGGTATGTTCTAAGCACTTTGCATGACTTGTCTCAACCAAACAACAGCCTGAGGGGGAAAAGGCACTCATAGCTCAATTTTACCTGTGAAGAAACTAGGGCAATAAAAAGTTAAGTCACAAAGTCAGCATCAGATAGCTGGTAAACAGCAGAGATGGGATTTGAACCCAGATAATCTGGATCCAGACTCTGCCCTTGAATTCTCCAGCCTCCCCAAGTGTGGTGTGGGAAGTGAGATAGAGCAGCCCCACCATGCCAAGTTTTAAGTCTTTCTTCAAGGGCGTGCAATGGAAACACTATAAGAGAACAGCTTGCACTGAAACACATTTTGAAAGTCCTTGAATAAAGGCTGTCTCTGCCCTGTTTCCTGGGCCCTACTCTCACCCTAAACCTCGGTATCTTCTGCCCCACCTGCTCCCATACAGTGACTTCTCCCCCAGCATCTCCAGTGACAACTAGGTTGACACTATTTGGGATCCATTTGTTTTCAGTTATACTACACACATTCACACCTCCTCCTTGGTCATTTCGTAAGAGGTGGGAGGGAGAAATGCGGGTCTGGGGAGGTTTTGGAAGGCATTCATTCCTTCCATCTCATAGCACCCTCTCCTTCCCATTAAGAGTGGCCACCCCAAGGGGATACTCCACTAGGAGAGGGGCTGGGGCTTCCACTGTGAGGAGGAGGGGGAGAAGAGGGAAAAGAGGGAAGAAAAATGGAAAAGGAGGAGGGGAGGAGGGGAGAACAGAGAGGAGGGGAGAAGGAGAGGTTGGGAGAGGAGGAAGGGGGAAGGGAGATGGGGAAGGGGAGGAGGAAGAGGTTGTCTCCTGAAAGGAAGAGGCTTTTCCCATGGAAATGCACTGTGGCTGGTGCCCATTAGCATCCCTATGCATAATCAGGGTTCAGCCTATTGTCATGCAAATTAATTCAGATGACAACACTCTCTCCTCGACAACACTGCCTCAGCACAAGGAAGTTTCTCACACTGTCTCAGCCAATACTAACGGGCCTCTACGCCATCTTTCATTAATTATTTTTCTCCCCTTCACTCCTGCAAGATTTGTTCTCAGCTATATCCCCCTTCACTTCCCAGCTGCTGTTGGCTCCTTTTCATCCCGGAACAGTCAACATCATTGCCATAAACAAAATACAATTTTTTAAAAGATGAATAAAAACCAGCAGGAAAGTTACATTTCAGATCGATGCTGAAAACGGAGTTTGACTAAACAGAGAAACCAAATAATTTCCAGGCTTCCACGGAGCAGCAGCTCCTCTTTTCCCTTTTCCCATTGTGGAAAGATTCCAAGCAGCATCTTTTCTCTCCAGCAAGCAGCATCCTGTGGGTCACTCGGGGCCTGATAAGACAGATCCTGTGGGTTTGACTATAGAGCGGTGACTCATCCTTGCCATTGTTTGTCCTGCCAACCTCTTAGTCCCAGCCACTGACCAAGTATTCCCGCTTATCCACATCAGCAGGCTTAAGTTCAGCCACCAGGCCACTGCCACCGGCTGAGGCCAGTTTTTACCCTGAAGCGAGTCATCTGTCAACTCTAACCCAAGAGCCAAGAGAAAGAGCAAACAAGGGTGGCTTCAGACCAAGCCAGAAGGAGGTGATGGCAGAGCTACAGCTCATTTGTGCTGTAGGCGCAGGCTCTAAACCTTCTTTCCACCTGTCCACCCCCGGGATATCCAGATACCTTGTCCCTAACCCTTTACTGGCCTGAGCATCTGATCCCTGTAGCCTAAAGTTAAGAGCTGGCACTTGCTCTCACTTCTAGAACTATGCCTTCTTGTTCTGTATACAGCACACTAGACTAGTTTAAAGCACAGTTCCAGGTTCTGAAGATCAAGTTCAAATCCTGACTGTCTATTTTCTAGCTGCACAATCTTAGACAAGTTACTTACACTCTGTGTGCCTCAGTTTACTCATCTATAAAATGGAGGTAACAATTGTTACTCACCTCCCAAGGCTGTCGTAATGATTGAACACATACTACATGGGAAGTGCTGAAAATGATGCCTGGCATGCTGTAAGCATTTTAAATAAAATGTTAGCAAGGGTTATTAATTAATTTTCCCAGACTTCACCTTTTTTTTGGTTTATCTGACTAACTCCCCTTTCCAATTTAGCCAAGTTCACTCCTCTACTTATTGCTTCCAACCCTACTCCAGGCAGCTCTGTTCTGGTTTCTTTTGCTGTACAGAATGTTTTGCAAAAATAAAATGCATAATATCATGCAGCATTGCTAACACAGAAAGAATGTGACCCAGAGCCTACCCTTGTCCCAGACACCGAACTGGTCCCTGACAGTCCTGACATTTTTACCACACATCTGAGTAAATAGGGTAAGGAAAGACAGGGGCAGAGAAGGACATAGTAGAAATCAACTGTAGCTTACACATTATCTGAACAACAGAAAGGCTTTGTAGCCAGACAAATTATATGCAAATTATATGCAAATCTGAATGTAAATACTTTAGGCCCAGGGAGAAAATCCTTGAGGAGACATTCCTATTCCCTTCACCCTCACTTCCCAAGCTGCATTTTCTTTTCTGATTGGTTAGTTGGGAATTCATTATGAGGATTCCAAGGTACCTATAATTCTCTAAAGAAGTTCATTCTACCTTCTTGTCAGGGGTCAGAGGCTGAAGAGATATCAGGAAGCCAAGATTACTGCAGCTTATACCTCCAACCGAAGGGAGGGCTACGTCCATTCAACCCCAAGCCAAGACAAAGAGGAAATGGCCTGGATGACTGTGGACAAGCTAAGAGCTAAAGAAAGGACAACAGACCTCTCAGGGACTTTGGGCTGGGCTGGACAAGGGCTACTTGCCTGGGGAGCTGGGTGGCATGTTTCTTAATTTCAGTTGGAGGACATGGGCTTGCCGAAGCTCAGTCTACCAGGATTTGCTCACGTCGTTTTAGGTATTTGGCCAAATTTGAAAGGACGCATAAACCAATCTGCTTGGAGGTGGGAGCAGAAAGTGGAAAAGGGGAAAAAAAAAAGAAAACCACAGCTACTTCATTCATTCATTCAACAGAATCTTCCTGGGGCTCTACTGAATGTTGGGCAGCCCCCCACAGCCATTACATAGGGGCATTCATCTAAGCTTCTCAGAAGCTAAGCATTCCTCACTGAGAAAACTCAGGCTCAGAGGGCATACCTTGCTCTAAGTTTAATGCCAGCATAATTGCTGAAAGAAAATCAGATCTATAACTACATTGCTGTCAAGATACATTCACGATCCCCAACCTCAACTGGGCCCTCAAAATAGCCAGAAATAGCGTATGTTTCTTTAGGCAACTCACGTTCCCATTCTAGTGAGTGGTTATGGTTTTTACCTCTGCTTTCCTCGACCCTCCCTTTGGAAATTTCCCCTGTTCTTTGCCTTCCGGGTGATGATCATGCCTTATACTTCACAGAGAAGATGGAAGCCATCCCCACTAAACCTACAGGTGCAGCCCCACTTTACTCATCTTCTCCTCCTCCTTCCCTGATGCTTCCGGGGAAAAGAAGTCCCTTCTGCTATCAAAGACCAATTGCTCTGAATCCTCCCCAGGGACCTGCAGGCTCAGTTAGTCCTCTCTCTGGGGCATCTTCAAATTCCCTTTCACTTCTTGAGCCTTCTTGTCTGCATTCAAACAACAGGTCAATCAATATATTAAGTGGATTACCTGCATCATGCACTTAGATTAATGCTTGTTACACAGCAGGTGTGCCTAACAGTTTTCTATAATCATTCTATGAAAAGCTGATCAATCTTACTAGTATCGGGAACAGGCATGAAACACCAATGAGATTTCATTTTTTTGTCCAAGAGCAGCACTGTCTGGTAGAACTTTCTGTGATGGCAGAAATGCTCTGTATCTTCATTGTTAATATGATCGCCTCTAGAGCAAAGTGCCGTTATCAAACATTTGGAATTTGACTAGTACGGCTGGGGAGCTGAATTTTTTATTTTATTTCATTCCAATCAACTTATATAGCCATACATGCATAGTGGTTACTGTACTAGTTAGGTAACACTATTCCAAATGTCTGGCAAAAACTTTCCAAAAATTGATATTATCCAGCATGACACAGAGTGTGGAAAGACAGGCACCCCCATACACTGACAGCGGGTGAGTCAATAACTGCGGTCCTTGGTAGGGCAACATGGCAATATTTGTCATTTCAAATATATGTTCTTCAAGTTCTTAGAATCTAGACTAAAATAAACTCGTATAAGGGCACAAAAACTCATATAAGAGTAAGAAATTTGCAATTGGCACATGTGTTTGTTTCCAATTTTTCCTTATTGCAAATTATTCAATAATGTATGCCTTTGCTCATCTGTAAACAGAAGATAATAACAGATAATAGGCTGGGTGTGGTGGCTCGCACCTGTAATCCCAGCACTTTGGGAGGCCAAGGCAGGGGATCTCTTGAGCCCAGGAGTTCAAGACCAGCCTGAGCAACACAGCAAGACAAAGTCTCTACAAAAAATACAAAAATTAGCCAGGTGTGGTGACATGTACCTGTAGTCCCAGCTACTAAGGAGACTGAGATGGGAGGATCGCTTGAGCCCAGGAGGTTGAGGCTGCAGTAAGCCATGATTGAGTCACTGCACTCCAGCCTGGGCAACAGAGCAAGACCCTGTCTTAAAAAAAAATTATATATATATAATTATATATATCATTATCTATTATTTTATCTATTATTATTTATCTATTATTTTATTTTATTATCTATTATCTAAGATACTTATATTATCTATTGTTTTATAGATAATTATCTATAATATATATAATTATCTATAATTATATATATAAAATAATAGATAATAATCATGCCCAGGGTTATTGAGAAGACAGAAGTCAATTTATCTTAAATGCCTAACAGAAGTTCTAGAACAAAGCAGATGCTAAATAAATGGTAACTGTTATTACTTCTTTTTTTTATTGAGATGGAGTCTTGCTGTGCCACCCAAGCTGGAGTACAGTGGTGCGATCTCAGCTCACTGCAACTTCCACCTCCTGGGTTCAAATGATTCTTCTGCCTCAGCCTCCCAAGTAGCTGGGACTACAAGTGCGCGCCATCACACCTGGCTAATTATTTTTGTATTTTTAGTAGAGGCAGGGTTTCACCATATTGGCCAGGCTAATCTCGAACTCCTGACCTTGTAATCCACCCACCTCGGTCTCCCAAAGTGCTGGGATTACAGGTGTGAGCCACACTGCACCTGCCCGTGATAACTATTATTAATTAATAATAATAGCACTAGCATTGAAAAGTCAGGATTGGGATCAAAGCTTTGTAACCCCATTCTTAAGGCTTCCTGGTTGTATGATGAGCAGAATTCAGGAAGGACCTGCTGTCTGGGGGGAAGAAACCTTCAGAGGAGAATGTAATAGAGAGGCCTCAATCACAGAAGGGCATACTGCTCAGACTCCACACCCAGTACTCTGTCAGGGCAAAGGGTGCAGACCAATGGTTCTCAACTATAGGGGATTTTGGACACAGACTGCCCAGATCTAACCCCAGTCCTTTCTCTCAGGAACTGTGCATGGGGAGTTACTCAGACTCTCCGGCCATAGCTTCTTCATCTGTAACATGGAAATGATAATGATAATAAGAGTGTGTGTCCCAAAGGGAAAGATTATATGGCTTAATATAAGCAAAATGCTTAGACTTATGTGTCAATTGCATAGCAGATGCTATAGTGTTGATGATCCTTGTTATTTGCCTATGCCCATGGTATGGCCCAGACCAAAGTCAACCCCCTTTATACTTCAGCACTTGGTACTAAAATAAACCATGTGCTAAAATAAACCCCAGAGCTCAATTCATTTCCACTTGGAATCACTAGAGATGTGAAATTTCCAGAAACTACATAATTTGAAACTATAAAAAATAACCATCATAAAAAATTTCGTGTATATGTGTCTGTGTGTGATGGAAGAGAGACTTTGTGAACTTTTATAATTATTCAATGCTGCTTGTATATGGCACCCTTGAAAGTTTGAAATCCTTTGGAAGGACTAGAAACACAGGCATGTTATAGAGACTTGATTTGTTTATTAGCTTGCAGTGCTGGGCATGTTTTCAAACTAGAAATGGGAGAGGGGTGTGGGACTGGAGAGTCACGGGCTGTGAGAGTGACTGCCATCAGGAATGACAGCATGGTGTTGGTCACTGTCAGTCAGGGATGATCAGGAATTGAGGTCCCATCCACATGCATCCTCAGCCTCACTGCTTCTCCTTTAGCGTAAATGGCTCCTTCCAGATTCACATCCCAACCTCACACTCCCTCCATCTTTTCTCTTTCTCTGCGTGATGGAAACAGAGTGAACATTGCAGTCCCACTGACCTGTCTTGAAATTCCAGATTTTTCCTCTGTGTCCTTGGGCAAGTTATTGAACTCCCCTGAGCCTGGCTTTCCTTACCCGTGGGGCTCATTCTCAGCCAGCTCTCAGATCCCTGCTAAACTCTGAATGGCTGATAAAGAATTAGGCTTGTACCGGGTGCGGTGGGTCACACTTGTAATCCCAGCACTTTGGGAGGCCGAGGTAGGCGGATCATGAGGTCAGGAGTTCCACACCATCCTGGCCAGCATGGTGAAACCCCATCTGTACTAAAAATACAAAAATCAGCCAGGTGTGGTGGCGGGTGCCTGTAATCCCAGTTACTCAGGAGGCTGAGGCAGGAGAATCACTTGAAACCGGAAGGTGGAGGTTGCAGTGAGCCGAGATCCCACCGTTGTACTCTAGCCTGGGCGAAAGGACGAAACTCTGTTTCAAAAAAAAAAGAATTAAGTTTGGACTCCTCTGTCATGGCTAAATTCCCTCCTTCCCTGTGACTTCATATGCTGAAGTCCTCACCCCTGATATCTCAGAATGTGACTGTATTTGGAGACGGGGTCTTTAAAGAGGTGATTAAAGTAAAATGAAGTCTTACGGGTAGGCCTTAATCAAATACGACTCTTATCCTTACAGCAAGAAGAGATTAGGATGCAGACACACACAGAGGAACGACTGTGTGAGGACAACACAGGGCAAAGACAGCCATCTACATGGCCAGGCACGGTGGCTCATGCCTGTAATCTCAGCACTTCGGGAAGCCAAAGCAGGGGAATCACCTGAGGTCAGGAGTTCGAGACCAGCCTGACCAACATGGAGAAACCCCATCTCTACTAAAAATACAAAATTAGCCAGGCATGGTGGCACATGCCTGTAACCCCAGCTACTCGGGAGGCTGAGGCAGGAGAATTGCTTGAACCTGAAAGATGGAGGTTGTAGTGAGCCCAGATTGTGCCATTGCACTCCAGCCTGAGCAACAAGAGGGAAACTCCGTCTCAAAAAAAAAAAAACCATGGATAGAGGTCTCCAAAGAAACCAATCATGGCAGATCCCTTGATCTCAGACTTTCAGCCTCCAGCACCATGAGACAATGATTTAAGCCACCCAGCCTGTGACACTTTGCAATGACAGTCCTAGCAAACTAATACACCCTCCCAGAGCACTCTTTTTAAACTTTCACAGCAACCTCTAGAACACCTTTGAGATTTAATGGAATAAATCTCTAATGGGAGAATTCCGGCAAAAATGACAAGCGATAAAGGAAATACCTCTGGCCTATTCCTGTTGTATGTAAAGCTACCTCCATTTTAATACTATTCTCATAAACTCTTTCTTGCAATCTGAAAACAGCCTGTAGAGTCTGAGGACCTGACAAACTCTGCAGTCAGATTTCTTTCTCTTCTTCTTTTTTATTTTGAGACGGAGTCTCGCTCTGTCGCCCAGGCTGGAGTGCAGTGGCGAGATCTCCGCTCACTGCAAGCTCTGCCTCCTGGGTTCACGCCATTCTCCTGCCTCAGCCTCTCCAGCAGCTGGGACTACAGGTGTTGCCACCACGCCCGGCTTATTTTTTGTATTTTTAGTAGAGACGGGGTTTCACCGTGTTAGCCAGGATGGTCTCGATCTCCTGACCTCGTGATCTGCCCGCCCCGGCCTCCCAAAGTGCTAGGATTACAGGCTTGAGCCACCGCACCCGGCCATGCAGTCAGATTTCTAAGAAAGTAGGAAAGACCAAGGAGAGATATTTGAGCCAGAGTGTTTGTGCTCTTTTTTTTTTTTTTTTTTTTTAGTATTTTAAATTTGAATTTATTTATTTATTTATTTATTTTTAATTATTTTATTATTATTATACTTTAAGTTCTAGGGTACATGTGCATAACGTGCAGGTTTGTTATATATGTATACTATACCTGATGTAAATGACGAGTTGACGGGTGCTGACAAGTTGATGGGTGCTGACGAGTTGATGGGTGCAGCACACCAACTTGGCACAAGTGTTTGTGCTCTTACAGTGCCTCTTGTCTGAGTCCAAACTTGATGAAGTGCCTCAAAATTGCTTCCACTATTCTGCAGCAAGAAAGCACTAGGCCCAGGCACCAAGCATGTCAAGACCCACGCAGCCACAAACATGCAGCCACATTAGCATACCTCCAGGTTGACTTCTTCTTTCCACGCCCCTTTTCCTCATTCTTCTCTCTCTCTCACTGGCTTCCTCTCTTCCCTTCTTTGTCTCTCTCCACATTTTGTGTTTTTTCCATATGCTCTTCATTTTCTCCAACCCTTTCCCTTCCTTCTTTCCCACCCTCTCTCTACCCTTTCTAGAATCTCCAGTGGCGGAAACAGGTTGGTATTGCAGAAGGGAACCAAGACTTGGTTGAGAGGCTTGCTTCGTTGAATGGAAATAAACCTTGACCTCTTTTTCTAGTAGAGGTCACTGGATTCAGTCATGGACTTCAGTAGGGTTGTTCTTACTCCTCCTCCAAACGTGCGATAGCCCAAAAAAGAAACTGAGATCCTGAGATCATTTCCAAAAGCCTTTTCATTACCAAAATGTGTCTTTCCTAGGCCAATCTTCCATCATCTCTCTCTCTTTTTTTTTTTTTTTTTTTTTTTGAGACAGACTCTTGCTCTGTCACCAGGCTGGAGTGCAGTGGCGCGATCTCAGCTCACTGCAACCTCCACCTCCCGGGTTCAAGCGATTCTCCTGCCTCAGCCTCCTGAGTAGCTGGGACTACAGGCGCCTGCCACCATGCCCAGCTAACTTTTGTGTTTTCAGTAGAGACGGGATTTCACCATGTTGGCCAGGATGTTCTCGATCTTGTGACCTCGTGATCTGCCTGCCTCAGCCTCCCAAAGTGCTGGGATTACAGGCATGAGCCACCACACTCAACCTCCATCATCTCTTTCTTTCTTCTACTCACCACTCTCCGCCACCCTCTACCCTACACACACAATTTCACAGATAGGGGGAGGCAGATAAGTGCTTGCATCCTCTGCTGCCTCTAGCTCCACCAGGAGAATGCAGAGACCCAAGAAACCACAACACAAAGGGAAAAAGAAGAAACCGTGGGCTCTAACTCATTTCCTTCCCACTTGTTACCTGATTCTCATGTGACCCAATCGTAAATGTCCAATGACCCTGTTGCCTGCTTTTTTCGAGGGCCTGAGCCCATTGAATTGTTTTCATTTCCCTAGATGCTCCCTTGTGCCATCAACAAAGACGGATAGTTGGACCCTCTGGCTACCTTCCATACGACTTCATTTGCAAAATCCAGGAAAAAGGACTGGGCATTGCATTAGAACCTCTTATCAATGTGGGGATGGGCGGGGAAGGCTAACAGAGTGGAACAACAGAAGACAACCCTGAAGGCAGCTCTTCCATCAAATGAGTTCTGCTTTTGATTTCACAACTCGCACAAAACATCCCACTACGCCTGCCAATCGTCCCAGCAGGGGAGTGGGGGACCATTGATGGGGGAGAAAAAAGCAAAGGCATCATTCAAACTGCCTGCCCTGAGCCCATCATGCCCTGTCTGTGCGTGGACTGTGCTGCTCTGTCCTCATAATTCACTTCCCCAAGGTGTCACGGTGTGAAGGGCCCAGGCATGCTTCCTCATGGTTTCCCTAATCCTCCCGTGTCAAGTAACATATGCATCACTCCCTCGGCCTCAACCCAGTCTTGGCAGATCCTCCCCCAACATCTGTTGCCCGAGGCCTGCCCCATACAAGCTTCTCCTTCATCAAATGACAAGACCAGTAGGTAAAACTCATCTCTTCCTTCCCTTTCTGCCAGCTCACAGCTTGGGGTCCCAAGGTCTAGCACTTCAGCGTCAAACAAGCACCAAACAGACCAAGAGGCGGAGGCGGCCCCGAGAGTGTATCGCCAGAGACGTCTTCCCCCTCCATCCCCCATCAGAAAGATGCCCTGGTGACCTCCTCGACAACATCAGTAATTTGTTTTGGAGAGCCGCCATACCTACAGCAAACACAGGAAGGATTAGAACACAACATATGCTGCACAGCAACAGAAACATGCTAAGGTCCTTCCTGAGTCTGAAGGATTATTGAGGGGGAGGAGAGAGAGAGACAGAAAACAAGAAAGATGAATGTGGAATAAGAGAAACCCCGTTTATTCATCCAATATTGAAAGGAAATGGATGCCTTAGAACTGGGTGTGTTGAGGTCAAATCCGATATGGGCTTTAAAGCCCATTGGTGACAGATGGGGACTTTCGCCAAGTCAACCACAAAATAGGATCAAAGGAAGTTGAAAAACAACAACAACTGGGGCTCCCTGGCTAAAGTTTTTTGCTGCCCTTGGAATGTTGGCCCAGTGGACATCATCAGGAAGTGGAAGAAAGACTAGGAAGGGCTACATTTAAAAAAGTTTGAAAAAAATAGAAAGATCCAGAAGACAGTCTGATGCCTTGAGGATTTGGGGCATTCTCCATGGCATAAAGAAGCAGAAAACACCAGCCAGGGTGGAGACTGATGTCTAGAACCAGTACTGCTCCTTAAAGAGGAAATCGCTTCACCTTATTCAGGAGAAACACATGTTGAGCCATAATCAGTGCATTTCACAGGTGAAAGGGACAGTAAAGTGTTGGGTGTCATAGGTCATATTATTTGGGTTCAAATCCAAGTTTTGCCACTTGTTAGCCATATGACCCTGGGAAACTTCTTAACTTCTCTAGGTTTTATTTTTTCATCTAAAAATAGGGTTGATAATAGTAGTTGTCTTAAAGGGTTAGAAGGATAAAATATTCCCATATAATATGCTTAAAACAATGTCTGGCAAGGGTAAAAACTCAATAACTATTAGCAACTATTTTGATATTAATTTGTAAGAATAAATTTACTTCCTATAGAACGTCCACCTTAGGGCAGAGAAGATCAAAAGCACTGCATGTGTATTCACAATTCTGAACTCAAAGAGTCTCTATCAAGTAACAGTAATTTGCAAATGAAAATTATGTTATACAAACATGTGCAAATTTCTTTTCTTTCTTTTTTTTTTTTTTTTGAGACAGTCTCACTCTGTTGCCCAGGCTGGAGTGCAGTAGCACCATGTCAGCTCACTGCAAGCTCCGCCTCCCAGGTTCACGCCATTCTCCTGCCTCAGCCTCTCAAATAGGTGGCGCCTGCCACCACACCCGGCTAATTTTTTGTATTTTTAGTAGAGAAGGGGGTTTCACCGTGGATGGCCTCAATCTCCACCCACCTCAGCCTCCCAAAGTGCTGGGATTACAGGCGTGAGCCACGACACCCGGCCAAAAGTGCAAATTTCAAATTCCTCATTTCTCACCTCGAAAGCTAGACTCAACAACCCATCTAGTGAAGGTTGAAGACGTAACTAAAATAACAACAACAACAACAACAACAACAACATGCCTTGAGAAGAAAGATATGCTTCAAACAAGGTTTTCCTTTTGCTAGTACTTTCTAGTTGGGGCCAAGTTCTAACTTGTTCTTTGGTCAATAAGGATAGTTAGCAACCTTAGCTACTCTGTAATTACCTGGCTACCCTCACCATCAATGGAATATTAACCCTTCTGTCCCTCCTCTTCCATATCAGCTCTTCACTACTCTTATTGCATAATCTAAAGATCTACTTTTCTTAGGTCCTTTCAGGTTAGCTTTGTAGAGCTCAATTCCCTGGTGTTAGGCTATAGCTATGTTGGAAGCCAGTGGGAAAAGGGATAAGCTATCATCACTCATTCCAGGGAGAGGCCTCTTTACACAAGACACCTCGTCCACTGGCAAATGTTCCTAGCTGTGGGAAAGAGAGCTGGAAGCTCCAATGAGATAAGAGCTGCATGCCACCTCACCTCACGCACTGACTATTCCTCTCTGGAGGAGCTCCCTGCATAGAAGAAATTGATACCTCTCCACAGGAACATCTCCAAGGCCAGCTGTGTATAGTCCAAGGTAATAATCATAGAAGCTGGGATATGGGGATAGAATATGTTTGCATGGAAATTTATCATCTTAGAAAAAAATTAAATAGAGTTTACTTGAATGAATAAGGTAGTCTTCTGGTTTTTAGATCTATTCAAATAAAGCAATGGAAGATATCTGTGACACGTATGACAAATAGGTTTTATTGCATCTCAACAATCAACCCTGTTGGGCTTGTGGTAGGTTCCTGAAGGACTCCACTAAAATGGATTGTGAAGGCCAGGCATAGTGGCATATGCCACCCAGCACTTTGGGAGGCCGAGGCAGGCGGATCATGAGGTCAGGACATTGAGACCATCCTGACTAACATGGTGAAAACCCGTCTCTACTAAAAAGTACAAAAAAATTAGCCAGTCATGGTGGCGGGCGCCTGAAGTCCCAGCTACGTGGGAGGCTGAGGCAGCAGAATGGCGTGAAGCTGGCAGGCGGAGCTTGCAGTGAGCCGAGATCATGCCACTGCACACCAGCCTGGGCGACAGAGCGAGACTCCGTCAAAAAAAAAAAAAAGGATTGTGAAATGACAAATCAGTATGAAGCTGGCTGTGATTGATTAGCAATGTCTGCCATGTGTCGGGGAGGAAGTTGACAGTGACTGCTTAGCAATTGAATTCCATAAGCTTGGCCTTGGATGTGTGCCTTGAGTAGTATGAAATGAAATATCTAGTTTTTACATACAGTCTTTCCAAGGAATCTTTGAATAGTTCCTAAAAATTCCTGGGCCTTCATTTTCATTGCCATTGAATATAGAAAGGAGAGGAGAAGGAAGAACTAACATTGGTTTATTTTTAATGTTTGAATGAACTGGTGTCTGAAGTCAGTTTTGATTTACCTATGTTAAAGCAGGTATGGAAAATCCCCTCTCCAAGTACTAGATCCAGTCCTAGACAATTAGGAAAAAGCCGACTTCTACATTTGTAACTAATTTCATTTTTTGCCTCCCTAAAATAATTTATCAATAAGATTGACTATGCAGACATCTTCCAACCCATGAATCAGCACTTGATTCTGAAATCTTACCATAAAACACTAGGTGCAGCACCTTGCTTGGAAAGCAGGTAAACTCGAAGTAGGTGATGTTAAAGATGTGGTCTGGGCAGGGTGGGGTGGAGGGAAACAATATGAACTGTACTGGTTTACATTGATTGAAATAGATCAAAAAACCTCTCTCTATGTCCTGGATATTACTTTATCTAGCTTTGCCTTATTCCTGGAAGTCTCTTTCTCCATCTTTCAGCAATATGCCAGAGGAAAAGAGGTGAATATAATCCTGAATTATGGACTAGGGTTCCCTCTGTGAGGAAAGTAAGGGAGAAAAGGGAGATTCCAGAAATACAAATGAACCAAAAAACTCGGAATTGAAGTTAAGTGGTATTGGCTTTACTTGGAAATAATTGTTTTTCCTAGTGTATATTTTAAGATTAACTTTTGTTGTCCTGATAAAAGAGATAGAGAGAGCTACTGCTATTTATTTATTTCCTCTTCTTGCCTTGAATGCAGATGTGATGCCTGGAGCTGCAGAAGTTGTTTTGTGACCATGAGGCTACATCCATAAGGATGAAAAGCCAACAAGTTAAGCTAAGTTTAGAAAGAGTAGTAAGTTAAGAAAAGTGTAGAAGGCTAGAGGGAAGCATAGATTTGGTGATCATCACTGAGCACCAAAACAGCCCTGTACCACCAACCCCCAGACCTCCTTGTGAGGCAATTAAATTTGTAAACATCTGTTATTTGAGCTTTACTATTTGCAGCTCAAAGTGGTGTTTTGTTTTGTTTTGTTTCAAGGCAGAATCTCACTCTGTCACTCAGGCTGGACTGCAGTGGCATGATCTCAGCTCACTGTAACCTCTGCCTCCCAAGCTCAAGTGATTCTCCTGCCTCAGCCTCCCAAGTAACTGGGACTACAGGCACATGCCACCACACCTAGCTGATTTTTGTATTTTTAGTAGACATGGGGTTTCATTATGTTGACCAGCCTGGTCTCAAACTCCTGATCTCAAGTGATTCGCCTGCCCCGGCCTCCCAAAGTGTTGGGATTACAGGCGTGAGCCACCACACCCAGCGATCCCACAGTATCTCTAAAGCAGCTATTTACTTTACTACAACATTTGTTTCTTTTAGGCAATGGGCCCATACTGATTTCTACAATGTATTTAAATTGGGCATTCAAAAAATTATTTTTAAAATAAGCTTAAACTGTCAAGGGGTCACAGGGAAAAAAAAAAGTGTGTCATACCAGCTAGCCTAAATGGGAGTCTGGACACGAAGAGATGAAGGCCAGATTTCCAATGTGATTGACTTTTCTAACATATTCTCGATGATGAGAACACAGCCCAGGACATAGGCCAAGCTTTTCTAAATAGAGCATTTCCCAAAGCTGTGCCCTTGGTGTCAACACCTTTGAGACTTGAGTCACAGACAGAGCCCATCTGTACACACAGCCTCCACCCACCTTCAGCTTATTCTGTAAGCAAAGTATAGTTGAGTCAGCTCTCAGCACCTGTCTTAATAATTTGGAGGGCATGCAATCTGCCTTTCTCTATGTGCAACTCACAAGAACAACCCAGAAAACTGCTATGGCATTAGAGTTCAGTGCGCTAGTGCTCATGGGCAGTATCCATGGTCTTTTCTAACACAGCGTGGAAACACAACCACCAAAACAGTCAGGAAGGGCTTGAGGTGGGCTAGGAAGACCTCTTCTTTCCAAAGAGCTAGCTATTACTCATTTGCCTGGAGAAGATCAGCAAAGAATACAAACAGAATTTTCTCACATCCTGATTTATCCAATGAAAACCATATGTAGACCATCCTGCCCCCTCTTTTCCTACAACCTCTCAGAAACAATTAGTAGAAAGGACAGATGAAATCAAAACGAGAGGAGAACATTCCTTTAACCTCTAATCTGTGCCCGGCACTCTGCTGGTAGATACCTTCATATGTGTTTAACATCTACAAGTGAGGGGATATTGTCCCCATTTTACAGACAAGGAAGTAAGGATTAGAGAAAACAGGTTATTTGTCTGAGGCCCACAGCTAAGTGTTTCTGGCAGAGTTCATTAGTGTTCATCCACATCCACGTGCATATTTACAGTTTCTAGTCTTCCTTGCAGTAGTGTTGGTCATGTGATTGAGTTCTGGAATGCAGATGGAAGCAACGCCCCCCACTTCTCAGCTGGACCCCTGAAATATCTTGCATATTCCTGTCCCCATGACCAGAAGCAAAAGACTCCACAATGGCCAAGCCAGAGAAGACAAAAAGAGCTAGGATCTTTGAGTCACCCCTTGGAGGAGAGACAGCCATCTTTTTGGATAATTATGCAGTGGATATTCTCAAGTGTATTTATTACTAAAGCATGACCTAAAGTACTCTCACTTCTACAAAGATCCCATTCAAAGAGGGCCTCTGATACTCTAGTGGAGGATCTTTGAAGCAATGGGAGCCAAATATTACACAGGTTCACTATGACCAGTAGAACATCCAAGCCAGTGAAACTACTTCAAAATGAATTCAGGATTGCATGTGCATAAGTAAGATGTGTCACGAACTCTGGAGAGAATACTTTCTTGTGTGTCTCTCTCTTCATCGAACACAGTATTCAGATATTATAGGATCCCCCCAAAAATGTTGAATTTAATCTAGTCTAGCCTCACGTTGGGGTTCAACTTGGTATAATAGTCCTTGGTAAATTTCTCCTAAATTCTCTGTCTCAGTTTCTTCTTTCCTTTAACGTAAATGGAGCTAAACCTGTGGCTGTCCCTCAATGCATCTGAAAGGAAGAGCCCAAGAAATCCACATTATTGGTAGAAGTCATTGAAAGAACCACATCTGTGTACAATTTTAGTATGCTCTGACTCTTCAGGTACATATTTCAGGCTGGACTAAACTCTGAGAAGCCAAACCAGTGATTATCCCAAGAACATCAACCTTTATTAAGAAACTGTCAAAGAAAAGTAGGTAGAGAGATGGATTAGTGGACTGGAAAGGGCTAGAGGCTGCTGGTGAAAAGCCACAAAGATTTAGTTAGAGGATTTTGTATCCCTGGTCCTCGTTCTCATTATATGGCATCTTCCATGGTATGTGACTGTTGATAAATATTCATTGGAATGGGGACTGACCTAATGTAATGCAAATCACATGCAAAGCAACATGTAAATTGGAACCATTATATGAAGTCAATAGGTGAGGTACTATGCATATTAAAAGTACAGGACAACAGTTCCAAAAGACCCATAAGAGGCCCATGAAACTAGCAGGGGACATTCCATTCCGAAAGGAATCTGATAGTCAAAGACAGAACATTGCTGCCAAAGAATGTCACCAAGCATGAAGCAGGGACAGCGAGGCGGAGGCGGTAACAGAGCGAGAAACAGAAACCGGGACTGCTGCTTGCTCTCCTCATCCCTTTCAAGGCTGTATTCAAAACAGTTCTCCTTCATCGCCTTCCCATACTGATCAGACCTGATACTGATTGATTGGTCAAATCCACTGAGTGACAGGAGGGCAGACTGATCCGCTTGTACATTAGCCACGCTATTCAGGATGGCTCCTTCAAGCCTTCTAACAAAAGGGCCAGGGACACTGAGACACAGCCGGAGAGGCTGGTCACTTTGAACCCACTGGCACCACACGCAAGACTTTTACAGGCTTTTGTATCCCCTGAAAGCTCTCTTCCCGTGAGTGTTGCATGCTCACATGCAATGCATGCGTGTTTTGCACAGATTAGCATGCATCTGCAGAAATGCACAAAGTACAAAGACATCCTCATAGGCACACAGATGCACACTTTTCGCCTCTACCATCCTAAGGGAGCTGCAGGAGGATTTGACCGTTGTGAAGTCCCTAGGCCAGGAAAGGTCACAGGTTATTTCTGATGGGAGCCCTCCCTTGTATTTGCTTTCTGTGCCTCCACGGGCCTCCTGGCAGGACCAGGGGACATGGAAATAAGTTAGCAGTGACCCTTCTGGTGACCCATGGCCTCACCAGCAAACTCCTGATTGCAACATTCTGGCTTCAGTAACAGCCCTAATTCACGCCTTCTGGCTGTGCCCAGGCCACAGTGGCAGTGGAGCCGGTAGCTGTAAACAAGGCCAGGCTCAAAAACTCCACATTGGCTCTTCACAGGAGAGACAGAGTTGGGGCTGCGGGGTGGAGCAGTGACAAGGGGAAACAGGGACATTTCTGATTGCTCAGCAAACTGACACCCTCCCTTTGGCCATACACCCCTCCTATCTTCTGCGTTATGCTGAATCTGGTGTTTTTCATTTTCTTTTCTTTCCTTTTTTCTTTTTTTTTTTTTTTAGACAGAGTCTTGCTCTGTCACCAGGCAGGAGTGCAGTGGTGCAATCTCAGCTCACTGCAACCTCCGCCTCCCAGGTTCACACCATTCTCCTGCCTCAGCCTCCCAAGTAGCTGGGACTACAGGTGCGTGCCACCATGCCCAGTTAATTTATTGTAATTTTAGTAGGGATGAGGTTTCACCATTTTAGCCAGAATGGTCTCAATCTCCTGACCTTGTGATTTGCCCACCTTGGCCTCCCAAAGTGCTGGGATTACAGGTGTGAGCCACCGCACCCGGCCTGGTGTTTTTCAGTCACTGGATGCAAACGTAACATGCACACCGGGACTCTGGTCATAAAGGCTCTGTCTTCCATCCCCTGTTCCTCTGTGTGTGTCACACACACATATGTACACAACTCTGCAGGTGGTTGAGTCGGTACACCCCTCTACATTAGTGACATGTGGCTTTTTCCAAAAGGATCCTCCATGAGACAATTGACGTGGAAGGGTCAAAGCAAACTTCCGGCTCTCCCGAGCCTTATGCATGGAACTGTCTCCCAACATAGAACCATCTCAAAGACTCTGAAAGCAACGACTTCACCCATCTATCCAATTGGCTTCTTTCACAGACGCAAGACCTGAGACCCAGGAAGAAGTACCCCAATTAGAGTTACTCACATTGCTGGGCCAAGGGTACAGCAAGGCTTGCATTCATCCTTTCCAACACACCATGCCACAACAACAGGCATCACACACATTCCCAGATGGCCGACTGATGTCCAGTCCCTCCTGTCACTGCTTCCACAAGCATCAGAGCTCCTCACTCCTCTCTGGGTTCTTAGGGGTTAATATAGCAGGTAGAGCCTAGTGATAAAAATAGCAACGATGACCTAAAGAAAGTTCAAAGTAGGAAGCCGAGGTAAAAGGCAAGATCCTGGGAGCCAAACACATTGCATGTGTTCTGGCAATTTCTGAAGAGTCTACAAAACTGACTTCCAATGCTTGATCTCCACTGCCTATAGACCATGTCTGATCTGAGTTCTTCCAACAGCAAGGAACAACCCCTTCCTCGCTTCTCCAATCCTAATGCAAGCATATCCCATATTTTGAAGCATTTGCCTTTCCACTCCAAGGTTTAAGGAATTGCAAGATAAATAGTATAAAAAGTTGAAAGTTGCTGGGAGGAAGTTAGCACTGCTAAGTGGTTCTTTACAGGGAAGTAAACCCCAGGTCTTCCCTGTCTCTGGAGGGATCGACAGGATTGCCTTCCCAATCCTGTCTGCACTCAGCTTCTCCCCAGGCAGCACAGGGTATCTGCCTCCCAACGGAAGAAAATCAGCTGCCTAAACCTCCCTCTGCTTCTATACACATTAAACACACTCGGTCAAGGTGATACGGGCTTAACATCTGACCTGCTTTTATTTTTCTTTTCTTTTTGCAGAAGTGGTGGTAAGTGTTCTTTTTTTTTTTTTTTTTTTTTTTTTTTTTTTTTTTGAGTTTGCTTATTTTTAAAGCTACAAAATGAAGCTTGGGTCACATTTTTAAAAAATCAACTGCCAAATCATTCTCAGAGTTCCCTTCTAAGGATTGGCCTGACATTTCACCTCTGTGCTCTAAAGAATGCAGGCCCTGCTTTTAAAACCTAGATCTTCTTAGCTATACAGGTTTATGTGGAAGCATCGTTTGGCCTTAGCCTGAGACTCAGACCCACATTCACAAGTGGCTTCAGAGTAATAACACCTTCCCCAGAGTTCGAGGCCCTTGTCTGTCCTGGGTAGTTTATTAGAAAAGGATGGCTGTTTGAGCCCCAGCTCGGAAGGCTGAACTGTTGAATACGGTGCTAAGGTAGCTTTCCGACTTTGAGCTCCCCAAGTCATTCATTCATTCCCTCATTCATCTACAACCTCTCATTCATTCAACCAGCAAAACCAGATAAGCAGAGGAACATGATCCTTGACCTCATGGAGCTCACAGCCTAGTCAGGGAGATGGACGATAATAACAGGGCTAAAGTTGGTAGAGCTTCATTGTCGTGGCAGAGAAAGGCGCAAGATGAATCCTAGAGGCAGGCACAGCTTGGTCCCTCAGGGTCAGGAGGCCCCAGAGGCCATCACAAGGATTTTGGAATTCAGCCTGGGGACAGTGGGAGCCATGGGTCCCACCTTTTCCAGAAGGGACACACCCCTCTGGTTTGCACTAAATTTTTTGCATCCATCCACACTAAGAGTCCTTCCCCCAAACCAGAGCTGGCCTTTCATGTTACGCCACTCACAATAGCTCCTTGACACCACACGTCCCTCGTGAAGAAGACAGAGTGGGTGTTCAGAGTCTGAGAGCCAGCAGTGAGAATGCTAGAAAGAGCCCGGGTTCCCAGCCTGGACCAGAATCTTAGCATGGCTGGAAAACAAATGTAAAGGCGATCAATTCAGAAGTCAGTCATGAAAATATGGGAAATGGCACAATATCTGTGTTTAGAAGCTGAGATGGGCAATGGACCATTCCATTGAGGAGCTAGCACACGCTCACTCAGGCCAAGCCATGGCTTAGCCAACCATCCTCCCAAGCCCCGACACAGGCAGCAGCCCCTGCCCCATGGGAAGGTAGCTTTACCAACAGCCACCCTTTCCAGCTTAATAATAACAGCACAGAAGGTGAACTAAGCCTAAGCCACAGAGTAATTAGCAACATGATCTGGAAATATGTAAGCAATTCAAGTGCCACTAGAGTGTCCCTTAAATGAACACAGGAATAGCTCTTAACGTGTGGGTGGAGAAAACTTGAACATCTGACCCGATTGGCAGTTTTGCAAATGTCTTTCAGAAATCTCTAGACCATAACAAACATTTGGTTTGAAAACTTCTTCCAGAATCCAGCTCAGAAAATTCATTGTCACCTCTTTCTCCCTTGTCATCAATGACCTTTTCCAGTTAGTCTTAAAAATGCAGGATATGCATAGACTGGTTTTAAACTCAGGCTTGCAGCAGGACTGTGGGATTCCGAGTAGCAGAAGCCTTGCACCAAGAAGGTAAATAGTCTTGTTTTAAGACATTGTCTGAATCACATTCTCTGAAGGTCTAAGAAGACTTGACCTTGTCCGGTAAGTGGTCTCATTGGCTGGACTCAAAAAGAAAAAACATGAAAAAGGGGGAAGGAGAAAAACAGAAAATAAGCCAAGTAAAATATTAGACCAATTCCTAAACTCTTGATGTTTAGGGTTGACATCTTCCCTCTCATTCTTAAAGGAGAATGAATATTACATAAAACTTTCCCAAGATCTAGAACAATGCCTAGAAAAATGGAAGAAAATTCCAGGATGTGCCACTAGCCACTGAAGGGCAACACATTCATTATCTCACTCTGCAGAAATACTCTTTCTCCTTCATTCTCTGTCCTAGTTCATGGTGCTACCACCCACCCAGATGATCAAGGCAAAAATAAAAACACAAAAACAGGAACCGCCCCCTCACCCCCCGGAGGCTTTTTCTTTCTCTCACTTGCCATAGCTAGCTGAACTTTCAGTTTCACCTCTGCAAATGTTCTGTCATCTTTCCCCATCATTGCCATTGAATTGGGGCCACACTTATTCTCTCCAAAATATGATTATAGTTCCCCCAAATATTGGCAGGCCTGGATCCATCATTTCATCCAATTCTGTGCTCCGATTCTAGCTCCTCAGAGAGCTCTTCTCTGGCCAATTGATTTAAAATGTGACTCCCTATGACTCTTTATCCTTACCCACCTCGTTTTCTTTTAGCAAACTCTAAACTAAATATATATCATATCTATATATATATATATATCATATATTTGGTTATATATCACATATTTTGTTCACATATATCATACATTAGTTCATATATATAAAACATGTATCATTGGCTTTATATTTCTTTGTATATAAATATATATCATATCTATATATAACTATATATCATATATTTAGTTACATTATATATTTGGATATATATCACATATTTTGCTCACGTATATTATACATTTAGTTCCTATATATATTTATCATTGGCTTTCTCTTCTATAAATATTTGCTATTGCAGGGTGTGGTGGCTCACACCTGTAATCCCAACATTTTAGGGGGCCAAGGTGGGTGGATTGCTTGAGCTAAGGAGTTCAAGACCAGCCTGGGCAACACAGTAAGACCCAAACTCTACAAAAAATACAAAAAGTTGGCTGGATGCTGTGGCGCACACCTGTAGTCCCAGCTACTTGGGAGACTGAGGTGGGAGGATGGCTTGGGCATCACTGTACTCCAGCCTGGGTGACAGAGCAAGACCCTGTCTACAAAAAAAAAAAGAAAAAAAAAAATTCCTACCAGTAAGTGAACAAATGAGTCTCCCCACTCTACTCTCATATACCCTCTGGTCCATCCTCTGAATCGGTGAGACTCATTTTCTGAAACACACTTGGCTGCATTATTTGACACTGCAAGTATTCCCATGCCTTATGGTTACCCACAGAATGAGTCCCATATGCTAAAGTGGCAAACCCAGGGGCCCACAGCCTGCCTCCCTGCCACTGCTATCGTCTCATCCAAGTCCACATTCACCTTCTCAGCCTCATCCCCAACATGCCAGCCACATACAATGACTACCAGCTCCCCACAAGTACTATGCTCTTTCCACCCTCAGTACCTTTGTGGAGGTATTTCTAGCCTACAATGACCCTCCTCCCTTTGACTGCCAGGCAAACTCTGAAAAGCTGCCCCTCATCCGCCCACCACCCCTGCCTCATCCCTTCCCCTACCTGGCATAGCGCCTCTATTGCCAGTTAGAGAAGCTGCAGGATGTAGCATGTGCACTTGTGTCTTTGCTTGTGTCCTTCTTGGGTCTAGGGGTAGGGACTACAGCAGTTTAGGGAACACTCAAAGTTTGCAGTGTTGGAAAATTCTTTCATGTTAGCTTTTAAATCATAAAATACAATGAAACTTGTGACAGAGATTAAAGCAGTCTCCTTAAAGATCCCCTCAACTATCTGTTTTTTTGCCCCTCCCTTGAGATCTCATATATGAGAAGAATATATATATGATCTCATATATATATTCTGTGTGTGTGTGTGTATATATATATACACAGAGAGAGAGAGAAGAAGAAGGAGGAGGAGGAGTAGGAGGAGGAGGAGGAGGAGGAGGAGGAGGAGGAGAAGAAGAAGAAGAAGAAGGAGAAGAAGAAAATAGAGCAGTGAGATACGAATTTTTTATCCAAGCGAGGAAAAAACAATGACAAGAAATGGCCTTCACTGTTTCATTACATTATTACATAACTTCAGCCTGAACTTGAATGACAAAGACGTTGGCAAAGTAGCTGCCTCCACCAAGAGGAGCTGCTGGGCACATCCGATGAATAAAAATGGCAAGAAGCCTAAAATGGACTGGAAATCACTTTGAGCTTTGACTTTTATTTCTCTGGAGTGACAGGAAGGGTAGCTGGAAGATTAAAACTCTCAGACCCAGCTCAGGCTGTCACCCCTGCAACCAAACCAATACACACAAACAAGCCCAACCTCAGGGTGCCTTCTTCTCTCTCTTCTTCCCTCTCCCCTCTCCTCCTCTCCTCTCTCCTCACTTCTCCTCTCCTCCCTTCTCCCCAGTTCCCAGCTTTCCTATCAAATGACTCCATCTGTCCCAAGACCAGTTTCCTTTTCTTTGCTCTGTTTTCTCTGAGGATCCCATGCTGAGTGGAGACAGAGCCAGGAATACTAACAGTTGGTGACCATCCAGGGACACCAGCCACTGTTGTTACCTTCAGTCTCACCACCAAAAGCAATTAAAACAATATGTGTACAATAAAATATAAAAGCGTATTTCACTTCTGGGAAAGGGAAAGTGGATTCGAGCATTTAAAGGAGAGCTTGGGTTGTAGCCGCTGGCAGCCGCAGGCTGTACTCCAGGAAAGAATGGAGCTAGAGAGCCAGGCACCAGCTCCCGTCTCTGGTAAGCGTAAGAGCTGGGTGGAGGGGATGACTGGGGTGGACTGAATGTGTCGGGAGACTCTGCATCCATTTTTAAAAATAGCTGGAATCACTATATCCTTAGCCCCCTTTGGCTCACTCCATAAGTTACCCATTGGACCTCCCCAGACAGGGAGGTGGGGGTGACAGTGCCAATTTGCTAGACTCCAGCATACTCACTGTTTCTTGCATTTGCTCAAGGAACTTTTCTCTATCTTAAAAACTTGAGTGTGAAGATTTCTATTTTGACCTTGTGATGCCCAAGTCTCCTAGAAAAGTCTGAAAACAAATTATTTTGTGTCCCTAAGACTCCAGCAAATATTTCAGCAGGACTCAGCTTCATGCTTAGCCTAGCCCAGGAGAAACACATTCACAACCCTGCATTCAAAAAATATAGCCCTGTTAGAGGCTCTAAGATACAGTCATGTACAAAAAGACAAAAAGAAAAAAAAACTTCTCTTCTAGATACTTGCTTTTTGGGGCAGGGGAGGGGAGTCAGAAAACTAAAAAAACAGACTGGGCATGGTAACTCATGCCTGTAATCCCAGTACTTTGGGAGGCCAAGGCTGGCAGATCGCTTGAGCCCAGGAGTTTGAGACCAGCCTGGCCAAAATGGTGAAACTCCATCTCTACTAAAAATACAAAAATTAGCTAAGCATGGTGGTGCACACCTATAATCCCAGCTATACCAGAAGCTGATGCATGAGACTCGCTTGAACCCAGGGAGGCAGAGGTTGCAGTGAGCAGAGATGGTGCCACCATACCCCAGCCTGGAGGACAGAACAAGACTCTATCTCAAAAAAAAAAAAAAAAAATTAAAAAACACTGGAGTAATTAAAATTATAGATGTCAGATAGTGAGTGCTGTGGAAGAAAGACCATTGGAAAGGGTATATGATGTACTAGGAGCTGGTCGATTCGGGTCCAAGCAGCCTGCAGTGAGAAGATGCCACATGAACAAAGAAAGTCCTGAAAGACAACGTGAAGGAAGATGTAAATACCTAAAGACTCAGGATGACAGCAAAGCTTCCTGGGCATCTCACATTGTCCTACCCCGAGGCACGAGGAACAAATGAAAATCAGAAGGGAGGAGAAGCAATGGAAACTGCATCACCCACTGTACTTCTTGCCATCTGGTGGGCCCTGGAAACCATCAGTGTATTCGGTTACTGTGTTTACACAGCCGGCAGGACACACACTGTTCTCTCAGGGCTCCCCAGAGCTGTCAGAATGGTCTCAGCTTCCCGGGATTCCTGAGGCCCCCGCATCCGGGTGCTGGGGCTCCACAATTCCCCTGGGTTGTCCAAAGACAGGAGCCCTCCAGGACCACCCCAGGCAGGGGCCAGGTCCTTATCTAAGCCAAGTCCTGGGCCTGAGTGTCAAGTCAGGAAAGAAGACTTGGAAAGTTGCCTGAACCAAGAAGGGAGATAGTCTGGCCGAGCAGGCTGCTGGACTGAGGATAGCAAATGAACGAAGGATGTCACACTGACGGACACGTCTGACCCATGCAAAAAGCTCATTTAATGTTGGTTACAATTAATAATAACCATTGGTAAAACTCTGTTCCACGTACATGGAGTTTGTACCTGTCTACCAAGTATGTTACATGCAGGTGTTGTTTTTTGTTTGCATGGAATCCTACTTTTGACTGATTTTTAGAGTGAAAAAACTGAAGATAAGAAAGACTCACGACCTCTCACAAGTTGGCCCAGTTAATAAGTGGCAGCCAGCTTTTGAACCCAAGCCCATCCAGTCCTAAAACTTACGTTCTTGATCTCTGTGCTCCAGCCTCACCTACCTTTAAGAGAGAACATCGAGGGCCAGGCGTGGTGGCTCACGCCTGTAATACCATCGCTTTGGGAGGCCAAGGTGGGCAGATCACTTGAGGTCAGGAGTTTGAGACCAGCCTGGCCAACATGGTAAAACCCCGTCTCTACTAAAAATACAAAAATTAGCCATGCGTGGTGGCAGTCCCTGTAGTCCCAGCTACCCAGGAGGCTGAGACAGGAGAATCGCTTGAACTGGGGAGGCAGAGTTTGCAGTGAGCTGAGATCATGTCACTACACTCCAGCCTGGAAGACAGACAGAACATCAAGGAAACACTTCGTGTTCTTCTGAGCAAATCTACTTTCCTCTTTCTAATTTAGAACATCAGGAAGAAGACAGTTCGCATAATGAAAAATCAAGGAAGGAGGTTATTTGTGCACTTAAGCCTCAACAACTTCTGGTAATTATTTTCAGGGAGGCTGCATTTCTTTCAGCTGCTAAGGACAGTACCTAGGAGGCTGTGAAGAGCAAACTGATGGTTTCAAGTTTAGACACACATTGGGCCACAGCGGGAAGCACCCAGTAGGTCCTCAATCTTGTAAACACGGTTGCATTTGTCATCCCTCACCCTCATGATGTGATTTGCAGAGTGTCTGAGATCAAATATTTGTAGTACTGCTGGGATGTGTTTCTCATTTCAGTGGCATGGAAAGTTGTCCTAAGAAAGGCTGGAATAACCTGTGGCCTCTGGAGGAAAATAAGGAAACTGGAGTCCCAGGAGGTAAGAGTTCCTATCTGAAGCCATTCCCCGAGTTAGTGCAAGAGCCCGAAGCCAGGGAAACCCCAACTCTCTTTCAGCATCACGTGCCATTCAGCTAAATTCTCAGGGCCCAGGACAGCCTTCTGTCACCCATGGGCTAGTCATCAGGAAAGCAAATAAGGATCCACAGTTAGAAGAAGAAAAATATTCCTGCCCACCCTAACGCTTCTGCACCACCTGTCACCTGAAAACCCAAGACTCAGAACTGCCTCCCAGACACATCCAGCCAGAATCCAGAGAGACCTTTGAGGCTGGGGCTGGGCCCACTCACCTCGCATGAGGAGGCAAAAGCAAACGCTTCTCCTCCCAGGGCTGACCAAGGCAGTGGGTGGACAAGCCTGGGCCAAGGCAAACAGGGACATGGCACCTGAAGGCACTATTGACAAACTGGGTGTGTTAATGGACCAAGCGGGGCTAGAATGGGAAGGATGGATTCTCCGAGGCCGCACAGAGAGTGCAGGAGAGAAAAGAACTTCCAAACTCTCTCCTTTGGCCTTGGCTACCCCTGGAGAAAGCCCAGGTGTTTCACCTCCCTTCCTCCCTGCTTCTCTGCCTTTGCTCCGAGAGCCAGGCCTTCCTGCAGGCTGGCTGTTTAACGAGGCAGGTTGAGAATTTTCAGCCTCTAACTCATGTGTTCTAATCCTATTAAATATGCACCGGCTTCAAAACTCAGCTTTTTAAAAACTTGCTTCCCCACCCCCAGCACCACCCTCCGTCCCCCCCACCTCGCCTCACTTAGTCCCACTTGCTCCATTCCAGCTTGAAAAGCCATTGCTCAGTTGTTGGCAGGGGTCCCACCAGCGTTTTTGCAAGGATTTGGGCTGTGATTCAGCTACCTGCAGCTGTTCCCCAGTTACCACCCACGTAAAGGAATTTCTGATATTAAAACGGGTGACAAACTTCCTCCCCCCTTCCCCCAACACATTAGTTTGATTGACATCCACAGCCCAAGTGGCCAAGTTCACCGTCACTTGGTTCTCCCTATTCACTTAATAATACATTTAATTTGACCCACCAACCACTCCTCCCCATGCTTTATACACACTGCCTTCTCACCCTGAAGGGTATCTTCTGATAAGACCATCAAAATACCATTTGGGGATATTTAAAAACAATCTACTGAATCTTTCTGGAATTAAATTTTGTTCTCCCTTTATCATCCAATTAAATCTTCCCACCACTGCAATAAATCCTCCTAATTCTGCCCCCAACCCCCGCCTCCACCCCATGTGTAATGTCATCAAATGGGAGTGGGGAGAGGCAAGGAAAAGAGAGGGGGCTGAAGTTGAAGATCTGAGTTCAGATAGTTTCATGGAGCTTTTCAGAGCTCAGGCTGGAGGCCACCTGCTTCTCTCCAACTGTGCAGAGATGCCAGGGTGTTCGTGTTGACCAGATGGAATTGTCTCCAGCAGAGCATACTGAGCAAGTATCCACAAAGCTGGGCACAGGCCTGAGCTTCCCGGCTTCAGCTACTTTCTTTTGTGTGTGTGTTGGGGTTGGCACGGGGGGAAAAATGGGGTGGATGTGCAAACAGTGCAGATGGCCCTGCAAGTCAACTGCCCATCCTCCTTCTGGCAGAAGTCCCATCTCAGCCTGGGCTCACCAACTATATGATTCCTTTCAAAGGAGGATGCAATAGAAACCAATCTAACACCCACAAAAGCCTCAACAGTTAGCATTCAAGGTACCTACCTTAAGAGTGGACATTTGAAAGGAGGATTTTGATCACTGACCAAGCTGGAGCCCCTGGATACCAGGCCCTGGGCTTTCTCTGAATTTCTCCCTTTCAGTTTGGCAGACACTCTGCGGTGGAACAATAGCAATGGCCCCACCAGTACCGTCAACCCCAAGGCCATGTCCCCTTGCTTCTGGGCAGTAGCCAGTAATGTGATCCTTCAAGGCAGTGCCAAACCCCCTGTTGGGAATTCAGCCAATCTTGGGGCTCTTCAAGGAAGAAAAATTCCTTTCCCTGACCTCTGCAGGTGATCGGATTGAGGTCCCTGCAGCTTGAAATTTGATTTGATCTTTGATCTCTGCTTGCACAGCTGCAATGGTTATTATGCTCTATAAAGTGTCCCGGAGCCCTTCCTTGCTCACCTGCCTTCCATAGTGAATGCTTGGGGCCAGGTATTCCTGAGCAGGGGAAGAATATTACTTCTCTGTTTTTCTCATCCTGTATGCCCTTCGTTTCAGTCCTGCCTTCTCATTCCCCTCATTCCCAGGACTTAACCCCAAATTCTAAGACTGTGGACATTTTCAAGTCCTTCTAAATGAGAGCATGTGGTTTCATGTAAAAAAAAAAAAAAAAAAAAAAGTACTGTGTGTTAAGAGCCAACTATGTAATGAAGGTCATAGCCCCAGAATGCTGCATGTGTCTAGAGAAGTCTTGTAGAAGTGTGGTCCTCAAAGTAAGTTTTCCTGGGTTTAGTCCACTTCCCTGTCATGGTGAGATCATTCTGTGGCAGGGAGATATGTATAAGGAAGCAAGTTTAATATGGTTCATCAGACCTGTTTCTTTTTTATTAGCAGCAAGTGACATAATAATAGATACTTACTGAAAGTGAACTATATTTTGGATATCATGCTAATTACCTGCATGGATGCTTTTAAGCTTCCCAGACTCTAAGAAGAATGTACTATTATCTTACCTCATTTTAAAGATGAGGAAACTGAAATTTAGAGGGGTTAAGTAGCTGGTTTAAGATTACGCAAGCAGTGAGCAAATAGAGTTGGGATTCCCTCACATGTCTGTCTGATCTTGAACTCGTTCTTAACCAAATTCACGTTATCCTTCTTTGAGGTTATTTGTCTACACTGCAAAGTGACACAAGCAGGAGAGCAGCGATGTCTTGTCTACATTGTTCACAGTCTGAGAAAATCATTTCAAGATTTATTGATTGGCTATCTTGATTTTAAACTGAAAAATAAGTCCCAAATGACATGCTTTCACCTTTTAATTTTTTAATTCAAATTAAACTTTTAATGAACAGCTTTAAAGGACAATAAAAGGGTTAAACATATCATTTTAAGGAAACAGCCAAATAGATATGATTTGGAAATTTTCCTACTAACATTTCATCCCCGGGCCCCCGTCCTCCTGACCTCACCTTTGGGCCTGGACTTGGTAAGGAGATTTCTCTGCAAGCCTGTCTAGAGAGTCAAACACTTCTTTGGTTACCGTGAGATTCAAGTCTGTTTAATTAAATGTTTTAGCTAGCATTTTTGTTTAAGTTTCCATGAAGGTATGAAAAAGCCATTGCAATTGTTTTAAAGCTCTGATAATACTATCTTTAGTTCCTTCAACGAAGGGGACTACTCAGGCCCCTATCCCACCACCTTCACTGACGGCTTCATTTCCTTATACTTGAGCTCCTTTCTCTCTCTGATTTTGCCCATAACTGTCCATGTGGAAGAAGCACGAAGAGAAATTTGAGTTGCGTTGGGTCTCTTTGCCAACTGCATGAACCTGAAAGTCTGTCCTCCCATTTAGAAGTTGTTCCCAGAATCTAATCCCTCCCATCTTCCTTCATTTTCTCATTTTCTTTCTTTCTTTCTTTCTTTCTTTTTTTTTTTTTTTTTTGTTGTTGTTGTTGTTGAGATGGAGTTTCACTCTTGTTGCCCAGGCTGGAGTGCAATGCCATGATCTCAGCTCACCACAACCTCCGCCTCCTGGGTTCAAGCGATTCTCATGCCTCAGCCTCCTGAGTGGCTGGGATTACAGGCATGGGCCACCACACCCTGCTAATTTTGTATTTTTTAGTAGAGACAGAGTTTCACCATGTTGGCCAGGCTCCTCTTGAACTCCCAACCTCAGGTGATCCACCCGCCTTGGCCTCCCAAAGTGCTGGGATTGAAGGCGTGAGCCACCGTACTTGGCCTGTTTCATTTTCTTTATTGGATGGAGGTTTGTCTTAAGTTTCCCCCACTTCTGATTAATAACCTCAATAGGTTTTTGCTTACTAAAAAAAAAAAAAAATAACTTACTAAAAAATAAAAATTAGTAACCGTAATAACTGCATTCTCATAGCATCTAGCAACCTTCACAACAGAGTTGTGACAAAGAGCTGAATTATCAAAGCTCAGTTTCTACAAAAAATGTCATCCTTAAGAAGAAGGCAGTGGTGGTCTTTCCACTCAAAAGCATTATCTCAACTTTTGGCTATAAACATTTTCAAAATTGCAGAAAAAAATTGAAAAGAATAGTATAGGAACCATCTGTACAGTTAGCCCCTAGTAATTATTAATTTTTTGTCATATTTTATTTATCATCATATGTGCGCATGTGATTTTGGATTGCTGTGTTGTGTTGTGTTGTGTTGTGTTGTGTTGTGTTGTATTCCTGAACCATTTGATGATAAGTTGCAGACTGTAGGACACTTCGCCTCTCAAATGTCCAGAATATCAATGATCCCCTGGGTAACCACCTACAACTGATGCCCCTAAGAAAGTCACAATGGTTGCCATCATCATCTGCTACCTAGCCCACATTAAAAGCCCCTAGTTGTATTAAAAATGTCTTTTAGAGCTGTTTGTTTTCATTTTCGTTTCTGTTTTTTCCTCTGAACTGGAAGTAAGATGACAACTATCCTGGTATGCCCAGACATGTCCCAGTGTTAGCCCTGAAAGCCTGAGAAACATCTCCCCTAAGTCTGTCCTAGGCAAACTGGGATGACCCAGCAACCTCACCAGGAATCAATCAAGTTTCACTGCACATGTTTACTAAAACTATTTAGTATTTAGTCTCTTTTAATTGATGCAAAACCAGCTCTTACCCAGAAAACTCAAGTTTCTAAGTTTTATATCTAAAGATGTCTCCTAATACACACAATGAGATTTGTTATAGGTGGTAGTGGGGGTATCCACAGAGAACCAGCACAAACATCCATCACCTACTCACCAACAGATCTAGTCTTACAAATGGAAACTTCTGCAAATGAAAGCACTTTATTGTCACCACAATAGCAGTGTATCCTTTTGTTTTGCTTTGTTTTCTAATGGTCTGATTTTTTTGTGTGTTCAGAAGTTTTTCACAGGTAAGCTGATAAATAGAATCGTCAGCACAGGCAACACACAAAGCCATGAAAGATGGGTTATCTGACTGCTCCTGCACTCAGATAATGATGATATTAACTCATATCTAGATAACACTCAGATAATGTTAACTCATCTTTAACAGTCTTCTTATGAGACTGTGTCAAGATGCAAAAGGTGGCTATCGGGGAGCCTGCCCCTCTCTTACATCACACCTGTGGCCAATTCATCCATGCTGGTACTGTCTGCAAAGCCCTACATAAAAGAATGTGAGAAGCAAATGAGACCCATGGTTCAAGGCCCAGCTCTGCATTTAAATTGAACAGTGCAGACTTGGTCAAACCATGTCTCTTCCGCAGGCCTTAGTTTCTTCACCTGCAATGCCAGGAGCTGCTACGGCCTGAAAGACAAGGCTGCTTTCTTCTTCATTGGCCTCATTTCAGGCACTCCCAGGAAAGAACACCTGGGGTTCAGAACTCTCCCTCAGATTAGAATGACAATTCTCCCACTCTGCCTCCAGGAAGTCACCTCTTTGACACAAGCCTGGTAATCCAGGGAAGGTCAGAACACTGGCAATGAACAGGCTTTGAGGGTGCCATGCCCTGTTCCTGCCCCAGGAAAGTGCAAAGGATGCACATGGTCCCTAACCCTCAAGAGTAGCCCCTTCCATTCCCTCCCATGAACTGCAACGACTCACTTCACTTCATCCAATGTCTTTATGAAGTCATGGAAAAAGATCAGAAGAAGGGTTAAGATGCTGGCTATAAACTAACTGGCCTCTAAGCTCCAGACTTACATTAGTTGCCTTCTCAGTACCTTCAGCTGGATATCCAAGAGGCATCTCAACCTTCAGATGTCTTCAACACAACCCTTCATTCCCTTCAAACCACTCCTCCCAGCCTTCTACAAAGAACAGAGCAGCATTGCTGTTCACCTGGTCACACAAGACAAAAACCTAGGAGTCATTCCTGATTCTTCTATTTTTGCTACACACAAATCCAGTCCATCAGCTGGTCAGGTGAGTGCGACCTTCAAAAGACAGCTGCATTTGTCCCCTTCAATCTTCCCCATTGTCCCTCTAATTAATACTGACACTACCTTTTGCCCAAATGACAACAACAATCTTCTGTATTTCCAGCTTATTCTGTTGTTCTCCTGTCTCATCACTGCTCAGCCACCACCAGGTTACCTGTTATAAGCTGTAATCTAACCAGATCACTTCCTTATTCAAAATTCACCAAGATTTCCCACCCCATTTATGATCAATTCTAAACACCTTCCATTGGCCCATCCTCTTCCCCTGTTTGCCTTGACAGGCTCACCTCATTCCACGTCTCCTTCACTGACTTCACACCAGCCCCTCAAACCTGTTCATCAGATCCTTTCTTCCTGCTGCCCTTGGCACCTGGGCTGCACTTCATTGTAGTGCCACCTTCACCACCTTCCTGTCACTCTACACCCACTATCACTGCCCCACTTCACGACACTCCATCCTCCCACCTCACACAAACACATGTCTCATAGACTAGCATAGGGTCTGCAGGATGAGCCCATGAGAACAGGCACTTTGGTCTGTTCTCTTTATGAATGAATCCCCAGTATCCAGAACACTCCTCTCTCAAGGAGGTACTCAATAAATATTTATGGAATTCATTGACTAATGGAACATCATTATTCTAATGAAAGCAAACAAAGATGCAGATGATAAGCAAAAATGCCTTCTGCCCTTTGCCTTTCCTGTGGCTGCTTTTAATTCACTTAAAAAATAGATGTAACTGTTATAAAGACATCAAACCAGGCCATAATGCATTTCTGTCATAATAAAATGTCACCCTGTTTATTTTATCTTAGCCGTTATCACGGTCTGTAATTATCTTGTTCCTTTATGTGTCACTACCTCTTTTTGTCTTTCTTCTCCATTGGGATGGAAACTCATGAGTGCAAGAACCTTCTCCTACTTGCTCAGTGTATCCCAGTGCCAAGTGCATGGACTGGCCCATAGTAGGTGTTCAATATGCATTTGTTGAATGAATAATTAAATGAGAGACTAACCAGAATGGAGATCTCATGAAAGACACCATGAGCTCGTCAAGGGCAATAACTTTAATGTCTTTTCTTCTTTGCAACTCACTAGAAACCTAACGTAATACTTTGTGCTTAGTAGGAGTTCAGAAAGCTTATTTATTGAGTTGAATTTCACTGTACTAGCAAAGTTTCAGAGACTGCATGTCCTAATTAGGAAAGTTTTCTGGAGAGGATAAAGGCATGGAGAAGGAGTCTGTCAGGAGACTCAGGTTCCCAGCTTGGCAGGATATAGACAAAGGACTCAGTGGGCTCATTTGCATTTTGTTTTGCATAAATATGCAAGCTGAGTGGCTGAGCTGGAGTCTCCAAGGATGTCAAATGGCAACGGGCTGTGTTTTCAAATAGGATATTCAGGATCTTACAAACACAGGGTTCCCACCCAAAAGAAGGATCTTCAATTGTCCTGGTGATGGGGAGACACACTGATCTCTTAGCTGAGCAAATGTCCCTCAACTGGACCCTCCCTATCCCCTGGTCACTGCCAGCCACTTCCCCATGCTCACCCCCTACAGGGATCTTGGCAAGCCTGGCTAAGGTGTGGTCACTTCCAACAGGCCCCTGTTGACAGAGCTTAAAACAAACCTCCCTGTTCACACACAGGCCCTGGTGCATGGAAGAGCCAAGTTGGGAGACTGACTCTCTACTGGCTGAAGCTACCAGTGCAGAAACCTTTCGAAAACAGAAAACAGCACTTAAAACAAAACAAAACAAAACCTCATCCTTTCTGAGGCCAACACTGAGTGCTGGGAAGGCTCAGAAAGACCATGGGATTTTTTTCCCCCCAGTTAATCCAGTTGCCCTGATTTGCATGGGATTTGCATAAACAGCACGTTGTATTCAAGCAGCCCTTGCTTCAAGGGCCAAGATTAAGGTTGGGGATTTGTCACCCCCAGGGTAGTTTTGTTCCCCCTCTGCTGTTTAGCAGCTCGGGACCCCTAAAATCACTCTTTATACACTGGCCGAGGCGTAAAGCACACAAGCTATGGTGGAGAACCAGCGCAGGCTAGAGGAGGCCAGTGTAAGGCTGGGAGCCCTCTCCCAAGAGGGGAGGTTGGACAATAAGAATTGTAAGGTTGCTCCCTGTTCTGGAATTCTATAAATCTCTGCAGGGTGCCAGGCACCAAAGGACTGGCCTCAGCAAACTCTGAGATGGCACTGGAAACAAGATGGATTGCAGCCAAATTCAGGTTGTGCTAATATTTGTTGAAAGTTTTTCTGTGACAGTGACTGTCACATGGGGAAAGGGAAGAGAGAGACTAGATTGGCCAGGAGAAGGGATGGGCAAAAGGAATGTGGAATTCTTCTGTCAGCCCCACCACCATCCCCCTGCTAGCCAGGGAGCAGGGATGGGCCGGTTAAAAGCCCTACACTTACAAACCTCTCTCAATGTCCAGCCCAGTTGTACCTCCTCCCTGTGTGAGACACAAGCACGGAGACTCACTCATTGGCACTGGTCAAAAGTCACTTTCCAATTTTTGATGTCAGGCTCAACACAAGGCACTTCCAAAAGGGCCTTTCCACCCATGGTTGGCACTCCCAATGTTGGTCTTTGAAATGTCCCATGGTTTTCAGCTTGGAGGAAGTTGCCTTGGCCCAAGCTCTCTTGAGTCCACACCCAGATTGCCCAACTTAGTTTCTGCATTGTGTCAAGCAAGATCACGGAGCATACAATGGGTAACAACCACCCAAGAGAAGAGCAGACAAACCTGCAGATGCTCATGAAAGGGGATGGGTCGTCAGTGTCTGACATCTCTGCTTCTTTCTTCCCAGTTTCCTCAATATATGCAAAGAGTGTATGCTTCTGATTTCTACAGCTGAGCACCTGGTGCCCACAACTTCCTGGAAAACCCTGTCCTGAGAAAAGGCAGGAGGAGGGAAGGGAAAGAGAGAAGATGGATCCTAAGACCTTCCTGGCTTGGTTTCCTCTACATGCCAACCACTCGATCTTTATAAAATCATCCCGGTTATCTCCCCACACCTGTGCACCGTGCTGAAGGGGAAGGAAAAGTGGAAGGGAGTAAAAAAAACAAGCAAAGCCAAAATAGGGGTATAGGGTCCTAACCCTAACCCTTGAAAGCTGTACAACTTACTCAAGTCATTTGAACTCTCTAGGGGTTTAGTTTGTTTGCTTTATTTTCTTTATAAGATTGGGATTTTAAAGTCTGCCCTACTTATCCTTGAAAGATAGTTCAGAATCACAAAGGGCATCACACAGGGGCCTACTGAGGTTAGATAGGCATTGAGTATTGTTATTACCCCAAACTAAGGCATCATTAGAAAAACAGACTTTCCTAACATTTTTTCCAACTGGTTCACGCACACAGTTACTCCAATAATTCTAAATCTGGCCAGGCGCGGTGGCTCATGCCTGTAATCCCAGCACTTTGGGAGGCCGAGGAGAGCAGATCATGGGCTCAGCAGATCGAGACCATCCTGGCTAACACGGTGAAACCCCGTCTCTACTAAAAATACAAAAAAAGTAGCCAGGCGTGGTGGCAGGCACCTGCGGTCCCAGCTACTCAGGAGGCTGAGGCAGGAGAATGGTGTGAAGCTGGGAGGTGGAGCTCGCAGTGAGCTGAGATCGCGCCACTGCACTCGAGCCTGGGCGACAAAGCCAGACTCCATATCAAAAAAAAAAAAAAGAAATCTGATTTCCCTTAAACATTTTATAATCTACTTGATTTTCTTCTTTTATTTCCTTATTTTTCTTTCCTGGGGGGTCTGGGAGGAAAGGAACCGGGGATTCCTGGAGTGTTTCTATCACATGCAGCCTCTTGGGCAGCTGGTAGGCTACAAAGGCCTCCTCTGCGTGGGAGGAGGGAGACGCATTGCATCATTACCTCATTGTGTAAGAAAACTCTGAGATTCAACCATTCTAAAATAAAATTTTCTCATTAGGAGGAAGGTTTTGGCTCTCTAGAGTCTTAAAATGCCCAGGAACCAAACTGGCCTTCTAAAGATGTGGAACACAAAGTTCTGTTCCCATTTTTGATGCTGACCCCCTATGAAGCTCAGGTGCCTGTGGATTTCTTAGCCTAACTATGAACAGTTTTTAATAACTTTAATTATCCTGCTTCACTTCTCTAATTTTTTCTTTTTTCTTTTTTTTTTTTTTTCAAAATTAGCCTGAAGGCTCAAAAGATTAAACTTGGGGGAAATTTTCCTAATGCCCTTTAGCTAGCTGGTTTCCAGTTGACGCCCCAGTTTTCCTGTAAATCCTTACATTTGTACTATAGGATGAGCAACATACCTTGGGCTTCCTTCTGTTTACACCTGAGACTGATGTGCACCAGCTATTTATGTACAGATCCTTGGGATGCTTTTCTCTCCACCATGAAATGTTGCCAAACTCCAGGAACTAGGGATATGGAGAAGGGGGAAAAAACCCCATATTGTTGCAATCCCCTCCTCCCCCTTGATAATTAATTGTATCCTGCTGGGAGCCCTCCATGCACTCTGGGTGAGCATGTGTCAAACACATTTCCCTCTTCCCAGCACTTGCCAAGGGTGTGTTAGCCTCTTATTTTTGAAACCTGCTCTTTGAGACATGGAGAAAGTCAGACAGGAGGAAGGAGGGGGAGGAGATTACAGCAAGCAGCAGCAAGCTGGGGTCAGGCTCTGGCCTAGAGCCTTCAAGTCCAAATTTCCTCCTCGGACAAAGGATGGGTGGGGGTGGTCAGCTCTTCTGCAGTGACCGACTGGTGGCTGATCAGGCAGGAGGGACCCACTGCGGTGACCGGAAGTTAAGAGGATACAGACGCAGTTGGGGTTCTCCTTAAATGATGGAGTAGCTGATTCTTCCTCCAATTCCCTCTTCACTAGTTCTGAGGTCCCCAGACCACCCCAGCAGTCAAGCACTGCTGCTTCCCATCCCAGATGTTTTGAATTCTGAGAGAGCAAAATATGTAGAAAACTCCTTACTAGGTATTTATTCCCCCCAGAGCACAACAAGGTATGGGACCAAGGGACCAGGAACAATCAGTTGTCTTCTATTGGAGGAAGGAGCAGGTGCCACAGGGGACCCTGGAAACTCCACTGTGGTTTCCTCAGTCGACATAGCTTGTGCGGAAGACACTTGCCTTTCAGAGTTGCTCAGGAGGCTGGAGCGTGAGATTCAAGCCCGCCCTTGCAATTCTTCTCAAGGAACTGGAGGCATGAGGTTGTCTTCATCTGTCAGCCTGCTCAGCCTTCTCTTCTGTCCAGTCCTAGCACTGTAGAAAGAAATTGAATTATTCTTGCAGATCAAGGTTGGTTCTCAGAGACTCAGCTTCTGCAAAATGCTGAAGGATCATCTACCTTTTCCCAGAGTCAAGAAAGGGAGATCACCAGGCACAGCAGCATATGCCTGTGATTCTAGCTACCCAGGAGACTAAGGCAAGAGGATTGTTTGAGGACAGGAGTTTGAGACTGCAGTGATTACACTCTGATTACACCACTGCACTCCAGTCTGGGCAATATAGTGAGACCCTGCCTCTAATTTTTTTAAAGGGTAGTGGGGGTAAACATGCACCACCATATATATAGATATAGATATAGATATATATTTTTTTAATTTTGGAGAAATGGGGTCTTGCTCTGTTACCCAGGGTAATCTTGAACTCGTGGCCTCAAGCAATCCTCTTGCCTTGGCCTCTCGAAGTGTTGGGATTACAGTTGGTTTCATTTCAGCTTCTCGCCTTTATATTGTAATTCATGAAATCCACAACCTTTTATCAGTCTCATCCATGGGTGGTCCTTAGGGTAAGTTGTAAAACTTGGTAGGGAGGAGTTATCACTACCTACAGCATCACAGGGCTACTATAGAACCCAGGCTTATAGGCAGACAGATCTTGGTCTAAATTGTATCTGTTACTTGTATTGGCTGTGTGATGTACCTATCTGAACCTCTTGAGCTTTAGGACTGTCATCTCTTAATATTTATTTTTTGGCCGGGTACGGTGGCTCACGCCTGTAATCCCAGCACTTTGGGAGGCCGAGGCGGGCGGATCACAAGGTCAGGAGACTGAGACCATCCTGGCTAACACGGTGAAACCTCACCTCTACCTGTAGACTACCTGTAGTCCCAGCTACCCTGAAGGCTGAGGCAGGCGAATGGCGTGAACCCGGAAGGCGGAGCTTGCAGTGAGCCGAGATGGCACCACCGCACTCCAGCCTGGGCAACAGAGCGAGACTCTGTCTCAAAAAAATAAATAAATAAAATAAATAAAATAAATTTATTTTTTAAAGATTGAATGAGGTTATGCGTGTAAAGCACTTAACACTTGGAATGGCACGTGGTGCTCAGGGAATCTTACTTTATTATTGCAAAAAAAAAAAGTTAAGAATGATAATAGTGACATCTGGAAGTCCCTGTTGGATCTGCCACATCTACCGGTACCATGTCTTGACCACATTGTTCCTGTCCCCCACCCAGCTTAAGGTCATCTTCTCTTTGGATTGACAGCACACATATGCCCCTTAGCTGGAAGCTCTTTATCATCCCATGAGAATTCAAACCAAAGGGAGACAGGCAAGAATAAGCCAAAGTCTGACTCTCCTCAGACCCCTGCTTGATTTCCATGAGGCACATAACCCGCTTCTACACGAACAAGCATAGATGCTCTTCCCGTCACACACAGCCCTGTCATCCAACATCCCGATCGGCCAGGCTCTTGAACCCAAATCACAGTTGGCTTCTTGAGGCAGCCTGAGGCGTAACACCGCCTGTAAAGACAACTTTTCTCTCTGTTGAAAATGCACAGGGCCCCCTCTGCCTTAGTCCCTGCCACTCCCCCAACATTATCCTACTACTGTTTCCGTGTAGCGCATCTGGCCAAAGCAAACAGCTCTCCTGAGCCAGCTCTCCAGCAAGCAGCTGCAATACAAAGTTGGCAGGCATTTTCAGGAAGCCTGGCCTTCCCCCGCCTGCTCACCCTGTGAGCTCTTCTGGAAGACACAAGAAATGAAGCCTGACCTTTTATTTAGCCCTTGCATAGGGCCTGACCTCATTCTCTGGAGGAGCTGGACCTCCCCTCTCCACTCCCCTGCCATGCTCCTCATCCGTCCTTCACATGTTGGGTGCCTGGGTACTGGGGCTAGCTTTTCTCCTCTTTGGGGCAACGCATATTGTGAATAGGATGTTAGGAACTAGAGGAGTAGTTATAAAGGTTTATTAGTGTCCTATATTGATGGCTGACTATTGGAGTTTGAATTGAGGTTGGGGACTGATGAGGATCTCAGATCTAGGAGTAATGATAAGAGGGAAAATGGGAAGAACAAAGAGGAGGAGAGAGAGGGAAGGAGGGAGGGAGGTATGAAGTGAAGGATTTTTAGCACCTTTTATCAGTCTGATAATGTGATAAGTGTTTTTATGTGTTTTCTCCTTTAAACTCTGTAAGACCATAGGTTTTGATGGTCCTGATTTTATAGGTAAGACATTGACTCCCTAAAGAGAAGGGACTTGCTCGAGGTCACTCAGTTGGCAGATGGCAGAGGAAAGACAAGAACCTAGGTCTTCTGGCTCTGAGACTGGAAACTTCACATCAGGTTGCTGCTATTGTCCGGTAGCTTTGGGGTTACCTTTATAAAATAAGTTTTTCAGTCCTATCAGCTAGAATAATGCATCTGTAGGCTCAGTGGCCCCCATCTGACTCAACAACCTGGCATGCATTGTTTTGGTTAAGGTCGGCTGACCCTAACTTTGGTGTTCCTGAGAGCTACTTGGAGGTGATAACCACGGTAGACGGAGTGGGACCAAAAGTGGCAGTGGTGGTGGCAGCAGTGGTGGTAGTAGCAGTGGTGGTGGTGGTCATGGTTATAGTGGTTGTGGTGATGGTAGTGATCGTGGAGGTAGTGGTAATAATGATGGTGGTGGTGGGTGTTGATGGTGGTAGTGGTAGTGGTGATGGTGGTGGTAGTAATGATGGTGGTAGTGGTAGTGGTGATGGTGGTGGTGGTGATGGTAGTGATCGTGGAGGTAGTGGTAGTAATGATGGTGGTGGTGGGTGTTGATGGTGGTAGTGGTATTGGTGATGGTGGTGGTGGTGATGGTAGTGATCGTGGAGGTGGTGGTAGTAATGATGGTGGTGGTGGGTGTTGATGGTGGTAGTGGTAGTGGTGATGGTGGTGGTGGTGGTGGTGATGGTAGCGATCGTGGAGGTGGTGGTAGTAGTGATGGTGGTAGTGCTAGTGGTGATGGTGGTGATGGTGATGGTAGTGATCGTGGAGGTGGTAGTAGTAATGATGGTGGTAGTGCTAGTGGTGATGGTGGTGATGGTGATGGTAGTGATCGTGGAGGTGGTAGTAGTAATGATGGTGGTAGTGCTAGTGGTGATGGTGGTGGTGGTGATGGTAGTGATCGTGGAGGTGGTGGTAGTAATGATGGTAGTGGTGGGTGTTGATGGTGGTAGTGGTAGTGGTGATGGTAGTGTTGATGGTGATCACTAGGGCAGAGATGGTGGTGGTGGTGATGATGGTGGTGGTGGTGTTGATGGTGGTAGCAATGGTGGTGATGATGATGATGGCAATGGTGGTGATGATAATGGTGATAACAGTAGTAGTGATGGTGACAGTGCTAGTGATGGTGGTGTTGATAGTGATGGTGGTGGTGGTGGTGGTGATGATGGTGGTAGTAACGATGGAGGTATTTGGTGGTGGTGGTGGTGTTGATGGTGATCATAATAGTAGTGATGGTGGTGTTGATGGTGGTGTTGATGGTGGTGGTAGTGGTAGTGGTGATGGTGACAGTAGTGTTGATGGTGATCACGATGGTAGTGATGGTGGTGGTGGTGATGATGGTGGTAGCGATAATGGTGGCAGTAGTAGTGGTGATGGTGACAGTAGTGTTGATGGTGATCACGATGGTAGTGATGGTGGTGGTGGTGATGATGGTGGTAGCGATAATGGTGGCAGTAGTAGTGATGGTGATGGTGGTAGTGATGATACTGGTGGTAGTGTTCATGGTGATGGTGGTGTTGATGGTGGTGGTGATGATGATGGTGGTGATAGTGATAATAATGATGGTGATGAGGGTGGTAGTAATGGAGGCATGCTCTTGTTACTAGTAGCAGTGGTGGGAGTAACATGAAACATAGATAAACCAACTAATTGGCTTTCTCAGTCTCTAAAATCCTCCCTTGCATTGCACTCCTTGCCTTCTGATCTTCTGGTTTGTAGAAATTGGCCAGAGCTCTGACCCTTTGTTTGTGGGTAGCAGCATCTGTAAAATGATATGACAGCCTTGTATTTATTTATTTTTGAAAGGATGTAAGGGAAACAGCTTCCCTTATTCAGACAAAACACAAAGTCTCCAAGGCTTTAAAATGGGAAGCTGATTCTCCAGGTGGGGAGATGGGGGTTGACCTGGCAATGTCAACATGGCACCTGAGTTTCTGCTTGCCCCTCCCCCATCTCTCCCCCTGACTCTCACATCCACAGCTATGTCAGCCTGGGAGTGGATAATTGTTTGTCCTTCAGAGCTCTGGCCCAAGTGTGGCCAGCTCTCTCTCTCTTGGCTTCCCTTAGCCCATATGAGAGACTGGAATTTAAGTGTGGGAGAGACTAGGAAGAGAAAACCAAAAGGAAGACAAACAAAGAAAACACAGGAAGTTTAGGCAGCACCCAGATTACAAAGCTGACTCTTCTGAACCTTCACAGCTAACTCATTCCCAGGGCTGGCCACCCATGTCTCAGTTCACATCTTGTCTAATAAGTTCAGGCAAACTGTGCTGAGACAATTTAAGAGACATCAACAGCGGCCATGCTCCAAGGAGCACCCAACTTGTCTTTATGTGGAAGGGGTCAAGTACTTCCCATTTTGTACTCCTCTGGTCATTTTGTGCCCCCAGAGCCCAAGCAAAGATTACCCATCTCAATAGCTCACCCAGTGTGGTCCCAACACACCACACTTTCATTTGCCCAGATGTCTGGCAGCACTATGCCAACCACTGAAACAAATGAATGCACCTTTTAGGTGACTTGCCTGGCTCTTATCATTGGCCTGAGAGCATAACGATCTCACTTTCTTCTTCTTCTTCTTCCTCCTCTTCCTCCTCCTTCTTCTGCAGGTCTCACTCTGTCACCCAGCCTGGACTGCAGTGATGCAATCGTAGCTCACTGCAGCCTGGATGTTCTGGGCTCGGGCAGGCCTCCCACCTCAGCCTTCACAGGTGTGCACCACCATGCCTGGCTAATTTTTTATAGGATGGGATCTCCCTATATTCCCCAGACTAGTCTTGAACTCCTGGGATCAAGTGATTCCCCTACTTTGGCCTCCCAAAGTGTTGGGATGACAGGTGTGATCCACTATGCCAGGCCTATGAAATCACTTTCTAATGAAATTATCAACACTCATAAAAACACCCAAGCCAGCCATCACCACTGATGGCTTGTGGCAGCAATAGGGTTGAAGAGCTTGGTTGAGGAGCTAGGGTTGAAGGGACCAGCTTCAATCATCTCCCTTGATTCCCAGTGAAGTCAACATAGAAAAACTTAAGAACAGCAGTCTTAAAACTCAAAGGAGGATAATTCAAACTTCCCCAGAACTACAAATTGGGTTAGTATTTTTGTGTGTGTGTGTGTGTGTGTGTTTTTAGATGGAGTGCAGTGGTGCAATCTCGGCTCACTGCAACCTCTGCCTCCCTGGGTTCAAGCAATTCTCCTGCCTCAGCCTCCTGAGTAGCTGGGATTACAGGCATGCGCCACCACGCCCAGCTAATTTTTGTATTTTTAGTAGAGACGGGGCTTCACCATATTGGCCAGGATGGTCTCCATCTCTTGACCTCTTGATCAGCCCGCCTCAGCCTCCCAAAGTGCTGGGATAATAGGCATGAGCCACCACACCCGGCCCAAATTGGGTTACTTTCATGATAACTGAATTCTCTTTTGAAGCATTAACACACATGGTCAATGGAGGTGTTGTGAAATGCACTCTTCTCCTCCTTTCAGTTGGTGCTGTGTTTCCCGGGTGATTTTGGGGGAAATCTTGGCACTGAATACAAACAGCCAGTCCTCACTCTGACGTTGTCAGCCAACGAGGGGTCTCCCAGTGTGGGAATGCTGCCCTGAGGGTGTCGCAAGACCCCCCATCTTCTCTGCTCAGCCCCTCTCAGCTCCACACTTTATTTTCCAGCAATGACCCTCTTGTAACTCTCATGCAATTGCTCCCTTTGGGACTCTTCTAGAAACACATTGATAAGGGACGAGAGGATGAGAAGATGGAAAACAAGCCCAGGAAGAATATCTGGCTAATTTTTTCCTTTGCCGTTCAAGTAACAATTTATGCCTGGTCAGGATAGACAGCAGATTTTATTTATTTTGCTAGCCTCCTACCCTATTCCCATCCCAGGGGTGGGGCGGGGTGGGCTGATATTTTCTTTCAAGGCTGTACTAAAAATTCCAGCCTCCCTCCTGATTCTAACCCCAGAATTACCATTTCAGGCAGGCAGGACCTCCTTGTCACTCAGAAGACAGCTCCCGAAGCCAGCCTCTCCCTACTGCAATTTGGAGCAGCCTTGAAGCATTTAGAGGCCCGGGGGTCAGGGGAGGTACAAGACGTTCTCTCTTTCTCTCCTATCTCTCAAATGTGTTGCTTCAAGACTGCAGTTGTTTCTTTTTAGTAGAACATCTCTGACGAAACTCCTGATTGTCCCCTGGTGTTATCACTCCCTGTCACATAATAAGCCCTAATCTTTCTCCAGAAGTAAAACTGTTTCCATGCCCCATCCCTTAGCTGGTGGTTTTTTTGGAATCCCTCCAGAGAGTGGGAGTGGAGGTTCAGAGGGAAAGATGATGAAGTCTGGAAATTCTGCTGCCTGGGACCTTGAGGGTTAAGTCAGCCCAGATTTGGGAGAAGAAGATTGGCATTCCCCTGATCCCAGATGGAGAATACTAAATAACTCCCTTCAGCAAGTCAACTTGTTTGGTTATCTTGGAGTGTGGATTGGGGCTAACTCATCCTGGCCAGTCCTTCCGGATGTAGCCTTGCTCAAAATCAAGCCTTATCCAGGAGTCTTGTTCCCTGGGGCTGCCTCCTCCCAGGCTGATAAAGAGTTTCATCATGGATGATTCAAGAGGTTGAGATGCAAGCTCTGGTGATAGCTAACGATGCCTCTAGCCCAGCTGACCTCACTTTCTAGCTGTTGACAGGTTCAGTCAGGCTGGCCAAGCAGCTTCCAACCAGGCCAAGACAAATGGTCTCGGGCTTTTGCACCCCCATATCCCTCCAAGTCCTTCTTCTGGATGGCAGTTCACCTCCAAGAGTCCCTGTAGATCATCTGGAGTTCACCCTTTCTCCCACAGGCAAATGCATAGACCAGGATAAATAAGACTGCTCCTATTTTCCATGCCCTACATCATGGTGATCTTGTCAGAGGCTGGCATCACCCTCGGGTCCCTCCTTACTTCTTCCCAGAGCCTCTCCTTCCCACTCGAACTGTTTAGGACCTGAGTAGGTGGTTTGGAGTCCTGACTCACTTTAAAAAGCATGCAGTAGGCCCAATCATCTTGTGTGTGTGCAGAGAAGACTTTAAACTAGTTCACACACACACACACAGAAAGAGAGAGAGAGAAAGAGAGACCCAAAGCGCTGCCAGCCTGTTCTCCAGCCAGGGCTATGACGGGAAATGGAGGCCTCTTTATCATCCACGCAGTTGGTGGCACTCAGGGCCTCCAGCTCCTGGGGACCACTCAACTCCTCAGATCCTGAACACAGAACTGGAAGAGAAAAGAGATAACAGGCAAATCTGAAGTCTCCATGCAGCGAACAGACAGACTGGCTCAGACAGGACACAGCGTTTTGTCCGTGACTCCTAGAGTTAAGCATCGCTTTGGAAACACTGGAAGGAACAAGAAGTGCTGGGGACATGTGGGGAGGAATCATACCCCCTTTTACCCACACCACCTATTTGTCAGGACCAGGGCTCCAACCAGTGTGAAGCTTGGGCTGTATCCACACTGGGCTCAAGGCTGAGGCTGAAGCGGCTCCAGCTGCTCGTGTGGCAATTCGGTCCACAGAGTTAAACCCCAGGGCCTTCATAATAATCATGAATCACACTCCCTGACTGCTGCGTGACACTCTGCAGTTCTTAAAATGCTTCTTACATACATTGTTCAATCCTCATGCCTTGCCTGTGAATGAGGCACTATAACCCCTTCCTCTTTTACAGAGATGGAAACTCAGCCTAATAAAAGGCAGAAGGAGGATATAAACCTAGAACATCCAGCTCCAGATCCTTCAATCTTCCCCTGCAGAGTGAATGTAACTGTACTTGAGAATGGATAATGCTTTATTAACATGGGGACATGAAGCCTTCTAGGCACAAAGATGAGGTCAACAAAGGCAAAAGGCAAAACAGTGGAGGATGTTTTCTTTGAAGATTTTTGTGTGTGTGTGATGGAGTTTCCCTCTTGTTGCCCAGGCTGGAATGCACTGGTGCAATCTTGGCTCACCGCAACCTCTGCCTCCCCGGTTCAAGCGATTCTCCTGCCGTAGCCTCCCAGGTAGCCGGGATTATAGGCGCCTGCCACCATGCCTGGCTAATTTTTTTGTATTTTTAATAGAGACAGGGTTTCACCATGTTGACTAGGTTGGTCTCAAACTCCTAGCCTCAAGCGATCCGCCCGCCTCAGCTTCCAAAAGTGCTGGGATTAAAAGCATGAGCCACTGCGCCTGGTCTTTTTTTAAGAATTTTTTTAAATTGCTTTGCAGCCGAGCTCTGTGGTTCACACCTGTAATCCCACACTTTGGGAAGCAAGGCAGGTGGATCACTTGAGCCCAGGATTTTGAGACCAGCCAAGGCAACATGGTGAAACCCCATCTCCACAAAAAATACAACAATTAGCAGAGTATAGTAGTGTATCCCTGTAATCCCAGCTCTTTGGGAGGCTACGGTAGGAGACTGCTTGAGCCCAGGAAGTTGAGGCTACAGTGAGCCATGATTGTGCCACTGTATTCAACCTGGGCAACAGAGCAAGACCCTGTCTCAAAACAAATACATTACTGTGCCTCAGCACATTGTAAATTTTTTTTTTTTTTTTTTTTTTTGAGACCGAGTTTTGCTCTTGTTGCCCAGGCTGGAGTGCAGTGGTGCGATCTCGGCTTACCGCAACCTCCGCCTCCCGGGTTCAAGTGATTCTTTTGCCTCAGCCTCCTGAGTAGCTGGGATTACAGGCATGTGCCACCATGCCCGGCTAATTTTGTATTTTTAGTAGAGACAGGGTTTCTCCACATTGGTCAGGCTGGTCTCGAACTCCCAACCTCAGGTAATCCGCCTGTCTCGGCCTCCCAAAGTGCTGGGATTACAGGCGTGAGCCACCGCGCCCGGCAGCATATTGTAAATTTAACTATTCATTCCTTTAGGTTGTTAGTCCACAGTTATGGCAGAAATTGTTTAACTATATATAGAGAGAGATATAGACATGTATATATAATATAGCACTTCCTGTTTCTTTCAGCAATTTTAAAGCAATGCTTAACTCTAGAATCCATGAACAAAAACACCACGGCCTGAGCCAGCCTGTCTGGTAACTCCATGGAGACTTCAGAGCTGCCTGATTATCTTTCTCATCTCCTTCTAGAGTTGTTTTATTCCTTTACATATAAAAATACTATATGCAAGCATCATATATATTACTCCATAACTTCCTTTTCCCTTAGAACATAGAAAAATGCTGGAAATATCTTTCCATGTCAGGAAATAAGTGTGTATTGTTTTTGAATGGTTGCCTAGTATTCCATTGTATTGATATTATTGGACACTGATACTGTTTTCATTTTTTAGTCATTGCAAATGATGCTGTAATCAATCTTCTGCACATATCTTTGTGCAGATGTTTGATCACTTCCTTAAGATAAATTCCTGGAAGTGGAATAACTTGGTCCAAACATACCATGAAGGTTTTTGATATGGTTTGGCTGTGTCCCCACCCAAATCTCATCTTGAATTGTAGCTCCCATAATTCCCACACGTTGTGGAAGGGACCCAGTGGGAGATAATTGAATCATGAGTGTGGTTTCCCTCATACTGCTCTCGTGGGAGTAAATAAGTCTCATGAGGTCTGATGGTTTTATAAGAGGAAACCCCTTTTGCTTGGTTCTCATTTCTCTCTTCTCTGCCACCATGTAAGATGTGACTTTCACCTTCCACCATGATTGTGAGGCCTATCCAGCCACATGGAACTGTGAATCCATTAAACCTTTTCTTCTTTATAAATGAGACATACCAGTCTCAGGTATGCCTTTATCAGCAGTGTAAAAATTGACTAATATAGTTTTCAATGTATTTCACCAAAGGATGTGCTTTTTTTTTTTTTTTTTTTTTTTTTTTTTTTTTTGAGGCAGAGTTTCACTCTTTCATCCAGGCTGGAGTGCAATGCATGATTTCGGCTCACTCAGTGCAACCTCCACCCCCCAGGTTCAAGTGAGTCTCCTGCCTCAGCCTCCCGAGTAACTGGGATTATAGGCACCTGCCACCATGTCCGGCCAATTTTTGTATTTTTAGTAGAGACAGGGTTTTGCCATTTTGGCCAGGCTGGTCTTGAACTCCTGCCATCAGGTGACCCACCTGCCTCGGCCTCCCAAAGTGCTAGGATTGCAGGCGTGAGCCAACGTGCCTGGCTAGGATGTCCCTTTTAATAGTCCCAGCTACAGAAAGCTTAGTCAAAGGGTACACTAGGAGAAGAGGTCTGGAGTCAGAGTGCAAGCCATCTCTGGGGGAACCTTGTGTGACAGCAAGCAAAAAGTGAACCTTGATTTCTAGGGATTAAAGAGGTATGAAAGTTTTTGAGCACAGGATGACTTGGCCAGAAGTAGCAGACGCTTCAGGAAGGACAAAGTAGGGGGTAAGGAGTGGAGAAGAGGAGAAGAATGAGAAAAAGATAGAGGAGGAGGCCAGGCGTGGTGGCTCACGCCCGTAATCCCAACACTTTGGGAGGCCAAGGGGGGTGGATCACGAGGTCACGAGATCGAGACCATCCTGTCTAACACGGTGAAACCCCATCTCTACTAAAAATACAAAAACTTAGCCAGGCGTGGTGGCACTTGCCTGTAGTCCCAGCTACTCAGGAGGCTGAGACAGGAGAATCGCTTGAACCCAGGAGGCAGAGGTTGCAGCGAGCTGAGATCACACCACTGCACTCCAGCTTGGGTGACAGAGCAAGAGTCCATGTCAAAAAAAAAAAAAAAAAAAAGGAGGAGGAGGAAGATGAGAGTTATGTCATACAGGGGAGTCATAAATGATACAAAGATTTGGAGTCTGAGCAACTGGAAGAATAAAGATGCTGTCAAAGCCAGAGAAAATGGCAGGAGGGAAATTTTAAGAGAAACTCAAATCTGGTTTTCAATAGTTTATACCCATCCAGACAGCTGTCTCTCAGAGCTGGTTGCTTAGGAGAGGGATCTGGGTTAGAGGCAAGGTTTGAGATTCCACTTGAGAATTCACAGTACATTCAATGGCTGTTTGGAGATGTGAGGAAAAAAAAAATATATATATATATATAGAGAGAGAGAGAGAGAGAGAGAGAGAGAGAGAGGGAGAGAGAGAGAGAGAGAATTCAGTTACAGCTGTAAAAGTAGATGACATGGAAGAACAATATGAAAAGAGGGGCCAATACCACCTTTTAAAGAGTGGGAGGAAACAAAAGAACCAGGAAGGATGATCCAAAAAGCACCAGCAGAGACAGGAAGACGACACAGCATTCCTTGTGATGGAAACCAAAGAGAAGAAGTTCTAGAGGAAGGGTGATGTTGTAAAGGATGAAGAGGCCAAATAGTGCAAATATGAAGGAGCCATTCAGTTGGGCCACGCTGGTGAGTTCCTCATAGAATGAGAGAGAGGGCTTCGCATTTCATGAGTCTGGGAGGAACTTGGTCTGAGCCTTTGCTAAGGGCAAAGGTAGAAGTAGAGGAAAACTAAGGCTTCACCAGACCTCGACCATAGACCATTCATAGGCCTGGCCAGGAAGGAATGTTGCGACTCAACTCCTGTTTAAGCCTGACATTGGCGGGTGGGAGACCAGTGTTTTTGTGAATGGTGGAAATGAATGCACAGCATACAGACGGGGCCCAAAACAAAACAAGGAGCACACTCATGCTCTGTTTAAGGCAGGGGTACAGTAGTAGCCCTCATGGCTTTTAAGTAAAATTCCAACCCAGAATAAGAAAGATCACATCTTAGAGTATATTATCGGATGGCTGTATCTGAATTACTTGCCTCTTAATTCAACAATAAAGGCCTTTGGGCTGATAAAAATGCTGCATTCCCTCCTAAAACATAAAATCTGAATTACAGAATAATTATTCTCCCAGGAGAGGTGGGCATTCTATTACCATCTCCATGCCTTGGCTGGAGATGCCTTGGCTGTCCTGAAGGCGGGTCCATTGGTGATATGTCCCCACCCCCAGTTTCCGAGGGTGGGGGCAGCCCTTCAGCCGAATCTCTCTGCTCTGCTTCTCCTTCTCCAGGATGCAATTGAGAGCACACACCAGGTGGAACAAAACAGTGGCAATTGGCCAGGTGGGGTGGCTCACACCTGTAATCCCAGCACTTTGGGAGATCAAGGCGAGTGGATCACCTGAGGTCAGGAGTTTGAGACCAGTCTAGCCAACATGACGAAACCCCGTCTCTACTAAAAATACAAAAATTAGCCAGGCATGGTGGTGCACGTCTGTAATCCCAGCTACTTGGGAGGCTGAGGCACGATAATCGCTCGAACTTGGGAGGTGGAGGTTGCAGTGAGCCAAGGTCACACCACTACACTCCAGCCTGGGCAACAGAGCGAGACTGCGAGACTCCGTTTCCACAAAAAACAAACAAACAAAAAACAGTGGCAACTGATGACAAATGGATTGAAATGCCACCACGTCCCCCTCCCCACTCTCCATTACCACAGAGACACCAGCCAGCCGAAGCCAGGAGATAAGGAAATATCCATAAAGGACAGTTCGGTGGACACAGGTGCTCAGAGAATCGATATGCTGACAAGATTCTTCAATCCATCCAAGTTCCGAAGGGGAAAGGAAGTGAGATGGGGAACTGGGGTCAAAGTTGCAAACAGACCAGTTTTGTCCTTGGGATAAAAGGCCTCCCTTCTCTCTACTTGGAGTTGCATCAATCTGATACATGTTGATGCCATGCACCAAAGTTCTTTTCTTCTCAATTTCCATTCCTAATTTTCTCATCTGCCTCGCCTGCAATCCTGGATAACCTCTAAGATGGACAGCTGAGTATATGCTCAAGCAGCCGTGAAACCAGGCAGAATGATTGGGAGACTCAGTCACCTGCAACTTCTCCTTCAACCACTTTGAAAAATAGACAAGGTCCAACTACCACCAAAGGATTTTTTCCCACCTGCTCCCTTTTGGACAAGCAGTGAACATATTCTCCAACTGTATAGGCAGAAAGGCATCTCTTTAAAAGGGCAGAGACCCAAAAGTTGGAAAGAGGAAAAAGGAGACAACTTACATTGTGGTTTATTCCTCACTAATAGTTTTCTGGGCAACAGGAAGCCAATGGTCAAATATTAACTGGAATTGTACCACAGCCCAACAGGTCTAGTGGACGTAATTTTCCCCAAACAACTGTGATCAGACATACACATGGAAGGAAGGGAGGAAAGAAACTTCTCAATCACTCCTACTTCTTTTTAATGCAAATAACATGTTCCTACTTAGGTGCCTTGGAACTCAGTCATTTTCATTGTTCAGATTCTAGGTACCTGCCATGAGTCTCATAGCAAGCCACTCTCCACAATCACCCCACAAAAGCTACAGGACCGCCTGTCACTCGAAGCTTTCAGATCAGTGCTGTGTTATTTCAGTAACCATAAAGGTCAATATAATGATTTTTGCGGTCAATTGCCAAAAACCTAGTAGGGCTCATTGCTTATAGAAAGCACTCATGCTGCTTGGTTGAATACTGAAAAATTTTAAAGCCTTACTATAGTAGAAATTAGAGTTGGAGCCCCAGCAATCCTTCTATCTTTCCTCAGTTGTGTTGTAGTCATGAGATTAAACGGAGGTTGACTACCCAGATGCAAGGTTGAACCAATCAGAGACTGGATTCTTGTCCTCCTGCCATAATGATTGGTTTGCAATAAGTAAAATCTGTGCCAATCAACACATGGCATTTCCTTATCTGACTCCTGAGGAAAGATTTTCTAGTGTTTCTGAGGAAGTAAGTCTCTGACTTTGTCAGAGAGAGCTACCAAAACCAACCTTCTCATTCTGGGAGTGGTTTGAAGGTAATAAATGTAGAGCTTAGCCATGTTGCCACTCTAAAGAAAACTGGCCTGAAGATAAAGATGGTACCAATGTACACAAAGCAAAGAGAAAGTAAAACAGGTCCTTAATGATTTCATTGATCTCTTTGGAGCAAACCAACCCTGAATTCCACATTATTCATTATCCTTCCAGTAGAGTAAGTAAATGAACCCCCTGCATTGTTCAAGCCAGTTTGAGGTAGAATATCTTTTTGTTTACCTATTTTTTAAAAAGTAAGTCCTAGTAAATGGTTTTAATTTTTTTAATAATTAAAGATCTTTACCAGTATACTTACCCAAACTGTCATCTATTTGACAATTTTGCTCTTAATGACTAATAAAAGTAAGTTTTGGAGCCCTGGAAACTGAGATGAAAAATGAAATCTCTTTTCTTTGGAGAAGTATAGGCTGAGGAGTCCACAAAACTGTCCTGCCAGGCTTACATTGTCCAAGGTATTGAAGTACAATAAACTCTTAGTGGTTCTTTTTGAAGCATGGGGGGAAATGTCAGAGAAAACAACAACGCATTATATATACTCTGGAGGACCGATTTATCTTTATATGTGGTTAAAGCCAGTATTAAAATGAATTTGCATTCTCTGAGCATAAAATATAAACCACTGTGAAAGACAGATGTCAAGGGTGCCCATGTGATCAATATAGAAAATGGTAAGGAAATTAAATTTTAAATGAGTGTTTAAAATGTAAATAACCCCAATACTAATTGCTAAGAAGACTTTTAGGCATTCTGTTGGAATTAACCTATTTGCCATTTACCTAAAAACAAAGCATTAACTAGATGATCAGTCTGCACAAAGACTTCCTAGTTATTCTGACCTGTTATGTGAGCAAAAGTACTCACAAGTTGATGTCAAATGTTCCTTCTGAAGATTTCATGATTTATTGGCTATATTCCCCTAATCCAGAAATTAAGTTGTACTTTGTTCTTGGCTCTCTAAAACTGCTGAGTCAAGAAAATATGAGGTGCTCAAGGAATAATGGTTAGTTGGTTGTTTGGATAGATGGATGAATGGGTAGATGATAGGTGGATACATAAATGAATGGGTGGGTAGATGGATGGATGAATAGACAGATGCTAGGTGGAGCCTTCACTGGAAAAAACACTAATGCATCTAGTCCTAAACATTTTCCCCCAAAGCAGGAAGTCTCTAGTTCTAGTCCCAAATATATTCTCCAATAGCAGTTATCATTCACCCTGGCCCTATAATCGTTATGCTCACAGATACCTCAAAAGATGTCATGATAAGAGACTACCTCTAGTATCTTGGCCTTACTTGTTCCAGGATCTAACACATATACATTTTATTATTTTTTTCTCCTCAGATAAAGATCTGTGTATGTCTTAGACTCATTGAATTCCAAACCAACCCATGTCTTCTTGCTGACTCCTTTAATTTTGTTAACAGAAATGCCATTTTCCTTTGCCAAGGCTCCAAATTAGAAATCATCATTGCTCCTCACTGTTCATTTGGCCCCCTCATGCAACTTGCAAGCCCTTAAGAGCCCGCCTCTTTGTTGTCTTTCATATGACTCCCACCTTGCCATGTCTACTGCCACCACCTACTTTAGGCCCTCATTAACTTCTCCCTTAAACAATATGAATTGCTTCTAAGTTGATGTCCTGAATTCCACTTTGTCCCCCACCATAAGAAAATAGGATACTATTTCAATGGAACCCTTTGTTCCCATTGAAATCTTAATATGGAAGAAAGCAAAGTTACTCTGGATAATGCTGGAATTTAAATATAGAAGCCAGCAATGCTTTACTCCATGACTGCACCCAATGTAGTACCCTAGAGCTGAGGCCTCACTCCTGCTGCTGCTGCTGCTGCTGCTGCTGCTGCTGGTACTCTCTGGAAGGCCACTGAGTGACTGCAGAAAGAAGAGAACTTGGAGATGCCAAAGGATGTCCCTTAGTCCTCATTGGGCTATTGTCACTCCTACAGCCTCAAAACAATGGAGCAAATTCTCCATACCACAACCCTGGGTCTCATAGTGTCACCTAGATATACCTCATTTCTGACTTTGAACTTTTGCTTGCAGCTGCTTTTTCTATAGGGAATCAAGTTTGCATCTGGGGCCAAGCTAGAGAATGGTCACCATTCTGTTTGCTACCTATCCTTGTTTCCTCATTGCTCTCCAAGGGACCAAACCTATCCCCTCATATGATAGATAGATAGATAGATAGATAGATAGATAGATAGATAGATAGATAGATAGATAGATAGATAGATAGATAGGGTGAATTGATAAATAGATACATAGATAGACAGATTGTATAGATGATAGATAGATGATTGATAGATAGACGATAGGTTGTTTTAAAAATGGATATAGAAATATCTGGGGATTTCTCTGACCCACCAATTTATCAGACCCAAGCAGTCCAGGACAACTGCTATACTCTGTATCTAAAAACTTGTTTTCTGAATGGAAACTTGAAGATCGCCTTTAATATTTCACTCTTTCTTCCAGGATCTAGTTAATAGTTATAATGATTCCATGTCCTCAGTATCTCTTGTATTTGTCACCTTCTGGCCATCCCCGTTGTTCATCACCCCACTTTAGGCCCTCACCATTTCATGCTTGGACTATTGCAATAGCCTGCTGATAGGTCTCTCTACTTCCCAAATCACCTCTTCCTATCCATTTACTCTTAACGTTACAGTTGAAAAATATAAACACGGCTGTTTTATTCCTCAGTTTAAATTTTTCAATGGTTCCTTTTGGCCTAGGGATAACATCCAGACTCTTTTTATTATTGGCTCTTGCTCCTATATTGGTTTCCTGTACTATTGTCTCCCCAGGAACTCTTTTGCAAATTGGCCAAATCACCCTGTCCCCATTCACAGGGGTTGAGAGGAAATGACCATGTTAGAACATGAACCTGCCCCATGGCCAGAATTGCTCAGTTCTGAGTGGGCATTTGACCATGCTTGGGTCAATGAGTTTCCTTACCAGGAATTTTCTTTTGGATTGAGTTTTGTTCTTCTCACCCAGTCTGGAGCACAATAGTGCAATCTCAGCTCACTGCAACCTCCGTCTCCTGGGTTCAAGTGATTCTCCTGCCTCAGCCTCTGGAGTAGCTGGGATTACAGGTGCCCACCACCACACCCAGCAAATTTATGTATTTTTAGTAGAGACGTGGTTTCACCACATTGGCCAGGCTGGTCTCGAACTCCTGACCTCAGGTGATACACCCACCTTGGCCTCCCAAAGTGCTGGGATTACAGTCGTGAGCCACCACACCCGGCCCCTTATCAGGAATTCTATGCGATGCCAAACTCAGGAATAATTTCAATCTCTGTTGTCCACCATGCTTTATAAGAACCTCCTATGAGACAGAATGATGGAGCCAGTAAACACAGAGAAGTGGAAGCAAGGCCAGAAAGAGGAACCTGATCATGCTTGAATCTCCAGTTTCTGTATTTGCAACCAAGGATCCTAACTATGCACCCACTTTTATCGTCACAGCTCCCTGAAGCCAGGTCTATGTCTTAATTATCTTTGTTAGCCTCAGAACCTAGCTTATTGCTCGTACTCAAAGTTGGTCGAATTAATAACCAATCTGATAGCAAACATCACTTTCTAACAAACTTCTTGTGGCTGCCCTCCTAGCTCAGAACCCGAGAGAGAAACTACATAACAATTTGATTTTAAAGACATTTGCAGCTTTCCCCTCTTCTCTGTCTCCTGAGCAGTAGCATCTTCTGTTTGGAGAGAGTTTGTGGTATCAGAGCCACAGCAGCAGTCATTTAGTAATGCCTATGACAGACCTTCACACGCACTATCTCATTTGGTCCTCAGCAATGCCATGGGGTCACACTGTAATTATAACCATCTCCCTTTTGACAGATGAATGTACTCAGGCCTGGAGAGATGGAAACAACTTGGCCAGGGTTTAGTCAAATGGAGACGCTGTAGTCCAGTGCAGGATCCCCCAGCTCCAAATCCAATCCCCTTCTGCTATTGCTCTGAAGCCTTCTCAGCAGACATCCTGACCTGCTTTGCTCTGTTTTTAGATCAGAAGAAGTCCCAGAGCTTGAGCATTGAAGATCCCTGTCCCTCTGTCTCCTGTCGCTTCTGCCAGGCTGAAAAAAAAGTTTACCCAAGCACCTGAGTGGACGGTGAATGGTCATCGTTTGGCAGCCTTTACTGCTGGCAAAGTGGAATCGCATGGGGGTGGGGACACTCTTGATTTTCCAAGAATGTCCCTGCTCTGGGACACAATGTGCCCCTCCCCTATTCAGCATTGACCGCCCCCTCCTCATCCATCCATAGAAAGGTACTTTTAAGAGTTGTCATTCTGAGGAAGGATCTGGCAAGTGGAGGGAACTCAGGAGTGGGTAACAAAGAGTTAAGGCCGCAGCTGCCAGCACATGCAGTGTCGAGTTATGCTCAAACTGTTCCCACTGGCGACCAAGTCAGCTGTCATCAGAGAACAAAGAATCCCCCAGAGCCGCTCAAGTTGTGTCACACCCGGGAAGCCCTGAGAGCTCCCTGATTAGGATTTCTAAATCAACCCCATCAAGGCCTGAAGAATAAAGCTGAGGAACAATGAGCCCGCCACATTCACACAGTCAGCGGTCCGGCCGGGCTGCCCGCCTCCCCACCACTGCCCCCTCCCACAGGGCCTCAAAGGCCACTTCACCTCCATCGGGAAAATCAGATCTCATCGAAAGCCCCCAGCCCACTGGGGCAGCGTCCAGAGAGCTTCAGGAGGAGCACAGGGGGGAATTTGCTGCACAGACTCCCGCTGCTATCAGGGTGGTGGGGGTGGGAGGTGTGAACAGAGAGGGATCTGGTCCAAGGATGAGAGGGTCCTGAAGGCCAAAATTGGGATTTGAGAAGTCAGATTTTGCTGTTCTTGTTTAATTCCAGCCAAGTCCCAGTGATTGGAGTTTTGGGCTGGAATCCTAAAAAACCTCACCCTGACCATGAGCCCCAAGCCTTAGAACTTCTCTCGGATCATAGTTAAGGCTAATAAAGGGCCAGGAGTCCTACGGCATTAGCAAGATCGTGATATCAGGAGAATTTCTTTACCCAGCCAATCCTACAGCAAGACAGGGCACTATGTCCAAAGCACCCTTAAAGTCGGGGTTTTGACTTAATCTCCACATGAGAATATATCACTGTAATTCTGAGTGTTTTTGAAACTGAGCGTGCATTTATTCAACATAAGTGTTTTAAAAATACCAAATTATTACAACCTTGAATTTGCAAATATTTTTAATATACTGGGATCCTCAAGAAAAGCATGGGTGGAACCCCTCAGATTCTGAGGGGTCCTGGTTTTCATTTAAATTTGAATGTTTTGCCTTTTTTTCTATCAACGAAGTCACTGCCTGGTACAGTCTTGCAGCTCCAGGTGTCATGGGGTCCCTAACAGGGACGCTTTAGGGAACTTGTGCTCTTTGGGGGAACCTCTTGCTGCAGTTGAGAAATTCTGGCTCTTCCCTTTTCTGTGTGTGGCTGGATCAGACCTGGAATCTGTGGGGTAGTTCACTGACAGGCATCAGCATTCATGATCCCTGCCTGCATGATCCCATTTCTGCATGGCATGGCACAGGGAAGCTTTTCTGCATGATCCTCTGCATCATGCCTTTCACCAACTGGAATCACAAGGAGATGCACCTACATCTGCAGATCTCTGCTATTTTTTCTGAAGGAGAGAGTGGAGGAAGACATGGTCTGAACTCCTAGACCATATTCTACAGCTCCAGCTCTGAGATCCAAAACCAGAGGGAAAAGGATCAGAGTCCTTTGCAGCAGAATTATTCCAATGACTGATTTTCAACTGCAGAGGCTCTTTAAGGAAGCTGAGTGTACTCAGCATGTGAACATGCCAAGTGCATCGTCACTCCAAGGTTGGCCCAAAAGTATGTGCTTAAGATGAGAAAATCCATCACAGAGCCCAAATGTGGCAAAGACCCTAATATCAATAATACCTGCTAATATGGAGGCCTGTCTTCAGTGTTAAGGATGGCTTGCAATTTATACGTATAATATTTAATCCCCCAATCCTATTTTATAGATAAGAAAAATTAGACTCAAAACTCCCATAAGGCCATATAAGTAATAAACAGAAAAGTATTGGCAGAGCTAAGATTTGAACTCAGGTCTGTCTCCTCCTCAAGCTCTTGATCAGTAAGTTTCCTGGATTTCTTCTCCTCAGTTGAACTCTCGATTTAAATGTAAACGTCTTCAAAAGTTTGCAAAATTTACCTTCTCTTCTTCTGTGTCTCAGTGCTAGTGAAGAATGGAACAAGATCCAACTACCATCGGCAGAGGATAACCCTCACTGCGGTGGGGCACAGGGCACGGGTTCAGGTGCTAACCCAATCAGATCCAAAGCTAACACTGCTGCCAAGAGACTGAGCCACTGGAGCCAGCCACCTGCCCTCTCCAAGCCTCAGTTTCCTCACGTGTGAAAGTCTAGCAATAATATCAGTTTCACTGGGATGTAATAGGGATTAGCTGGAGAAGCTGGAGCAGAAGTACATGACCCATGATACATATGCTACAGGTATCGTGGTTCATATCATACCTGTATCATATCATACCTGTATCATATCATACCTGGATCATATCATACCTGTATCATATGATCCATATGATACATATGATGATACATATGATGATACATATGATGATACATATGATACATATGATACATATGATACATATGATACAGGTGCTAGTTTCCTACTTCTTCCTTCCACAGGTATAAAGGTAGGTATTAACACTCCTCAAGTCACGCTGCTCCAGGTTAAATAACCCTCCAGAACAGTTCCATCTTTCCGGCTTTTTTTTTTTTTTTCTGAGACGGAGTCTCGCTCTGTCACCCAGGCTGGAGTGCAGTGGCACGATCTCAGCTCACTGCAAGCTCCGCCTCCCGGGTTCACGCGTTCTCCTGCCTCAGTCTCCTCAGTAGCTGGGACTACAGGTACATGCCGCCACGCCTGGCTAATTTTTTATATTTTTAGTAGAGATGGGGTTTCACCATGTTAGCCAGGATGGTCTCAATCTCCTGACCTCGTGATCCGCCCGCCTCAGCCTCCCAAAGTGCTGGGATTACAGGCGTGAGCCACTGCGCCCGGCCCTTTCCGGCTTTTTTTTTCTGGGCTATCTTTTATTCCTCCTTTACCTTCTTGAAACTTGGCAGGACTGATCAATAAGAAGTGTTGCCTAAAGATGAGCTTTCAGTACTCTGGAAATTAGGGTCAAGCTGCTGTGTTGCTCTCATAACCTGGAGTATAAATCTGCCCTTGATGTTTGCAGAAATGTCTCCAGGCTTGCCACCACTATTTATAGACACAAGAAATGACAAGGGGTGCTGAGAAGGAGATCTGTTAAATGTTAATTTGACCATGTGATTGCAAAATGCATTTGATGACAATGACCTCTACACATTTCTCCAGAGTTCTTTTAAGTTGCCTCAGTGAGAGACATTATAGACAGAGTTATTACGCTGGGAAATGGGGGGCTCAGACCCTGGAAAGAAGCCACTGGGATTTGCTGATACTGGTATCCCCAATTTCTGTTCAGTATCCCTCTTCAGTGGATGCTGAATATTTCTGATGGGTTGGATGAATGAGCAAAGAATTAATGAATGATGTGGACACCCTAAACCAAGGCTTTTTCTTTTTTTTATTGTTATTTTTATTTTGAGATGGAGTGTCACTCTTGTTGCCCAGGCTGGAGTGCAGTGGCATGATCTCAGCTCACTGCAATCTCCGCCTCCTGGGTTCAAGTGATTCTCCTGCCTCAGCCTCCTGAGTCACTGGGATTACAGGTGTCTGCCACCACACCTGGCTAATTTTTGTTATATTTAGTAGAGACAGGGTTTCGCCGTGTTAGCCAGGCTGGTCTCAAACTCCTGACCTCAGGTGATCCACCCGCCTTGGCCTCCCAAAGTGCTGGGATTACAGGCGTGAGCCACCTCACCCAGCCAACCAAGACTTTTTCTACCCTCAATTAAATCCTGTTTAACAACATCATAGGCCGGGCGCGGTGGCTCAAGCCTGTAATCCCAGCACTTTGGGAGGCCGAGACGGGCGGATCACGAGGTTAGGAGATCGAGACCATCCTGGCTAACACAGTGAAACCCCGTCTCTACTAAAAATACAAAAAAAACTAGCCGGGCGAGGTGGCGGGCGCCTGTAGTCCCAGCTACTCGGGAGGCTGAGGCAGGAGAATGGCATAAACCCGGGAGGCGGAGCTTGCAGTGAGCTGAGATCTGGCCACTGCACTCCAGTCCGGGCGACAGAGCGAGACTCCGCCTCAAAAAAAAAAAAAAAAAAAAAAAAAAAAAACATCAGAGTATCATCAAATCCCTTTTTCCACATTTCATTTTAAAATGCCAGCTCAACTCTTAAAATGAATGAATTTCTAATTGATGCTGATAAATGCAAAGAAAATACTTCACAAAACTGTTGATGTACCTTAATGACTGGCAGGACAGCAGAAGTGTGGCACAATTGGGCAGATGCTATGGACATGATGGAGCCAGGACACTAAGGATATGTCAAGGGTGGAAGGAAGAATGAACAGCAGACCTGAATAAGACTGGATTGTTGCAGACCCACCAGCGATCATTTTATGGGATTAATGGAGAGCACAGAATTTAAGAACTCATGGTGCAAGACAATTATTTGGTGTAATTAAAAGAGCAGAAATTTTGAAGTCAGACAACTGAGAGTTTGAATTCCAACTTGGCCACTTACTGAACAGGAAAGCTCAGTTTCTTCATCTGTAAAATGGGCAGGTAAGTACCTACTACTTTAATTCTCACAAGGCTATTATGAGAATCAAATGAAATAAGCACACATATCTAGAGCCTGATATAATGAGATAAATGGTAATACTGTGGGTGGACAGAGGTTAGGACTAAGAAACAGATCAAAGGTTGGGAAGGGCCACAGGAATCATGCCAGGGTATATGGGGGTAAGATTGGCAACAATGACCATAGCAGTGACTGTTCAAGAGGTAAGGACACTAGGCTAAAATTGATCTCAAATGACTAGCCATGAGATTAAAACCAGTAAGGAAAAGACAGGAAACATCTATCAACAGGGGAAACAGATAATGAACAAACACCCAGGAAGGGAAGAACGTGATCTGATTTCTACCAGGGTGCTGGCTTGGCCATAGGGAGAGGCCTCTCTGATGTGTGCCATGGCCCTGGGGACAGGATAGTCTGGGTGCAAATTGTAAAATACTCGATATTTGTCTTTGATGCTATTGTCTCTCTGGTCCGTACTTGTTCTAACTCCTGATTTTACCCTTATTCCCAGAACCCAGTGATTATGCACTATCTCCTTCTGTCTGATACAAAACCTGTCTTCCAAACATTCATTCATCCATCTCTGCCCTGGGATAGATGGCAAGTAATGGTTTAAAACACAAGCCCGATCCCACAGTTATTCACATTTGAAAGTCAATTAAACAAGAAAGTTGGTTCTGCAAAGTTTTTGGAACTCTGTTTTGTCCCATGCACTGAGACAGGCACTGAGAATATGGAGGGGACAGAAATGCCTCGCTCCTTGCTTTAAAACACGGTGTGCGCATCATGGGCACCTGGGCATGTTAGCCGGTCCGTCCTCTCAGAATCACCTGCTCCTTCCAAGAATAAGAAGAGTCCCAGACACGGCCTCACCAGGCCCCCTCCTGCACACATCCCACCTGGGGGGAGTGTGGGAATTGTTCCCTGTTAACTCAGCCCTCTCTGCCTCACTGCAGAGGGGAGGCAGCCAGTGGGAGAAACAGGGGAGAGTGCACTGGCCTGGGAAGAGGACATCAGAGTTCTAGCCCTCAATCCTCTTACTCACTTGTTCTTCCACCTTGAGCAAATCATCTTCACTGTCTATGCTTCTGTTTCTCTTTATAGAAACAAAGAGGTGTCTTCCAGCTCCAACATTCTAGGGGATGGCAAGTCATATTGGCTCTGTGACCACTTTGCTTTTTAATAAAATTATGTATGCAGTTATGCCTGGAATAGCAACGTTCAGTCAAGGACAGACCACGTAGATGATGGAGGTCCTATAAGATTATAATACGATATTTTTTAACTAGACCTTTTCTGTGTTTAGATACATAAATACCATAGCGTTACAATTGCCTACAGTATTTGACACAGCAACATGCTGTACAGATATAAAGCCTAGGAGAAATAGGCCATATCCTATAGTTTAGGTGTGTGGTAGGCTACACCATCTAGGCTTGTATAAGTAGTCTATGAAGTTCAAATGACAACCATCGCCTAATGATGCATTTCTCAGAATGTATCCCTGCTGTTAAACGATGCATGGCTGCACACACACACACACGCGCGCGCGTATATGTATATGAATATCGTGTATATGCCCTCCATTTAATTATATGCCTACCTATATGTATGTGTGTATATATGCATGTATGTGGATGTACATATATACACATATGTACATAACTTTTTGAAAAAGCAGTCATCAGAGCCAATAGGAACAGAGAGGAGCATAGATTTGGGAAAACAATGCTTTAAAGTACACACATCTTCTGTTAACAAAAAGTGTTTTTGTTTTTGTTTTTGTTTTTGAGATGGAGTCTCGATCCATTGCCCAGGCTGGAGTGCAGTGGCGCAATCTCGGCTCACTGCAAACTCAGCCTCCCAGGTTCAAGTGATTCTGCCTCAGCCTCCTGAGTAACTGGGACTACAAGCGTGCACCACCACGCCCAGCTAATTTTTGTATTTTTAGCAGAGACAGGGTTTCACCACATTGGCCAGGTTGGTCTCCATCTCTCGACCTTGTGATCTGCCCGCCTTGGCCTCCCAAAGTGCTGGGATTACAGGTGTGAGCCACAGCGGCCAGCCGAAAAAGTGTTCTTAATCACAGAATATCTTCCCCATAAAAAAGTCAAGGACCTACCCAAGCCAGTTAGAATCAAGATGTGTTGCTACTGAAAGTACCATTATTTCAGAACGGGGCCCCTGGGCACCTGCATTCATTTCCCTGGTCCCAGTTTAAACTGGACTTTGTGACAGCTTGCAGGCTCACTGCCCCAGCATGTTTTGCTCACCATCCCTGTGGTGCAGGACAGTGCTTGTTGTTTCTGGGCTGCATGAAGGAAAATCTAGCATTTGGATAAACGTGTAAAACGAGTGAATGAATTGGTGAACTTTAAGATCAAAATTAATGGTAACAGTGATGAATGCTAAGGAAGCTATCTCCACATAGCAAGTGAAAGAAGGGTCTTCCTCATCCCAGGCCACAGACAGAATTGAAGGCTCCAGCTTCATTATTGGGTTCACAGAATTCCCAGGTCAGCAGGGACCTTAAATCTTATGCAATCCCAGTTTCTCAGCCCATCTGATCCAGGTAACTTTTCTAAACCATGCTAACAAGTAGTCATTGCAATATTTTGCAATATTGCAAAAATATCGATATTTTTGCAATATCTGTCACAGTTGTACAGATATTGCAAACCTAAATGTGCTAAAGTGTGGAGGCAAATATCAAAGCATTAAACATTTTTTGGTCCTGTATTTATGTAACACTGCCTACTAAATGAGTGTCTAAAGAATGTACTTGACATTCCTCAGGACCATGTGCAGGGACTCTTTCCTTCAGGGCAAAACCCAACCAAAATAACATTGAGCAGGATAGAGCTTATTTTCCAAGTATTTCTGAGAAATTCAAGTGCAGTTGGGAAAACATGGAGCCTCACTAGACATCCAAGTGCAAGTCGACCTACTCTCCCTTTTAGAAGAATCTTCACCCACAGACCCCTGCCCTAGACAGGCAGGTAATCTGTGCCCTCCACACAAATGATAGCTAAGTAGATTGCCCCCGACCCTCAGGCAAGCAGTTCAATTCACCGAGTGAACAAAAGATGAGCTGAACCAGGCAAATTTCACCCCTGGGCATTTAAGGATTAGAAAATGCAGATAAAGATTTGTTGCTAATCAGCTGTAGAGTGCAGTAATGAGGTGAGAAAGCAGAGTCCCCCCCCCCCCCACCGCCCCCCCCCCGCCCCCGGCTGGCTCAGCATAGGGCCAACCAAAGTCACGTACACAACGTTATGGAGTAGCAGAAATTACAAGGAAATGCAGCAAAGCAATTTGGAAAAGGGATTTGGAAGCAGATACATTGAGCGAAGCAGAAAATGAGCGACCTTTTGTCCCCTGAGAGATGGGAGAGATGGAAAGGCCAGCTGATAAGACTTTCCAGGCTCATCCAGGCTCAGCCCTCAGTTCTCGCAGGGCCCAGCAATACTAGGTTCTCTGTGTAAACCAGGTCAAGTGCACATGAAACACAGGCACTGATAATACAGGTTACATTAATAATTCCATATAAAAACTTCAAAGTGCAAAGTATGAACATTTCAATATGTTATGTCATTGTTCCATGCTCATTCAGTACCTTCACATCCTCCATGGACTTACTTTCTCAGGCTAATGCTCTGACCTATTTCATAAGGCCGTGCGCAGTGGCTCACGCCTGTAATCCCAGCACTTTGGGAGGCCGAGGTGGGTGGATCACGAGGTCAGGAGATCGAGACCATCCTGGCTAACATGGTGAAACCCCATCTCTACTAAAAAAAAAAAAAAAAAAACAAAAAAATTAGCCAGGTGTGGTGACGGGCGCCTGTAGTCCCAGCTACTCGGGAGGCTGAGGCAGGAGAATGACATGAACCCAGGAGGCGGAGCTTGCAGTGAGCCGAGATTGCGCCACTGCACTCCTGCCTGGTCGACAGAGCGAGACTCTGCCTTAAAAAAAAGATAATCTCAGGAGATCAGGGACAATTTCTTTTTTTTTTTTTTCTTTTTTATAGTGGCAGACAGACATGATTTTATTTATTTGTTTTAAAAAACTTTATGGGTTTATGGTAGTGTATTTATTTATGGATATGTGAGATATTTTGATACAGGCATACAATGCATAATAATCCCATCAGGGTAAATGGGGTATCCATCCCCTCAAGCTTTTATCATTTCTTTGTGTTACAAACAATCCAATTACACTCTTTTAATTATTTTAAAATGGACAATAAACGATTGTTGACTGTAATCACCCTGATATGCTATCAAATACTAGATCTTATTTATTCTATCCAACTATATTTTTGTACCCATTAACCACTCCTACTCCCCCCACCCCACCTACTACCTTTCCCAGCTTCGGGTAACCATCATTCTACTACTTCCATGAGTTCAATTGTTTTAATTTTTAGCTCCCACAGATGAGTGAGAACATGTGAAGTTTGTCTTTCTGTGACTGGCTTATTTCACATAACATAATGTCCTCCAATTCTATCCATGTTGCTGTAAATGACAGGATCTCATTCTTTTTTATGGCTGAATAGTACTCCATTGTGTATATGCACCATATTTTCTTTCTCCATTTGTCTGTTGATGGACACTCAGGTTGCCTCCAAATCTTGGCTATTGTGAATAGAGCTGCAATAAATGCTGGAGTGCAGATACCTCTTTGATATACTGATTTCTTTTCTTTGGGGGCATATACCTAGCAGTGGGATTGCTGGAACATACAGCAGTTTTATTTTTAGTTTTTTGAGAAACTTCCATAATGTTCTCCATAGTGGTTGTACTAATTTGCATTCCCACTAAAAATGTAGAAGGGTCCCCTTTTCTCCACATCCTTACCAGCATTTGTTATTGCCAGTCTTTTGGATAAGGGCCATTTTAGCTGGGTTAAGACGATATCTCATTGTAGTTTTGATTTGCATTTCTCTGATGATTGATGATGTTCAGCACCTTTTCATAGACCTGTTTGTCATCTGTATATCTTGAGAAACATCTATTCAGATCTTTTGCCCATTTTTTAATCAGAGTATTAGATATTTTCCTATTGAGTTGTTTGAGCTCCTTATATTTTCTGGTTATTAATCTTTTGTCAGATAGTTTGCAAATATTTCCTCTCATTCTGTGGGTTGTCTCTTCACTTGGTTGATTGTTTTCCTTGCCATGCAGATGCCTCTTGATGTGATCCCATTTGTCCATTTTTGCTTTGGTTACCTATACTTTGGGGATATTATTAAATGTTTAACCAGACCGAATTCCTGGAGGGTTTCCTCAATGTTTTCTTATAGTAGTTTCATACAAGTTTGAAGTCTTAGATTTAAGTCTGTAATCCATTTTGATTTTTTTTTTATATGGTGAGAGATAGGGGTCTAGTCTCATTCCTCTGAATATGGATATCTAATTTTCCTAGTATCACTTATTGAAGAGACTGTCCTTTCCCAAATACATGTTCTTGGCAACTTTGTTGAAAATGAGTTCTCTGTAGATGAATGAATTTATTTCTGGGTTCTCTATTCTGTTCCATTGGTCAATGTCTCCAATTTTATGCCAGTGCCATGCCGTTTTGGTTACAATAACTCTGTAGTATAATTTGAAGTCAAGTAATGTGATTCCTCCAGTTTTCTTCTTTTTGGTCCAGATGGCTTTGGCTATTCTGGGTCTTTCATGGTTCCATATATATTTTAGAATTATTCTTTCTATTTCAGTGAAGAACGTCATTGGCATTTTGATAGGGTTTGCATTTCAGTGAAGAACGTCATTGGCATTTTGATAGGGTTTGCATTTAATCTGTAGATTGTTTTGGGTAGTATGGACATTTTAACAATATTGATTCTTCCAATCCATCAACATGGAATATCTTTCCATTTTTTGGTGTCCTCTTCAATTTCTTGCATCATTGTTTTATAGTTTTCATTGTAGAGATCTTTTAGAGATCTTTTGCTTCTTTAGTTAAGTTTATTCCTGGGTATTTTATTTTATTTTTCACTATTTTAAATGGGGTTACTTTTTAAATTTCTTTTTTTTTTTCTTTTGAGATGGAGTCTTGCTCTGTCACCGGGGATGGAGTGCAGTGGCGTGATCTCCACTGACTGCAAGCTCCGCCTCCCGGGTTCACACCATTCTCCTGCCTCAGCCTCCCAAGTAGCTGGGACTACAGGCACCCACCACCTCGCCTGGCTACTTTTTGTATTTTTTAGTAGAGATGGGGTTTCACCGTGTTAGCCAGGATGGTCTCCATCTCCTGACCTCGTGATCCGCCCACCAAAATTTCTTTTTCAGATTGCTCTGTGTTGGCATATAGAAATGCTACTGATTTTTGTATATTAATTTTGTTTCCTGCAACATTCTGCAAACTTTACTGAATTCATTTATTGTCAAAAACAAATTGTCAGTTTTAGACAATTTATGTTTTCTATCAGAACACCTAGCACAATGACATGTTTACAATTTGGGAATTTGTGGGTTTTTTTAGCATCATGTGTCAAAAAATCAATAGGATTTTACTAATTCAAAACTGTATTCATCTCACAAGCTTTGTCAGATGACTTAAAAAAGATTTTAAACTGTATGTATGTTCTAGTCGTAAGAGCCCATACTGGACACCACCCAAATGTCTACTACCTCCAGTAGAATAAAATCATAAATTGTGGTATTTCCACATCATGAAATATTTTACCAAACTGTGAATAAATAACCTGGGACTTTGTGCAACAATCAGACTGAATGTTGAGCAGAAGGAACCTGACACAAAGCCATACATGCTATGTGATTTCATTTGCATAAAATTCAAAAATAAGCCAAATAAATTGATGGTGTTCAAAGTTAAGATAGGGGCTTCCCTTTTGGAGGAAGGAAGAGGAGTAGCTGAAAGAGATCAGGAAGAGACTTTTCCTAATGTTCTATTTCTTGATCCAGGCGCTGATTACACAGGTATATTCAGTTTATAAAATTTATCAAACTGCTCACCTATGATTTGTGCACTTTTCCATAGATATATTATTATATTTTAATAAAAAGTCAAAGAACTAGGGTAACTATGATAAAAAATAAAACGAAAACAATCTATAGGAAAACATATACAATTCACAAAGCAACTTTGAGGTTTCTAACATTTTGGCTCCATCTTGCTGTTTTGAAAACTTGAGGCAAAGAATGTTATAGGAAACTACTTTGTTAACGTGTTTGCTTTAGAAAACTGTTTGTCCTAGGAAGTTGTTCTTGACCCATCTGCTTTGATGAGAAATAATTCATTATGACATCACTGACTCAGTGCTAATTAACTCGAGATTTATAAAATGTGTGCAGCAGATTTTCTTAAGACCAAGAACAGAACTGAAGTTGTTTCTTCTTGATTCAAGAGAAAATTGTATTTTTATGTGTAAAAGTTCAGATTAACTTTAGAAAAACAATACTCATTTTAACGCTTCCCTTTGGTACACCAAAACCTATCAGAGATGTCCTTTTTTAATGAACATTGGACCATCTCCTATTCAGACTTTCCCCCAACAGTTCTAAGCCCAATCCAACCTTCAGTTATAAATGGAGACTTACATGTCCAGAGTGATGCCAATTCATGCCAAGTTCCCTCTCAGACAAGTTATTTCTTAAACTCTGAGCCCTTAGAAGGTTGGGAATGAATAAATGTATTATTTATGCACATATGCAGATAACAAATCCATAGAAATTTGTATAAGCCTATTTAGAGAGACGCACTCAACTTTCTAATATCAACAAGGACTTTCACATAGACACATAGATAAGCACTTTTTTGTTTGTTTGTTTCAAGACGGAGTCTCGCTCTGTCGTCAGACTAGAGTGCACTGGTGAGATCTTGGCTCACTGCAACCTCCACCTTCCAGGTTCAAGCGATTCTCCTGTCTCAGCCTCCCAAGTAGCTGGGACTACAGGCGCATGCCACCACGCCCAGCTAATTTTTGTATTTTTAGAAGAGATGGGGTTTCACCATGTTGGTCAGGGTGGTCTCGATCTCTTGACCTTGCGATCTGCCTGCCTCAGCCTCCGAAAGTGCTGGGATTACAGGCGTAACCCACCATGTCTGGCAGACAAGCACTTTAAAAAGAACATTTTCACAAAATTTCCATTTTCCTATCACTTTTCAAAACCATCTTCTAACCTCCTGTGCCTTAGAAGGTGGTTCCTCATATTTGAATATTAACTTTTTTTCTCTATTAACACTAATCCTTTTAAGGAAAAATTAGTAGGCTCTTGGAATTAATAAATTGAATTGAAAATAAATTTCAAGGTTTGATTTTGAGTGTTAATCACTCCTAAGGCTGCTTAACTCAGAAATTAGCCATCAACCTCTTCTCAGTTCAGTGTCTTCTCGGGAGGGCACAATAAATACTGCCTGAGCTCTGAGAGCCACAGTGGGTCTGCATTTAGCTCTTCTACTCACTCACAGTGAGACGTGTCTACTTGGATGACCTGGAGTACTTGTTAAAATACAGATTCCCAGGGCCCTCTCTCAGAGATTCTCAAAAGGCAGGTCTGGGCTGGGGGACCAGATTTGTGTTTTTATTTTAACACCCCAAGAGACTGATGCAGAACCATGTTGGCTGACATATTGAAATGTATGCTAGATGCATGCTATGTATAGCCCCGTGGATGCTGCACTAATCCAACAAGAAGGATCAGATGCCCTCAGAGGCCTGGCCACGGCCTCCATCCCCCAATTCACTTCACTTCCCCACGTCCAGTCTAAGCACTGATCCCAGGTTGGGAAAGGATTGTATTCCAAATAATACTTTGTAAAGCTTAATTGGAACTAAGAACTCATGGGGTTTTTTTGTTCTTTCTTTTTGAATGGTGCTTTGGGTTCTTAGGCCTCCTTATTTAACCTAGAAGGGAGCACAACTACAGCACCAACTATTGGATGCAGGGCTCTGGGAGTAGAAGGATAGAAAAGTAAGAAGTCATTGCCATGTTTGTTTCCCAGACAGGAATTATCTTAGGCAAAATGTGGGGGAAGAGCAGGAAGGAGAAGTTTGCTTGACAACCACACTCCTCCTTTTTTGCATTTTTCTCCCTCTTAGAGTTCTTTCTTGGAGGGTATTGGGGTTTTCTTAGCTTTCATTCAGCTTCTCCTGGGTCTACCCATAGTAATCAAGTTTCTATTACCTAGAGAAGCTACTATCAGCTGAGATTTAAAAGAGATGCAATTTGATTGAATCAGTTCATGACAAAGTGTGAGTGGCTGAAACACAATCAGTTCAGCAATATTTAACAGCATAGGTGAAAGTGCCTCTGTGATCACATTCCACTTCTCTAGTTTCTCCTGGAAGAAGAGGTCTTCCAGGCCCTCCATCACATACCTGAAAGATGTCCTACTTATCTTTTAAAAGTTGATCAACCCACTTAGAAGCCACACCCATCCCTTGCCACAGACTTACTGACATGCCCCTACTCAGAACCAGAACAAGCCATGGTCTCGTAGGAACTCTTGCTAGCACTGGTAAAATTATACAACTCCAACATAACTTTGTCTACTGTTACCTCTTCACTTAAAACCTGTGAAAACTTGACCTGGCTTATCCATTAAAACACTACAATTTCTTCCACATTTTTCTATTTTTCTTCTTTTCTCATATTCCTTTTATGTTATTTTTGAGACAGAGTCTTGCCCTGTCACCTAGGCTGAAGTGCAGTGGAGTGATCTCGGCTCACTGCAACCTCCACCTCCTGGGTTCAAGCAATTCTCCTGTCTCAGCCTCCCTAGTAGCTGGGATTACAGGCGTGCACCACCATGCCCAGTTAATTTTTGTGTTTTTAGTAGAGACAGAGTTTCGCCATGTTGGCCAGGCTTGTGTCGAACTCCTGACCTCAGGTGATCCACCTGCCTCGGCCTCCCAGAGTGCTGGGATTACAGGCATGAGCCACTACACCCAGTCCCATATTCCTAAGTACGTTGCAGGTTGTCCCATTTCCAAAAGTCAGTATCAATTATATTAGAAAATAGCAAAGACATTCCCAGCTGCCAATCCAAAAAGTAATAATTAGCCTGACTGCCATGTAGTTGACCCTATAGACAGACTGACCTGTGAACGACTCAGTGGGATGTCTTGTCCCCCCAAATCTCTGCATAGGTCTCTCTGTCCTCTTTGCATTGGGAACGTCCTTTTCTGCAGTGTCTACTTTTTTGAAATGCATGGTACTGTTAAAGCCGCACACAGGACAGACACCTGGGAAGCTACGTTGGAGCAAATTTTGTACCGTTTTACAAGTAGGGGAAAGAGGCATTATATACCTTCTAGACTAATCCCAGCATCCATGACAGAGATCCAAGACTTGTGGGTCTAGCCACATGCTTCTCTCCATGCATTCAGCCATTTCATTCCATCAACAGCTGGTGGAGCGATGCCTCCCAGGGATACACATTTATGACCAGCATTAGTTGGGGGCAGGTGGTTGGACAAGGATGGACCAGAGTTAAGTATCATCCTCAGAGATCTTATAAGTTGGGAGGGGGAGCTTGGCATTCCCTCAAACCATAATTATTTAGGGTAAAAAGTGGTAAATGTGATCAAAGAGGTGCAAAAATAATATGAGACCTCAGAGAAAGAAGAGCGGTCTCCCCATCTGGAGAGTCAGAGACAAAATCTGAGCTGGGTCTTAAAGGCTTGCCATTGCTTTATACAAGAAGCTAGGCAGGGGAAGAGTGGCTCAGGTAGCAGGGACTAAAGGTGCAAAGAGCAGAGGGAGAAGGCGCCTTCTTTCTAGCACTGGGGACAGGAGATAAGAGAACCCAGAATCCCCAGGTGAGTTGCTTGGGGCCACCTCCGATGAAGGGCTGGAAGCTGGTCGGTGGGGAAGGCTAAGATTACAGGTGGGTTGGGAAAGCCCCGAAGGACTCTCTGCGCAAAGCGAAAAGGCGGGTCCTATGGAATGTGTCCCATTTTCCTGGCTCCTTGGGGACTCCCAGGCATTCCTTCTAACAAGAGACATGTCGCCTGCCAGCCAGCAGATGTGGCCCATGAATAAACATCCCTGCAGGGCTGAGGTCTGGGGGGTGGGGGGGGAATAATAAATATGAAGAAAATGGTGGCCTGCCCCTCCGTGTCCCCCTCCCCTGCTCCCAGGGCAGCAGACACGCTCGCCCAAAGGGGCGGACACAGACGTCCTCACACCGCGGCCCGGCCGGCCGCACATTAATCCGGGTGGATTTGGCCATCTTGTGACATAGCCAATCAGTTCGAGGGAGGCGACGGCAGGAACGCCTCTCCTTTCACGCCACAAAAGGATTTTCGTCCCTTGAGAGCACAATGAAAAAAAAAAAAAAAAAAAGCCAATCAAGGCGGGATCAGCTGTGGGCTGGTCGCTGCAGATCTGTCTCTCCCAGAGGGGGGTGGGGGCACATATTGGTCCGTGTGGGAAACCCAGAGCCTCAGCTTCTCACACATTGTTCTCCTCCTCTTCAACTGCACCCCCTCCCCGCCAGCCCGGACCCTCCCCTCTCCCCTCCCCAAAGCCGTTATTGCCACAAAAGATACTTTCCCCATTGTGCCCCGGACAGCTGAGAGGTCCGAGTTAGCCATACACAGCTCCGCGTCCTCTCCAGGGAGAAAGGGGATGGACCCTGCAAGTGGAGAGCGGGATGCTTATCATACAAAGGAATTAAACCCACTTGGGCTCTCTCGCCATCCAGGACTGTGGGGGGTTAAATACGGTTACATTTTCATTAGGTGCTAATAGCAAAAGGGCAGCCCCGGGCAGCACGGACCAGACATTGTTATGCAGAACGTCCCCCACAAGGGAAGGTCAGGGCAGGTGGGGTGGGAGGTGGGGAGAGGGACATGCCAGCGTCAAAGCCGGGTCCAGGGAAGGGGGGCATGCCATAGGCGTATTGTTGGCCTGGGAGTTCCGTCAATGGGAAAAGTCATGTTTCCTCTGAAGGAAACAAGTGGAAATTGTCGGGGAGGGGAAGGGCTGGTGGGTGGCTGGGAAGCAGAGCTCGGCCACTTGCGACTAAGGCCCCCTTGGAACAGTCCGTCCCCACTGCCAGTTCTGCAAATGGGCAATTCTGGTCCTTCTGGAAGGCAGTTCTGGGGAGGGGCAGTGGAGGGGAATGTTTTGGTATCAGGAAGAACCGATGTAAACCCTAGCACTAGGACTCTCTCACTGCTCCTGTAGCCTGGGGCATCCATGTGACTCCAACCCTCAATTTCTTTTTTTTTTTTTTTTTGGATTTTCTTTATTATTATTATTATTATTATTATTATTATTATACTTTAAGTTCTAGGGTACATGTGCATAACGTGCAGGTTTGTTACATATGTATACTTGTGCCATGTTGGTGTGCTGCACCCATCAACTCGTCAGCACCCATCACCTCAATTTCTTTTTAAAGCAAAATAGAGATAAAACCTACCTGTTGGATTCTTCTGAGTTGTCGATGAATGTAAATGGTACAAACAAGGTGCTCAAAAACAAAAAAGTCTTTCCCTTCTCACTAACCACCTCCACTCCCAACTACCACTAAAAAGAAACTTAAAAAGTCAAAATGAAAGAATCCATCATTTGATACAGTGGGCTAACAGCACGGATGAATCTTTAAAGCTCATCACTTCACTCACGTACAATATTCCAGCCTCCTCTGCATGGGAAGGAAACTCCTCTTGTCCTCTCTTTAGTTTCCTTCAAAGCTCAGCCCAGAGCCTGATACTTGCTCTGTTGAAATGGCTTCTTGCTGTTATAGATTCAACATTGCTTCGACTCCAGACAGTCCAGACACTGCAGTCTCCCAACCCAGAAAGCTTGTGCATATCTAAATCAACAGGGAAACCCATATCTTCTGTTTTGTTTTGTAATCCATGCTTTTATTAGCACATTGTTATAAAAGTATAACCATTGGTAAGACACTGTACGGGACATCCTGAGGATGCACCATGAGGATGCAGACAGGTGTGCGTGGGAAGACAAGACACCTACAGCACGTGACCATAAACCCAAGGCAGGAGAAGGTTTATAAGCCTTTGCTGTTGTAGGTACATGGCTCTTTCCTTCATCAGATAATGAGATACCTACATGTTGTAGGTACATGGCTCTTTCCTTCATCAGATAATGAGAATTGGTTCTCCATCATTTCTCATTGCACTAGAGATTCCCAGAAACTCAGAATTCAACTGGGAGAACAAACTAACAAATAGGAGAACTGCCAAAAAAAAAAAAAAAAAAAAAAAAAAAAAAAACAGTGGATCAATAACTGACAGATAAAAGATACTAATAATTCTTTCTATATAGTAAATGACAAGAAAATGCAAGCATTGACAGAGCAAATTCAGCAGATGCAGAATTTGTTTTTCCATTGACATTTCTGCATCCAGTGGGGTCTAGGTGACAATTGCATCGTCTCCCTACATAGTTATGCCACTGCTGGCTACTCTATCTGGCTCTCAAGTACAGACCTCTGCATACAGTGGTCCTAAATCCACAGGGAGGGGGAGTAGTTGCCTCTGATGTTGTTTGAGGCTCCACAATGCTGCTTTTCAACCAGAAAGCCAGTGCCAGGTAGGGCTAATGGTCTTCGGGACTTCCATAATAAAATACTTCCTGAAAAATGAAAATGGCTTGATCAACAATGGCGTCTATGGAAGGTCTAGAGAAATGACTTGTTTTCTGGAACCCCTGTCCAGTTTCAGAATCTCTGCATCCACTGCTGAAAAGAAAAAAAAAAATCCATTGTGATGTATTTGTCGATGGAGGTAAGGTGGGAAGTCACTTTCTTAAACTGGCTGAGAAGGCCTTGCTGGGTGCTAGCAGCAAATTTGTCTTACCATAGCAGGGGTTCCCTTCTCTAGTCATTTCTACTTCATAGAAAGTAGAATTTCAGATTTGTAAGTCACCTTAAAAGCAATTTACTCATCTAGATTGTCCCTGGAATGAGAAAAAAATTGAAAATATTTTTCACTGCAAATTTATAACTGGGAGCCTGATATCTAAAGTCTTTAACAAACTCCCTGTTATCTTTATCAAATCTCATATGTGACTCTTCTTCTTCTTTTTTTTTTTAGATGGAGTCTCGCTCTGTCACCCAGGCTGGAGTGCAGTGGCACCCTCTCGGCTCACTGCAGGCTCCGCCTCCCGGGTTGACGCCGTTCTCCTGCCTCAGCCTCCCAAGTAGTTGGGACTACAGCCACCATGCCTGGCTAAATTTTTGTATTTTTAGTAGAGACGGGGTTTCACTGTGTTAGCCAGGATAGTCTCGATCTCCTGACCTCGTGATCCACCCGCCTCGGCCTCCCAAAGTGTTGGGATTATAGGCATGAGCCACCGCGCCCGGCCTCATACGTGATTCTTGATCTCTTATGGAGAACACCAGGTTCCAAACCAAAGAATTCAGAGGAAACTAAGTACAATGTGAAGGTTTCTTACTTCAACCAACTATTTTTTTTCCCTTTGAGAAGTAGCGAAAATGCCTCACCCAACTGGTTAATAAAATTGGAATTCAAATCTTTCCAGGTGCAATGATAACTCCCTTTAGAGGAAACTGCTTCCCTGAAGCCAGCAGTGCTCAGAAATTACAACCGGTTTCAGCAATTAACAGAAGTAAAACATTAAAAAGCATGAGGCAAAGTACATTTGCATGCTAATAGCCCCTTCTGTAGTGCTGGGAAGCTGTGTTTTACAACAAAGCAGATAACTTTCCCACTATAGCAATATTAACCCTTGGGTTCTCACTCCAGCTCCTTGCCCCTGATTCTAATGTCTGGAATTAGTGTGGCCATGGTTGGGGAAGACATGGGTTAACTCCACGTATCAATCCATCCACTGTGGCCTAATTCTCCCTCGCTTGGGTAAGGGAAGAAAGAGAAAGAGACTTAAAAGTTTTGAATGTCTTTAGGGATAGCTAGAGGAAAGTGGAAAGACTCGCCAGGGGGTGAAAAAGAAAGTTTCCCTAGAAAATGCACTGGAATGGGCAGGGCAATGCTTGAGCACAAGCTGTGGTGTCAAATGAGACTTGAATTTGAATCTGGCAGTAATACTTCCTAGTGCTGTGACCTTCGGCAGGTGACTTAAGTTCTTGGGGTCCCAGTTTGCTTATCTAATAAGGTGGAATGAAGGTTAAATGAGGCAATGAGGGTAAGACTTCTATACGCCTGGAAACCCTAATGGTTACTGTAATGGTTGTTAGAGCAGATGGTATTTGTGGAGTTCCAGGAGGAACTTTTTGAAGAACCCTTGAGTTCACGACTATGACAAAGCCCTATGGCTGCACTGGAGATGCAAAGTAATTGCTTTTGCATCCTGCAGAAAGTTAATCTTGGAATAGGAGCAGATAATATATATAGAGAGAGAGATCCCCTTTATGCTTCCTCAAGGTGGAGGCCACCAACATTTTGGATTCCATTGAAGATGACAGTCCTCGAGGATATACAGAAATCAGAAGAAAATTCTCAATCTCTATAGGAAGAAGGCAGGATAGCACAGAGCTTAGGCTTTGGAGATGGGTAAACCTTGTTTTGAGATCCACTTCCCTTGACACTACCCAACTGTGTCACTTTGGATAAATTTCTTAACCTCTCTGTACCTCAGTTTCGCATTGATTATAAAATAAAACGTCATACATCTGGGGCAAGAGTACCATGAGTAATCACTCAACACATGTCAAATACTAAGGGAGAGTCCTTTCTTTAAAACTTCGCTTCCCCTTGTCTTTTCCCATGACACAATGAGGAAGCAATGCCCAAAGCATGTCATGGCCTAGATTTCAAGCCAACTCATTGAGATTAAGTAAAGATGAGGAAAGAGAAGTTTCGGTCTGTACACCCATACCCTCAGAACTCACCACAGCTCTGACGACGGCAAAGAGAGGTTGCCGGAAGGAAACAAAAGTCCATCAAGGGCTGGAAAATATTAATCCGGAGCTCACGGATGGGCAGTGATGTGCACCCTCTGATGGCAGGCATTCCCTTCATGTTCATGCTGCCCGTGGGCTGACACAAGCCCACCACCCCACTCTTGCATTGTGGGCACTCACCCTGACTTGCCGTTCATCCTGTCCTAGGTCTACTTCCTAGCGACACTCCAAGGCAGGTGTAGGAAGGGGATAGAGAAACAGAGAGTGGACTGGAAGATCCAGGGGAAGAAAAGGCAATTCTCCAGCTCTCCCTCTAACAAGGTGCACTTTTGCCCTAGATTGATGGTTCTTAACCCTAATTGTGCATTAGAAACACATAGGAAGCTTTAAAAAATAATACACTGGGTACTCCTCCCATTGAATATGATCCAGTTTTTCTGAGGTGAGCCTTGTACATGGATATTTGTATAGATTTTTATCTGGTGCTGCAGTGATTCTGATGTGTCACCTGCCTTGAGAACCATTCTCCTTTAACCTTCTGGGATGTGTTTGTTCTGTAGCAGTGCTGCTCAGTCTGGGATTCATGTTAGGATTCACTGGAGGACTTTTTTTTTAAAATAAGGATGGCGACTAGGGTGCGGTGGCTCACGCCTGTAATCCCAACACTTTGAGAGGCCTAGGTGGGTGGATCACCTGAGGTCAGGAGTTCGAGATTAGCCTGGCCAACATGGTGAAACCCCGTCTCTACGAAAAATACAAAAAGTAGCCGAGAGTGGTGGCGGGCACCTGAAATTCCAGTTACTTGGGAGGCTGAGGCAGGAGAATCGCTTGAACCTGGGAAATGGAAGTTGCAGTGAGCTGAGATCGCACCACTACACTCCAGCCTGGGCGACAGAGAGAGACATCATCTAAAAACAAATACATAAATAAAATAAGGATGCCTAGGACCCACCCTAAGAATTTCTGATTTAATTCACTTGAAGTGGAGTGCAGGCATCAAAGTCAGACCTCCTCAAGCTTTTAACTCCAGACATGTAAGATTATCCACTACTGAATAATTTATAATAACAAAGATTAGAGGCAACCCTCATAGGAGCCTGGCTAAATAAACTCATAACTTAGAATACTATGCAATGGTTAAAAAGAATGAGAAAGATTTTTTCTGCATTAATATTGAAAAATCTCCAGAATATATACAAAAAAAAAAAAAAAAAAAGCAAGAGGCAGAACAGTATTTATAGGGTACTATTGTTTATGTAGAAAAGGGGAGAAAATAAAAAATACACTTCATTATTGCTTGGTGCTGAATAAACAAGCACTGGATGAATACAAAAGAAAATAATACAAGTAGTGACAACAGGGAACAAGGAGTGACAGAATACTTTCCAAATGGGTAAGATTAAGACTTTTCATAGGGCCAAGTGTGGTGGTTCATGCCTATGATCCCAGCTCTTAGTGAGGCTGAGGCAGGTAAATTGCTTGAGCTTAGGAGTTTGAGACCAACCTGGGCAACATGGCAAAACCCTGCCTCTACAGAAAGACCAAAAAAAAAAAAAAAAAAAAAAAAAATCAGCAAGTCACAGTGGCGTGTATCCCAGCTACTCAGGAGGCTAAGGTAGGAGGATCAACTGAACCCAGGGAAGGTGAAGCTTCAGTGAGTTGTGACCATGCTTTTCCACTCCAGCCTGGGTAGCAGAGCAAGACCCTATCTCAAAAAAAAAAAAAAAAAAAAAACAAAACAAAAAAAAAACTTTCGTAATGTCTTTATTCTCAAACATGTAAATTACCTATTTTAAAAATAAAGCTTGTGGCTGGGCACGGTGGCTCACACCTGTAATCCCAGCACTTTGGGAGGTCGAGGCGGGCAGATGGTGAGGTCAGGAGATAGAGATTATCCTGGCCAACATGGTGAAATCCCGTCTCTAATAAAAATCCAAAAATTAGCTGGATGTGGTGGAGCATGCCTGTAATCCCAGCTGCTCAGGAGGCTGAGGCAGGAGTATCACTTGAACCAGGAAGTCTGAGGTTGCAGTGAGCCGAGATCATGCCACTGCACTCCAGCCTGGTGACAGAGCGAGACTCCGTCTAAACTAAACTAAACTAAAATAAAATAAAGCTTGTAAAATGAGCAGCCAGGTTTGAAAACACTGATCTCAGGTAAAGTCAGCAAACTGTAGCCAGGAGCCAAATTCAGCCTATTGCCTGTATTTTTTTTAATTACAATTTTAATTTTAGAACAGTTTCAGGTTTTCAAAATTATTTAGAATACAGAATTTTTCTGCACACCCCACACCCTTTTTTCTTTATTAACATCTTACATTATGGTGACACATTTGTCATGATGAAGGAACAAATATTGATCAATTATTGTTAACTAAAGACGACATGTTATTCAAATCTCCTCCATTATGCCCTAATATCCTTTTTGTATTCCAAGGCCTCACCCTGGACACCACACTACATTTAGTCATCATGAGTCCTTAGCCTCCTCTTGGTTGTGGTAATTCTCAGAGTGACTTTCTTTGTTTTTAATGACTTTGACAGTTTTGAGGGATACTGGTGGGATATTTTGTTGAAGGTTCCTCAGTTGGGACTTGTCTTCCTTTTTTTTTTTTTTTTTTTTTTTTTTTTTTTTTTTTCTTGATTAGACTGGGATAATGAGCTTTGGGGAGGAAGACAACAGATGGAAAGTGCCACTCTCATCACATCAAGAGTCCATGCTATTGGCCAGGTGTGATGACTCACGCTTGTAATCCCATCACTTTGGGAAGCCGAGGCAGGTGAATCACCTGAGTTCACAAATTTGAGAGCAGCCTGGCCAACATGGCAAAACCCCATTTCTACTAAAAATACAAAAATTAGCCGAGCGTGGTTGTGTGCACCTGTAATCCCAGCTACTTGCGAGGCTTAGGCATGAGAATCGCTTGAACCTGGGAGGTGGACGTTGCAGTGAGCTGAGATTGTGCCACAGCACTCCAGTCTGGTGATAGAGCAAGACTCCATCTCAAAAGAAAAAAGAAAAAAAAGTGCTTGTTTACTTGTCTATGTGAAAGTCTTTTGTTGACATTAAAAAAAAAAAAAAGTCCATGCTATCAATGAAATTTATTGATATCAATATTAACCTGACTCAGGTAGGGTTTACTGGGTTTCTCGTACTTTCTGTTTCTCCCTTTCCATACTCTAGTTTTTGGAAGAAAGTCACTATGTGAAGCCCACATTTGAGGAGTGGGGAATCATGCTCCTCCTTCTCAGGGGTGGAGTAGCTACATAAATTATTTGGAATCCTTCTGCACAGATGTGTCTGGTCTCTTCCATTTGTTTACCCAGTCATTTATCTTTATCATTATGAATCATGGGTATTTACTTTATATTTTGGGGGTTATATGGAATATTTATTTATTTACTTATTTTTGAGACAGAGTCTTGCTCCGTCACCTAGGGTGGAGTGCAGTGGCGTGATCTTGGCTCACTGCAAGCTCTCCCTCCTGGGTTTATGCCATTCTCCTGCCTCAGCCTCTAGCTGGGACTACAGGTGCCCACCACCATGTCTGGCTAACTTCTTTGTATTTTTAGTAGAGATGGAGTTTCACCGTGTTAGCCAGGATGGTCTCAATCTCCTGACCTCGTGATCCTCCCGCCTTGGTCTCCCGAAATGCTGGTATTACAGGCATGAGCCACTGCTGTGCCCGGCATGTGGGGGTTTTATCGTTTTGCTTTTTTGAATTTCACTTTGTTTTAGTTTTGCTTTTTGAGCATTTTCTTACTTCCTGCCACTACAAGAGGCTCCTGGCTCATTATGTGCATTTCCTGCTCCAGTAGAGTCAGCTATATCTACAAGGAGCCCTGATTCTTTCTATAGGCAAATGGTTTTAGGAACTAAGACCAGGCACTAGGTGTGCTCATTGTTACTGGAGTGCTAGTGCTTCTAGGTTCTTCCAACTGACAGAGCAAGGAGACATATATGCATGTGCTAACCTGTATATATACACGTATCAATGAATATTTCTACACGTAATCATCTATTTCTATGTTAAGCTAAATCTGGGTTTGTACTTATGTTTCCAACTCGAATCCATTAGCACATGGATCATTTCCATCTCCTCCCATTGCTTATCTGTGAGCTCCCATTCTAGCAATGAAAAACCTGGCTCCCACAATCTTTGATCCATTTACTGAACTAATTCCAGCATTTATGTATAATGGTTTCAGAACTGCTAACCCATATCTTCCTCACAAAAAAGTGTGTTGGTGGGGGTGGGTAGAAATGCCAATAGAGCGCTTGTATACAGCTCCTTTTTCTCTATTAATATAATAATTATTATTATTTTTGATGGAGTCTCACTCTGTCACCCAGGCTGGAGTGCAGTGGCATGATCTCAACTCACTGCAACTTCCACCTCCCAGGTTCAAGCGATTCTCCTGCCTCAGCCTCCCGACTAGCTGGGATTACAGGTGTGCGCCACCATGCTTGGCAATTTTTGTATTTTTATTAGAGACAGGGTTTCACCATGTTAGCCAGGCTGGTCTCAAACTCCTGACCTCAAGTGATCCACCCACCTTGGCCTCCCACAGTGTTGGGATTACAGGCGTGAGCCACTGCGCCCAACCTACAGCTCCTTTTTCTTTCAGTCTTACAGACTTCACTCATTTTCAAAGTTACTTAGGTCAGTACCTTATTCCCTGACCTCATTCACTGATGTTCTTTCATATATTTGTAAGAATTCTACATCCTTCTGTCACATCTGCATTCCACCCTGAGATCCCTCAAACTCTTAAAAAATTTTTTTAAAAATGTTGCATAAATTGGCCGGGCGTGGTGGCTCAAGCCTGTAATCCCAGCACTTTGGGAGGCCAAGATGGGCGGATCACGAGGTCAGGAGATCGAGACCATCCTGGCTAACACGGTGAAACCCCGTCTCTACTAAAAATACAAAAACCAGCCGGGCGAGGTGGCAGGCGCCTGTAGTCCCAGCTACTCGGGAGGCTGAGGCAGGAGAATGGCGTAAACCCGGGAGGTGGAGCTTGCAGTGAGCTGAGATCTGGCCACTGCACTCCAGTCCGGGCGACAGAGCGAGACTCCGCCTCAAAAAAAAAAAAAAAAATGTTGCATAAATTAAGGTGCACTTTTCTGCTGTAAAGTTCTACGGGTTCTAATGAATGCCTAATATCTTATAGTCACCATTACAATATTATGCAGAATCACTTCACTGCCCTAAAGAAGTCCCTGTGTTTCACCTATTCATCCTTCTCTCTTCTCTGAACCCCTGGCAACCACCAATCTCTTTACCAACTCTAGGTTCTCTTAACTGACAGAGGAACAAGACCTATATTTTGCCTTTTCCAGTGTGTCATATAATTGGAATCTTACCCCATGTAGCTTTCTCAGACTCACTTCTTTCACTTAGCAATAGACATTTAAGATCAGTCCATATCTTTCAATGCCTTGATGCTCCATATTTTTCATTGCTGGATCATATTCTATTGTATAAATGTACCACAGTTTATTTAGTCATGCACCTATGGAAGGATGTCTTGGTTGCTTCCAGCTTTTGACAATTATGAATAAAACGGATATTCAGATGCAGTTTGTTTGTGTTTGAGACAGATTTTCACTCTGTCAGACAGATTTTCACTCCAAGATTGGAGTGCAGTGGCAAGATCCTGGCTCACTGAAATGTCAGCTTCCGGGGTTCAAGTGATTCTCATACCTCAGCCTCCCAAGTATCTGGGATTACAGGCATGTGCCACCATGCCCAGCTAATTTTTTTATATTTTTAGTAGAGACAGGGTTTCCTCATGTTGGCCAGGCTGGTCTTGAATTCCTGACCTCAAGCGATCCACCCGCCTCAGCCTCCCAAATTGCTGGGATTACAGGCGTGAGCCACCGTGCTCAGTTCACATGCGGATTTTTGAGTGGACGTATGTTTCAAACCAGTTGGGCAAATACCTAGGAGTGTGATTGCTTGACTGTAGGGCAAGACCGGTTTTATAAGATACTGTCAAATTGTCTTCTAAAGTGGTTGTACCATTTTGCATTCCCACCGGCAATGAATGAGAGTCCCTGTTGCTCTGTATTCTTGACAAAAGCTGGTATTGTGAGTTTTTGAATTTTAGTCATTTTAACAGGTATTTCACTGTTTTCATTTGCAGTTCCCTAATGACAAATGATATTGATCATCTTTTCATAAGCTGTTTGCCATCTACGTATCTTCTTTAGTGAGGGTTTGTTCATAATTTTTACCCATTTTTAAAATTGAGTTGTTTGTAGATTGTGTATTTTGGATACATGTCTTTTTTGGATACGTGTTTTGTGAACGTTTTCTCCCAGTCTGTGGCTTGTCTTTTCATTTTTATGTGATTGTCTTTGCATAGCAGGAGTTTTCCATTTTAATAAAGTCTGACATCAATTTTTTCTTTCATCAACTGTGCTATTGATGTTATATCTAAGAACTTGTCACAAACCCAAGGTTATGCAGATTTTCTGTTACGTTTGCTTCAAGAAATATTACAGTTTTTCATTTTATGTTTAGGCTCATGTCCATTTTTAGTTCATTTTTGTATAAAGTGTAAGATCTGTGTCTAGTTTTTTTTTTCCCATATGGATATCTAATTGCTCCAGTATCATATGTTGAAAAGATTATCCTTTCTCCATTGAATTGCCTGTGCTGTCAGTGATCAACTGACTGTATTTGTGTGGGTCTTTTTCTGGGCTTCTATTCTGTTCCATTGATCTATTTGTCTATTCTTTCACCAATATCACTCTGTCTTGACTAGTACAGCCTTAATGTGAGATATCTGGTAGTGTGAGTCTTGCAATGTTGTTATTCTTCTTCAGTATTATGTTACCTTGGCCCTTTCAAATAAGCCTTAGAATCAGTTTGTCATTCTCTATAAAATAGCTGCCTGGGATTTTGACTGGGATTGTGGTGAGTGTACAGAACAAGTTAGGAAGAAATGACATCTAAACAATATCAAGTCTTCCAATCCATGAACATGGAATATCTCTCTACTTATTACATTTTTGTATTTTTAATCAGAATTTTGTAGATTTCCTGATTTTGTAAATAAAGTTTTATTGTTTAACAGTCATGCTTTTTTTTTTTTTTTTACATATTATCTGTGGTTGCCTTCATGCTATAATGTCAGACTTGAGTAGTTGCAACAGAAACCATGTTATTCACAAAGCCTAAGAAACTTACTATCTACATGGGCCTTTACAGAAAAAGCCTGATGACTCCCAAATTGAGAGTTTAAATTGCACAGCATCTTTTCTGTGATACTGTTTTCTACAATCTCCTTCTCCTCACAGGCTTTGGAAAAGAAAACATTCTCTAAAAAAGGAATAAGAACATCTTGAGCCTCAGCAATGGGTTAAAAATTCTTCTTTTGAGGAAGTGGGTGGGGAATCAATAGTAACCTTTCTTATTATCCGGATTTCACTGGCTGAATTTCAAAGTAGACTTTTTTTGTTTATTTGTTTTACATTGTATTTATGTTCTAAGCTCAGTGGTATTGGCCTAGAAGTATCTCAATGTCCATCATAGCACCTGGAATATATGAGGTTTTTAATAAATATTTGATAGATGAAATAAGAAATGAATTATGGGGCTGGGCACAATGGCTCACGCCTATAATCCCAGCTACTTGGGAAGTTGAGGCACGAGAATCGCCTGAATCCAGGAGGAGGAGGTTGTGGTGAGCTAAGATTACGCTGCTGTGCTCCAGCCTGGGCAACAGGGCGAGACTCCTTCTCAAAAAAAAAGAAAGAAAAGAAAAGAATTATGTACGAGAGAAAAAAACCAAAAAACCAGTTACTCTGGGGTCTGCTGAAGTGCAGAAGTAACATCTTCAGGAGCTGTGGAAACAGAACTGGGGACAACCGGCACAGACGCATGGGCCATGTGGCTAGCAGCAGATGGATGGGAAGGATGGTCCTTCCTGCCAAGAAAACTGCCAGATAACACCACGCACTCGTTTAGTTAGCAAATGTAGTCTTGAGTCGTGTCTGCACCAGTATGAAAGCGGTATGGAAAACAGTATTTATTAACCACTATCATGTTCCAGGCACTGTGCGAGGGTCTTTATAGAACACACCAATCCACACAACAGCTTGAAGGTAGCCTTTAGCATTTCAGTTTTAGAGTTCTGCACACTACCAAATCAGATAGCAAAGTGACTTCCTCAAGATCTTGTTTTGAAGTAGCAACACCAATGCTAACTGTCCTGGGGAAAAGGAATCTTACTCTACATCACCCCTTCCAGCTGCAGCCAGCACAAGCAAATAGCACAAGATGCTGTATAGCTCCCGGCTTTCAGTCAGCAGGTATAGATGCCACTTCCAGGAATGTCAAAGGAGTATCATAGATGTTACAAGACTAGAAAACATCTTTCCATGTCTATAAATGTCTATCCCTATCCCTAGTCTGTTGGTCAATCAGTTGGTCAGCCAGGGGAGTGACTTCAGTTGAGAACGCAGCCCTCTGCAGCAGGTGTTACAGGGACATCAGCAAACGGACGGACCTACTTGCTACCCACAGGAACCTTATGCTCTCCTGGGGACTCACATACCCCTGCCCTACAAGGAAAGTCAATGAATCCATTCAAAAGCACAGTGAGACAAATGATCATTACTATATAGATTTATATACTCCGGCATTGGTTGAGTGTGATTAAAAAGCTGTGGAGCATTTAAACCCTTCAATTATTCAGGTATTTCATTTATATAACAAATCCTCATCAGTATCTGATTTCCACTGTTCAAGCAGTCATTTAAAAAACTAACATTTTTGGAGCACTTTACTAATTATTCGTAGCATTTTTGTAGTAGGTTTATATAGACCTCGCAAATATATCAACCATGCAAGGTACCTAGGACATGAATTATTATTATACCCATTTCAAAGATTTGTATATCGAGGCTCAGAGAGGTAAGGTGATTTGTCCAAGGTCACACAAGCTGGCAAGATAAGGCCTATCCACCAGCCTACAGTTCCCTTGCTATTGTCATGTCCCCAAAGTTCTTGTGCCCCAATCCTTTGTCTCTATCCGTGTAGAATAGAAAGAGTAGGTTCCTGAGAGTCAGAGAAGACGACTCTGGCATCTCATGACCACTTGGCTGGACTCCTTCCCCAGAGGGGAACCTTTTGCTCTGAGCAAGTTTCAAAGAATGTCCTTATTCAATTTCTGACCCCAGTAGTGGCCCAGCCCACATGTGAAACAGAGAAAAGTGGCAATCAGTAGTGGTGACCTTGTTTTTTCAAGCTTTTGTTGAAGGTCACAGGTGTTCACAAACTCTTCCCTCTCTTCACCCACTAATGTCTTAGATCCTTTCTGAAGGGCAGGCTGAAGTGCAGAAAGGTAAAATGGATTAACCATTCCACGGATGGGCAGAGATTATGACCCATGTCCCCAGGATACTAAGGCTGATCTCCAATCACAGATCCAATGCTATTCACCTTGGAAAAGATCTGGCATGGTTTACTAATGATGGGCCAGGTGCCACAAGCATTCTAATGCATGCTCTAAAATGCATTCTCAGCAGTGGGAATGGACTTGCCTACATCCTTCAAACTCATTACAGACAGGAGATTATTGTATCTTGTTCACTCTGGTGTCCCTGACACCAAGCACAGTGCTTGGCCCATAGCAGGTGACCAATACATCTCTACTGAATGACTGAAACTATCTACACCATCTCTGTCCTTGAGCTAAGTCCATGACACAGAGGCCAAGCAAAATCGATCCATTTTCGTTACCTTGAACTTACGATCCTGGATGGACTCTTTCTCATGCTTCACTGACTTACACAAACAGGGTTATAACATACAACCAGAATGGAAGAGGGGCACCGTGAGGACTGAAGGAGGCAAGGTGAGCAGGTGCTGAGCTCTGAGCTTCACACCATCTGGACTGGAGAGACCAGTTCACTGATAAATTAAAGATGCTCAAATGTAGAAGATCCTGGGCAGGAAGGAAGGGTCTTGAGCCATTTTGAAGCACGCAACTCATTTTGTGATTCAAGATTTCAGATTGGTGGTTCTAAAAATTAACTTGTAGAGAACTCAGAAGTACTAGATAGAATAAATGTCTGCCTTATAGGGAAGTATTATTATTATTATTGCTTTATTTTTCCCTGGGAGGAAGAATTACTGCTACTCTATGACTTCTATTACTACTCCCATTACTATTGCTATTTCCTTCTCTGACCCCTTTTTTTCCTTTGGCTGAAACGTCTTACTAGAATTACTCAGGAGATCATAAAGAAAGCGCTACCAGCACTCTCTTCCCCAGCCCCCACCAAATTTGTTTTAAAAATATGTATGAATCTATAGAGAGAGGCAGATCTCAGAAGATTGGGCAGAGCTACCGCAGCTGCAAAGTTATAAGCCCATAAATAAAGTTTATGGTTAAACTGGCCTGACCTGGCTTTGCCCCTAGGTACAGAAGCAGTATCTTGTCATTAGTATGCAGAATACATCAGCCTGAAGTCTGCTCATTTGTTCTCAAGCCACTTGGCTCTATAAATCTTTCGGAAAGGGTGGGGCAGGGAGTTGGGGAGCCAAAGTGAGGGGCAGACAGAAAAAGAGCAGGGGAGGGAGGAGACTAGCCAGGGCTGCTAAGAGAAGTTTCTCTACTGCAACCCAATGGGCGGCCACTGGCTCATGTCACTTGGTGGAGGGAAAAATCACAGGTCCCATAAAATAAACTATTTTGCTTCTCCAGCCATAGATAAAAATGTGAGAGACTGTGGGAAACAAAATCTAAATTGTTAAGACTTGAACTTTGTTTACCCCTTCTAGTTCAAAAAACAAGTTCAAAGTTACTTGTCCCAGGATTTTACTTAAGAAGGAAAAGTCTCCCACTTTTTTGTTGCTTATTTTTGCCTTTGTCTTGTTTTGATGATTTGTTTTGTTTTTCAGCCCAAAGAAAGGACTGGATTTTGCTCACCCACACCACACGGAGGGCTCTTGGAGAAGCTGGTGGGGGCGTTTTCAATATCTCCATCCTCGGCAGACCGCTGAGTGTGGGGGCTCAGCTCACTGTCATCTCTGCTGAGGAGTACATAGGAGAAAACACAAGGATGAAAGGGCATGCAGGAGAGCTGAGCTTGCCAACCTCCCTGAACTCTAGGGTATGGAGAGCTGATGTAGTTTGCTGAAGATGAGCATTTATTTCTCCTTTGTTGGGGTAATTTACCTTCAGTCTATTTCTCCTGCTCTAAGAACCTAGGAATGAATACTGATTCTGCCAGTCTCCTTTCTGGAGACCCTGGCTGCCAGTGGAAGAAAGGACTTAGGGGAAGAGGTGGGTCTTGATAGTTGTTGCCTCTTCAGTGCTTTCACATTGCCCACTGGACAGCAAGCAAAGAGGCATCTTTTCTTCAGCCTCCACCAGGGCAGAAAGGACACATCTGGGCGCCTTGGAAAGCTGTTGCCACCATCATCCCAGAGCCTTGTTAGGGAAGGCTGGTGGCAGGGAAGGGCAGGAAGATGGAAAAGAGGGACTAAGCACCACTCGGAGACCGCCCATCCCCCAACATTGTTGTCTGCATGAAAGATGGTTAAAATTAACCTCAGGGGCAGCCTTCAAGGGGAAATCGGAGGGAAGGTCTTACAGGGCCTCAGGGCTCTGGGTGGAGGAGGGGGCTAGACTGCAGTTTCCAAGCTGTCTGTGCCAATTCCTGACTCGGGTGTTTTCGTTTTTTTTTTTTTTTTTTTTTTTTTTTCTGAGACGGAGTTTTGCTCTTGCCTAAGCTGGAGTGCAGTGGCGCGATCTCAGCTCAACCTCTGCCTCCCGGGTTCAAGCGATTCTCCTGGGACTACAGACATGCACCACCATGCCTGCCTAGTTTTGTATTTTTAGTAGAGATGGGGTTTCACTATGTTGACCAGGTTGGTCTCCAACTCCCCACCTCAGGTGATCCGCCCGCCTTGGCCTCCCAAAGTGCTGGGATTACAGGCGTGAGCTACCATGCCTGGCCGACTTGGGAGAACTTTGAGGTAGTGGGTTTGTAGTTGAGCCTCAGGCCCTTTATTTTAAACATGCATTTTCTTCCTTTACTCCAGGGGTTCCCACCTCAGCATTATTTATATTTGAGGCTAGTAATTTGTGTGTGTGTGTGTGTGTGTGTGCGCGCGTGCATGCATGTGGGCATTTTGCGGTATTTAGAAGCATCTCTAGCTTCATTAGCTAGATGCTAGTAGCATCCCCCACCCCCAGTAATGACAACCAAAAATGTCTCTAGACATTGCCACATGTACCCGAGGGCAAAACTGTCCCCAGTTGAGAACCACTGTTCTACAAATCTCCCGCCTTTTGCCTCCCCAATTCAGTGGCCAAAAGTCAAGCATGGCCAAGGGCAAGCAGGGCCCAAGGCACGTAGCAAGAAATGAAATACAAAAAGGAGGCCCTCATCTTCCGGACTTTCAGGAATTTATTCCTCCAAAGTGCTTTTAAACTCATCATTAGAACAAAGAACAAACACATACAAGCAAAATGATTCATCAGGTCAGGCTGCACAATTTAGCAAAAAGGAATAGTTGTTTTGTTTTTTTAGTATGAGCATGTCCTACATAGTATTTGGAATATATTTTTACTGAAGAAAAATTGGTCGTTTTTTTGAAATTTGAGTGCACCTGAGCATCCTATATCTTATTTGTCAATAGTATCTTCAGGTAGAGGTAATCATACAGGGAAAAAGTCCAGAGGGAGAACACATGTCCTCACTGGGCAGAAATATCCCATTTTGGCCAGATAGGGTGGCTCATGTCTGTAATCTCAGCACTTTTGGGATGCCAGGGTGGGAGGATTGCTTGAGCCCGGGAGTTTGAGACCAGTTGGGGCAACATTGGGAGACTCCATCTCCACACACACATACAAAAACATTTTTCTAAAGTTAGCCAGGCATGTCACTGCACTGAAGCCTGGTGGGGGAGGGGGGGAAGGAAGGAAGGAAGGAAGGAGGAGGGAGGGAGGGAGGGAAGGAAGGAGGAGGAGGAGGGAGGGAGGAGGAAGGAGGAGAGGGAGGAAGGAGGGCAGGCGGGAGGGAGGGAGGAGGGAGGAGGGGAGGGAAGGCAGGCGGGATGAGGGGGAGGGAGGAGGGAGGAGGAGGGGAGGCGGGGGAGGGTAAGGAGGAGGGAGGGAAGGAGGGAGGAGAGGGAGGGAATGAAGGATGGAGGGAGGGAAGGAGGGAGGGAGGAGGGGAGGGCGGGAGGCAGGGGGAGGAGGGAGGACGGAAGGAAGGAGGCGGAGGGGGGAGGGAGGGAAGGATGGAGGGAGGAGGGAGGGGAGGAAGGAGGGAGGGAGGGAGGGAGGAAGGAAGGAGGGCGGGAGGGAGGGAAGGGGGAGGGAGGTGAGGGAGGGAGGAAGGAGAGGAGGGAGGAGGGAGGGGAAGGACGGAGGGGGGAGGGAGGGAGGGAGGGAAGGAAGGTAGGAGGGAGGGAGGGAGGGAAGGAAGGAAGGAGGGGAGGGAGGAGGGAGGGAAGGAAGGAGGGGAGGAGGGAGGGAAGGAGGGAGGGAGGGAGGGATGGAAGGAAGGAGGAGGGGGGAGGAGGGAGGGGAGGGAGGAAGGAGGAGGGGAGGAGGGAAGGAGGGGAGGGAGGGAGGGAGGGGGGAGGGAAGGAAGAGGGAGGGAGGGGGGAGGGACGGAAGGAGGGAGGGAGGGAGGGGGAAGGAAGGAGGGAGGGCGGGAGGGAGGGAGGGAAGGAAGGAGGGAGGGAGGGAGGGAGGAAAGGAAGGAGGGAGGGAAGGAGGGAGGGAGGGAAGGAGGAGGAGGGAGGGAGGGAGGGCGGAAGGAAGGAGGGAGGGGGGGGAGGGAAGGAGGAAGGGAAGGAGGGAGGAGGGAGGGAGGGATAGGAAGGAGGGAGGGAGGGGAGGGAAGGGAGGAGGGAGGGGGGAGGGAGTGGAAGGAAGGAGGGAGGGAGGGAGGGAGGGAGGGAAGGAAGGAAGGAGGGAGGGAGGGAGGGAGGGAGGAAGGAGGGAGGGAGGGAGGGAGGGAGGGGAGGGAAGGAAGGAGGGCGGGAGGGAGGGAGGGGAGGGCGGGAGGGAGGAAGGAGGGAGGGAGGGAGGGGGAGGGAATGAGAGGGAGGGAGGGAGGGAGGGAGGGAAGGAGGGAAGGAGGGGCGGGAGGGGGGGAGGGAGGAAGGAGGAAGAGGGAGGGAGGGAGGAAGGAGGGAGTGAGGGAGGGTTGGAGGGAGGAAGGAGGGAGGAAGGAGGAGGGAGGAAGGAGGGAGGGAGGGAGGGAGAGGGCGGAAGGAGGGAGGGGGAGGGAGGGAGGGAAGGAAGGAGGAGGGAGGGAGGGAGGGAAGGAAGGAGGGAGGGAGGGAGGGAGGACGGAAGGAGGGAGGGAGGGAGGGAGGGAAGGAAGGAAGGAGGGAGGGAGGGAGGAGGAGGGAAGGGAGGAGGGAGGAAGCGGAGGGAGGGAGGGAAGGAAGGAGGAGGGAGGGAGGGAGGAGGGAAGGAAGGAAGGAGGGAGGGAGGGAGGGAGGGAAGGAAGGAAGGAGGGAGGGAGGGAGGGAGGGAAGGAAGGAAGGAGGAGGAGGAGGGAGGGAAGGAAGGAGGGAGGGAGGGAGGAGGAAGGAAGGAAGGAAGGGAAGGAAGGAAGGAAGGAGGGAGGGAGGGAGGGAAGGAAGGAAAAAATAAAAAAGAAATATCCCATTTTCTTAGAGCAGGATTTGACCTGTAATCCCCTCCCCACCCCCCTGCCAAAAAAAAAAAAAAAAAGACAGCCATCACCTTAAGCCCACTGAAGCACTCTCAGAATTCTGGCTGCCCCAGACAACCAGGGCATGTGTGAGCGATAGTCTAGACTCCTCTTGGTCTGGGAAAAGTGGCCTCTGCTCCCCACTGGTGGTCCTATTTGCACACCTACCTTGGAGAATCTTCCCTCTGTGCTTGGCTGCAGAAGAAACATGACCCTGGGTGGCCGAGTCTCTGCCAAGCTTTATCTAGGAGGGGAGATGTGACCACTTCATAAATCCACACAGAACAAGCATGTTTTCCGCTGGAGCAGGGAGGAGCAGGAGATCTTCACTGGCCTTTTTTTCTGTCATCAATCTTGTTTCCTCTTTGAAGGAGAGGGCCCATTACTCATGTCCTGACAGAGTCGAAAGAGAGAAGGAGGGGCCCCGGAGAGGAAGAGAGACCTAATGGGGCAGGTGCAGCCTCTGAGAATCCGGGGCGGAGATGGAGAGGGGACACAGGTGTGGGAAGGGGAGACTGACACGGCCAGCTCTCTGGAGGAGCTCTCCCTGCTGGCTCAGCTGAGTTTAAGGAGGAAGCTACTCCTGGGGAGAGGGAATAGGTAGCAGATGGGGATTCATCACCAGTACAGATGCACAGCTGCGTCCGCAGGGCCTTCACACCATCAGAACCTCTTTGGTTCAGGAGCAGGAACACGGGGATCAGACCCGCATCTCCATCTTGCCCTGGCTTCTGACTCTGGGCACTCACTCCCCCATATAGGCTCACATTTTTTGTTTGTTAAGTGAAGGGCCTGACCCAGATGCTTCCTGGATTCCCTCATGTTGTCAAATTTGACCTTGGGCTGTTCTGCTTTGCCTTCCGTTTCCCTCCTGTGGAACAGGGGGATGCCCAAGCTTGGGCTGTTTTGCCATTTACCTCCCTTGGTGAAATTCTGACACTCTGAGAATCCCTAGGAAACTCCTGAGTCCTGTGAATTTCCTTGCAGTTGATGCAAAGAGATATGACATCCAACAGGAGGACACAGCATCTCAGAGAATTAGCCACCGGGAATCCTAACGGCTGAGAATAAGCACTCCTCCTTTACAGGGTAACCTCAAGGGAACCAGGTACCTTCTAAGACTCAGTTATACCCATCTGCAAAGCGGGGAAAATAATGCCTGCACAGCTTACCTGTTGGGACAGCAATTGAGATAGCTGCTATGGAAGCATTTTTTAACGTTGAACAAAGCTCGCATATATTATACATAATTGCACACACGAGTACGATACATGCACACACAACGCATACACACGCAGGGCAATGTGACTCCAGCAGTCCCTAGACTTCAAAAATGGAAATGAAATAAGAGTGTGTCTGGGAAGGGAGTGGGCCAGGTCTTCGGGAAGAAACTGCCAGTCTGTCTTCCCTCCAGGACAACAGCTGAATCCCAGAGCCTCATCAGACAGGCCCTCCATGTCTCAGTAAAACTAAACTGACAAGCATGACCCCTCCTGCACGGTTCACCTTATTGAAGCTGTCTGGTAGGTGAGACATTTATTAACATGGATGGACTGCCTACTGAGAGGGCCCCGCTGCTGGGCTCAGCAGAGCGAATTCCGTCCCCAGATGCAATAAGTCTCCACTTCAATGTGGAATGTGATCACGTCCTCCTTGCTGAAGGAAGGTCGTGCTTTTGATGTGAGGATTGTTGATCCACAGGGTGGAGGAACTCCAAGTGCAAACTCCAGCACCAGGAGGCACGTCGTTCCACAATCTGTACTGGTCACTTCAAAACTCAGTTTCCCAATCTAGAAATTGGATTAAAACTGTTCAAGGAAGAAATAAGAACAGGGAGGAAGGGTGGCAAAATAATCACTGATATGGTTTGGCTGGGTCCCCACCCAAATCTCATCTTGAATTCCCATGTGTGGTGGGAGGGACCCAGTGGGAGATAATTGAATCGTGGCGGCGGTTTCCCCTGCACTGTTCTCATGGTAGTGAATAAGTCTCAGGAGATCTGATGGTTTTATAAGGGGAAACTCCTTTTGCTTGGCATTGACTGCTCTTGTCTGCCACCATGGGAGATGTGCCTTTCACCTTCCCCATGATTGTGAGGCCTCCCCAGCCACATGGAACTGTAAGTCCAATAAATCTCTTTCCTTTGTAAATTGCCCAGTCTCAGGTCTGTCTTCATCAGCAGTGTGAAAACGGACTAATACAATCACTGATTGCATCATCCCATTAGAATGTTGGATGGGTCACAAAACAGTTCTCTACACTAGGCACCCGGCCCACATACCTATACTTAAGATGAAACATTTGGGAAAAATCCCAGGGCCAGCTTAAGCCACAAGGCATACATGTTGACTGTCTATTGCTAATGTCCAAATGACCCAAACCTTAACATCTTGAAACAACAAACGTTTAGCGTCTCATAGTTTCTGTGGTCAGGAATCTGGGTGCAGTGTAGTAGGGTCCTCTGCCCCTGTGAATCTCACAGGCTGCAGTCATCTCAAGGCACAGCTGGGGTGTGGTCAGGGTGGGTGAGCTTCCAAGGCCACTCACATGGCTGTTGGATGGAGGGCCTCGGATCCTCCCTGGCTGTTAGCCTGATACTCCATCAGTTCCCTATCACATGGGCCTCTCCACTGCAACTCACAACCCTTTATCGACTTTTCTTCAAACAAGGGAGGGTGATGGTTAATTTGATGTGTCAACTTGGCTGGGCCATGGTGCTCAGACATTTGGTCAAAGGATTATGCTGAATGTTTCTGTGAAGGTGTTTTTTGAATGAGATTAACATTTACCTGGGCAGACTTTGAGTAAAGCAGATGACATGCCACAGTGTGGGTGGGCCTCACCCAATCAGTGGAAGGTCTGCATAGAACAAAGATTGCCCTCCTCTGAGAAAGAGGGAGTCCTGGCAGGAAACTGTGTTCATGCTGTAACCACAAGTTCTGCAGGGGTCTCTGGCTTGCTGGTCTCCCCAGTCAGATTTTAGACTCACCAGACCTCTATAATCACATGTGCCAATTCCTTAAAATCAATCTCTCCTCTCTCTCTCCATTTCTGTCTGTCTCTTTGTTACCTCTGTCTCTGTATGTCTCTGTGTCTCTCTGCTTCTGTCTCTGTTTGTCTCTCTGTGTGTGCATCTCTGTTTCACTCTGTCTCTCCATGTCTTTCTCTGTCTCTGTTCTTCTCTTTCTGTCTCTCTCTCTGTCTGTGTCTCTCTGTCTCTTTCTATCTCTTCGCCTCTCTGTTTCAATCCCTCTGTCCCTCTTTGTTACTTTTTCTATGTGTCTCTCTCTGTGTCTCTCTGTCTCTGTCCCTCTTTCTCTTTCTTTGTTACTTTCTGTGTCTCTCTGTCTCTGTCTGTGTTTGTGTCTCTTTCTGTTTCCGTTTTATTTTCTCTTTCTCTATCTCATACACACCCCATATTAATCCTGTTTCTCCACGAGCCCTGACTGATACCATGAGAATGAGAGAGGCACGGCCTTTGTGTAGCCTGACTTTGGAAGTGCCACCCCACCACTTTGTCACGTTCTATTTGTTAGGAGTTGCTGGCTCCAGCCCACACATCCTCCGCCTACTGGATTCAAGCGATTCTCCTGCCTCAGCCTCCTGAGTAGGTGGGACTACAGGTGTCCACCACCATGCCTGGCTAATTTTTGTATTTTTACTAGAGACGGGGTTTCACCATGTTGGCCAGGCTGGTCTCAAACTCCTGACCTCAGGTGATCTGCCTGCCTCGGCCTGCCAAAGTGCTGAGATTATAGGCATGAGCCACTGCACCCAGTCAAAAACTATTTTCTTTTATTTATTTATTTATTTATTTATTTATTTATTTATGTATTTATTTATTGAGCACCTATTGTTTGCCAAGTCATCTACCTGGTATTGGAGTGGTCTATCTAAAAAGGTGATATTTCAACTAAAACCTGAAGAGTAAAAAGTAGGAGTTGGGGGAAGAAAGTCCATGCTGAAGAAACCTTGGGCCACCCTCAGTCCAGGGGCAGCATGCGTCTCCCCAAGATCCACGGAAATGGTCTTAATAAAGCTGGAAGTGACTTCAAGGTCACTAAACCCAAGGGCACCACTGCATTTGACTGCTCTGTATCTGTTTCACCTGAAGCACCCTCAGACAACATCCTCTGCCTCTTTGTTCTCCATGACACCCACCTCTGCTGGCTCTGCTCTTACTTCTTCAAATCTCCTCCTTGGCCTCACTCACAGCCTGCTGTGCCTGCATGACATCCTCTGAATGTCTGTCTCTTTGGCTCACTTAACAAAACCTCATGGTCAAATCTTGTGATGACGAAGCCCAGCCCTATGTCTCCAGGACTCAGGTCCCCTCTGTCCTCAGACTTGGATATCTGCCTAACTGGCTGTTATTGTGGCTTCTGGGTACCGTGAAAGCCCCTCAAACTCAGCAGCCAAAATGGACCAGAATTTCTACATTCTAGGGCCCACATATGGACCCTTTTCTTTTATATCCAGACCCAGTGATACTTGGGCCACCATGTCAGAAACCTGGAAGTCAGCTAATTCTCCTCCCTCTTCCATAGTTGATCAGTCAGTAAGCCCTATTGATATTGCTTCATGAATGTGCCTTGAATTGGTCCTTTTTCCCCATCCCTGCTGCTGTTATTTCAGGCCCTTGTCATTTCATGCCTGGACTTTGCAATAGCTTTTTTTTTTTTTTTGAGACAGGGTCTGGGTCTGTCATCCAGGCTGGAGTGCAGTGGTGCAATCATAGCTCACTGCAGCCTCAACCTCCCAGGCTCAAGTGATCCTCCTACCGCACCCTACTGAGTAACTGGAATCGTAGGAGTGTGCCATCACACTTGGCTATTTTTTCTTTTTTTGTTAGAGACAGGGTCTCCCTATGTTGCCCAGGCTGGTCTCAAACTCTTGACCTCAAGTGATCCTCCCACCTCAGCCTTTCAAAGTCTTGGGATCATAGGCATAAGCCACCACGCATTGCCCCAATAGACTTCTAATGGTCCCAGCTTCTCTACCTCCTACTCCTCTTTCAAAGTCATCTTCCATACTGCAACCAGAACACGGTATTTAAAGTACATCCTCTGACCATTTGAATCCTCAGTGCAATATCTACCCAATAAACCTCAAGCTTCTTAATGAGAGATGCAGGGTCGCTTCACGACGAAACCCTGTTACTATTCATGTCCTTCATAGCCCGCTTCTTCTACCTCTCCCTTGATATTCCAAGACAAACTGCTTGTTGTTCTCTCAACACACTGTACTGTTTCTCATTTTATACAAGTTGTTTCCTTGCTGAAATATTATTATTCTCCAAACCCACTCCATCTTCCACTCTTCTTTTTTTCATCTAGATTACTCCTATTCATTCTTCAAGACCTAGCAGATATTACCACTTCCAAAACACCCTCTAGGATTGCCTTTATTATTGTATTTGCTATGTTTTATTAAAATAATATGTTTGAATGTCAGTCTCCCCACTAGACTGTAAGCTCATCAATATCAGGCACCATATGTATGTCTCAGAGCCTACCACATGGCTAGAACAAAATAATGTTCCATAAATACATGTTCAACTGAATTCTCAAAATTTTCCTTCCGTGTTACTTTAGCTCTACATCAAGAACAACAAAAACTGAGGATTTTGAGAGTGATGTTTTGGCCTTCAGAACAATCTCTGTGCAAAGCACCAAGTGACATCTAAAGTCTGTACCAGTAGGGACACCAAGAGTTGGCTTGAGGAGGCATTATGGGCCTCTCCACCTTGAGCATTTAATGTCTATGTGCAATTGACGATCAAAGACCTAAAAACATTTTTACATTTTTTTGCCAGCGTATTTCTATATCTGTTTTATCCAAGGCTTTGTTTGTCTTCTCCTTGGGTAGATCAAAAGCTTCCAGAGGTCAAAAATAGTGCCTTACATTTCTCTTCTAGCCATCTAAGCATCGAGCACAAGTAATTCAATAAGTGACCATTATAAACAAATACACAATATGGCCAATAGCATTCAGCACTGTTGACAGCTATAAAGCAGGTCAGGGGATAAGTAGTGATGGGGCGAGGTGAGGGGTTAGGGCTGCCATCTACATGTGGTGGCTTCTCTGATATGGTGGCATTGGAGCAGAGACCTGCAGGAAGTGTCAGAGTAGATGAGTCATGAATATATATGTAAAGTTGCTGTGTTAAAGGAAAGATGACCCAAACACTTTGGATACTCCTCCCATTGAAAAGTGGGGTCTATGTCCCCTCCCCTTGAATCTTGGAGAGCTATGTAACTGTTTTGATTAATAGAGTATGGCAGAATTAATGTTTTATCGGTTTCTGGGTCCAGGCCTTAAAAGAATAGTTATCTTCTACTTCTTTTCTATTGGATGCTTGCTCTTGGTACCCAACTGCCACGTTGTAAGGAAGCTCAAGCAGCCCTTGGAAGAAGCCTATGTGAGGAGAAACTGAAGATGCAGGTCAATGACCCAGCTGAGCTCCCAGCTGACAGCCAGCAGCAACTTGCTGTGAAAACTAGTTGAGCCACCCCAGCTGATATCTTGTGGAGCAGAGATCAGCCATCTCTGCCAAGTTCTGCAAAGTTTTCTGATTCATGAACAAAATAAATGCTTGTTGCTATTTTAAGATACTAAGTGATGAGATGATTTGTAATACAGCGATAGATAACTGCAATGGAAGCTTTTCTGATAGAAGACTGTAAAAGCAAAGACCTTAACTTAGGATAATGTTTGAAATGTTCTAGAGAGAGTAAGGAGGCTAGTGTGATCAACCAGAGCATATAAGCAGCAGAGCAATAGGAGGTGAGGTCAAAGAGGTCACTAGTGGCAAGGTCTTGAAGGACACTGCAAGACATGACAAGGACATCCGTTTTATTATGAGTCATATGGAAAGCACTGGGGAGTGCTGCATGAAAGAGTAATATGATCTGGCTCATATTTTAACATTCTCAGCACATGCCACTGAATTATTCTTCAGTGGCTGAATTATTCAATGGCTATTGAATAAATACTTAAGTTCATGGTTCTTGATCCTGGCTGCACATTGGAATCAAAGGAGACTTAACTAAGAAAAGGAAATAATAATTCTTGGGATCCACCTTAAAACAATTGAATCCAGTCTTTGGGAATGGGCCCAGGCATTGATTTAAAACAAAAACAAAAGCAAAACAATAGAAAAAAAAAAAAAAAAACCACAACTTTCCCAATGATTAAATGTGTAGTCAAAGTTGAGATCTATTGTCTAGAACAGGGGCTAGCAAACTACGACCCATGGGCTAAATGGCCCATCATCCAATTTTATCAAGCCTCATTGAAACAGAGCTACAGTCACTCACTTACATTTTGTCTATGGCAACTTTCCTGATGCAATGCCAGAGTTGAGTAGTTGCAACAACCACATAATCTGCAAAGCCTAAAATATTGACTATCTGGCTCTTTCCAGAAAACGTATGTCAGCATGGCCTATAGCAGTAGTTCTTAAATCACCAGCAAATCTTGTAAAAATGCAAAAGCCCAGGCCCTCTCCTACTTCCATGAGCCTGGGCCTCTGAGTCTTTATTAGCTCCCCGGGGTGAGTCTGCTATACACCAAAGTTGAAGAACCCCTGTCCTGACTGATGAGGAAGACCAGAGAAACACCAACCAAGGCTGAGTGTGAGTGAAAACTGAGATGTGCTTCTGTCTGGATGTCCTTTTGTCTCTCATTATGTCAGCCTTTCCCCTCAGGGAGCTGCAGATTCAAACAGGCTTCTCTGCCCAAACTGACAAATTGAGATGTCACAAGAACTATTTCAGTTGGTCTTGAAAACATGGGAAATTACAGCCTCTGCGTGTTCATAGGCAGTAACCCTGGCTACAATCAGGCCCTGCAAGGCGATCTAGATAACATGCAAGAGCTGGTTATGTTCTTGGGCAGTATCTGCGAGGTCCATACCTTAGTCCCCACAGCTGCCTCTCATGTGGTGTCTTGCTCATGGGAATAGCCCCTAACACATAATTGCTTTAGTATAGTCACACTTAGCCATGACCATGCATCATTAGAACCTGTATGGAGCCTAAAAGAAATAAACAATAATCTGATGCTTGGTCCACACTCCTGGGGATTCTAATTTAGTAGGTCTGAGGTGGGATCTAGTTAGATGGCCATTATGCACAGTCACCTTAGCTGGGATTATTGTAGGCTCTAGAACCTAAAGCAGTGACTTCCAAACTTGAACGTGCATCAGAAACACTGCAGAGCTCATTAAAAACACAGATTGCTGGGTCCCACCCTAGTTTCTGGGAGTTCTGTGTGGAACCCAAGCAAATGCCTTTCTAGCAACTTCCCAGGTGATACTGAGGCTGCTGCTCTGGGGAGAAGATAGTGAGAACCACTATTTTAGTGCATAGGGAAGTGCTACCATGAAAGGTACTTCAACAGGTGAGAAGCTTGGGCTTGATTCAGGGTATTTGGATTCTATTGTTAAACCACTGGCAAGTCTCTACAGATCTCAGTTTTGCTGTGGATAGTTACCAAGTCCACGGGCTGATAGTCAGATAATTCCTCCTGGAAGGTACTACGGAAGGACCAAGGATGATGAATAAAGAATGAATAAAACAAAGCCTGAGGAAACAAAGCATTTCAAAATGGAAATTATTCAAAGCTCCTTTAAAACCCACCACCAGTGAGAACCTGAAAGCATAATTATATAACTCATGAATATAATTAGATACTTCCCTTCTCTCTCCACCCACTTCTCCTGAGGCTTTGGGTCTGGGAGAAGTAGGAGGGGGTCCTGAGAGTCTCAGAACTCACAACATAATATCCTGCCTTCTTCTGTTCTTATAAACTTCCTCAAAAAATAGTACTTGGATCTGGCTGGAGCCAAACCCCAGAGCTCCTTGTCCATCAATTAATATTTATGGAGCCTTCACAGTGAGCTAAGCAGGCATATAAAAGACAACAGTACCTGCAGACTGTTATTAAGCCAAAGAAGAACAAGCACCCGGCCTTCCTTCTCACAAGGTGTTGGCAGCTAGTTGGTTGTGTCTGGGTCAACATGAACATTCAGCCACTCAGCCCAGAAACATCTCTTGAACACTCACTCTGTTGCAGACACTCCCCTAAGCACTGGAGAGATGGCAATGAACAAAACAGACACCCTGCCCCAACAGAAGGGAGAGGTTAGAGGTTCTAAACAGCTTGCAGACAAGGTCTGGTGTTAGATATCTACACTAGTGGAGCCCCAATCTGATGACCGGGTCAGCCAGTCTGTTCAAAGGCTGTCTGTTCATTTGTCCCTTCTCATAAACTACCACTGGGAATTAGACATCTGACATGTGAAGGCCTGTGAGTGATGGGGTCCAAGTTTAGAAACATCAAATGCATTTCCTCCAAGGACGACTCAGATGCTGGTTGACTTTCCATGTATCTTGCCTAAATAAGATTTTCACTCTGAAACTATTTGGAGCCAAAGCATCCAAAACTCTCCAGAGCATCTTCTCTCCCCAGCAGCCCTGCTCACTGGAACTTAGGTGCCAGTTCAGAGGCTACCTTGACCCTTGCTGGAATCTTGGAGCTCCCCAGGTCAAAGGTGGCTTCTTAATGCCTCCAGAAAGGAAATGTGGTTTTCCAGTGTATAGAGTGCCCTTTTTAAAAGGTGGCTTAGATACTAGGGGACCCAGATCCCCAGATCTGAGCACGACTGTTGGCCACAACAGAAATGCCCCCAATCAGGACCTTGTGACTGTAAAGTACATGGAGGCAGATGCCATTTTTCTTGTGCATCATAGCAGCCCAGCACATAGCACGGGACCTGGAGCTCAGTGGGCTGGTGAAGGAATGAATCAGAAACACTTTATGGAATTTGAAGTCCCATGAAACTCTGGCCAAGAAATCTTACCACCCTCAAGCTCCTTACGTTAACCTCACCAAGGACACAATACACTCCCATTGGAGCATGGAGGTCAGACATTAGGTGGAGGTGGTAGGGGAGCTGAGAATCTAAATGAAGACCATGGGACAGGAGAACTGGCCATTGGAAGACCTAGACAGCTGCCCCATGAGGGAGGAAGGAGAGAAATGAGTTGTGGGCTAGAGAAAAAACACTGAGCTCCACATCCCTCCCTCCTCCAACCCCACTCCCAAACATTAGTTAAATGGGGAGAATAGGAGTCAATTCTGAAAGAAAAGAATTTAAAATTATTCCCTTCCAAGACAATGGACCCGGGAAAAATGGAGGTTTTGAGTACTGAGTCAAGATTGAGCCCAATACTTGAGGTAAGGAGCAGGAAGGTATGAAGCAAAAGAAATAGAATACTTAGTGTCTGTGTTCAGTGTTTTTGTGGTATGATAGAAGAATGTTTCAAGCATGCATTGTATGTTAGCACAAACATGTTAGCTTTAATGCAATTCATTATATGCCTATAATACATATAAGCAAACCTAACATACATTTTGCAGGAAAGCAAGAATCAGGAAACAAGATAAGTTTGGCTGGGCTTGGTGGCTCACACCTGGAATCCCAGCACTTTGGGAGGCCAAGGTGAGCAGATCCTGAGGTCTGGAGTTCGAGACCAGCCTGGCCAACATGGTGAAAACCAGTCTCTACTAAAAATACAAAAATTAGCTGGGCATGGTGGTGAGCGCCTGTAATCCCAGCTACTCGGGAGGCTGAGGCAGGAGAATCACTTGAACCAGGGAGGCAGATGTTGCAATGAACGGAGATCGTGCCACTGTATTCTGGCCTGGGTGACAGAGTGAGACTCCATCTCAAAAAAAGAAGAGAAAACCAGACAAGTTTATGTTCTCACTGTGTGGAATATGCTTTGTTCTTCTATACCTCGAGATATTTGCATGTGCTTTTCTCTCTCCCCGAAATGCCAGAACTTCTTTTCCTGGGAAACTCCTATTCAACTTTCAAAACTTAATTTTCATTTCATTTCTTACCTCCAAAAATAACTACTTTCCCTCATGGATTACCATAGCACCCTTATCCTCTACCATCATTGAAAATATGAGTTAACATAGTGGTTGAACTTGTTACCCATTCTCCTACCCTTCTTGACTCTGAGTTCCTGAAGACCAGGGTCCTGCCCTCTTCATCCTTGTCTCTTCAGGGCCTGTCATGAAGTCTTCAGTACATGATTTTTTGATAAAAGTATTGTTAAAGGGCCATTACATGATATGTCAGATTTGAACATCCAGTGGGGATGTGGGGGTATGTCTGTATGGGGAAAACCGAGTTGCTGTACAGATCTGGAAATTGCTCCCTGGGTCAGACCTTCCAAGCAATGGGAAAGGGGGAAGACCATATGTCAACACTGGCTAAGAGCTACCCCATCATTCAGGAGGCCTCTCAGAAGCATGGAGTTTCACAGGCAACTGGAGACTTGTTTTTTTATCAAATAAGCACTTGGTGGAGTATTCAAAGATCAGCAGGTCCCAACTCGAACTTTCTAAAGAAGTCATGGCCATATACCCTACATTTGGTACAAGAATGTGGGCAGTGAAACCAGGATTCAGTTTGCCCCTTGATGACAGACCCATAAAATCCACTGGTGCTCCAGTCTTGGCAAGGCCTCCAGAACTTTATGGGGATGAACTGCCCCCTCCATCCCACTGCCGGGTGTCTGAGAGTTGCTATTTGAGAAAATGGTAAGCAAAATGAAATAAGTGTGGTATTTACCGCTGTTAATTAACAGCAAGGTGTTCATGAGTAATGTTGTGGTATTAAGGGCGTGGAGCAGCTTTTCTTATTGACTCCCTCCTTTGCAGGGTTATAAACTCCAGGAGAGATGTTCCCTCCTGGCTGAAACTTGGCAGCTGGCCTAGGGTTCTTCTTGTGGCTGGTGCAGGACCTGCCCACTCATCAGCCTGTTGAGATCTGCCTCCCTTTCTACCACAGTCACTGTTGGGGCCATGAGCTTCTGGAAAATATCTTATTATAAGCTATTCATGCTGTGACACTGGCATTTGAAGTCCCTAAAACAAAGAATTCAAGAGTAAGACTTACATGCTCTAGAAACATCCACGTTCAAATGAAGGCACCCAAAAAGCCAATGGGAGATTGTCCATGAATCGAACAAGGCTGTCTTCGTACAGCAGGTGGGTGCAAAAGTATTAAACGAAGAGCCAATCTGTAATTCTCCTGGATCAGTAGTCAACATTTTTAGCAAAGATTCCCAGAGGGTTGCTTCAGATGAGATTTATCAGGGAGTGAGTTGCGGGGTGGTGCATCTTTTATTTCGGATTAAATTTATAACATGCTCTGGCTTCTCATTCCTTGGGTAATTGAAACATCCCACCAGGTTTTACACTTTTCACTTTCTATGTTTTTTCATAAAAAAAATCATTTTAATTTTTCTCCCCCATCAATAACTCTATGAAGGAGACAACGGGGGTATTGTTACTCCAATTTTGCAGAGAATTCAAATGACCTTTCTAGATTCATATGAAAGTGCTCAAACTCAAACACACATCTTATAACACCAAGCCCAGTGTTCAGATTTCCCACCCTAATGTCATCTATAAAAAATAAAAGTCAGCATTTTTCTCTCACTTGGTCCTACACCCTGCAAAGCTGATAGGCAAGCAGGTTGATGGCAATGAGTTGTGACTTCCCGTCTTGGAAAGGAAGTGTTCTCAATGAGCAGTGATTCTCTTCTACTTAAATTTAGAGAAGCTTGGTTCAGACGGGCTTGGATTTCTGATGCCTAGGGATCCAAGACAAAGGGTCAGTCTCAACTCTCTTGATCAGAATTTTGATCAGAGAAAAAAAGAACACAAGAGAGGAGACAACTCTGAAGATCGTGACTAGACCCCTATCTCCCAATCAGACAAAGGCAACAATAGCACAACCTCCTCAAAGACAATAATATGATACAAGGAACCAACAAATTAGTAACTGGGAGATTTTAATTAGTGAGTTGAGAACTAGACCCAACAGGAACTCCTCCCTAGAAATTCTTCCTGTTCCAACCACCTGGCAGGAACATTCATTCCTATCTGGAAATGTTTTCAAGAAAGCTGGCAATAACCAGCTCAACCAGTCCCATCCTCTAAGACGAAGGGAAGAAACTCTTGGAAAAGTGACCGAAGCCCAGCTGACGACTGCAACAGGGCCCAGAGACCCATGGAAAAGGGAAAGGACATTGGTCACAGCTGCCTTCCATGTCTTTGTAAATCTTGGTGGAACTTTGCAGAAACAAAAGACCAAGAAAGACACCTCATTTTCAAACCTGGAGATCAAATGGCTGCTCATCATTATCCACCTGAATAGAATTGCACTAAGAGTACATAAAGAGATATTCTATTTCATTTAGAGATGAACACAATATGCTTTATGTTGCCATGGCTTTCCCTTCCTAAGGCAATTTGGCTCACATTTATGTTGTTGTGTATTCCTCGATCTCATATTACCTGTGGAATGGAAAAGAGAAGAGATGAGAAAAGAACACGGCCTGAATATGAAGGACACAGTATGGACATGTCATACATGCATGATCTGTACAGGACATGGTCCTTGTTTCTGTCTCAGAGCCCTAGCTCACCAATGAGGAGAAGCAATCCTGGAATTCATTTTTATGTCTCTTGCATCCAGGAAATAACTCGACCACTGCTGTTCTTCAAGTTCCCCCACAATATGTGCTATTCTGAGATGACTTAGCTGAGTATGCACAGGGTAAGGGTCTGTGCTGTCCTCCTGTGTCTGTTGGAATAGGCCACAGGTGATAGGAAGCAGGCAGCTCTCCTTGCTCCCAGGATCCTCTGTCTTCCCCAAGCCCTATCACTGAACATCCAACACCTTTTCATTGTGTGGTCAGGATGATATCAAGGAGCAGTGTGGTAGAGAAGAACTTCACCTTACACATTCCCTTCTACCACCACAATGCAGAGAAGCAGGGGTCCCCTGTGAATGCTCCCCTCCTCCTGACCTGTCTCCCACTCCTCATCTTCCTTATCAATAGTTGCCTCCAATATGGATCCCACACTTTTTTTCTCAGGGAAGCACCCTTCCCCTCACTCCCTACTTATTTTGTGCCATGAAATCTTAGCACCCTGTTGGGTGCTAATGAAGCATCTTATCCACATGTGTCTGAAAACTCTGGAGAAAGTGAGTCCTAAGAGTAGGAAAGCTGGTGGGAGCTCAAGTTTATGTTAAACCGTCTTTAGTAGGAGTATGTAGCTGATTTGCTTACAAGTTTCCTAAGAAGCAAGCCTTCTTCACCAAAGCAAACATCACTGTTATTTTCTTAGAGATGGCCCATCTAGTCTTACATGCACATTCCTTCTGTTTACATGGTTTAGACTTTGCCCCTTTTCAAAACTATAACCCTGGGCTGAGTGTGGTGGTATGTTGCCTATAATCCCAGCACTTTGGGAGGCTGGGGCAGGAGGATTGCTTGAGCCCTGGAGATGGAGGTTGCAGTGAGCTCTGACTGCACCACTGCCCTCTAGCCTGGGTGAGAGAGTGAGCCTGTCTCAAAAAAAAAAAAAAAAAAAAAAAAAAAAAAAAAAAAAAGAAAAAAACCTGGAATTTTTGTTCTAAAATGTATTTGATTCCTTTCTGAGACTTCCTTATATAATAAAGTATAGTATGAACAGATGTAACTTATCCACTGGGGGTGGGTAGTGACAGTTACAATTAGATAATGCTGATGACCTAATTTCTCCCTAGTTTATCCCACTGCAAACTGACAATTGAGAGGTGGCCTTTCAGAGTCTTTATTTCTGTGAACAAAGCTTACCTTGAACTTCTCATAATGACATGAAATATAAGTAAAAGTAACAACTAAAAGAGCCCTGAAGGTTCCCCTATTGTGTGATATGTTACATTGCTGCAAAGTGACAAGCAAGAGGTAAGGGTTTTATCAGAAAAGGCTGGCGACTCACATCACTCGACTGGAAAAAATAGTCTTTTCTGTAAAGGATGAATGCTCTTCTCAACTGGGTTCACAGATGTGGAAGAGATGTGCATTTAACCAAAAAAGTCGGGGGGGTGGGGAAGCTCACTTAGCCAGCCAGATTATTCAGATAAACCCTGTGATTAGTGGGCAACTGACCATGCTCACATCTTTAAACAGGTGTGAATAGGTTACACAAAATAGAACCACAAAATAATATCACCAAAGGGGAAACCCATGGGAGTTTAATACACCCTTGGAAGAACTTCACCAGTAAAGCAATGCTTGCAGGGCAAAGAACTATCCCATCATTCACATGATGTATTTATTATTTGAAAGCCTTTTCACATCTTTTTTTTTTTTTTTTGAGACAGAGTCTTGCTCTTTCACCCAGGCTAGAGTGCAATGGCTCGATCTCAGTTGGCTGCAACCTCCGCCTCCCAGGTTCAAGTGATTCTCCCTGCTTTGGCCTCCCAGGTACTACAGGCACACACCACCACACCTGGCTAATTTTTGTATTTTTAGTAGAGATGGGGTTTCGCCATGTTGGCCAGGCTGGTCTTGAACTCCTGACCTCAGGTGATCCGCCCACCTTGGCCTCCCAAAGTGCTGGGGTTACAGGTGTGAGCCACCACACCCGGCTCACATGTCTTACTTTTTTTTCTTTAACTTTCCAATCTGTGAGATTCATGGTGACGGTATTATTATTTACGTGATTCGAGTGACAAAGTGAACAGCAAGGGTTAGTGATTCTTTCTTGGTCACATAAGCTAATTGAGGATATGTCTGCAATTGTAATCCACATCACTGAGACTTGGGTTTGTTTTCTTTTCTCAGAACAGAAGGTTCTATTTAGCTCATGCCATTTTGGCCACTCCTCCTCCAAGTAAAAGAAGCACCTTTCTCAAGCTATACTAAGATAAATAATAACCTGGAAGTGCCTTGGCCTCCTGACCTTAAGGCACCCTTGTAGATGTTGACAAGCATTTGCCAGGATAAATGAAAAGGAGAGGGAGCCCATCTCCCCCTCTTCTCTTTTCATGTCCTGTGGTTGTTATTCTGCAGTGCAGGTATTTCAGCCCCTGCTGTACCAGGCAACAGGATTAGACAGGTTAGTGGAGCATCAGATTTCAGACTGTTAACTTTTTCACTTTTCTTCTCTGCACGTAAGCTTGAGAACTGACACCAAGACAGGAAGAGGGAAACTGACAGAGGCAAAACGGAAGATTAAAAGCTGATAGACAACTCAGAGAGCTAGAGGGGGAGTCAGAAAGTATGAAGGCAGAGACCTCAAGGGATCTGATGCAGTTAATCAAATAGCATGACCTTGTAGCCATGTCAGTGTCTGACCTGGGGGAATCTGAAGGAGGGAGGGGAGGAGAGATTTAGATAGAAACCACACATGAGGAGAGTAAAAGGAAAATAAGTCTTATTGAAGGTGAGAGAGTCAGTACTAGCTGTTGAAACTTATGCATCCCATTTCTTGGATGAGAAATAGATAGCATTTATTGAGCTAATGACCTGTGTAATTAATCTCCGATGAGTTAAGCTTAAGCTGTAGCAGGGAGAGAGCAGAGGAAATGTACCAAGAAAGGTGCTTCACCAAAAGCGAAGTTGATTAAAAATGAGATCAAATGATCCAAGAGTGTATTAGAAGAGACAACTCTAAGTCTATTTATTATTCAGATGAAAGGCTGAGAGCAACTCCTGACAGCACTCTGAAACGTTAGATTCCACAATTGCCATGAGTAAGAGATGGCCCTCAAGCGGTCATTGATCCTATGGTAAGGTCATGCCAAAAGCTGAAAGGACCTGCTGATGATCAAGTTCAATTTCTTCAGTATGATGAGGAAGAAGGGCACTGATATGGCTTGGATTTGTGTCCCCACCCAAATCTCATGTCCATTTGTAATCACCAATGTTGGAGGAAGGGTGTGGTGAGAGGCAATTGGATCTTGAGGGCGGGTTTCCTCCTTGCTGTTCTCATTAAAGTGAGTTCTCATGAGATCTGATTGTTTAAAAGTGTGTAGCACCTCCCCTTTGCTCTATTCCTCCTACTCTTGCCATGAAAGACGTGCCAGCTTCCCCTTCACCTTCCACCATGATTGTAAGTTTCCTGAGGCCTCCGCAGAAGCAAAAGCCTGTGCAGCCTGCAAAACCATGAATGAAGTAAACCTCTTTTCTTTATAAATTACCCAGTACTCAGGTAGCTCTTTATAGCAATGCAAGAATAGACTATATAATATAGTCCATGACTATGACTTTATAGCAATGCAAGAATGGACTATATATTATATAGGCACCAAATTTGGAGTGATACACTGGGTTTAGTTCCTGAATCTCTCTTTCACTTGCAGTGTGACCCTTGGGCAAACCATTTAAGCTTTCTGAGCCCAATTTCTCCATTGCATATGACACAGACACTGATGCTCAATGTGAACATCATACCTTTGGAATGCGAGCAAAATTACTCAGTGCCAGAAGGTACTTTGTAAATGTTGGCATTATTCAGTTGAGAATGCTGAGACCCAGGAGGTAAAATGATGCTCAAATGGTTACTTAAATAGTCAAGACCAGGACATTGGTCTCATGGCTAATGTTCCTTCCTAGTTGAGAATACAGTTTCAGGTGCAACATTACAAATGTTATAGTGTGGTGATTTGTTGAGACACTCCTATTTGCCCTTTGGATTGAGCAGTGAACAAACCCCAACTCCACTGCCAACACATTTTCTTCCCACTTAGCCTGAGAGTGCAGAAGAACAGTGCTTGTCCCAGAAATCAATATGGCAGCTTGCCCCAGAAATCAGTAGAGCTGCTTCCCAGTGGCCTTTGGGAACCCTCTATTCCACTCTAACAGCAAGCAGGCAGTAGTACGTAGCACAAAAAGCCATAGCCCCTAGGCTACCAGGGTCAGAACAGAAATCTGCAGGGGTGCAGACAACCACTGTGAGCCTGAGGAGGTGGCACCATCTTAAGACGAGTATGAGATCAGTCACATGCACTTAGTCTTTCTTCTTAAGCTCCTCAGAAGACTGTCTGGTGTCACCCAGAAGCCAGCAAAGCCATAAATTCATCCATTGGGTGAGCCCTAGCAACCTGTCTAATCCTGCTGGGAAACGGTACATCCGGCCCTTGACAGCACTCTCATGACTGCTTGCTGAGAAGCGGTATTTTAAATAAAGAGATGAAAAAAAAACCACCCTATTGTTTTACTCTGGTAATTGATAGCAAGTTTCTCATGAGTAATTTTATAGCACTCAGGGTGTGCCGGAGTTTGATTTAACTTCTCTTTACAGGAGCTTCAAACCTGTAGTACAAACATGGTTTTGAATGGGATGAAACATACTTCAAAGATCCACATAGATATTGACATTTCCTATTTCTGTGGCCCACATATTCAAGGCCTTTCTCTTCATTTCTTCTCTAAATGTCCTCTTCGTGTATTTGGGATTCTGAAAGATCGCAACGAATTTTGGTTCTAGCATGTATGTATCTATTTAATACATGTATTCTGACAATTTTATTTATTTTATTTTATTTTATTTTAATTATACTATAAGTTCTGGGGTACATGTGCAGAACATGCAGTTTTGTTACATAGGTATACACATGCCATGGTGGTTTGCTGCACCCATCAACTCATCACCGACATCAGGTATTTCTCCTAATGTTATCCCTCCCCTATCCCCCCATCCCCTGACAGGCCCGAGTGTGTGATATTCCCCTATATTCCCCTCCTTGTATCCATGTGTTCTCACTGTTCAACTCCCACTTATGAGTGAGAACATGTGGTGTTTGATTTTCTGTTCTTGTGATAGTTTGCTGAGAATGATGGTTTCCAGCTTTATCCATGTCCCTGCAAAGGACATGAACTCATTCTTTTTTATGGCTCCATAGTATTCTATGGTATATATGTGCCCCATTTTCTTTATCCAGTCTATTATCAATGGAAATTTGGGTTGGTTCCAAGTCTTTGCCATTGTGAGTAGTGCCACGATAAATATATGTGTGCATGTGTCTTTGTAGCAGAATGATTTATAATCCTTTGGGTATATACCCAGTAATGGGATTGCTAAGTCAAATGGTATTTCTAGTTCTATTTCACTGAGGAAATGCCACACTATCTTTTACAATGGTTGAACTAATTTACTTTATAGCAACCACAGTGGGATTCCCAAAGTGCAATCTAAAAACTGGTTCCTCAAAATATTATTTTAAAAAGGATGGGGAGGGACTTCTGCAGAACTAGTTTTAGCAATTGACAATATACATTAGTGTGGTAAATGCTCTGAGAAGTCCTGCAGAAGAGAGCCAAGCTCATCAATAATTTGAACACAAAATTTCCCAAAGTAAGTAGAAGACAGAATTTTTCTATGGGAAACTGCATACACACAAACATATTCTACCACTTTTTAATTTAACAGTGATATCTGATCCTACAGAGCTAGAATCTTGAGGAACATGTTTTGAGAAACACTGAGCTAAAAGAGAAGGAAGGAAGTACAATCAGTGTTCAGGAGTAAACCCTATTCTACTTTACTCTGGCCTTTGTATCCCAATCATTTAATCAACAAACATTTATTAAGTATTCAATATGAATAATGGGCAATAGAAGACACAAAGATAAATCAGATGTGAAGAAACATGATAATGGCATTTTCAAAAAGAGTGTAATGGATGGGCCTTTGAAAGATCTCGTTTGACCACCTCTGCTATTTAAATAAGAAAACAGGGATTGAGGTAAATTAAATGGTTGGTCTCTAAACACAGAACACCATACAACTCTTCCAGTTTGAAGTCCCTTAAGTAGAATGTAAGCATAGACTCCAATAAACATTTGGCCTAGGGAAGAAAAGATGTTCTACATGTAAGTGCCATGAGCCAAAGGTATCTGCAAATATTCCCAAAGAGGGTGGTCTCAAATCCCATGATTTTTAGGGAAGGGCAGAAATGAGGACTACATATTTCAGGGAAAGACATCAAAGAGGAAATTTGATGAGCCAGATGTCCTGCATTGAGGAGGACATTGAGTTAGATACTCAAACCTGATCTCTGGGCCAAGAGGAAACAGGCCTCTGGTTGCAGCATTCAAGTCTACTTGGTACCTTCTACTACTTGGTATGGCCATGGGAATGCCCTAGAGTTGACGAGAGACACTGCCCTTGGACATGGTGGATGCTCAATGGCTTCACAGATTCACAGCCAAGCTCTTCATGGCTTTCTTATTTACTTCATTGCTTTTGATGAGTTGCTTATACCTTAAGTAGGGAGTATTCGTTTAGTAATGGGACTTTTCTTCTCTCCAGCCCTTGGAGAACTTCTTCATCCTCAGAGCTTTCAATTATGACTTATGGGCTCGTGGTTCCCATATTTATAAGTCAAGTTCTAAACTTTTGTTCAAGCTCCATCCCTCATACCCCAACTGCCTGTTGGGTGGTTTTCATTAGTCCCTAAATGTTCCTCTGAAACTTAATATATCCAGGTTGTCTTCTCTCAAACCAGTTTTCCCTCTCAGTATCCGTGAAGTCATTTTACATTTTTTTCACATTTATTTCAGTCCGTGAAGTCATTTTACATTTTTTTTCATCCCCCTCATTCCCATCCTCTCAGGCACTCAGTTTTGAAAGCGTGGAACTTTTCCCCTCTCCTTTCATTTCTCGTAGCAATAAGTAACTAAGACACGCCCTTTTTCTTTGAAATGTTTATCTATTCTTTTCTTCCCCTTTCTATTTGCTACCAATATAGACGAAATAGATTTTACCCCTTCTGGTTGAATTCACAGTCATCTAACTCCAAGGCCCTAGTCATTCCCTCTTCCAATCCATCCATATGATTTCTATACCAGGCCGTGCCACTTCAGTTGTTTTGTTGAAAACAAAACAAAACAAAAAACAGATGCTCTGGACACCGTATTTCAATATATTCTCCAGGTAATCCTGGCGCTCTGACATGGATTGAGCAAATGACCCATTTGCTCTTAGTGGTCACTCAAAGCAAGTAAGTCTCTACAATCACAGCATGTTCTGGGTTCATTCACAATCTCCTCATCAGCCACAGTAGCCCCTTCTGTTTCCTGCCTACCACATGCCAGCTATCTGCTCAGTGCCTGTTATAACACTGTTTGTTTGTTTATTTGATTTCCCAGGCTGAAGTGCAGTGGTGCAAACACGGCTCACTGCAGCCTCAACCTTCTGGGCTCAAGCAATCCTCCTGCCTCTGCCTCCTGAGTAGCTGGGATCACACCAGCCTAATTTTTGTATTTTTATAAAGACAGATTCTTGCTATGTGACCCAGGCTAGTCTTGAACTCCTGGGCTCAAGCAATTCTCCCACCTCGGCCTCCCAAAGTGCTGGTATTACAGGTGTGAGCTATTGCACCCAGCCAATACAACACTACTAAGTATCTATCACTATACCCTTTTCATGGAAAAGAAATCTTCCACTGACATCTAAAATCCTTATCAAAAAGTGATTTCCACCTTCCCCATTAATATGAGGTACAAATAACATTCAATGTGCCTGTTTGGATAGATATCATTGCCTATATATATTTGAACATTAATGGAAATAATCACATAATTTGGAAAAAAGAGAAGTGAAATGCATGTCTCTTTTAGACAAAATTGGAGGTAGCAAGTAGAGAAAAACATGAAAAGGGCTTTAAAAAAAGGTGGCAGCAGGGAGGTAGGCACTGCCTGTTTAAGATATGGGCACTGCCCATTAGTGTGTTAGGACCTGTTGTTAATGGAAAACTCACAGTCAAGAAAGTGGTTTTGCCTAATTTTGCATTTCAAAGAAAAGTATTAGAGACTCCCCTAAGCCAGGCTGTTTCAGCAGGGCCCTATCAAACTTTGTACTCTCTCTACAGAGTAGAGTTCTTGAACCCCTCCCCAGTTTACTCCAACAAGGCTGTCCACCTTCCCATTGGCCCTGCTGAGCCCTGCAAATCACTCTAGGTGCACCTGCCCCCAGCCCACCAGTCCAAGAACCACAAACCCAGCTGAGGGGACGAGTGGGATTACTTCAAATAAAGTAAAGATAATCCCAGGCAAGAACCTTTTATCCACGAAAAGACTCCATCAAATCATCCTCACAGCTCCTCACAATCTCCTCTTAATAACTTGCATGCCAGAATGTTACAAAGATTAAACCTGTTGAGGAATGTGATGCTTTGTAGCCCCAGCATGGAGTGCTTTGAGCCAGAGGAGGAGGGGCAGGTGGAGGGCGGTGGGTAGCAAGGAGGAAAAGAGGAGAAGAAAGCAAGACAAAAGAGAACATACTCTGCAATCATTCTGCTAAAAGCCTTTGTTCAGCCGGCACATTATTTGGTGATCTAGACGAGGCATAATAAGGCACTTTATCTGCGCAGTTTATTATGTGTGTGTGTCATAGGTCTATGTGTATATTACTGACTGTAAAATATATATAATATGTGCCAAGAGAGAGAAGAGAGAGTGTAAACGATCTGACTCAGTGAGCATTTGCTTTGTCGGAGGCAAGCTGGTCTTCTGCACCAAAATTGTGATTATCATGTTAAGCCAAGCAATGATATTTGAGAAAAGGCCGTTTCATAAAGTCTAAATACCCGGCCGGGCGCGGTGGCTCAAGCCTGTAATCCCAGCACTTTGGGAGGCCGAGATGGGCGGATCACGAGGTCAGGAGATCGAGACCATCCTGGCTAATACGGTGAAACCCCGTCTCTACTAAAAAATACAAAAAACTAGCCGGGCGAGGTGGCGGGCGCCTGTAGTCCCAGCTACTCGGGAGGCTGAGGCAGGAGAATGGCGTAAAACCCGGGAGGCGCAGCTTGCAGTGAGCTGAGATCCGGCCACTGCACTCCAGCCTGGGCAGCAGAGCAAGACTCCGTCTCAGAAAAAAAAAACAAAACAAAAAACACAAAGTCCAAATAATTTTCAGATAATAATAAATGCCTATGCTAATTCCTGTCTTCAAGAGCTTGAACAAAGAGCAGTAATACGACTCTACTGGACATCAAGCATAGAGTTTATTTTCTGGAAGTTCAATGGGTAGCAGAGAGATGGGGCAAGACAACGCCCAGATTAGTATTGAAATGTGACATTACTGCATATTTACTTCCTGCTTGCAGACCTGCTGGAGCAAACTTGCTTACTTTTATGTTTTCTGAAACATGTTCTTTGTTAATGAAATATTCACAGAGAGTCCTCTACGGTAGAATAAGAAAAAGGTTTGGGTTAGGCAAACTTTGGTTTAACTCTTGTCTCTGCCCCTTTGAGTCATGTGAACCTCTCTGACTCTCAGTTAATTCACTTGTAAAATGGAAGAGCAATACCTACCATGGAGGTGTTGTGAAAAGTGGAGATAATGTGTGCATCCAACACACTGCACATGGTAAGACCATCGGTTTATCATTTACAAGTATGCAGTTGGGGAGTGATTTTGTCCAAGCCTCCAAGATAATCCTTCCTACCTACTGCAAAATAGATGGGATGGAACCATGCCAAAGGGATAAGTTGCTGAAGGGGATTAGCTCTCTCTGATTGCCTTTGGGAAGCCATCTTAACCCCCTGTAGTACCCATGAAAGAAAGAAAATGAATTCTTATCAATCAAACTATTACAGAGCCCCAGAGGGTATATTATATCTTAGTAATATAATTCTTTTAAAGGAGGATTTGCCAGGTGGCATCAAAATTAGTCAATTTATACCTCCAGAAGGAAAATGGGGAGAAAATAGGAAGCATCCTCAGGATCATTCATTGCCTCTGATCATTGCTGTTTGTAGTATATAGTGTAGAGGCCTAGATTTATGTACGACCGAGTCTGTGCTCTCTCACTGACCATCTGAGTAACTTCCCAGTCACCCTAAGTTGAATCTCTACAGCCATTAATTTATCCAAGCATTCATTCATTCACTCACTTAGCAACTGTTTTTTGTTTTTGTTTGTTTGTTTGAAGAATATCACTGGAGGTTATGATGCATACAAAGAAGTGAGAGGAGGGAATATCTGCCTGGAGCCTGCCTGTATTAGTCTGTTCTCACACCGCTAATAAAGACATACCCAAGACTGGGTAATTTGTAAAGAAAAAGAGGTTTAATGGACTCATAGTTCCACATGGCTAGGGAGGCCTCACAGTCATGGCAGAAGGTGCCTTCACCTTCTACAAAGGCACGTCTTACATGGAGGCAGGCAATAGATCATGTGCAGGGGAACTTTCCTTTATAAAACCATCAGATCTCATGAGACTTATTCACTATCATGAGAACAATACAGGAAAACCCATCCCCATGATTCAGTTACCTCCCACCATGGCCCTCCCATGACATGTGGGGATTATGGGAGCTACAATTCAAGATGAGAATTGGGTGGAGACACAGACAAATCATATCACCACCCTTAAAGCAATAATGGACAATTTTGACAAATCTTACAAATCTTATCCTACACAGTCATTGTTGCCTTCAGCCATTTGGACATCCATGAAAAATCATCAAAGATAGGAGTAGACAGAGTGATGTGAAATGCACCTTTTTCTTAAGCAGCATTGGAGGTACTAAGAGAATAAAAAAAAAAAAAAAAACAAAGGATCAAAAACAAAGGAAGCTTCCTGTTTAATACATGGTCCTTGACTTCAAGAGATATTTCATTTAGTTGAGAAAACTGGGCGTATGTACATAATCACTTAAAGTAGCAATTAAGAAAAGTCAAAGTACTCTTCTTTCAACTTTTCTGGAGGTTCAGAAATTTTCTTTAAAAAATCACAAACCGCATATATTAATGTTATCATCAGTGTCTCAAATAGAGTGTGTATTACTAAAAGAGTTCAAAGCAAGGGATGGTTCTCTCAAACTGGAACAGATAGGAAGTTCTCTGTGAAAGAAAAGAACTTGGGTCTTTTGAGGTAATATATTGATTATCGTGATTATTGTTAAGATAAGTAGCTTTCCTTTCTCGATTATATATGCTATTCCAAACATTGGGGTATGTACTTAATCCAAACTGCCCCATGTGATCCTCATAATAACCTTGCAACATGAATTTTGTTACTCCATTTTGTAGAGAAGGAAAACTGAGGCTCAAAGATGTTTTGTGAGTTCAGGGTCTCACAGCAAGTTGTGAGTGGTAAAGCTGGGACCTGAACCTGGTTCTGTGTGACTCTAAGGTCAGTGTTCATTCAACTCTGTAATAACGTCTCTCTGACAAGTTTCTTAGAGATTTAGATGAGATATCAGGCAAGGGAGGCAAGTATGCACCATAGCACAGTGACAAAAATATCCATGGCCTGTGAGGAAAAATAGAGTTGACTGCAGCAGTGGTTATTGGTTGTTCCCAATACCCTTTGTCATCTTCTTGCTTTAGTAATATACAAATATGGTCAAAGACAGAAAAAAAAAAAAAGAAAGAAAGAAAGAAAGAAGAAAAAAGAAATTTCCCAGCCTCCTTTGCACCTGGATGTGGTCATGTGACTACATTTTAGCCAATGAGATCCAAATGGAAGCCATATCTACAATTTCCAGAAAACATTCTTAAAGGGAAGGACTATGTCCTTCTTCACTCCTGCCCCCCTTCTTGCTGGCTGTACTGTGGATTTGCTAACCAGATCTGAATTGGCCAATAGTGAGGGTGATCTTGGGAATGGAGGTCACCCAAAGTAGACCAACAGGAGAGCAGGAGCCTGGGTCTCTGAGCCCTTGGTGGAGCAGAACTGGCATTTCTGTCCTGGGCTGCCTATACCTGGTTTTTAAAACAAGAGTGAAATCAGCTTCTGTGTAATTTAAGTCGCTGTTATTTTGGATTATACTGTTACTGGCAATTGAACCTAATCCTAATTAACACATAGTTTATGTTGACTTAAGCCAAGGGTTTTCATAGGTATCAGTGGGAAAAACAGGTTGGGAAGACATGGAAATCATGGAGAACTTCTCAAGTCAAGTTAAGGCCTGTGTCACCTATTTTGTAGGCTTCCTGAGCAGACCAATGTAATGCAAGTAGCATTTTCAGAACACTCAGGCTGTGTGGTATAGAGTATCACAGTCTGGAGAGGTAATGAAGGAAGTGAAAGCATTTGAAAAATTACTCCAATAAGCCAGGTGTGAGGTGTTCAGAGTCTCACAAAGGAAGCAGGACTGGGTGGTCAAGATTTGAAGCTGTAGCACTTGGATATTAAGTCAATTGTGAGGGTTGGAATACAAGGTAGTCAAAAGTAAATGAGATTTCTCCCTGAAGAGGCATGGGACATTGGCAAAAGCTAAGAAAGCAGAAAGTGAAAGGAATATCAAAGAGGGACACAGACTTCCATTTTACACCTGTGGAGCCAGAGATCATGCCACTACATCTAGAGAGAGACAGCCAGGATATACATGCCTGTAGCTTGTTAAATGCAAAGCTTAAAAATAGAAGTTTAGACAGTGGTAAGCATACAGGAGAGGGTTGCTATCATGACACTAGATGAGTTTCTCAGAGAATATGACATAGGAATAAGACCCATTTGTAAGCATAAAAAAGAAAAGAGGCAGCAAAGACAGAGAAGTGGTGATTAGGAGGAAGAAGGTAAATCAGTATGATATATCATCCTAGGGTCCAAGGAAAGAGTTTTCATCAACTGTGGTATGTGCCAGAAAGGAAGAAAAATAAATGAGAAAACATTTGAGTTTGGCACTGAAGAAGTAGGTCATTGTTGACCATTGGGTGACAATATCACTGCAAGGCTGGGAGTGGGAAGCTTAGCTTCAGAAGATTGAAGAATGAATGTCTTATAGGGGAAGGGAGGTACATTTGAGAAACCTGAGTGTGAACTGAAAACATTCGAAAGTAGCTAGAAGATCAGCATAAGAAGACAATAGTGTCACCATCTTTAATGGAATAGGATGGTCCTATATAGGTTAGTTAGTAGAGATATAAACTGAAGGAAGCCACCCCTCTAAGCCTTCATATCTCCATGAGTCAATGAAGATAGCATCTACCATGTGGGATCACTGTAAAAATAATGTGGTATGAAGATACACAGCACAGAGCATGGCAGGTCGTAATGACCCATTAAGCATCTATTAATTTTTGTTGCCCTCAGATTATTTTTCGTTGCCCTCAGATTATTTTTCCTGTATATGCTGGTTTTTTATACCAATCTAATTGCCCCTCAAGTGAGTGTCCCTGTGTTTGTGGACATTAGTAGAGAGCTCAAGGTAAGCCCATCCCAACCATTTTTTTAAAGTCCCTTGGGATCCCAGAGGGTCTCAGATTGTACAGCAGCATTTTAGACCTATCAGAGAGGAAGAGAATGCTCAAAAGTAGTGACTTGAATAGTTTCTATTGGTCTACAGCACCCAAAGAGCATACAATGGCCCTCCCATGTAATAGAAATACCAAAAGCAATAGCTAGACCATATGCTAAGCCAACACAATAATCAGATTATGTGCTAAGCCAATACAATAACCAGATCATTGTATTGTGCTAATACAATAGCCAAAGCAAGTGCTAAGCCAATACAATAGCCAGACCATGTGCTAAGCCAGTACCGGCTTTATTTCATTTAACCCATTCTATGAGGTTAGTAGAATTTCACACATGAGAAATTTGAGGCTCAGAAGGGCTTAACAGTTGTCATTTGCTGCAGTTCTCTTGTGAGGGAGAGGAGGGTTTTCAGCTCATCCATGTCTGGAACTCATGTGATCTGCCACCACTCTCTAGGCCTCTTTCTGGTTCAGTGTTTTTGAGACTGAGAAATTGACCTAGCACTCTGGGCTACTTCCACGAGCACTCAACCAAGAGGCAAAAAAACAAACAAACAAACAAAAAAACTAAATCAGCCCTAACTCAGGCTGGGGAAGGAGGGTCACAGGATGACAGTGATACTAGCACAAGTAGGGTCAGTGGTAGCCACAGTAAAAAGAATGAGCCTGTTTCCAAACAGGGAGGGTGAAGAGGTGGCCAGTGGCCCAAGGGCAGAAGACAGATCACGGGCCTGTCACCCCCTTTATCCCGAAGCACTCTGATACAGAACTGGGACCAGATCCATGGGCCACAGCTTGAACCTCCAGCCTGGCAAACCTCAACACATTTCTTGACTTTCCCACTGCCCCCTTCAGCCACGTAAAGCCACTACTTCGTGGAGACAAAGAGAGTTCCAGCCTTCACACAACCACAGTAATTGTGGAGGTGGCCGGCCCCCCCAAGTGACTCCACCCAACTCAGACACCTCAGAACTGCTACTCTGTAAAGCACACCCAAAGACTGTTACCTCTCTAAATGAGGTGAGCTCAAGATGAAAGACCAAGACGATCATTTTAGACGGGCTTATGCGTAATTACGCATTCATCAGTCAGAGCTTTAATTACCCGAGATAAAGGTACCATTAGTGTTTTGGGGAAAACTGGCTCCAGCAAAATGCATTTCTTTTGTCTCCAAGCCAGTGTCAACTAACTGTTATCCTTGGAAGGGCTTAGCAGACAGACTCCAACCTAAGCCATAAAAGGCGATGCCACTGAGCAAGCTGCAGCATTCGTGGGAGATGTGGTGCAGTCTGGAAAGACCACAAGAGCTCTGGAGACAAGGGCACATTTCCTTGAGTGACAGAGTCACATCAGGGACAGAGAAATAGAGGACCGAAATGAAGGGGACGGGACGGGCGGGAGTCTTAGGAGCCTCACTTAGAGTATCACCTTGCAACTCCCTGGGATGAAATGCAAGATCTCAGGTTCCACCCACACCTACTAAATCAGAATCTGTATCTTCACGTGACCCCCCAGGTGGTTCACATGTGTGTTAAAATGTGAGACACATTGCTTTCAGGGGCTCCATACCCAAGGATAAGACCCCTGCTGTTCGTTATTTCAAACAAAGAGCTGGAGTTTGCTCATCTCTCCTATTTATCTGTGTGTGTGTTACAGAGAAAAAAACTGGAAGCAGAAATGTGTGCAGTGTGAAAAGGAGTGTTTTTCTTTTCTTCTTCTTTTTTTCAACATCTGGCAGGAGAAGTAGCTTTTCCCTTCCAGTGTTGCTTTAAAAGGTAAACATCATTGAATGGGGGCAAAGTGGGGCGGAAGTAAGACCATAAAACACACCCAATGTCAAATTGAAATGATTAACAAAGCTGAGAGGCCCAGCATCCCCTGGTGCGGTGTGAGATGCGACAGACAGGTCAGGGCAAACGCTAGTGAATCGTTTCAGTACCTCCCGCCTAAGGGCTGGGACAGGCAGCAACAGAGAGAAAACCATTTCACAACGAGAAGAGGAAACTGGCAAGAAAGAAACCTCCAAAGAGGGGAGACAAGGTGAGAAGGAATCATATGGGGAGAGAAATTCTTTGGGTGGTGAGGTTATAGGTGTGGTGGGCTGTGACAGTGGTATCCAGCTCCAAACCATAAGATTGGATCCACAGCCCTAATTCCCAGGCATCCAACCCAGAACTCTGAATAATTAACCAAAGTTCTGAGGTCTGAGGATGGATTTGGCTTTTAATCCCAATGCTGCCACTTAGTAGAAGTGTAAATTTGGAGGCAATACAAATTTTCTCTTTGAGGCTTGATGCTCATCTGTGAGATGAGGATAATTTCATCAAAGTCATAGCATTGGAAAGATAAATGAGATCGTGCATTTTAAACCTAAGCAGGATGCCTGGTACATACCACATGCTTAAAATGACAGCTCTTATCACTTATTATTTTCCTACCAAGTACTCTCAGCATTATGCCTTTCCCAGCAAATTTCTTCTCTCAGCCTTGACCTTAATTGGTGGTCTGAAACAGGGATAGGAAGTGACTAAACGATTTCATAAGCTCCATCCCCCACTTTCTTAGAGCTCCCAAAGTATGATCACTTAGCCCATTCATTCATTTTTTTCAACAATATTCTGAGTTTACTACATGTCAGGCATATGAACCATGTAAATTACACTTAGTATCTAAGCACCTGTTAGTATCTAAGCACCAATGGAGGAGGGAACATTATGAAAATGCACAAAACCAGGTGAAAATCTAGCATCCTCTTGATCACATGAACCTGCCTTTTCTATGACCTGGCTCTGGAGCAGTGCGGGATGAGGTTTGAGCCAACTCTCTGGGGCCTCCTGGAAGTGAATCTATGGGCTCAGAAATGACCCCAGTGCTAAGTGAGCAGCCCTGCAATTACTGTGTCCCACAAAGCATTTCCTGTCTGCTGTGTCCCTGCACTGCATATGGTGTCAGATGAGGGACACCGGGCCAGTGAAACCAAGCTCAGTTACTCCTCAAGTGGCCTCTTGGCACTGCTGTGTGGTCTTCATCCAAGTCCAGATCATCCACCATACAGGCTCATGCCCTTTGTCCCAGCAGTGGGAGAATGAGGAAGCAGGTGGATCTGCGCAATTTCACCTCATAGGAGGCAGAGAGGGTGGCAGGAAAGGCCTCAAGAGCAATGGCCAGTGGCTGATGAATTCTTAGTAGCCTTTGTCAGAGACTGCTGACACCATAAGGAGCCCTGCAGAAGTGCTGAAGGGTAATCATCAATCAGTAGGCTCTGAGATCAGACAAAACTGGATGTAAATCCTAGTTTGACCTTTTACAAGGTATGGCCCCCTGGCAAGTTGTTCCGTCTCTCTACACTGCAGTTTCCTTGCCTGTGAAATGGGGATCCTATTAGTAGCTACTTTTGTATCATTCAGGGTTTAGGCAGGAACAGATGGCACCCTTATGTTGGGTAACTTCAGGAGAGTTTAATAAACGAACTGCTTACAAATGAGTGGGCAGGGTGTCAAGAAGTAGAAGGGAACAGTGCAGTAACCTAGGACCAGAAATAGTGGAGACTATCATTATCCGGGCCTGAAGGGGCAAGACCTTGGAGGAAGAACGATGCAGCTCCACAGTAGCTATGAACTCTGGCGAGATGCAGCCAGCACAAGGTCATCCTGCCAGGTGGGGTTCGGGGAAGAAAATATCCTTACCTCACTTTCCTCCCCTCACTGTCATTGGCTGAACCCCACAGGAAGCCCAAGGGCAACACAGCCTCTTGATAGTATCCCGACAGCCCAGCCTCCTGGGACACAGAGCAGCGGAGAATGCATTTGCTTGGCTAGCCTGCTAGACTCTCAGAGCATCTGGGGTCTGGCTGGCTTACGTTCTTGATTTCAACCTAATGATGCTTGCATCTTGCAGTGAAGTGCTCTTTTGGAAGGGTTTACCTCGAAATGACCCTCTGGGCAATCATAACTCCCTCCAGATCATTCAGCAGCTGCCCTAACCCAGGATTCTAATTCTTCTGAAAAAGAGAAATCACTCCACCAGGACCCAACTTTCCCTTCAGATCCCCCTGAATGCCCAGTACTAACCCAGGACCTACAATGTGTTTAATTAATCTTCCGAGATCATAAATCTCTTCTGGACCCAGAGTATTTTATTTGGAAACTTGATTAATTACATGTTACTTTGACTTTCTCAGGGACATCCATGAACCATCCATGAAATTCCCCAGAGGATACTGTTTGTTATCATCAGCTCCCTTCGCTCTTGGCCTCCGCTACTACTGGCAGTCTATAAACTACACTGCACCTGGCTGTAAACCACCACCCACTTTATCCCCAAAAGGAAAAACAGCAACGGATTGCAAAAATCTTGGCCTCATTCGCAAACCCCCTGTAGCGCTTATTCATATTCAAATCATTTCATCCAGGGCTCAACTAATGGGCAAAATAGAGGAGATGAAACAATTCAGCATTAGGATCAACCTCAGGGACCACCAGAACAAGTAATCCCTAGGGAGAATCACCAGCACATCTGACTAGGTAAGACTGCCCAACCTCCAGACAGCCTACCACCTTCTTCAACAAGTGAACAAGCAGCTCTTCTCCTGGGAGCATCTGGGCTGTTTATTCTGTGGCAACTGGTGTTTTAATGCGCTGCTGAAAAGTGCAATTTGAACATAAGAGAGCTACAGTTTGGTCTCAGGAGTAAATTCAAACATAAGTATACATGCTTTAAATGGATGCTCAAGCTTCAGGATGCTTTGCATGTCAGACCTGGCCTTAGAAACATTTCTATAAACCTGAGCTTCATGATCAGTTCCCCCAGTTCTTTTCCTAAAGGAACACCAAAGGTACCCCTTAGTACTTCTCCCCTGGCTTTTGACCTTTCGGGACACCAAGTTGTGGCTCAGACCCAAAGTCACAGAGGCAGTATCAGAGTGGCTCCTCTCAGGAACCATGAAGGCTTTCTCAGCCTCAATTTCCACATTTGTATAATTGAGTCAATAAGATGGCCTATCTCATAAAGAGGCTGTGAGGAGTGAGCGAGAGAATTTACACAACATGGAGTCCAACAGACAGTAACACTTGATAAATAATAAAAGCAGGCTGGGCACGGTGGCTCACGCTTGTAATTCCAGCATTTTGGGAGGCTGAGGTGGGTGGATCACCTGAGGTTAGGAGTTCAAGACCAGCCTGGCTAACATGGTGAAACCCTGTCTCTACTTAAAATACAAAAATTAGCCAGGCATGGTGGCACACGCCTGTAATTCCAGGTACTCAGGAGGCTAAGGCAGGAGAATCGCTTGAACCCACGAGGTGGAGGTTGTAGTGAGCCTAGATCGTGCCATTGCACTCCAGCCTGGGCAACAAGAGCGAAACTCCATCTCAAAAAAACAAAACAAAAGGAAAACAAACAGGGAAATCCTGTCCCCCCACCCTGACACCCTCTCTTTTTCCTTCTATCCCTAAAGCTAATTAAAGTACCATGTTAAACACTAGAGAGGTCTGTTTACAGGCAGTAATGAGAAACCCGCAATCATGGAGGTATTTTAAGTGAAATAGGCCATTTCATCTCATTGATGGAGATGCAGGAAAGGGTGGAACTGTTGGGGAGGCTGGATATGCATCGGCCAGTTTGATCTGGGGGCTGGAATGAGAGGGAAGCCATTAAGAGCCATTTTAGTAGCTATAGGACGATCAGATGAGATTCAGCTCGACAACTCTTAACTAGGGAGATGCTGACTCAGTTGATGAAAACTGGAAAAACTGAATAGGAAAAAATGAATCCCATCAGGCTGCCTCCTTCTGCACATTGGCTGCAAGGCTAAATGCATCACAGGCTTCCAATAAATATGAACTAATCATCAAATTTAAGAGCGAGGAAATCATTGTTCTCCCCAGCCTGGCCGTTTGCCCAGCTGCTGCTCAGAGGGTGATGAGTTGCTTTTTATCTGACAGTGGATCTCCCCTTTGCCCAGAGAAACTATTAGGAACCCAACCAGCTGGAAGACTTTCTCAGCAGTGTTTGCTTGGACTGTGTTCCTCCTTTTCCAGTACAATCCTCACACCACACCCCAGGGAATCTCACCCTTGACTTTTTTTTTTTTTAAATAAGCAACTTGATTTGCTCCAATTTCCCTAAGGATCAAAGTAGAAAACAGTTCACTTGTGGCTTCCAGGACCATAGTGCTAGCAATGGAGTTATATTAAAATTGGTTAGAGCCTAGGAAGAACCAGAGGAGAAGGTTTTCCCTCTTCTTTATGCCCTCTCCCCACAAAAGAACAAGTGCCACTAGTTCTTTAAATGAGGAGCATCCTGGGAGTTCCATGTTGACTCAAACCTGGAGTCAGAAGGTCCTGGGCCACCTACAATGGACTGATTCCCTCTCCATCCAGTATCCCCACAGTCTTCTTCTGGTTAGTTCCTGCTTCCTCTTCCTGTTGAGGTTGCTGACTGAATGCCCTGAATGTCAAAAATGGGGTTTATTATCAGAACTGGCAAAGAAGTCGAGTGTCTCAAAGAAATAGGGGTCAAAATGCTTTTTAAAGGTAATGATAGAAACTGTTTCTTAGTTGTCTCTGTGCAAGAGGTGCTTCCAAAACATGAAAAGTAGGCCAGGCATGGTGGCTCATGCCTATAATCCCAGCACTTTGGGAGGCTGAGGTGGGAAGATCACTTGAGCCCAGGGGTTTGAGACCAGCTTGGGCAAAATAGGGAGACCCCATCTCTATAAAAATAAATAAATAGCCAGGCATTGTGGTGCACTCCTATTGTTTCAGCTACTCGGGAGGCTGAGGTGGGAAGGATTACTTGAGCCTGGGAGTTCAAGGCTGCAGTGAGCTCCGATGGTAGCACTGCCCTCGAGATGCTGTCTCTAAAAATAAAAAATAAAGCAAAGAAGAATAGAAGAATTCCTGACAAAAGCATTTTATTTCTAAAGAAAAAATATGACCTAAGCAAATTTAAAGACCAGGAGAAAGGGTATCCACACATCCCAAATATGCTAAGTAAATCTCAGAAGAAGAGATTGAGGCCAAAGACCTTTTTTGCTTACTCTGATTTTTCCCCAGGCCCAGCTCACTTTTTGTTTGTTCTAAGCTGTGGGGACACTCAATTCCAAGTCAACCAAAGGCAGAAAAATCTGGGTAACAGAAACATTTGAAGAAATAGAGCACTTTACAAAGAAATCACCAAGAATTTCCTCTGACAATTTCACCAAATATATTTAAAATTCACCAACTTCAAATTTTTCCTATACACATGGATTTCTGGCACCTGTCTATTATAAATGTAAGACACACATCTATAGAAGTTGTAATTTTCTGGCGTTTTGTCTTTGGAAAAGAAAAAGAATATCCTGTCTTGATTATACTCACTAAGAGAATGAAGTTTATATTTCAGGCCGGGCACGGTGGCTCATACCTCTAATCCTAACACTACGGGAGACCAAGGCGGGCAGATCTCTTCAGCTCAGTTCTAGACCAACCTGGGCAACATGGCAAAACCCCATCTCTACCAAAAATACAAAAGATTAGCAGACCATGGTGGTGCATGCCTGTGGTCCCAGTAACTCAAGAGGTTGAGGTAGGAGGATCCCTTGAGCCTGGGAGGTTGAAGTTGCAGTGTGCCAAGATCATGCCACTACACTCCAGCCTAGGTGGCAGAGAGAGACCCTGTCTGGAAAAAAAAGTTTATATTTCACAAACGTATTAGTAGTCCAGGGAGATTGTGAGGAAGTGCAGAGTGGAGAACGGATTAGTGGAGAACTGACTCCATCAGATTCCACCAGTGTTATCTTGTGGATTCTCTTCCTAATTTCCATCTTAGTGTGGCCCACGGAACTCTGACAAGTGAGATTCTGATCCTGCTTAAAGTCTGCCCATCCTTCCTTAGGAGAGCTCCAGAAATCCCTGTATGGGTATTCACTGGGCCAATCTTTCTGCATGTAGGTAAGCTTGATGCCTCAAGTGTGCAGCCTAGAAGTCCAAGTCAGAAAAGCAATAAAATAAAATAGCCAGGAGAATCCAAGACCCCCATTGCTCTCTATATAGGCTTTTGAAGGTCTCCAGCATCAACCCCCAGAGGAGATAAGAGGCAAGGATGTCTTCTGCATCTGCTCTGGGCGTCCCTGGAGAAAGTGTATTTTAGTTTTTCAAGGCCCTACTTGGTGTGTGACTATCAGGCACTAGGTAGACAATGATTCAAATTCTGGCAAGCAAATGAAAGAAAACTTGGGTGTCACTGGATACGACGATTACCAAGAGAATCTGGGACAGACAGATGAAATCTGAATGGAGAAGGTAGACATCCAAGTTAAAGTCACAACCAGCATCCCCCATCCAGTTTACACACACACACACACGTGTGCACCTGTAGCTCCCTTCTCCCCTTAGCAACATAATCAGTCACATTCAACATGAATTATCAATCACATCATCTAGTTATCAATAAAACTCAAGGACCCCAGCACACCTTCAGCTGACACCTCAGCTGAGTTTTCACTGACAAAGTCAGAGCCAAATATGTACAAAGGTAAGAAATCTCCAAAAAGGAATCACTTAACCCAGCTCAGCTGTTCTTTACCTTAGGCTAGTGTTGAGAGGAAAGAAAAAAAGGAGGAAAGGAAGCGATCCCATAATATCCATCCTGAGGCCTCTGAGCCAGTTTACCTAAACGTTGCCATGGCAATGTGTATATAAGTCAGTCTTCACTCTGAACCACAATCTCTGACTTGACAGAGAACACCCATTTGGGTTCCAAAGTCAGGCAATAGCCAGGCAGTGCAACAGCACGTTTTTGTTCAGGTTGAAACCTGATATTCCTCGCTGGCTACAGGAAATCTTGAGGATTTTTTTTTTTTGGTTTTTTGTTATTCTTCTCTCTGTATCCGTATTCCTCTGTTCATCTCTCCCTTACTTTTGCAGGGAGGGAGGATAAAGAAGAGGGAAAACCTTGAGGAGAAGCCTGAGGGGAAAGTAAGAGCTAGCCACACCCAGCCTGGCCCTCAGACTTAGCCAGGAGCGGAGGGAAGAGGGAGGCTTGCCCGGGCACATGCATCTGGGTCCTCCCTGCTTTATGGAGCTGAAATGCAGAGTGTCAGAGCTGCAGGGAAGCTCAGGGGAGAACCTGAAATCCCGGGGATGGGAAGTGACTTCCGCAAGGTCACCCAACAAATGAGCAAAAGACTCAGGACAGATTCAGTCTCTCAATTCCCAGTCCAAGGATTTTCTACAGAAATGACCATGGACCCTCCCAGGGTTGCCTTTGAAACTAACATACTTCCCACAGGAATCACTGTGCCTGTCCCCACCAGGACGGGCTCAATGGATGTGTGATGAATGAATGAATGTAATATCAGAGAATCAACAACTCTTTCCTTTCAGAGTTTCTGGATTTCGAGGCATATCCTCACCAACAAAATAACCAATAGCAAAGGCTGCATCTCCAAGTGCTTAGCTTCTCCCAGGTCTCCAGATCTATCCACCTCTGCTGAGATTAAGAACTAGCAGGGCCCTCCCCAAGGAGTCACGCCTCTGCCCATTACTAGAATTTATATCAAGTAGCTGACAAACCAAATTATAAGCCGAGTATGTGTCTTTGTGTGGGAGGATGGTGGGGGCAGGGTGAGGAGGGAAGCTGTTCACATATTTTGCGAGTAAAGGATGCAAATACAGCTCTTACACATCCTTCCCCCCTGTGGACCATGAAGATTTTGGACCACAAAGGTTCATTTGTAAAAGCGTCATCTTGGATCAGCAGTGTCTTCTGTGGCTCCAGAATAGAGCCAGGTTAATTAGAACCTAATGGGGACTGAACCAATGGCATGCCCTTATCTTAAATGAAGTCAGTTAAATTACTACGCAGTTGCATGCCCCATCACTCACATACACACATACACACTCACACACACGCACACACACACCCCGATGGCACCCCCAACAAGACTGCTCATCTTTAAACAGAAAAGCAATTGGAAGAAATCTATAGGTTCTGCAGAGAGAGAAGCTGCATTTAGAAACAAAATCACCTTCTCTGGATAAGCTTGCTGCTTCCTGAGCTTTTGTAGCCAAGCCCTGCTGGCTGGCAGCTTGGTTTGTCTCCTTAGTGAGAACCATGATGCATTGGGCTGGCTCTTGGCTTCTAGTCCTACTTGTAATTTGAAGCAAGGGTAGATGGCTGGGGTCAGACAGCAAGGAGCCTGCAGGCTTAGAGGGGAGCCTCCTTGCTTGAACAGACAACACAGGGTGTCCAGGTAGGAGCCCTATAGCTCTGCAGTGCCCTGCCTCCTAAACTGATCCTTCTCAAAGTCTACGAGAGGGGAGAATTCAAGACTGGCCTTAGGAACTCTCTAGGGCAGAGACACATAAATGCTCAATGGCTTGATCTTCCCAGGACAATGGGAGATGTCTTATTTAAGTACCAGGGATAAGACAGATGCCGCTGTCTCTTCTTGAGAATCTTGAGGGACAAACAAATACAGCACTTGGCCCATGATAGGTATTCCGTAAATATTTGTTGATTTAAACCAAATGTATTAGTCAGGATTCTCCAGAGGGACAGAACTAATAGGATCTATGTCTATATGAAAGGGAGTTTATTAGGGAGAACTGGCTCACATGATCACAAGGTAAAGTCCCATGATAGGCCATATGCAAGCTGGGGAAGAGAGAAGCCAGTAGTGGCTCAGTCCGAGTTGGAAACCTTCAAAACCAGGGAAGCCGACAGTGCAGCCTTCAGTCTGTGATGGATGGAAGGGCCAAGAGCCCCTGGCAAGCCACTGTTGCAAGTCCTAGAGTCCAAAAACCAAAGAACCTGGAGTCTGAGGTCCAAGGGCAGGAGGAGCATCCAGCATGGGAGAAAGATGAAAGCCAGAAGACTCAGCAAGCAAGGTTATCCTATCCTCTTCCACCTGCTTCATCCTAGCTGCACTGGCAGCTAATTGGATGGCACCCACCCATATTGAGGGTCAGTCTTCCTCTCTCAGTCCACCAACTCAACTGTCAGTCTCCTCTAGCAACACCCTTACAGACACACCCAGAAACAATACTTCACCAGCCAACTAGGCATCCTTCAATCCAATCAAGTTGACACCATCTGATATGGTTTGGTTCTGTGTCCCCACCCAAATCTTATCTTTTACCTCCCATAATTCCCATGTGTTGTGGGAGACACCTGAAAGGAGATGACCCATGGGGGTGGGTCTTTCCTGTGCTGTTAGTGAATGGGCCTCACAAGATCTGATGGTTTTAAAAATGGGAGTTTCTCTGCACAAGTTCTCTCTTTGCCTGCTGCCACCCACGTAAGACGTGACTTGCTCTTCCTTGCCTTCTGCCATGATTCCAAGGCCTCCCCAGACATGTGGAACTGTAAGTCCAATAAACCTCTTTCTTTTGCAAATTGCCCAGTCTCAGGTATGTCTTTATCAGCAGCATGAAAACGGACTAATGCACCATCACACCAAGGTAATCTACTCTGCCCTTTTCTGGATTATACTATCATCATATCAAGGAGAATATAGAGTGTTAAAGGGTGAATTAAAAAGTAACTCCCGTTTGACTTTGAAATCCATAAGTTGCTTCAGCAGATTTCCTTTGTCAATTGCTTTAGTCAGGTTGATATAGGAAGCATCTATTCAGGAGGCCACATCAATGGTTTGTAACTAGGGGAGTTCAGAAGTGGGTGAGTAGGTATCTTGGGCTGAGAAGATTTAGACAAAATTCTAGAAAAGGCAAAGCTATAGAGATAGAGAGCAGCTCAGTGGTTGCCAGGGATAGGCTAGCAGATGTGGATTGACTACAAAGGGCACACAAGAACTTTCCAGAGTGATGAAAGAGTTCCCTATTATGAGTGTGGTGTTGGATTTGCAATACAGTGGTCAAACTCATCTAAGTTTGCATGAGATGAAGCAAACCACGCAAAGCAGGCTCATCCCTGTGTTACAGCAGGGACATAGTAACAACCAAAGGAAGTGGACCTGCTGGGTGGAACATATGTCTTCCAAGATGATTTAGTCAGGAACAAAGCTTAGAGTGGGCTCCAAATGTCCAGAGTTCCAAGACAGTCAAGCCCAGGCCAAGGTGAGACCTGATTAACTCTTGACTACACTTGCAGGAATTTGATATCTCAGACCTGCCACTTCCCATCACAGTCCAGTTGGAATAGACTTCAGGAGTGTGAACTCAACTTCACAGCTCAAGGAAATCTATGTAACCAAGAACTTACCTTCAAAGTTGAGTACATATGTTTCAAAATTGATAACTGACTTGTTTTTCTGAATTCTCTGCTGATTAAAATAATCAGAGGAAGTCCACCCTCCCAAGACTTCTGGACTGGTATTCAAGAGGCCTCAGTTCACCCCTTAAAAGCTGTGTAACTTCAGGCATGTCACTGAACCTCAGTTGGAACTCTCACTACCCAGGCACTACTTATAATCCAAGAACTGTCCTGGGTGCTGGGGATGCAAATAACTAGGACAAAGACCCCGCCCTGGAGAAATCTACAAGGAAAGGCAATACCTCATCCAAGAATTTCAGACCACGCCATCAGTGCTAAGCTAGAAGAGCACACCAGGTTTACACAGGGAATGTTTAAGAAGTCCTTCTTACTCTTAACTAAGTTCACATCAGAGTAAAAAAAGTGAGCAGCTAAATATGAAATTGCATTCCAATGCTAGAAATAATATATTTTAAAATTTATTTGAATAAAACATTTACAAAGAGCCCACTCTGTTCCAGGCATTTTTAAAGCAGTTGGAACATAGGAATTGATTTAAATCCTCACAACCCTAGGTACTAATATCATGCCCATTTTACAGATGCGGAAGCGTTAATCCTCAGTTAAGCCAGCCAGGTGACTGGGCTCTAAGCCACCACCCCTATGCCTTAGTGTGCTGTAAAGCTTTCTGGGTTAGAGTACAAAATAGGCCAGGATAGCCACTGGGAAGGTAATTGAAGGTAGTCCATGCTACAGTCCCCATACCCCATAGTGGTACCCATGCCACTCTGGGCCATGTCTGTATTTGTGACAGGGTCTTGCTCTGTTGCCCAGGCTGGAGTGCAGTGGCATGATCTCGGCTCACTACAGCCTCGACTTCTTGGGCTCAAGCAATCCTCCCACCTCTCAGCCTCCCTAGTAGCTGGCAATACAGGTGCATGCCACCATGTCTGGCTAATTTTTAAATGTTTTGTAGAGATGGGGTTTTGCCATGTTACAGCCCAGGCTGGTGTTAAACTCCTGAGCTGAAGCCATCCACTCACCTCAGCCTCCCAAAGTTTTGGAATTACAGGTGTGAGCCAACGTGCCCAGCCATGAGTCATGTCTTATAGTGTGTGCACTGAAGATATTTATTTCCATCAATAATAATAATTAAGGATAGTGGTATAATCATAATGGTTTAGTGTAATGTCAGATATGTACTGATGAAACCAGCAAAATTGTAGAAAGCAACATGTTAGCATGGACCAAAAATTTTGTAGTAATGAAATTTTAAAATTCCAAGGAAGTAGAAAAAGAGTGATTGGAAATTTAGGATTGGGAGCCAGGCTCAAAAGGCGCAAGAAGGGGAAAGCATTCCAGGTAACAAGAATGACGTGTCCCAAGGCAGGAGGATGTCACTGTCATGGGTTGTTTTTTTAAATTAGCTTTATTGAGGTATAATTTTCATACAGTCAAAGCCTCCTGTTTTAAATTTACAGCTAGATGAGTTTGACAGCTGCGTTGCAAAACCAACACCACACTCATGATAGGGAACTCTTTCATTGATCCAGAAAGTTTTCTTGTGCCCTTTACAGTCAATCCACATCCCTCAGCCTGTTCCTGGCAACCACTGAGCTGCCTTTCTGACTCTATAGCTTTGCCTTTTCTAGAATTTTATCTAAATGGAAGCATGTAGTATGTCGTCCTTTGGATCTGGCTTATGTATTTAGCATAAAGAGCTTTGGAGAGTCATCTGTATCATTCTGTGTACCAGAAGTCTATTTCTTTTTATTACTGAGTAGTTTTTCCTTGTGTGGTCAGTTATACCACAAGCTAATGGACATTTGGGGTTGTTTCCAATTTGGGGAATAAAGCTGCTATGAATATTTGAGTACAAGTCTTTATGTGAACGTTTTCATTCTCTTGAGTAAATATCAAGAACTGGGATTGCTGAGTGGTATGGGAAGTGTATGTTTAATGTTACAAGAAACAGCTAAGCTGTTTTTGAAAGTGGCTTTGCCATTTTGCATTCCCACCAGCAATGTATGAGAGTTTCAGTTGCTTTACATCTTCACCAACACTTGATGTTATCAATCTTCACCAACACTTGATGTTATCAGGATTTTTCTTTTTCTTTTTCTTTTTTTTTGAGATGGAATCTTGCTCTGTCGCCCAGGCTGGAGTGCAGTGGCACAATCTCGGCTCACTGAAACCTCTGCCCTCTGCCTCCCGGTGTCAAGTGATTCTCTCCTACCTCAGCCTCCCGAGTAGGTGGGATTTGAGGCATGCGCCACCATGCCCAGCTAATTTTGGCATTTTTAGTAGAGATGGGTTTCACCATGTTAACCAGGCTGGTCTCGAACTTCTGACCTCGTATTCCCCCCACCTCAGCCTCCCAAAGTGCTGGGATTACAGGCATGAGCCACAGTGCCCGGCCTAAGATTTTCCTTTTGTAAATATTAGCCCTTCAAGTGGGTGGGGTATCTCAGGGATGTAAGTTGTGTTTCCTTCATGATCAATGGCTAACAGTTTGGAGGGTATTTTTTCGTGTGCTTATTTACCATTGGTATATTTTCTTTGGTGAATATTTTGCTATTCTTCATTGAGTTGTTTGCCTTCTCACTGAATTGTAAGAATCCTTTATGTATTCTGGATACAAGTCTTTTATCACATATGTTGCATATATATTTCTCCCAGTCCATCGCAAGTTCATTTTATTTTATTTTATTTTATTTTTTTTATTATACTTTAAGTTCTAGGGTACATGTGCATAACGTGCAGGTTTGTTACATATGTATACTTATGCCATGTTGGTGTGCTGCACCCATCAACTCGTCAGCACCCATCAATTCATCATTTATATCATGTATAACTCCCCAATGCAATCCCTCCCTCCTCCCCCCTCCCCATAATAGGCCCCAGTGCGTGATGTTCCCCTTCCCGAGTCCAAGTGATCTCATTGTTCAGTTCCCACCTATGAGTGAGAACATGCGGTGTTTGGTTTTCTCTTCTTGTGATAGTTTGCTAAGAATGATGGTTTCCAGCTGCATCCATGTCCCTACAAAGGACGCAAACTCATCCTTTTTGATGGCTGCATAGTATTCCATGGTGTATATGTGCCACATTTTCTTAATCCAGTCTGTCACAGATGGACATTTGGGTTGATTCCAAGTCTTTGCTATTGTGAATAGTGCCGCAATAAACATACGTGTGCATGTGTCTTTGTAGTAGAATAATTTATAATCCTTTGGGTATATACCCAGTAGTGGGATGGCTGGGTCATATGGTACATCTAGTTCTAGATCCTTGAGGAATTGCCATACTGTTTTCCATAATGGTTGAACTAGTTTACAATCCCACCAACAGTGTAAAAGTGTTCCTATTTCTCCACATCCTCTCCAACACCTGTTGTTTCCTGACTTCTTAATGATTGCCATTCTAACTGGTGTGAGATGGTATCTCATTGTGGTTTTGATTTGCATTTCTCTGATGGCGAGTGACGATGAGCATTTTTTCATGTGTCTGTTGGCTGTATGAATATCTTCTTTTGAGAAATGTCTGTTCATATCCTTTCCCCACTTTTTGATGGGGTTGTTTGTTTTTTTCTCGTATATTTGTTTGAGTTCTTTGTAGATTCTGGATATTAGCCCTTTGTCAGATGAGTAGGTTGCAAAAATTTTCTCCCATTCTGTAGGTTGCCTATTCACTCTGATGGTAGTTTCTTTTGCTGTGCAAAAGCTCTTTAGTTTAATTAGATCCCATTTGTCAATTTTTGCTTTTGCTGCCATTGCTTTTGGTGTTTTAGACATGAAGTCCTTGCCCATGCCTATGTCCTGAATGGTACTACCTAGATTTTCTTCTAGGGTTTTTATGGTATTAGGTCTAACATTTAAGTCTCTAATCCATCTTGAATTAATCTTTGTATAAGGGGTAAGGAAAGGATCCAGTTTCAGCTTTCTACTTATGGCTAGCCAATTTTCCCAGCACCATTTATTAAATAGGGAATCCTTTCCCCATTTCTTGTTTCTCTCAGGTTTGTCAAAGATCAGATGGCTGTAGATGTGCGGTATTATTTCTGAGGACTCTGTTCTGTTCCATTGGTCTATATCTCTGTTTTGGTACCAGTACCATGCTGTTTTGGTTACTGTAGCCTTGTAGTATAGTTTGAAGTCAGGTAGCGTGACGCCTCCAGCTTTGTCCTTTTGACTTAGGATTGTCTTGGCAATGCGGGCTCTTTTTTGGTTCCATATGAACTTTAAAGCAGTTTTTTCCAATTCTGTGAAGAAACTCATTGGTAGCTTGATGGGGATGGCATTGAATCTATAAATAACCTTGGGGAGTATGGCCATTTTCACGATATTGATTCTTCCTATCCATGAGCATGGTATGTTCTTCCATTTGTTTGTGTCCTCTTTGATTTCACTGAGCAGTGGTTTGTAGTTCTCCTTGAAGAGGTCCTTTACATCCCTTGTAAGTTGGATTCCTAGGTATTTTATTCTCTTTGAAGCAATTGTGAATGGAAGTTCATTCCTGATTTGCCTCTCTGCTTGTCTGTTACTGGTGTATAAGAATGCTTGTGATTTTTGCACATTAATTTTGTATCCTGAGACTTTGCTGAAGTTGCTTATCAGCTTAAGGAGATTTTGGGCTGAGACGATGGGGTTTTCTAAATATACAATCATGTCATCTGCAAACAGGGACAATTTGACTTCTTCTTTTCCTAACTGGATACCCTTGATTTCTTTCTCTTGCCTGATTGCCCTAGCCAGAACTTCCAACACTATGTTGAATAGGAGTGGTAAGAGAGGGCATCCCTGTCTTGTGCCAGTTTTCAAAGGGAATTTTTCCAGTTTTTGCCCATTCAGTATGATATTAGCTGTGGGTTTGTCATAAATGGCTCTTATTATTTTGAGATACGTTCCATCAATACCGAATTTATTGAGCGTTTTTAGCATGAAGGGCTGTTGAATTTTGTCAAAAGCCTTTTCTGCATCTATTGAGACAATCATGTGGTTCTTGTCTTTGGTTCTGTTTATATGCTGGATTACGTTTATTGATTTGCGAATGTTGAACCAGCCTTGCATCCCAGGGATGAAGCCCACTTGATCATGGTGGATAAGCTTTTTGATGTGCTGCTGAATCCGGTTTGCCAGTATTTTATTGAGAATTTTTGCATCAATGTTCATCAGGGATATTGGTCTAAAATTCTCTTTTTTTGTTGTGTCTCTGCCAGGCTTTGGTATCAGGATGATGTTGGCCTCATAAAATGAGTTAGGGAGGATTCCCTCTTTTTCTATTGATTGGAATAGTTTCAGAAGGAATGGTACCAGCTCCTGCTTGTACCTCTGGTAGAATTCAGCTGTGAATCCATCTGGTCCTGGACTTTTTTTGGTGGGTAGGCTATTAATTGTTGCCTCAATTTCAGAGCCTGCTATTGGTCTATTCAGGGATTCAACTTCTTCCTGGTTTAGCCTTGGGAGAGTGTAAGTGTCCAGGAAATTATCCATTTCTTCTAGATTTTCTAGTTGATTTGCGTAGAGGCATTTATAGTATTCTCTGATGGTAGTTTGTATTTCTGTGGGGTCAGTGGTGATATCCCCTTTATCATTTTTTATTGCATCTATTTGATTCCTCTCTCTTTTCTTCTTTATTAGCCTTGCTAGCGGTCTGTCAATTTTGTTGATCTTTTCAAAAAACCAACTCCTGGATTCATTGATTTTTTGGAGGGTTTTTTGTGTCTCTATCGCCTTCAGTTCTGCTCTGATCTTAGTTATTTCTTGCCTTCTGCTAGCTTTTGAATGTGTTTGCTCTTGCCTCTCTAGTTCTTTTAATTGTGATGTTAGAGTGTCAATTTTAGATCTTTCCTGCTTTCTCTTGTGGGCATTTAGTGCTATAAATTTCCCTCTACACACTGCTTTAAATGTGTCCCAGAGATTCTGGTATGTTGTATCTTTGTTCTCATTGGTTTCAAAGAACATCTTTATTTCCGCTTTCATTTCGTTATGTACCCAGTAGTCATTCAGGAGCAGGTTGTTCAGTTTCCATGTAGTTGAGCGGTTTTGATTGAGTTTCTTAGTCCTGAGTTCTAGTTTGATTGCACTGTGGTCTGAGAGACAGTTTGTTATAATTTCTGTTCTTTTACATTTGCTGAGGAGTGCTTTACTTCCAATTATGTGGTCAATTTTGGAATAAGTGCGATGTGGTGCTGAGAAGAATGTATATTCTGTTGATTTGGGGTGGAGAGTTCTATAGATGTCTATTAGGTCCGCTTGGTGCAGAGATGAGTTCAATTCCTGGATATCCTTGTTAACTTTCTGTCTCGTTGATCTGTCTAATGTTGACAGCGAAGTGTTGAAGTCTCCCATTATTATTGTATGGGAGTCTAAGTCTCTTTGTAAGTCCCTAAGGACTTGCTTTATGAATCTGGGTGCTCCTGTATTGGGTGCATATATATTTAGGAGAGTTAGCTCTTCCTGTTGAATTGATCCCTTTACCATTATGTAATGGCCTTCTTTGTCTCTTTTGATCTTTGATGGTTTAAAGTCTGTTTTATCAGAGACAAGGATTGCAACCCCTGCTTTTTTTTGTTCTCCATTTGCTTGGTAGATCTTCCTCCATCCCTTTATTTTGAGCCTATGTATGTCTCTGCATGTGAGATGGGTCTCCTGAATACAGCAGACTGATGGGTCTTGACTCTTTATCCAGTTTGCCAGTCTGTGTCTTTTAATTGGAGCATTTAGTCCATTAACATTTAAGGTTAATATTGTTATGTGTGAACTTGATCCTGCCATTATGATATTAACTGGTTATTTTGCTCGTTAGTTGATGCAGTTTCTTCCTAGCCTCGATGGTCTTTACATTTTGGCATGTTTTTGCGATGGCTGGTACCGGTTGTTCCTTTCCATGTTTAGGGCTTCCTTCAGGGTCTCTTGTAAGGCAGGCCTGGTGGTGACAAAATCTCTAAGCATTTGCTTATCTGTAAAGGATTTTATTTCTCCTTCACTTATGAAACTTAGTTTGGCTGGATATGAAATTCTGGGTTTAAAATTCTTTTCTTTAAGAACGTTGAATATTGGCCCCCACTCTCTTCTGGCTTGTAGAGTTTCTGCCGAGAGATCTGCTGTTAGTCTGATGGGCTTCCCTTTGTGGGTAACCCGACCTTTCTCTCTGGCTGCCCTTAAGATTTTTTCCTTCATTTCAACTTTGGTGAATCTGGCAATTATGTGTCTTGGAGTTGCTCTTCTGGAGGAGTATCTTTGTGGCGTTCTCTGTATTTCCTGAATTTGAATGTTGGCCTGCCCTACTAGGTTGGGGAAGTTCTCCTGGATGATTTCCTGAAGAGTGTTTTCCAACTTGGTTCCATTTTCCCCCTCACTTTCAGGCACCCCAATCAGGCGTAGATTTGGTCTTTTTACGTAATCCCATACTTCTTGCAGGCTTTGCTCATTTCTTTTTCTTCTTTTTTCTTTTGGTTTCTCTTCTCGCTTCATTTCATTCATTTGATCTTCAATCGCTGATACTCTTTCTTCCAGTTGATCGAGTCGGTTACTGAAGCTTGTGCATTTGTCACGTATTTCTCGTGTCATGGTTTTCATCTCTGTCATTTCGTTTATGATCTTCTCTGCATTAATTAGTCTAGCTGTCAATTCTTCCACTCTTTTTTCAAGATTTTTAGTTTCTTTGCGCTGGGTACGTAATTCCTCCTTTAGCTCTGAGAAGTTTGATGGACTGAAGCCTTCTTCTCTCCTCTCGTCCAAGTCATTCTCTGACCAGCTTTGATCCGTTGCTGGCGATGGGCTGCGCTCCTTTGCAGGGGGAGATGCGCTCTTATTTTTTGAATTTCCAGCTTTTCTGCCCTGCTTCTTCCCCATCTTTGTGGTTTTATCTGTCTCTGGTCTTTGATGGTGGTGACGTACTGATGGGGTTTTGGTATAGGTGTCCTTCCTGTTTGATAGTTTTCCTTCTGACAGTCAGAAGGACTGTCTGTTGGTCTGTTGGAGATTGCTTGAGGTCCACTCCAGACCCTGTTTGCCTGGGTATCAGCAGCAGAGGTTGCCGAAGATAGAATATTGCTGAACAGCGAGTGTACCTGTCTGATTCTTCCTTTGGAAGTTTCCTCTCAGGGGTGTACTCCACCCTGTGAGGTGTGGGGTGTCAGACTGCCCCTAGTGGGGGATTTCTCCCAGCTAGGCTACTCAGGGGTCAGGGACACACCTGAGCAGGCAGTCTGTCCGTTCTCAGATCTCAACCTCCGCGTTGGGAGATCCACGGCTCTCCCCAAAGCTGTCAGACAGAGTCGTTCGCGTCTGCACAGGCTCCCGCTACTTCCCCTGTTGGTCTTCAGCTGTGCGCTGTCCCCAGAGGTGGAGACTACAGAGACAGGCAGGCTTTCTTGAGCTGCTGTGAGCTCCACCCAGTTCGAGCTTCCCAGCGGCTTTGTTTACCTACTTAAGCCTCAGGAATGGCGGGCGCCCCTCCCCCAGCCTCGCTGCTGCCTTGCGGATAGATCGCGGCAGACTGCTGTGTTAGCAGTGAGGGAGGCTTCGTGGGCGTGGGACCCTCCCGGCCAGGTGTGGGATATATTCTGGTGTGCCTGTATGCTTACAGCGCAGTATTGGGGTGGGAGTTACCCGATTTTCCAGGTGTTGTGTGTCTCAGTTCCCCTGGCTAGGAAAACGGATCCCCTTCCCCCTTGCGCTTCCAGGTGAGGCGATGCCTCGCCCTGCTTCAGCTCTCGCTGGTCAGGCTGCAGCAGCTGACCAGCACCGATTGTCCAGCACTCCCTAGTGAGATGACCCCAGTACCTCAGTTGAAAATGCAGAAATCACCGGTCTTCTGTGTCGCTCGCGCTGGGAGTTGGAGACTGGAGCTGTTCCTATTCGGCCATCTTGCTCCGCCCTGCAAGTTCATTTTAAATGACAATGAGTCTGTCCGTCCAGCCAGGATCCAAAACTGAATTGACCATCTCACTTCTCAATGACCAGCCTATCACCCACTAAAAAACAAACTAACAATAATAATATTTTGATACATCAAGGAAATTCCATTATCCAAGAGAGGTCCTGACAGTCCATAACTTGGTTTCTAGCCCTGTTGTTACAATAGAGACAGAAACACTAAGCCAAGACAATCTTTCCTAAAGAAAAAGAGGGTTGAGAAGCAGCTCAGATTGGGCCAATCTTTGAAGGAGACTTTTGATGATGTTCTATTATATTTGGACATGGGGACAATGTGATTAGTAATTTCCTTCCTTCATCTTGCTCATACCTCAGTTTGTTCATCTTTCAGCTTCGTATTAAAACAACATTCATACAGAAAAAGAATGCATAAAACATACGTGTAAAGCTTGATGAGTTTTCACAATGAGTTTTTTCATTTTAGTTTAATGGGGAAAGACAGTTGGTCTCTAGAGACAACATCAAGCTTCACGGAATCCTGTACTAGGCTGTGTGTGTGTGTGTGTGTGTGTACGTGTGTGTGTGCATGTGTGTGCCTGTGTGTGTGCACGCATGCATGTGCTCATGCACATGTGCACACTGGGATTAGAGAGCAAAATATTAAAGAAACAATTGAGTAACTATAGTAAACAACTGTATGTTTTAAAATAACTTAAAGAATGTAATTGGACTGTTTGCAACTCAATGGGTAAATGCTTGAGGGGATGGATACTCCATTCTTCATTATGTGCTTATTTCACATTGCATGCCTATATCAAAACACCTCAGGTACCCCATAAATATATATACCTACTGTATATACTATATACCCACGAAAAGTAAAAATAAAAAAATAAATTGCTACCTTTACTGAAAACATCCTACATGCTTTATAATCAAAACTTCATCTAATCTTCATAACAGCCCCTAAGGTAGCTAATATGACACCCGTTTTAGAGGAAATTTTATGGCTCAGAAAAGCAAAAGAATACCCGGATATTACATGGCTAGAACACAGTAGAACCAGAATTCAAACCCAATCCTGTCTGAGCACATCACCTCTATACCATCTCTGACATTGGGGACTTATGGTCTGGCAAGGAGAACAGGCAAAACCATGTAAAGAAGGATATATATCAATAGGAAAAATATACATGCATTAATCAATACTTTCGTATCAATCTTATTTTCCAGTTTTCAGATTCAAATTTCCAGCGACCTACTAAAAATTGCCACCTGGGAACAGGGAATTCTGTAGCCACCTCCAAATTAGCAAATCTAACATCATCATCCCTCCCACCTCCAACTATGCATGCGCACCTGGTCTACCCTCCTCCTATATCCCTTACCTCAATCAGTGTCGTAATTGTTCAAACAAGTATCTTCGTGACTCTCCCTCTTGCTTCACACATTCAACTCCTGCTAAGTCTACCTTCTAACTTCTTGCAAAATGGTTTCTGCCTCTCTCTTCCCACTGCTGTTGCCTTAGTTAAGGCCACCTGATAGTTCTCCCTACTCAAATCTCTTTGTTATACGGTCAGTGTAACCCTCCAATGCACACCTAATGATGTCACTCTCCTAAAGTAAAATGTCCCTCCTTTAGAATAAATTAAAATTCCTGAATGTCAAACCTTGCATGCCTGCAATTCAATTCTACTTTATATTCTTGCATCATCTTCTACCATTACACCCTTCTCACCAATGACTCTAAACTTTTCTCCATTCCCTAAACACACCTTTCTTTTTTCCAGTTCAACAAATGTTTACCAAGTACCCCTTTATTTGACTGTGTTGGGCATAGGGATGTAGAGCAAGGTTCTCAATCATGGTATGACTGACATTTTGGGTGGATCATTCTGTGTTATGGGGCCATCCTGTGCATTCTAAGATATTTAACAGCATCCTTGGCCTCTAACCACAAGATGCCAGGAGCACCTCCCTTCAAAGCTGTGACAACTCAAATATCTCTAGACATTGCCCAATGTCCCTCAGAGGGCAAATTCATCCCCAGTTGAGAAGAACTGCTGTAGAGTGAGAGATGCTCCCTATCCTCCAGGAACCCTCTGTTGGTTGGTCACAATGGGCATGTGCATCGTGCAATGCAGCATAGAGCAGAAGTCCCCAACCCCCAGGCCATGGACCAATACCAGTCCATGGCCTGTTACAAACCAGGCCCCACAGCAGGAGGTCAGTAGTGGGCAAGTGAGCACTGCTGCCTGACCTCCGCCTCCTGTCAGACCAGTGGCGGCATTAGATTCTCATAGGAACATGAACCCTGTTGTGAACTGCACATGTGAGGGATCTAGGTTGCGTGCTCCTTATGAGAATCTAATGCCTGATGATCTGAGGTAGAACAGTTTTATCCTGAAACCATCCCACACCTCACACTGCACCCACACTGGGTCTGTGGAAAAACTGTCTTCCACAAAACCGCTTCCTGGCGCCAAAAAGGTTGGGGACTGCTGGCATAGAGGATGCTGGGAATGATGGTTCTAGACAGGTCCACTCCGAGTTAGTATCATGACCCTTCTCCTTCCTTCTTTGAGACTTTGGACCATTAAATTAAACTCTCTGAGCCTTCAGTGACTCCTGTATAAAACATGGATTCGAATTTCAACTTCAAGATCTGCTGTGTGCATTATAGAACTGAATATGTATAGATACTTGACATACTAAGAAATTGAGAGGAGGTATTTTCCCACCCTTCACCCTGCACACCCTCCACATCCCCAGGAAGTAGCCCCAGAGTACTCTTTGTGCTTCTGCAGATGCTGTTTCTTCCCCTTCGGATCTGAGCCCCTCTCCCCTTTCCACCTGTTGATGACTCCTTTACAACTCAGCTTCAACGTCCACTCTGATACATTCACAGTGGCACAGAAGAAGAGTTGGTACCCTTTGTGGTTCCCACACACTTTGCTTACATCTCTCTTAACATATTTGACTACCTCTTCTTCTAGGTCAAGTTAGCAAACTTTCTGTTAAGGGCCAACAAGTAAACATTTTAGGTTTTCAGGGTACACAGTCTGTGTTACAACTATTCAGCTCAGCACTGGAGGGGAAAGCAGCCATGAACAAGAAATACATGGGGTGGTTGTGTTCCAGTAAAGTTTTATTTACAAAGCCACCATCTGGCTTTGTAAATGAAAGTCTGTCTTACTAACTTTTATAACTCCAGCCTCTTGTACAGTACCTGGCACATCATAGGTATGATTTAAATGATTAAGACAGCAATAGATCCACATTGATCACCACACCAGTATTAACAAAACACATAACTGTAAAAGTATTTTGAAAGTATGAGAATAAGGAGATGACTAAAGGAGTAAAACAACCCCTGATGCTAATTCAATAATTAAAGAATCATTATACACTTTCTTCTCTGGAGTAGAAAACCTTTATTCTCTGGAGCTGTGAGTCAAGGTTTAGATGTAGATACGGTGTTGCCAGAGGAAATACAGGATGCCTGAGTCTGACTATCAGAGAAATAATTGATATGGTTTTGGCATAAGTATGGCCCATGCAATCTTTGGGACATACTTAACCCTAAAAAAAAAATTATTGGTCGTTTATCTGAAATTCAAATTTAACTGAGTGTCTTTTACTTTTATTTGCTAAATCTGGCTACCTTGTATAGGTGCAGAGTGCTTTTGTTTTCTTCTCTCCACCTTCTTCTTGCAGAAGAGGCGTTTCGCCCCAGAAAAGATGAGAACCAGTCTGACCTGCTCATCCACCTTCCCGCCCCCCACCCCCCCCAGGAAGAGGGCCCCCTGAAAACCACATGGCAGTTCTGTTGGAACTGGAAATTTAATTAACAAAATGCTAACATGTAATTTCAGAGGAGGAGGGAAAAAAAGCGTTATCACCAAGTTAATAAGAGAACTATTTTAATTACGGCATTTAACAAGTTATGACCAGGCCACTGCATTCTCTAGGGAAGGATTCACATCATTCAAGAATCTTAGAGCAGGGAAGGGATGTAATGGAGTTGAGGTGGAAACGCCAATATGGCAATATCCTGCATGTCTCTGAGAGACATCTTTGAGTTCTCTGGCTCCGGCATTTAGAAGCCCCAAGGAGCTGTGTTCTTTCTCTCCCATGACTTAGAGAAGAAAACTAGCTGTCCCCATCTTCCGTGTAAAGTTCCAGCCAAACAGGACCTATGGAGACACACAAAACCCTAACCTGACATGCAGAGCTGGCCTTTGTCCCCACATCCTTTGGGGTGAAATGACTGGTTTTCTTTGGCACCACAGCTCCCTCTTTCTGGGCCTTCCTGCCGATTCATCAGTCCATGCTGACACCTCTGTCTCTTTCCCCCAGTGGACCAAACGGCAGAATGGACAACAGACCTTGACACAGGGTCAGGGAAAAGAGACCGTGGCCACATCTGAGAGTGATGGGGAGGCTGTGGCAAGTGGTGTCACAGGGTAGAAATAGCTCTTGTGGCAGAGTCAGATGGCCCTTTGCTTTTGCAAGCTAATCCCAAATCCTCCAGGGGCATCAGAGGGCCTGTCCTCGGTGACCGGGCAGGGGGCACTATTCTTTTTCCTAGCCTCAGGAGAATGAGGCTGGACCCAGGGAGTAGAAGGAATGTGGTGCCACAGCATTAAACTACCCAGGCCAGGATCAGGGGTGGCCTTGGCTTTCCCCAATCCTCATCCTGCTCTCATGACTCCCAGGCATTTTGTTCCCAAATAGAATGGGGCTTCCAAAGGGGAAAGGGTGGGCGAAGAGCTGGAAACTCAGCCTGTGAAAGTGGCCATACAGGAGTGGAAGGCACGGGGAGACTGCCAAAAAGGAGGGAGACAGGGTGCAGAAACTGCCCCTAGGGATTTGTCTTCCCCTTCCAGTCACCAAAGAAGGAGACTCTCCAAACCCTAATCTGAGTGGACAGTGAGTGGAAGTAAGGAGCAAGGCCTGGCTTTTGGGTAGAAGAGCCTCAGGCAATCACAGTGTCATTTGGGGAGGGAAACTAAGAGAAGACAGAGAGAAACTACAAGTGATCTAAATGCAATATAGCTCAGTCCAATAAAAATATGCCTCATTAAAATAGATTTAATAGACCAAACTGCTTACATGACTTCCTATACTCTGGGCACTAAATTCTCACTGTGAAGACCATGTACAGTTTGCTCCATCCTTTTCTTTCCTTCTTCCTCGTCCTTTCTGGAACACATCAGGTTGAAAGCCATTAGTGTAGCTGTCCACACTAGAAGGCAGGGATGAGTCACAGTGACCCAAGGTCGGGTGTCAGGCCCAAAGGGTGAGGAAGGTGTCTACACCTGGGGAAGGGCCCAGCATGGGTAGTGGAGCCTGTGCAGGATGAAGAGACATCCAGGTGGAGCAGAAGGTGACCACAGTGATGAGGGATTGGGTTATCTGCAGGAGGATTAACTAAATAAGTAAATGGACTAAAGATAACAAAAGCCAAATTCCTCACTGTGGGGAAAGGAGTACCACCTATAGGAAGGGAGAAAACTAGAAAGAACCCCAGGTGCTGAACTGAAAATGAAGATAATAATGGAAACGTGAGCTTTTCAATACACATAGATAAATACAGAAATAAATATAGATGTAAATGTTAGTACAGGTATGTTCATGTGTGTGTGTGTGTGTGTTTGTGTGTGTGGCATACATTTCCACATATATCTATGCACATGATTCTGCTGAGAGGGCCTGGGAGCGGCAACATCCCAACAGCAACGAGCACACTTAGTTCCCAGATCTGTTCCTACGTGTTATTCTCCACTAAATGGAACCAAGGCTCCTTGGAGAAATGGCCGATTTCAGGTATGGGACAGGGAAAGTACAAGAAGAACCTGATCCATTGTTCCATAAATCAAGGAGGTGCTCAGAAATGATGAGGACAGGCTGGGCACTGTGGTTCACGCCTGTAATCTCAGCACTTTGGGAGGCCGACATGGGCAGATCACCTGAGGTTGGGAGTTCGAGATCAGCCTGACCAACATGGAGAAACTCTGTCTCTACTCAAAATACAAAATTAGCTGGGCATGGTGGCACATGCCTATAATCCCAGCTACTCGGGAGGCAGAGATAGGAGAATCACTTGAGCCTGGGAGGCAGAGGTTGCAGTGAGCCAAGATCGTGCCATTGCACTCCAGCCTGGGTGACAGAGCAAAACTCCATCTCAAAAAAAATAAAAAAATGAAAAAAAGGAAATGATGAGGACATGTCGAAAAAGTCACAAAAGTCAGCTTGGAGGAGGTTCCACTTGCCAATCTGGGATAATCTGAGCAACAAAATGAATAATGAAGTAATGGCATATAGATAATGAAGAAAAAAGGAATCTTCAAGTCCACATATTGATATAAATTAATTGAAAATTGTATGAGAAACAGAACACTTTCATAGTCTCAAAATACCTCTCCACCAAAAGAAAAATGTTGATTAATGACCCAGGGGAAAGGGATAACTTTATGAGGGAGGACTCAGACAGGCCCACCTTGCGTACCATGTGCCAGCATCTAACAAGGACACAGCATCATGTTACATCCCTGCCAAAGATGCATCCCCTAAATCTAATAATTAGGGATCATCAGACAAACTGAAATTGAGAGATATCCTAAGAATAATTGGCCTACAGCCTTTAAAACTGTCAATGCCATGAAAGTCAAGGAAAGTCTGAGAAACTGTTATGGTTCAAATAAAACATGATGAATAAATGACAACTGGATCTTTTGGCTACAAGAGACATTATTGGAACAATGGGTGAAGGAGATTGAGCTCTGAATATTAAGTGGCAATAAGTTATCAATGATAATTTCCAGGTTGTGATGGCTGCATTATAGCCACGTAGGATGGAGCTATGTTGCCATGTAGGAAGCTATGCCATTTGTAGAATTACACAGGAACATTTTTGCAGGGATGCAGGATCACATGGCCTACTCACTCTCAAACAGCTCATGAAAAAAATTTCCTTGCACCATGTTTGCAATTTTTCTGGAAGTTTGAAGTTGTTTCAAAATAAAAACCTAAAAAGTAAAAAAGACTTGGTAGGTGGACATGATGAAGATACCCAAATCCAATAGTAGCCAAAGGGGAACTGAATCTTGGAATTCTCTCAAGATAAGAAGGTTGATTATAGTTGGCTGGACCCAAAGTTGAATTGAGAATTCCAGACTCACTGTACAACTTCATGTCAATGAGGCATAGAGGAGATACTGAAGGTTCCAAAGATGATGTCCTGTTTCTTCTCCCCAAAAAGCTTGTGACAACTGATAATCAATAAAGTGAAACCACTTGTCTTGGTACTGGTTCAGTGCAGATGGACCTTTCCTCCTGGGCACCATGCTTATGCCTTAATTTTTGCAGGTGATTCCTGGGGACGACTTTGCTGCTTTGCTTCCCTCCAATGTGCTCCTCCAAGTCAGGGTGCACCTGCGGGTGCTGCAGCTCCCTGTCTCCGCCACCTGCATACTTCCTGCTCCTCTCTGTAGAACCCAATGACCTTCAGCCCACTGGGCAACAACAAAGACTGAGCAGGGAGAGTTCCTTTCTTCTGAGAGAATGAATTGAAAATGCAGCTCTCATTTGTCCAATATTAACAGGACAATTGCTTCTCCTAGGAGCTGTTGCTTAGACACCTCTCAGGTCTTCCTATCTAATCACTTTATGCCAACTATTTTGGGTCACCACAGAGAAAATAAAGGGGAGATCCAGCAGCTACGGGATGGAATGGCTCTTCCCAGGCAGTCAGCCCCATGTCAGGATACTGTGTTTGAGGAATGGAAGTTACTTTCTGCAGCTCCATGAAATACAGATGTACACACACCAGAATCACAAACCCTCCTGAGTGTCTTACCTAAGAATATATGCATCCAAATCACATTCTTCCCTGATGAATAGTTAATAAAGTTTCAGAACACACCAAGGCCATCCCCCATCCCCACCTCCCAGTTTAGGTTGGAGAGACAGCAGATCCCACATAAAAAAGAAGGGGAAAATGCCCAGTGGACCAGTTCAGGTGTCTTTCTTCATAAAACTCTCCAGTAGAGGGAAGAATGCAAACTATGCTTCTTAAACCCCGGCCTTCCACAGCTGCTTCCACAGCAGCAGGCAGGTCAGCAAGGTACTCAGATCGTGTGACACAGCCCTGGCACCTGGCTCCATGTGGCACCCTGACAAATCAAACAACAAACTGCCAGGCCCATTCTCTGCCACCTGCACTGCTGGGAATCCAACGCTCATGTGAAATGCTTGAGTTTGTTTAGCAGTGGGGAAAGCAACCCAAGGGTCCCAGTTTATTTTATAGTTTAGCCCTCAGAAATGGGTGCTGCCACCAGCCTCATAAGGTGTTGCCCTATCTAGGAGTATGATTCAGATAATCCAACCAAGGGACAGAAATGAAGCCCAGGCTCACACAGAATGATAAGCTCAGTTAGGATGTTTCTGTGCATTTTTTTTTTAAATTGGGAAAAAATGACTTTTAAAAACCAGGGCAAGAAGTCTTAAGGTAGGTGGTTCCAGGGTGAATTAATTTATTAAATAGCAGCTCAAATGTGTTAGGGCTCTGGGCCATGGTTCCTGAAATTCTCTTCACTTTTCCTCATGGCCGCTATAGCTCCAAACATCAAGTCCTGTATCCAGCACCTATCGTCTGTTAAGGGGTGTGCAAGGATGGGTCAAACAGATGGGACCCCCACTTTGGCGCAGCTTATAGTCTATTATTAGTCCAGAGGCTGCTCTGGAACTCTTCCATCCATCTACAGTGGCTCCAGCTCCTTTTATTTCTTTTTGCATAAAGCAGTTTAGAACAAATCAATCTATACTCACATAATTTTTGACTCGGGTAGTTTTAAAGCTGGCACACCCAGAATTTCTTTTTTCTGATATTCTGGCTTTCTCAAATCCTTGAAGGGGTTTTGTTTTTGTTTGAGTTTGAGATGGAGGCTTGCTCTGTCGCCCAGGCTGGAGTGCAGTGGCGCAATGTTGGCTCACTGCAACCTCCGCCTCCCAGGTTCAAGCGATTCTCGTGCCTCAGCCTCTGAATAGCTGGGATTACAGGCATGTGCCACCACATCCGGCTAATTTTTGTATTTTTAGTAGACATGGAGTTTCAGCATGTTTGCCAGGCTGGTCTCAAACTTCTGACCTCAAATGATCTGCCCACCTCAGCCTCCCAAAGTGTTGGGATTACTGGTGTGAGCCACCGTTCCCAGCCTGAATGAGTTTTATTGAATAATTAAAATATGTCACAAGTAGAAAACAACTAGAGCAGTACCTGGAACATGATGAGTGTTAAAAAAAAAAAAAAAAAAAAAAGTCTTTCCTGTCCTCATTCTTGATACTCAAGGTTCCTGGTCACCACCACCACTACCCATTTCAGGAAAGACGTTCTCACCACTGTGTTCTGAACCAACCTGCTGCCTAGTGACAGGACGGGTTAGGATTTATGGATGCCCTGCTCTCCTCCACCTCAGTTCACCCACATGGGCATCTGAGCTACACGGCTTGCACTAGGTCCCACTTACAAAATCAATGGCAGGTTAATTTTGTACCAAGCAGAAAGCTGTTCCACAGCTTCAGAAGATACTTTTTAATTAGTTCAGCATCTCAGAGATACATGCCCTGGGACATGGGTAGATGGATACATTTATGGATGGGGGTCAAGAAGGAATCTCTCTTTAATTGATCCGTTCCTATATATCAGTTACCAGGCCACATGTAATCACATTTCATCTTCCTCCCAACCAAACAAAGGACGTATTATTTCTTTCCATTTGCACATGAAGATTCAGAGAGATTCAAAGATTTACTTGACACTACATAGCTAGTGGTAAAGCCAAGATTAAACCTGGGTGTTTTGGGCCCTGATCTTTTTTATTTTTACCATCTCTGTTGCATTTATCACAGGGAGCCATGAACAAGAGACAAGGGCTTAGTGTGAAGCATTCCTGCCACAGTTATGCAAAAGCCTCAAAGCACCCACTTTAGAGTGGTGGGAAAAAGAGTTTCATCTATTCATTCAACAAATACACTTGCCATGTGCTAAGAACTGGAAGAGTTTAGAGGATTCTACAATCAAGACACAGAAGAATTTCAATCTTTAAGGACGTCACATCTAGGTAGGAGTCAGGTTGGTGGGAGGTAAATGCACAAGTAGTTCATTAGTTTAAAAATAATAAAAGTAGAAAAATAAACAATCAATGGTGTCTTCTTCTTCTTCCTTTTTTTTTTTTTTTTTTTTTTTTTTTTTTTTGAGATGGAGTCTTGCTCTGTCACCCAGGCTGGAGTGCAGTGGCGCAATCTCAGTTCACTGCAAGCTCTGCCTCCCCGGTTCACACTATTCTCCTGCCTCAGCCTCCCAGGGAGCTGGCACTACAGGCACTTGCCACCAAGCCTGGCTAATTGTTTTTTTGTTTTGGTTTGGTTTGGGTTTTTTTTTGCATTTTTAGTAAAGACCGGGTTTCACCATGTTAGCCAGGATGGTCTCGATCTCCTGACCTTGTGATCCGCCCGCCTCAGACTCCCAAGGTGCTGGGATTACAGGCGTGAGCCACTGCGCCTGGCCCAGTGGTGTCTACTTCTGAAATGAAAAATACAGCGGGTTTTTTTTTTTGCATTTTTGGTAAGAGAAAGACCTTTCCAAGCGAAAGGTATTGTTATGGAACTGTTAAATCTACATAAATAGCAACAGAGTCCGATGAAAGAAAGAAGTACTGATTTGATACTGCTTGTTGCTGTGCAGGAATAACATTCCCTCCTGATTTTCACACATTCTGCCAAGTGGGAAAATTCCCCTCCACCTTCCTGTATCAAATCTAAATGCCAAATCTCCAGAGGGCACGCAACAGGGAGGCCCATGCTGATCGGGCTCTGCTGTAATAGGTTACATGCAGGAAAGCAGCCAAGGGGAAGGAAGAGGGAGATGAAGTGACAGAGGTCAGCACTTTGGTGGTGTCATTTTGGGCAAGTCATTGACACTCTTCTTGTCGAAGTTTCCACTTCTCTGTATACTGAAAATAACTCACTTCGCCCCTTCACTGTTAAAATAAGCCGAGTTCCACCAGTTCAGGCCTAGCAGAACTTGGTAATAAAACAAAGAGGAACGGACCCTCCCTGCCCTTCATCTGCTTTGCCTAGGAGACCGTGTTTATCAAGAATTCTACCTTGAGAATTGGGTTAGTCTTCATCCCTAAAATAAGTGTTATCTCTTTGAGCTCTTGGGTTCTTCCATCTCACACTTGCTGCCTCACAGTTTCTTTAGAAACCAACCTCTGCAACCATCCTAGAAGGGGTCAGTGTCCAATGAACACTAAAACTTTCTGGTTCCTTGACCGTTACTTGAATACGTTTCACTGGCTATGTTCTTCCCAACTCACTCTCATGACACGTCTTGGATTTTTCATCACCCAAAATAGTCCTACCTCTGACCTTTTAAAACCTGAAGTCTCTGACACAATGTCCTGTCTTTCCAGCTTTTTCTCTTTGCCCATTCTCTCACCTCATCATCATCTCCACACTCTGGACCCCTCCCTTTTGTTTCAGTTTGCCACCTCACTCCTAGGGCCATTTTCTTCCCAACCAAGCCCATTTGACCATGGTCATTCTTATGCCAGTAACTCCAACAGTGCTTCCCATCATTCCACTTCCAACCGCACCTACGGACCAGGCCAACAAAAGGTCTGCTTCCCTCCCACATGAGAGTGACCACATACCGCTAGTCTGCTCACAGCCACTTTCAGACAAACCTCTCACAGTGCTCAGCAATCCTGCAATTTTCTAATCAGCTCCATCCTTCATTCTTCTCAGTGGCAATGCCAAATTTTTAAGCCCCTTCTGCCATCATTCCTGATACAAATGACCTTGTTTTCTCTTTCACTGAAAAAAGAAAAAAGATAGAGGCAATCAGATGTAAATGTCCTCATTTAGTGCCCAACCCTACCTGCAGTCTTGCCTTTTTCCTGAGGTCTCTAACACAAATTGTACCTTCCCTTGTATCCAAGATTAATCCATGCACTCTTGCTCATTTCTTCCAAAACATCTTGCACACGATTGATCCCAATATGTCTTGCATATTTTTCTCTTTCCCCATTGGCTTCTTTCTCTCATTCTATTAACATCCTCAACTGTTTTCTACCTTAAGAGTCTATTCACTTTCCATGTCCTCTAAATAATATTATCTTTCTCTCTTCATTCACACTAACTTATTTCTCTTAAGTGTTGCCTACATTTAAGGTATCTTTATTGTTTGCTTGTTTTCTTTTGAAACAGGGTCTCACTCTGTTGCACAGGCTGGAGTGCAATGGCACAATCTCACTACAGCCTCAACTTCCTGGGTTCAAGTGATCCTCCCACCTCAGCCTCCTGAGTAGCTAGGACTACAGGTGCACACCAACACACCTGGAGAACTTTTTTATTTTTTGTAGAGACGGGGTTTCACCATGTTGGCCAGCATGGTCTTGAACTCCTGAGCTCAAGGTAACCACTGCCTTGGGCTCCTAAAGTGCTGGGATTACAGGTGTGAGTCACCGCACCGTGGCAAGGTATCTTTTTTCTCATCTCTCAATGATCCTTCAGCTCACTGGATTTGTTTCCTCCTTCTCTTTCCTAACATAGCTCTCACCAAGTTACACATGACCTACTAGTTCCCAAACACAAGGTTGTTTTTTCAATCGTCTTATTTGTTCTATGTTTACCCTATTACCTACAATATCCTTCTTTAAATGTTCTCCTACTTCCATTTCAGACACTCCCCATTGTTTCTACTCCTCTTGCTTCTCCTCTGATTGCTCCTCCTTTGATGAACTTCTCTTTCTCTATCCATCTCTCAAATTTTGGTGTTTCCCAAGGCTCTGTTTTCTAACCACTCTACATCATTTCCCATAGGCATCTCAACCATGCAGAGGCTTTAACCTCCATCCACATGCTAATGACTTCTCAGTGACAGGCCTATCCCAGACTACCCTCATGGGTTCCATATTCATAGACCCAGCTACCTGCTAAACATTTTCACGTGGACCTCACATGGGCATTGCAGACTTAGCATGTCAAAACTTCTAACCATTTTACTTTTCCCAGCTGCTTGCTTTCTTGATCTCCCTGTCTGTGAGACTAGAACCACCAATAGCCTTTTGCCCAAGTCAGAAAACCAAGAGCCACCCCAAATGCTCCCCTTCCTTACACTCACATATAATTAAAAATTGTCTAGTTGACCTCAACCTCCCCAAATCTCTTGTCAATTGCCCCCTCTCCATCACCATTGTATAACACTGCTGTCAGTTTCCTAGCCCAGAATTTTGCAAATGCTCCCAACTGGTCTTCCTGGCTCCAGCCTAAGTCCCCTACAATGCATCCCCTGCATGATACCAAAGTCATCTTTCTAACATGTAAATATGGTCATCCCATTCCCATGTACTTAAGATTATTTTTTGGCTCCTTACTGCTGATAGGATAAAAAGCACCCTTCTTTGCATGGCATATAAGACTGTTTGTGATCTGGCACCTTCATTCCTATGTAGCCTCATTTCTCATCATGGTTTCCATTGTCTCTGACGCTTCATATCTATAATTACTCACCATCCTGGAATAGCCTGTGTTCTGACAGCCTCAGTGCCTTAATGTGTGGGTTTTCATCTGTCTGACATAGCTTATCTCTAATTCCCACTTCCCTCCCTATGTCTCCTTGCCTATCTTGGGAGTCTCAGTTCAAGCATCTCACCTCCTGAGAAGTCTCCCGTGACCACACTGGAAAATTTTGGAGCTCCTCGTCGTTCTGTCTTCATCTATCACTATGCATCAAACAAAACTCTATTAAAGGGTGTTCATCTTCCCCTCTCTTTTCCCCAAGGGAGGAACCTATGTTCTTTCACTTTGTCTTCCAAGGGTCTAGACTCAGGTATAGTGAGTGCTCATAAAGTTGTGTTGAATGAATGCATGAATAAATGAAATAAAAAAAGAAACACCACTCCTAGTCTTTTATTATATTGTTTTTTGAGCCAAGGCCTCACTCTGTTGTCCAGGCTAGAGTACAGTGATTTGTGATCACAGCTCTCTGCATCCTCAATGCAGTGAGCTGAGTAGCTGGGACCCCAACCTCCCAAGCAGCTGGAACTACAGGTGTGTGCCACCATGCCCGGATAATATTTTTATCTTTTGTAGAGGTGGGGTCTTGCCATGTCATCCAGGTTGTTCTCAAACTCCTGGACTTCAGGGATCATCCTGCATCAGCATCCCAAAGTACTGGAGATTATAGCCACCATGCCTGGCCACTCCTAGTCTTTAATCTTAAGCATACATCACTTAAAACAAATGTACCAGTAAAAGGAAAGAAAAAAGAACAACATAAATAAATGCAACCAGGTCCAAATATGAGGGTTTTTATCTAGGAAAGTTATTCTACATATTGGATTATATAACTAAAATGGATGTCTGTAAGTATTAATTTTAATGGCAAAAACCACAACTATTTTGCAACAACCTAATAGAAGACCATTGAGTATACATAAGTTCCTATTAGAGTGCAGGATTGCTGATATCAAATCATCCTCCACATCCAAGTTCTAGAAGCATTCACTGTGTACTAAGCCTCCTAGACCTCTGACCCCATTCTCCCACCACCAAAGGAATGAAGGCCTCCCCTTTGGGCATCTGGTCACTGAACTGTGGTTCCTGGAGCAGATGCATCTATACCCCAGAGATCAGACGAGCCACTTGTGCCTTTAGTTTCTGCTCCACGGACTCTTTCCGCCATGACTTCATATTTCCTACCACTGATGCTCTCTGTTGGTCTTGGCAGCAATCAGCAAATGCCTCAGTCCACTGTAGATGGGAGTTGGGGGCCAGGGTGACCTGTTCAGCCTCTCCTGCCCACAGCTTCTTGGGTTTGTGACTTAGCAACAAGCCAAGCCTGGGCTGGGAAGATAAGGGTACACACAAGCAACCAGCCAGGGAGGGCTGCTCCCTGACTCCAGTCTAGTTTTCCAGCTTCGGAGATACATTGCTTTCTTTGGGCCTCCAGAGAAGCAAAGTTCATGGGAACAAATCCAGGTTGAAGAGGATGATGAGAGAGATATGGCTTCAAGAAAATTTTTTATCATGCTGCTGCTTATTATTGAGCAAGAGTTCCCAAAATGTTTTAACCATGTAATAGAATTTGGGGTGGTTTGCAGTTACAGAACACTGTAATGGATGACTTCATGGACAGCATCCTCTCACAATCTAACCCTCTCCGCACCCCTTATCCTATCGCTCCCCACCTTCCCATGCCCACCAAGGCATCCCAGCATTCAAAAATACAGGATCAGGCTTCTTCCATTTCCTTCTCGAGATGTGTATCAAACTATTGTGTGAGGATAGCCAGACAAGTGCTACATTCTTGGAGAATTCTTTCAAATGATCAAACTTGAAACTAGATTTTTCATCTTTCCCCAAACTCAACAGTGCATGTTCATATGCTATGCAAACTGACGCAGACCTACTGATCCAGATCCTAAAAAAAAAAAAGTCAGTCCAGGACTGAGAAAATGTTTCTGGCTTTTTCCTTTGTTCTTAAGCAAATATCATCATGTGTTGTTGGTAAGCAAGCCAACAGCAGCGAATTTTATTATGACCTGTGAAGATTTTGTTCAGCAAAATAAAAACCCAAAAGCTAATTTATTGAATATTGACAATATACTAGGCACTGTATTAGGCACTTTACATGAGTTGTGTCATTTAATGCTCACGGTGGATCTTTCCATTTGTTGATAAGGAAACAAAGAGAGAAAAGGAAACTTGCCCACTCTGCCTTCGACTATCCCCAAGCTTACCCCAAAGAAGGGAAGCATGGACCTCCCAAAGCTTTTCCCAGCAGTGGCCTTGAGTGCTCTTCGCTTCTTCCGAACCAGGTCCCCTCCCAATCATTACCCAGCTGCAAACTCATCCACAGTGTCTTTCGGTTCCTATCCTACCTCTGGATCTCTGGATATGACCTCCCCAGAGCTTGATTCATGACTCTCCTTAAGAACCTCTGACTTGCCTTTGCTCCAAGGCTCTTCTAGCCAGCTCCAGAGTCCTCAAAACCAACTTCTCACCCAGACGGAGGGATTGATTTGGCCACTACAGCAAAGGGCTCCTGGGAATAATTTCAGCCAACATATCAGGAATGTCACAATCACCTCCCTACAGTCAGCACTGCCAACACGTGAGTGGTGTCAAACAAGGAAGGAAGGACAGAAAGGAAACCTTGAGAGGAGCGGAGACACGCATGCCACAATGTCCAAGCAAAGCTACCATGTGGCCCACTTATGTTGCATCCATCCTGATTTTGGTCCTTCTTCTAATCCTTCAAAGAATGGGGTAATACCCTGGCAAGGAAGATGGTCCCTTCTTACCCAGAGTTTCTGGGAGCATTAGCTCATCAGAACCTCCTTGTACCCCTGCCACAAGATGAGCTTGCACAGAATGAGCTAAAGGGAAGGAGTGGCTGAATCAGAAGCTCATGCCAGACCATCTCACCAGTTTGAACAGATCTCCCTCTTGCTGCTTAGACCGTAGATCTTAAGAAAAATAACCTCCACTGACATGGCTGCAGCTTCCCCTGAGCTTGCCTTTTAATCCTGGGCCTTTCCCTCATCCCACCGTCTTCCTCCCGCAACCCATTCTCTAGGCTGTTCTCCCTTTCCTGGTCCTGTTCACTAGTCCTTGTCCCCTGAAGGAGAAAAAAAGGGTTAAAACATTTCCAGGACTGGAGAAGTCAGGCCACAGAGATGCAGGTGCTAACAGGGAAAGTGTGGGTTGGAATCTAGAATGATCTGTCACAGTTCCAAGAGCTTCTTTGGATAAGGAGTGATTGTAGATTTTGCTAAATGTCTCTAGGTGAAAATTGCATAAATCTAGAAACTGTGAAACTCAACGGAAATTTAAATAAATGAGTTAATATATAGAGAGTGCTTGGGACAATGCCTGGCATGTAGTGAGCTATATGGACACTTAGAAATGACTAACAGTTTGGGGAAATACACATTTCAACATCATAGCAGTCTATAGGTTCCAGAGTCCTTACAAATGGTGATCTGACCTGGGATCTCTGCATTCTAAGTCACTACTCTCTTTGCTACCAGTCCTGAGATTTGCTCTTTCCTCCATCTTATTTCAGTCTTCCTCCTCTCTCTCCCTAAGAATCTGAGAGTTTGTGTACATATCTAAAGATGTCTCTCTTTGGTTCTCAGCACCATGCCTTAGTCTGAAATCCAGTAAAAACCCTGATTTCCCTAAACCTTGTGTTGGTGTGGTTTATGTGGTATCTTTCCTATCTCCTTGGCAGTGATTGCATTGGCTTCATAATAATAACCATTTAGAATCAAGCTGTAATTATAGGAAGGCACTGGAAAGCTCATGCAAGAATAAGCTTTCCTCTCCCAGACACACTGGCAAGGGTTCTGGTTGGATTTTTCAGCTATGATTCTCTCTGGAAATCTCGTGGAAAAAGTTTAGAATTATGGAGGGAGGTGAGACCCCAGTGGTCTTAACTTCAGAACCATCCCCTCATGTGCCCATTGCTGTTTGATGCTGCCAGCCAAAAAATGCAGAAGTCTTCACTCCCGACAGAGCAAACGATACTTAGTGTCCTTCAAAATTACAATTCAAAGAGGATCCAGGGAAAAGAAGCAAGTATTTTCTCTTTCTCTTTCTCTTTTCTAAGGCTTCAAGGCGGAAGGGAGGAACATGGCTGAGAGAGAAAGAAAGTGCCTCCACCTAAGTGTGCAAGACCCCAGTAGGCAGCTGACCTCCCAGCTTTACCGATTGCTTCAGGATCATGCCCAGTCCTGGCTGCACTCGGCTGTGGCTGACATTCTTCCCAAGTCCCTCATGTTTGCCAGGAGAGGGGAGTGACAGATGCCGCTCTTCTGAGACATGATGAAAGATATGAGTCAGAAGAAGTGGGAGGAAAATTGGCATCAGGTTCAGGACCCAGAATGCCAGCAACTGAATGGGGCTGAAGGAAGAGGAGGGGGAGCTCTAAGGGAAAAATTATGACCATCTCCAGCTTCTTTCTTCCTACTGAGATATTTCCAAAATATGCCAGATACAGAGTGGTCAAGTCCAGGGCCACTCTGAGAACCAAAGAGCCCTCTGCAGAGGTGGTTTGAGCTTCCCCTGTGCCAGGTTCTGTTCCGGAAGCTGGGCTGACAAATGGGCCAGGGTAGGTGGTGTGGGGATGATGAGGCAAGGGTGATGATCTGGTTTTGATGTGGTCACACCACATGCTATCAGAGTTGCAGGAAGTCTCAGGAACCGCTGGTTTGCAGATAAGCAAGCCAGGACTCAGAGAGGGCACAGGGTTTGTCTAAGGCACAGATACAGCTCCCTGGTTGGCTGGCAAGACGCCGGTTTGTTTGGCTTTCAGAACACATGCAAGGACAGTTCAGAAGATCTGGTGCATGAGCCCATCAGAGAACAACTCTCAAGTGGGGATGCTGACAACAAGTTGTCACCTGTGGGCCATGCAATGGACGCAGAGGTGGCCATCGTGACAATCTCAGTACACCTACCTTACTGTCCTGTTTCACTTAGGGTCTAGGATCTGTGATTAACAAGCCCTCATTCCTAAAATATCAAAGAAATCCAAGCAATTGTTCAAACACAAATCTGTGATGGAAAGTTGTTTTTGTTTTTTTTTTTTTTGAGATGGAATCTCACTCTGCCACCAGGCTGGGGTGCAGTGGCACGATCTCAGCTCACTGTAACCGCCTCCCGGGTTCAAGCGATTCCCCTGCCTTAGCCTCCCGAGTAGCCGGGATTACAGGCATGTGCCACCACGCCTGGCTAATTTTTATATTTTTAGTAGAGACAGGGTTTCACCATGTTGGCCAAGATGGTCTCGATCTCCTGACCTCGTGATCCACCTGCCTCAGCCTCCCAAAGTGCTGGGATTACAGGCGTGAGCCACCACGCCTGTCCAGAAAGTTTTTAAGTCATGTATTATGAGGCTTGTGACTCTTTTAGCTCCTTTTCAGTGACAGGGAAAGGGACCCACGGTTGATTTAAGTACTATATCATCTACCTAAGAGACTTAATAAAAACAAACAAGCAATATCTATCGTAGCAGGAATTCTGCTCAATCCAGTCAGTGTTTACCTGATTCGTTAATTTCACAAAAAGAAATGTCTTCTCCCTGACATTTCTTTTTATCAGTTTCACTTTTTCACAAGTTTCTGCTTTCTGTTCAATTTTGTGAGAATAAAAGAAAATCAGCAAAGAGCCCCAATCCTAGGAGAGTGTTCTCTAAGTGTGGCACACGGAGTTCCATAACCACAGTCCCCGGAAGTTTGGGTTTAAAGATGCACATTCTAGGGCCCTACCCCTGGCCCACGAATTCAGAACCTCTAAGGGCAGAGTCGGGGTGTCTGCATTTTAACAAGTTCCCCTGTGTAATTATTGCACACCGCAGTTTGATTTTTAAAATGCCTCTTCTGTGCCTGTAGCAGGAAAAAATCTCTCGGAAAAAAAAAATCATGCCAGCAAGATCACTGTGCCCTCGAAGTTTATAATTTAAGCTGGATAGAACTAGACACAAACAATGATACAGACAACAGGTCAAGGGCAGGAGTGTGGAGTCAACACTTCCCCTTTCAGAGCAATCATCAGCTCTGAAAACATGTGTCCATTGTCGCTTTTCCCTCCTAGGCTGTGAGCTCTCTAGTGACAAGTGGCAGACTTATTCATGTCATCTCCCCAGCACCTTGCCCTTCACTGTTTCCTGGCACAGAGTACGTATTTAACACATTCGTGCTGAACAGGTGAATTAGGCTTGTCCCAGGGAAGACACAAGGAAAGACCCAAGCGAAGATTTCCCAAATCGTGCCCAAGTTCTTTATTCCTCCCCTACATTTCAACGCGCACATTTCCCCGTGGGCCACATGCCTAACGCTCCAGGCTGGGAAACTGCAGGGCAAAACTCATATGAGGCTTGGACACTACCCGTTGGCTGCCAAGGAGAAAGGAACCCCAGAGAATGTCTTTTTTTTTTTTTTTTTTTTTTGGTTGTTTTCACCTTATGGAAACCAGGAACAGTCTGTTTCCAAAAGTCACAGCTCTAGAGAGCCCTGCTTGATTGGGGTGGTGGCGCTAGCATTGCTCAGTCTCCAGGATACCAAAGCTAAGCAGCTAAACAGACACCAGGGTCTCAGAGAAGGAGGAACTCACAGGAAAATGCACGTGTCTGTTGGGGACGGGCCTCCCATGCCCTTGGGGACAGAGTGGGTGAAATAACTATCACCTGGGGACCTGCAGAGATCTGTGGCCCCCAACGTTGGCCCGAAGTTTCAGAGTGTCCTAAATAACATCCTTTGAAACTCGTTTCTTTGGCTTATTTCCTATTCTTTTAAGTTGAAAATGCTCCTGGAATTGTTTTAACCCTGATTCACGCTAGGATACAAATTCCTTAAACTGCATTTGTTTGCCAGGGCTGCTGTAACTAAGTATCACAGACGAGGTGGCTGAAGCAACAGACATTTTTCATCTCATGGTTCTGGAGGCCGAAGTCCAAAATCAAAGCATCCACAGGGTTGGTTCCTTCTGAAGGTTTGGAGGGAAGAATCTGTCCCCGGCCTCTCTCCTGGCATCTTTTCCCTGCGTCTCTTCACATCGTCTTCCTTCTATGCGAGTCTCCATGTCCAAATTTTCCCATTGTGGGCCAGGCATGGTGGCTCACGCCTGTAATCTCAGCATTTGGGGAGGCCGAGGTGGGTGGCTCACAAGGTCAGGAGTTCGAGACCAGCGCCAACATGGTGAAACCCTATCTCTACTAAAAATACAAAAATTAGCTGGGCATGGTGGTGCACACCTGTAATCACGGCTACTCAGGAGGCTGAGGCAGGAGAATCACTTGAACCCAGGAGATGGAGGTTGCAGTGAGCCGAGATCACGCCACTGCACTCCAGCCTGGGTGACAGAGCAGGACTCCATCTCAAAAAAATAAATAAATAAAAAATAAATTTTCCCATTTTATTAAGACACACTTCATATTGGATTAGAGCCCACCCTAATGACCTCATTTAACTTGATTCCCACTGTAAAAGACCTTCTCTCCAAATGACATCACAGTCAAAGGTACTAGGCTGGGGGCTCGGACTCCAGCACAAGAACTGGACCAGAACATGATTCAACCCATAACACTTACCCAGTCTTTTTCTGGAGACAGAAGTTAGACAGAGAAAGGCTTGAGGAGAAACAGATCCTGAATGTCAGAAAAGGACACTGACAGAAAAACTCAGCGGCCCCCAGGGAGATAGGGAGAGGGAGGCACACTTACAACAGTGCCCAGGGTGGGGTTCAGAGCCTGGCCCTTGACCTGTCTTCATATGGCTATTGCACTGGGGACACCACGATTTCCTTCTGCACCTGACCTACATCTCTCAGGTGAGATGAGCAAGCTGGTCCTCTGCACCTGCAGAAGGTGGCTTTGCAGAGCTGGGAGGTCTGTTTACTGATTCCATTTCCCAGAGCACTCAGTCCCCCTAATAACTTTTTGCCAGATTCAACTCCCTCCAAAGCCTACCATGCCATGAATGCTGCCTTTGCTGTTGGGTTGCCTCGAAAATATTTTCTAGTTGTGATAAGGGTATCCTGTCACCGTTGGTATAGTCTAAGTTCTTTTGGTGTCAGCTGACCTGAGATCTAGTACCTGTTCTATCACATACCACCCATATGGCCTGGAGCAGATTGTTACTTCACCGCTCTGTGCCTCAGTTTCCTCATCTGTAGGTGGAGAAAATGGTAACTCACAGTGTTATTGAAATGATTAAATAAGAGCATTTGTAAAACGTGCACATTTAACAAATGGTGGTTATTATTAACCACTTTACAATGGATAACTCCTACTGCTGCCTATGTGCACAACTGATAACAAATGTTCCCCACCACCTATTGGTGTATGATGCATATGTAGACACTTAAAAATGGTCACCCAGTGGGTTGCACGATAGCTGGCCTGATCCCAAATCAGCTCCAAACGTCTTAATCCTCTTCACAGAACCCAGGCATCCCCCCAGTCTCTGGACTCCATACTCTTCCTCTAATCCCCAAACATGCTATTCTGGATATACCAGTTCCTTGGGCTGCTTTAAGGGAAAACCCTCTAATAAAGGTTGAGCTGCACAGCTGGGGTCGGGGGGGGGGGGGGCAGGGATCATGCATCAGAACATAGGGACCCCTAGTTGTCACCCTGGGAGTTCTGGGGGACTTGGATTTCTACTGCCCCAAATAACCCCTAGCTGTAAATATTCAGCAAGAAAAGCCAGGTCCTCTGCCCTTGCTCTCTGGTTGCTTTTGAAATCCAGCACCTAGGCTAAAGAGTTAACATAACCTCATTGCAGAGGGATTTCTCTATAATCTGTACACATGTCCCAGGGATCAGGACTGTGGGAGGTGGTGCTAGTCCGTGGCAGTTGCTCAGGCCCTTGGCCCTCAGCCCACCAAGCTCCCAAAGCCTTCTTGTTCAAGTTGATTTCAAATTTAATTAAGAACAACTGAGCAGAAGCCAAGGTCTCTTAAGGGCCGTCACCCCTGAGCTTGGAGAAGGCCAAGGAGATAAGCATCTCATCACAAACCAGGAAGCTGGAAGGGCCATCACCTTCACCTGTGAAAACAAGGCAGCAATGACCACCAGGGTGCTCAGCAGAGCCTGTGGATGATGTGGGGAGGGGCGATGAGAACACCGTCAGAGCAGACACAACTGGAGCCACATCCCGGCCATCCTCATAGGCAGGCAGGAGGAGCCCCCTTGCCTTGCCATCTCACTCCCACCCTCTCTGGCCAAAAAGACTCACATTGTGCCCTCAAATTCGTGAAGCTGATAGCCCACATCTGAGAAGGACTTAGCCAAAAAGAGAGGACAGAGAAGAGAAAGAAAAGGTGAGCAGACCAGGTGGCCTGAGAGGTCTGTCAAGTTGGAGCCCAGGAGGGGTAGATGCCTGGAGAGGTATTGGGGTTGCTGAGTAGCCAGATGATTGTCCGATGTTTCTAAAAGTGTGGCCCACTGGCTCCCCTACCACAACATCAGAGCAGCTCCAAATTCTGGGATGCTTCTCAGTAATATAGATTCCTAGGCGTCCACCCAGACTGAGGAAAAGATCCTCTAAGGGGGCCAGGAAATTAGCAATTTAAGACGTTCTTCAGGTGATTTTGACAACGACTTTTTAAGACTAAGACCCTCTAGAACAGGGATTGGCAAACTACAGTCCATGGGCCAAATCTGGCCCACAACTTGATTTTGTAAATAAAGTTTTATTGGAACACATGCCTGTTTGCTCATATATTGTCAATGGCTGTGTTTGCAGTACAATGGTGGAGCTGAGCAATTATGAAAAAGATGGTGTGACCCTCAAAACCTGGCCCATTACAGAAAATGCTTGCCGACCCCTGGCCTAGAGCAGTGATTCTCAACCTTAGTGGTATGTTAGAATCAGTTGGGGAGTTTTCAACATTGCTGATGTGGGCACACCTCTGTACGAAGGGAAGCATAGGCGTGGATGGGTTTTGATGTTCCTAAGGTCCAGGAAAAGTCTGGGGAAATCCTGGGCTCTTACAGAGCTGGTAACAATTCAGAATTTCCTCCTGCCTCTTCCTCTGATGGTAAACAACTTAAAAAGGTATTTGTGGTTGATCTTCTATGAACATGATGTTAGAGCTAAACAGGGGGTCAGACATATCTGCCTTCAGCTGCAAGAAATACAAGTCAGAAGTTTTTTCCCCTTGGATTCTAATGTCCAGCTCTGTCCTTAGGGAGACATCATTCAGCCGGTTCCAGTAGTTTCCCAGCTCCAGCTGACCACCGACTGGTTGCATCAGAATCACTTGGGGGAGCCTCGTGGAAATCCAGACTCCAGGTCCCATTTCAGAACTATGAATCCAGTTCTCCGAGAGCGAGGCCTGTGGGTGCGTTTTGTTAAGGAGGTTCCAGGTGGTCGTTCAGACATCCAGGCTTGGGAGCCACTGCTAGGAGGCTCTCTGGGGCCTGGCTGGACAAAACCTTGTTTCAATCAGGTGGAAGGCTTTTTCCAGAAGCCAGCCCCCAGGCCCAGAGGATTCATTTTGCTCACTTTTGATGTAAACTTGGACAGTAGCTGACTCTATGTCCATCTCTTGGCTCCCAATGAAATCAGACCAGAATACCATGGTCTCTGTTAAACTTGAGGTGTGTGTGTATGTGTATACTTGTGTGTCTGTGACTGTGAGAGTGTGTGTGTGAGCAAGTGTGTGTGTGTGTGAGCATGTATGAGTGTGTGTTTGTACCCGTGCATGCATGGGTGTACATGCATGTTTGAGTGTGAGTGTTTATGTGTGTGACTGTGTGAACATGTGTTAATGTGTGTATGTAACTGTGTGAGCATGTGAATATGTGCGTGTATATTTGAGTGTGAGAGTATGTAGGTAAATGTGTAGGTGTGTGTGCATGCGGGTGTGTGTGCATGTGTGTGAGGATGCAGGTGTGAGTATATGTGTTGAGTATATGTGTGTGTGTACGTCAGTGTGTATGAACTTGTTAGCATGCGTGTTGGTGTATGCATGTATGTATAAGCATGTATGTACATATGTATTTGAGTGTATGTGCATATGTGTTTAAGTGTGTGTGTCAGTGTGTGGGTGTGTGCATGTGTTTGAATGTGAATGTGCAGGTGTGTGCATGTCTGAGTGTGTTTCAGTGAGTGTGGGTGTGTGCATGTCTGAGTGTGTTTCAGTGTGAGTGGGTGCGTGTGTGCATGTATGTTTGTGTGTTTCAGTGTGTGTGGGTGTGCGCATGCATGAGTGTGTGTGTTTCAGTATGAGTGTGTGGGTGGGTGCATGTATGAGTATCTTTCAGTGTAAGTGTGTGGGTGTATGCCTGTATGTTTGAGTGTGTTCGTCTTGCAGTGTGAATGTGTGGGTGTGTGCATGTATGTTTGAATGTGTGTCTTTCAGTGTGAGTGTGTGGGTGTGTGCATGTATGAGTGTGTGCGTCTTTTAGTGTGAGTGTGGGTGTGTGCCTGTATGTTTGAGTGTGTTCGTCTTTCAGTGTGAGTGTGTGGGTGTGTGCATGTATGAGTGTGTGCGTCTTTTAGTGTGTGTGTGGGTGTGTGCATGTATGAGTGTGTGCGTCTTTTAGTGTGAGTGTGGGTGTATGCATGTATGTTTGAGAGTGTGTGGGTGTGCGCATGTGCATAAACTCACTCCACAAGAGTTAGTCCTTGAGCTGAAGAGCTCAGGTTTTCAGGGCCCCAGCCAGGCCAGGCAGGGGTCAGGGGGAGGCCAGTAAGTGCCAAAGGACCCAAGCACCAGGAGGTGCCCAAACCAGGGCCACGCACTGCAGGCAGGTCCTGGACCTTCCACAGCCCTCAGATCCCTCTGCTGCTTACCTGCCCTGTGGCTTAGGCAGGTGCTGCCGCCTTCCCAAGACTCGGGTTCCTCATCCACCTCAATATAATGAGTGTACCCACGTGATGGAATTTTGGATGGGGGGAAAAAGGGAAAACTAAGATAATGTTTTTAAGTGTCCAGCTCAGTGCCTGGCTACCAGCAACTGCTCACTTGTTTGTCCTTGCACCAAACATTTAGTGAGAACTTGTTCTGAATGGGTTCTGTTCTGGGGATTGGAAATAAAACATGGAACAAAACCCCCCAAAAATCCCCATCTTCATGGAATGTACATGCTGACAGGGATGGGGAGGAGGACAAAAATAAACAAGCGAGGAAGCATATGGTACCTTCAGATGGTGACCAAGGCCGTAAAGAATAACAAATAGGACCACAGATACCACGTGACCACAGAGACATGAGTGTTGGTCACCATTCAAAAACGGATGCAGCCAGCGGTGACGCCTCCCCTGTGGAGGGTTTAGCTCCTTCACCCCAGGACTCCCTAACTTCCTGGGGCTCAAGTATAGTTATTTGTGGTTAAAAGCTGAGCATTCTATCATGAGAGTTAGGCAAAGCAAAACAAAAACAAAACCTAAAATAAAAACATTTTGAGAAAACCAAACAAACCCCCCCACAGACGTTTACCAGAGGTTTGTTTCTGCCGGCTTCTTGGCTGAGAGTGAATATCTACATGCACAACAAGAACTGGGGGGCAGGGTGCAGAAGCACCTTAAGGGGGACCCCGTTCCCAGAGGGGCAGCTGCCATCTACAGGGATGGCTGGGACCCCGAGCCTGCCCGGGAGGAATGCCCTTCCAGAACCCAAACCTTCATTTTTAGAATGTAACTCTAGATGCAGAAAAGACTAAGAAACCAAGACTGGCACTTTTAGCCAACCGCGTTCCCAGGGGCAGTTTTGTAACGGAGGAAGAAGATTTTGAAATACCTCACTCTTCCAGCCAGTGAGAAATAAATCTCTGTTTCTGGTCAGAGGCTGAGACTCACTGGCTCTTGGATTCACTCAGGAGAGAAATCCACCATCTCTCCCCTGGCCCATCTCATCTCCACCCAGCGCCACCAGGGAAATGACTGTTCCCCAGCTGCATTCACCCGGCTTTGAAAGGTCCTGCGAGGCTTCGAGAAGTAAAATGCTTTATGCTGACTGTGCTTTCTCAGCTACCATTTGGGCTGTTTCATGCAAACTCAGCCCTTAGGCACGTTTTATGCCTTTATTTCAATTCCACTCATCCCCTTAGCAACACACGCGCGCGCGCACACACACACACACACACACACACACACACACACACACAAGAAGCCAGGATCTAATTAGACAATGTCAATAAGAGTTCTTTAAAAACTGCTGGACATAAAGTGGGATTCACTGTTATTATTCCCCATCAAATCAACAGGACATTTTCCCCCAAAGCCCCACAAATGCACACATCCCAGGGCAACCGAGCATTTTGGAGAGGACTCAGTGGACCATCTGCATTTACTGACCTTGTTGTGAGGAAAGTATGGGAAAAAACAAGCAGCAAGGATATTAGATTCTCCCACACAAACTGGACCCCCAAGATACTCTGCATTCTTTCATCAATGGCCTGTCACACCCCTTCCTCCTCTGGGACCACAAGGAAGACCGACCAGGGATCCAATGAAACAGAACAGGAGTGTATTTACTAAAGCAGAAGAGGCCACTTGACATACGTTCACTAAACACCCACTCTATCCCCCGATGATACTAGATACCAAATAATACACAAACAAAGAAGCCATATTCTCTCCTTTCTAGGAATGCAGAGTCCATAAGGATAACAGATGAACAGATGCTTTTTGTTTGTTTTGTTTTGAGACAGAATATCGTTCTGTCACCCAGCCTGGAGTGCAGTGGCATGATCACGGCTCACTGCAACCTCTGCCTCCCAGGTTCAAGCTATTCTCATGCCTCAGTCTCCTGAGTAGCTGAGATTACAGACATGTGACACCAGCCCAGCTAATTTTTGTGTTCTTAGTATAGATGGGGTTTCGCCATGTTGGCCAGGCTGGTCTTGAACTCCTGACCTCAAGTGATCTGCCTGCCTTGGCCTCCCAAAGTGCTAGGATTACAGGCGTGAGCAACTATGCCCAACCAGAGATGTGTTTTTAAATGACACTAACATCCAATCTCCTTTCCCTGACCATTAAGACCTTATGGGATCTGATTCCCTACCTCCTTTTTCGAGCATGTGCTGTACTCCTTTTGCCTCATTTGCTGTGTTCCAGCCACACTAGCCTTCTTGCTGTTTCTCAAATGTGCTAAGAATATTCCCACTTCAGGGACATGGCATTTTCTGTTCCCTCTGTTTGGAACGTTCTTCCCGCAGACCTGCCAGTGGTTTTCTCTCTACTTCCTGCAGGCTCTGCTCCCTCCAGGGAGGCTCCCTCAGCCACTCGACCTGAAACAGCCCTGTGTTTTCTTTATCTACCCCTTTACCCTGTTTTGTTTTATCTCCATTGCATATGTCACTGTCTAACATGATGGTACAAATGTATTATCCGCCTCTCTCACTAGGGGCCCACTGAGTCCTCTCCAAAATGCTTGGTTGCCCTGGGATGGGTGTATTTGTGGGGCTTTGGGGGAAAATGTCCTGTTGGTTTGATGCAGAATAACAACAGTGAATCCCATTGGTGCTCATTGGAGCACCAACTTGGTTTCTTTTTTTTTCCTGCTATATGCTTAATGCCTAGCATATAATGGGTAAACAATAAATATGTGTTGAATAAATGAATAAATAAATAAATGCTATAATGAAAACAGAATGCAGCAGAATCTATCCAAACCACTCCCGGCCTGTTACGTGAGTATCCCACTCGAAGCATCTCCGTTCCTGGAAAGTTTCCTTTAAGCACAGTTCCAAGGACCAAAGTTTATTTCTCAGAAGCCATTTATTGTAAGACTTGGAGACGTGTTTCTCTGGAAAAAGACGTTTATGCCAATGTAGAGTGAAATCTCAGAAAAGTGCTCCAAATCATAGAAAAATACAATGGCAATTTTCTAAAATATGAGCTGCAGAATTTCAAACACTTCTATGTGAATGCCCTTATAATAAAGCAAAACAGTGTCAAGATGATACAGTGGAAGGGAGGCGGGAATCAGAGCCTCATCCACCAGAGTCTCCTTCCCTCCTCAAAAGCCGTCACTAAGACAGATAAGGGACACGAAGACTGTCACTAAGATGCCCAGCCACCTACAGACATGGTTTACAATGCAAACACTAAATCTTCCCAAGAAAAGCCAGGACAAATGGAAATAAGTGAGAGTATATTTGTCTGTTGACATTAAAGCTTCAAAGCCTAGAGAAAGTATCATCACCAGCCTCTGGCACAAGGCACCCCTGCCAGCCATCCCCAGCAGCCTACTACAGAGCCACAAGCATCTCTTCTGGATTGATCACAGCCAGGGTCAGGACACTGAGGCACAGTTGCCGGCTTTAAAATATTTATGATGCAAAACAATTTTGATCATGGGAGAGAAGCAAATCATGCAAGTGTGGTGATCCAAAATGCAGCAGGAAATAAGCAAAGGAAGAGAGTTTATCTTGGACAAGTCTAGAAAAAAATGAAACAGAACAGGAGTGTATTTACTGAATCTGGTGGAAAAGGGAGGCCATAAAGCCAAGTTAGATATGTGCAGGTAGGGACCATGATTCCCTGTATGCATGTCTGGATCACCTACGAGTTGCTTCCTGCTTGCTGTAGCATCATTCTACTCCACACACTACCACTGGGAACCCTCCATGGGCTGGTGGAAGAGATGTAAGATGAGGAGACAGAGGATCTCACAGCTCACCCTCATCTGCCTCAACAGCCCGAAGACAGCCATCAAGGGAGCAGTCATAATAATGACAGCAGCAATTGTGATTGTAGCAAATACCCCCCCTCCCTGGGCCACTGTAGGGGAAAAAAACTCCCCATAAATTGTAAAGCAGGTTGTAGTCATCTGTTTATGCAAACACTCATTGCAGGCCTCCTCTGGGCCAGACTTTGCTCAGCAGTAACTGGACAGACAGAGGCTAGGAGCGCTGGTACAGATCCTAGCAGGAAATGCAGATAATGCAGAGAGAGAGAGAAGTAAGTTGGGTGGCACAAAGAAATATGAAAAAAAAAAGAGAACAGGACAAGGGCTGGTGGGGTTCAATGTTGGATAGAGAGGTTGGGGAAGTTCCCTCTGAGGAGGGAATGTTTTTGTTTTTGTTTGTTTTGAGACAGTTTTGCTCTGTCACCCAGGCTGGAGTGCAGTGGCATGATCTCGGCTCATTGCAACCTCCCCCTCCCCAGTTCAAGTGACTCTCCTGCCTCAGCCTCCCAGATGGCTGGGACTACAGGTGCATGCCACCCCACCCAGCTAATTTCTGTATTTTTGATAGAGACAGGGTTTTGCTGTGTTGGCCAGACTGGTCTGGAACTCCTGACCTCAGGTGATCTGCCTGCCTCAGCCTGCCAAAGTGTTGGAATTACAGGCAGGAGCCACTACACCCAGCGAAGAGGGAACATCTGAGCAGACCCCCACATGAAGGGCCAACCATGAGACCATCTAGAAGAACAACATTCCAGGCAGTGGGAAAAACAAATGCAAAAGTTGGCAGCAGATGCTTAGGTAGGTGAGCATGGGGAAGAATGAGGTAATGAGGGACAAAACTTCGCCAGCCAGAGCAAGACTTGGGACTGTACTTCTCCACTGGAGTTGGAAAGCAGCAAGATCACGGCATTCACTTGGTAACATCTGAAAAGGGTCACTCTGGCAGATCTTGAAGGTAGCATGATTGCTCCGTGCCCAGAACCACTCATAGCAGCTCCTGACCTCTGTGAATCCAGTGGAAACAACTCAGACTGGCCAGATAGTGGCTCTTCCTTGGCCTTCGACCCTTCTGTCTGTTCATTTTTTATCAACAGATTAACTGCAGAGGAAAGAGAACGGGGAAGTTGCAGCGGTACCACCATCTCCCACCAGGTTATGCTCCTCCACATCCCTGGTGAATTTGCATAAGATAACAGCAGTAAGGAATAGTAAGGAATTCATTGCGACAGAACAGAAACCACAGGATGTCACAGCAAGAGCATCCCAAGGCAGGAAATGTTAGGGTTAGAGGTAAGGTGTTGAAGCAAAAAGACGGCGGGTAATAATTATGGTGCAGACACTGCTTAACCAAATATGCTTTTGCACATTCCTGCTGAGGAACGCCCGATGCAAAACTATTTGCATGCTCTCACTGCACATGTCATCTGCAAAACAGCCCAGCATAGTTCTGGTTTCTCTAGGTGAGGTGACTCTCCTTTCCAGGATAGCAGCAGCATTGTTGCTTTGCTCCAGGCTTTGTTGTTGGTCATGGAGGAGCCAGACTCCAGGCTGTGATATGCTCGCCTCAAGGCTGGACTATCAGAGCATCAGAGTATGTCTCCGAATGTCAGGAAGAGGAATTGGGTTGGCTGAGAAGGGTGGTGATTTCTGATAGGAGGTTCCTGGCCAGGCGCAGTGACTCAAGCCTGTAATCCCAGGACTTCGGGAGACGGAGGCGGGTGGATCACCGGAGGTCAGGAGTTCAAACCCAGCCTGGCCAACATAATAAAACCCCGCCTCTACCAAAAATACAAAAAGTAGCCAGGTATGGTGACATGCACCTGTAATCCCAGCTACTTGGGAGTCTGAGGCAGGAGAATTGCTTGAACCTGAGAGGCAGAGGTTGCAATTAGCCGAGATCATGCCATTGCACTCCAGCCTGGGCAACAAAAGTGGAACTCCATCTCAAAAAAAAAAAAAAAAAGTTCCCATTCACCCTTCTACCTTAAACGAGTGTTGTCGGGTTCTTATTCCTTCCAAACTTAAAAAATTATGGGGAATGCTAGAGTCCGAAAAAACAGGAGCTAGAGGCTAGGGGTTACTAATCACAGGGCCTGAGGTTCCCTCTGACGGCAAGGGGAGGTGATTCAGCTGTGCCTTCTCATTGTCTCACTGTGTGGGTTGAATTGTACACCCCCTCATTCCCCCCCAAAAAGTTCTATGGAAGTCCCCTATTGACTCAAAATGTGACTTTTTTGGAAAGAGGGCCTTTACATGGGGTAATGAAGTTAAAATTAGGTCATATAGATGGGCCCTAATCCATCAGGGCTGGTGTCCTTATAAAAAAGGGAAATTTGGACACTTGACAGACATACACAGATGGAAGATGATGTAAAGACAAAGGGAGGAAGCTGTTCACAAGCCAAGAAACGCTTGGGTCTCCTCACAGCCAGGTAGGCAGCCTGGGGCAGATTCACCCACACGGCCCTCAGAAGGAACCAACCCAGCTGAACTGGGGAGATAATCAATTTCTGCTTAAGCCCCCCAGTTTATGATACTGCTGTTTAAGCCTCCCAGGAAGTGAATGCACTCACCAATAACAGCTTATACTAAAGGGCTGTCTTTAGCAAATGTTAGTGAACCCCGGTGTCCTGCAGGGGACGTTCGCAAAGTTGAAGATGCGGACAATTTCCGTGGTTTTTGCAAGGTGCTGGGCTCCTAGCACACATTCTGCAACAAGCTCTTTGAACATGGCCTCCTCCCAGATTTTCCATGCTTGCTTTGCATGAAGCAATAGACTGAGACTTGGACTATCTCATTCACCCCCAGGAACAAAATGAGTGTGGATGTTTACACCATTTTATAGGTGAGAATACAAAGGCATTCGTTGTTGTACAGTATTCATGGAAGATGGCTGAAAACTCTGGTGCAAAGAGGGTGTGCCAGGGAGCCCCCACGAGAAGGGCTCTGCTAACAGACAGGGGAGGGCCAGGGAGCCTTAAGTTCTCCTGAGCCAAGGAAACCCATCCTTCAGAGGAAAGAGACGGACAGGCCAGAGTTCCAAGCCTGGTTCTGCCTCCTGCAGCCATCAGGCCTTGGGCATCTCCATTCCAGGGTTTCTCTGTGGGAGGAGTATCAGCAGGGGTGTCCACATATGGCAGGGCATTCGACCCCCCTAGCATCCACCCACTCACTGCCAGCAGGGCCCTGTACTTCCCCCCAGGCTTTGGGGACCTCCACAATCACCCCACGCATTACAAATACCTCTTAGGGGGTGGTGCCCTATCCAGGTGGGAATCCCCGAATCATTCTGAGTCTCATTAACTTCACTCCTAAAATGAGAAAGGCATTATCCTTCCTCCCAGGTTATGAGGAACTTGAGATTTTTCTTTTTCTTTTTCTTGAGATGGAACCTCACTCTGTCGCCCAGGCCGGAATGCAGTGGCATGATCTTGGCTCACTGCAACCTCTGCCTCCTGGACTCAAGCGATTCTCCTGCCTCAGTCTCTCGAGTAGCTGGGATTACAGACATGCGCCACTGCGCCCAGCCAATTTTTGTATTGTTAGTAGAGATGGGGTTTCACCATGTTGCCCAGGCTGGTCTTGAACTCCTGACCTCAGGTGATTCACTCGCCTCGGCCTCCCAAAGTGCTGGGATTACAAGCATGAGCCACCACGCCTAGGTGGGACTTGAGATTTTAAGTGTGTAGAAGGCAGCATTTTCCAAACTCAGTGCCATTGACATTTTGGCCTGGATGGTTCTTTGTCATGCAGGTCTGTCCTGTGCATTGTATGACATTTAGCAGCACCCCAGCCTCTTCCTACAAGATGTTAGGAGCACCCCTCTCCCAAGTCATGACAAGCAAAACTGTCTCCAGACATGGCCATGTGTCCCCAGTTGAGAGCTGCTGCTAATCGAATAATACTCAGAAGAGTGTGAGGCTCGTAGTAGAGACTGAAGGAATTACAGCTCTTATTATGAAACGTCCAACTTCCTTCCTTTTCTCCTCAGCAACATCCACCAATCCAATTCAGATAAAAGAGACTGCACCACTGACTCCGTGCACACTCCCATTAGGTGGGGCAGCTCACAGGCTCTGTCATGGATTCCAAGGACTGAACGTATTTATGGCCATTGTCCTCCTCTTGCCAATTTCAAGGGTCCTTGGCAGAAGCCCTGGCCTTACCTGTGACCTCTCACTCTCCATCAACTCTCTGATCCACCTGCCACCAATCCAATTCTTCATTCCTCCATATACTCTTTTCTCTCCATCCCCACTGCCAATTCCATGGCAAAGCACCCAGAGATCCCAGCAATTTCTAGAGAAAGCTCTGGACCCTAGTCTTCTGTCTGCCTCCTTCAATCCTTCCACCTCTTCCTGTTGGGGCTTCACTCCCCGGACACCACTCTCATCATCCATACACCAAGGTCAAGAACTCTCCTGCCCTTCAAGTTCCTGATCCCCATCCCTTCCCTTGTGGACAGCCTGACTTTCTGCTTTCCGCAGTACGTGCCTCCTCTCATCCCTCCTCTCTCACTGCATGCTCAGCACCTTCAGACAGGCAGAGTATTGCTCCAACCTCCTCCCATTCCTCCAATCCCAGTGCAAGCTCAGCGTCCCTCCCCCAAAGCCTTGTTTAACTCTCCAAACCCCACTGATTTCTCCCTTTGCTAAAATTCTATTACAATTATGGTCATTCACACACAGCAGAACACTTATTGATTAAATGTAGTATTGCCTTTCCACCCCCTGGTATCCTTACATGAATGATGGTTTTATTTCCAGAGTTCTAAATTCAACCTTCCCTACCCCACCTCCCGCTAGATACCTGGCTTACTTCCTCCTTCTGTTTTTTATTTAAATATCCCCTTCTTAGCCAATCTTCTTTGACTACCCTATTTAAAACTGCAGCCCCTCCACCACCCCCAAGTTCCTCCATCCCCCTCACCTGCTAGGAACATGTCACCTAAGCAAGTCCCTGCTTTCATGGAACTTACAGGAGCTGACATAGTTGCCTGGGCAGAAAATATATTCACTTTACCACTTATTTCATTCACAGACAGTTCAGTATCAAATCTGTCCTCAGTATTTTATTATGACTCCTTATCAATGTCCTTGATCTTGACTTTAATCTCTAAGGACAAGAACCTTCTCTGTTTTGTTTTTCTAAAATGAACTTTGAAGTTTAGCATAATTTTAGATTTATAGAAAAGTTGTGAATTTGGTGCAGAGAATTCCCAGGTATCCGACACCTAGTTCCCCTGTTGTCAATATCTTACATGAATATGGTATATTTGTCACAATTAATGAAACCAACATTGATACCTTATTATTAAATAAAGTCCATACATTATTCAGAGTCCCTTAGTTTTTTTTGCTTAATGTCCTTTTTCTATTCCAGGATTCCATCCAGGATACCACGTTACACTTACTTGTCATGTCTGCTTAGGCTCTCATTGGCTGCGACAGTTTTCACACTTGTTTTTCATGACCGTCCTTGACAGTTTTGAGGAGTACTGGTCAAATCTTTTGTACAATGTCCCTCAACTTGGATGTATCTGATGTCTTTCTCATTAGACAGGGGTAATGAGTTTTGGGAAAGAAGATCTGAGAGGTATAGTGCCACTCTTATCATCTTGTATCAATGGTGCAGACAAAACAGGATATCGCTGCTGATACTGACTTTGAACACCTGGCTGAAGCGTTATTTCTTGCTCCACTGAACATTAGTTGATTCCCAGCCTTTCCATACTGTACTCTCTGAAAGGATGTTACTAGATCCTACTTCCTTGTGGGCAGAGTATCTACCTAAATTATTTTGAATTCTTCTGCATGGGAGATTTGCCTACTAGCTCCCACTTATTTACTGATTCAATTGTTTCTTTATATCAGTATGGACTCAAGGGTATTTGTTTTATACTTTGTGTTATAATCTAGTTAACTTTATGTTCTTGTTCAAACTGTTCCAGGTTTGGCCATTGGGAGTTCTTTCCATTGGGGATGTTCCTTTGACCCGTCCCCATCATTGTGTGTGTTAGTTTTTGAAATTTTGTTTGCTTATATTTTGAACATTTCCTCACTTTCTGGCTCTACCGATGCTCCAGGCTCATCTTGGATATGTCCTGCCCCACCTCTAGAATCAGCTATTTCTTCAAGGAGCTCTAGTTCTTCTTACTGCAGAATAGTACTAGAAAACAAGATCTGGGATCTCAGTGTGCTCACTGTGACTAGGGTGTGGTTAATTCTAAGCCCTTCCTAGCTGACAAAGCAAGGAAATGTATGTGCATAGACTAGTCCATGTCTCTCCACGCACGTGTTTACAAATGTAAACATATATGTAATCATCTGTAATCTATATGTAATCATCTGTATCTCTACTAAGTTAAACATAAACTTACACTGATATTTTTCCAACTCTAGTCCATTACCACATAGATCATCCTAGACTCCTCCCAGTGCTGGGCTTTAAAGTCCTACTCCCACAGTGAAAAACAAGCTTCCTGCCAGTCACTATCCATGTGCAGGACTGTTCAACTGCAGTCTACACATACAGCAGTATCAGAATCGTTGACCCATACCCCCATGGAAAACAACTTTATCAGCTACAGTAAAGTGCTTACAGGCAGTTCCTTTGCCTTTAGTCTTACCCCCGCATTTCAAAGTTACTTAGATCAGCACCTTTTCCCACCAACCCCTTCAGTTAGCTTGTTTCATACAATTATAATACATCTAGATTATTTTGTCACATTCTCCATTCCACTGTATGATTTCCCAACCTCCTCAACAATTTGTTAAATTGCATACATTAAGATTCTTAATGTGCCATAAAGTTCTGTGGGTTTTGACAAATGCATAGTGTCCTGTACATACCATCACAGAATCAAAGAGAATAGTTCCATTGCCTTAAAAAAATCTCCTGCCCAGCACCTATTCAACTCCTTCCCTCCAGAACATGTGGAAAACCCTGCTTTTTTTGCTGTGTACATTTTTGCCTTTTCCATATAAATAGAGTCACATGGCATGTACCCTTTCAGACCAGTTCCTTTCACTTAGTAATATGTGTTTAAGATTCATCCATGTTTTTGCATGACTTGACAGCTCATGCCTTTGTGTCACGGAATAGTATTCCATCATATGTATGCATCAAAGTGTCTTGACCCATTTAGCTATTGAAACACATCATTGTTGCTTCTAGTTTTGGATAATTACAAATAAAGCTGTTATAAACACTCATATGTAGAATTTTCTGTGGACTATAGTGCTCAATGAGTGATATAAATATCTGGGAGCATGGTTTCTGGATTGTACAGAAAACTGATTAGCTTTGAAAGACTATTTGCTTTTAGAAATTTTCAGTACTGAGATACATGCAGGTAAATATTTAATAAATAGGGTTTTTTTTAAATTTATTAAGGACCTAACAGTCAGCTGCTTAGAAGCTCAGTTCCTGGGAGAGAAGCTTTTAGCTTTGAGTAAAGGAAGGGAACTTCCTGGCATATGTCATCTCACTGCCAGAAACAGAGTCAGGTTGCCCCAGCATTGAACTGTGGATCAGATGGCATGTCTTCTTTTGCACCTACTTGCCTTGCAGTTCAGCTATGCCTTATGGTTTCTCAGGTAATACATGTTAGAGGAATAATAATGACTATTGCCACTAAGTTGTCACTTGATGTTAAATGTGTGGCCCAAGTGAAAACTATAGTTTCTTCATTTGATCTATTTTCTTGTATTTCTACTTTTAGCCATTTTCCCAAATCCAAACAATCTGGCTGCCACACTCAGAGGGGGAAGAAGTCAACTTTTCCAGGAAAAAGAAAAAAAGAATTTTAGGGAGCCTAAGCTCATGCAGAGAATGTCAGACCTCTCCAGAAGGACATGGCCCTGCTCCTGTCCATGGGAGAACAAAGGACCCAATACATAATGGACCAAAAAAGATGCAGGTTGTGTCTATATTCTCTTGCTGACCTCTCCCGACTGAGCCCAGAACAGTGGGCTTGAGACTTGAACATCAATTAGAGTCACCTAAAGGGCTTGTTAAAACCTGGACTCTTGGGACCCATCCCTGAGATGTCTTATTCACCCAAGAATTTGCATTTACAACAAGTTCCCCAGTGATGCAAATCCTGCTGGTCCCGCCCCATTCTTGGAGATCCACCTGCCCAGAGAACTAACTATGCTTCATGCATCCAAACCCATTGCCATCTCTAGATCTCCCCTCTACTCCTTATATAAGAGATGAAGCTTAATGGAAGAGCTTGGAAAAGTGGTTCTGAGATTTGGGGAAGAAGGGCCCAGGGGTCTCGGCACTGACTCTGGAAACGCAAGTTGTTCGCTACTCTGGAGATGCTCACTAGTGTGGAAATGCAGGCTTTTGGAGATGGAATGGGCTGTAGTGGCCAAACTCCCTTTACCATAAAAAGAAAGAACATAAACCCAGAGGGTGGAGGCCACTCTCTCAAGGCCACACAGCAAGGCTGGGGAGAGCCACAGTGACCTAGACCTTTTGACTCTTCCCATAATAGTACAGCTACCCTTCCTTGTTCAAGGCAGCACAAGTACCTTCTGACTCAGAGGTGAGGAGGGCAGGATCAAACCCATTCCTGGAATGACAATATTTGAATTGTCATCTCAAGGGGAAATGAACAAAGAATAGCAGCTCCCTCAATCCACTCCCTGCTAAACACACACATACACACACACACACACACACACGGGTTCACAAAGGCCAGCTCTCCAAAGAGTCAGCGAGTAGGAAATGGGCAAGTGGAGAAGATGAAAGCTCATTGTTTTTGCAGCAACACTAGTCAGAGTAATAATTCAATTTTGACCACACAGAATAAACAGTTCCAAGCATCTAGAAGATGAGACTGCTGAAATTCTCAGCTGAAAACCCAAGGGGACAGGAAAACCAGAGCTGTACTGCTGTACTTTCGGTTCCTCCCTCAAAATAAAAGGACTCCAGCCAGCCACATCTCGCCCTTAGAACGCTGGAAACAGGTGAGCGATTCATGACATTTGTTTAAGATGAATCAATTCCCAGCACCATGTAGGGAGCCCGGGTCTCCGAGTGACCCAAAAGGAGAGGTGCAAGACAAGCAAAGGAAGGGGGATGGGAGAGAAGAGGCTTTGTCTGTTTTTCCTGAGATTTTAAATATTATTAGATAATTTCTTTCGAATTTCTAATAAGCAGGTTGAAGTTTAAATTACAAGATCTCTAACAGAGTCAGGATCCAAATAGCACAGGAGCCGGCAGACAACAATTTCTGGGGCCGGATGGGTTTCAGGTTTGCTCTTTGCAAAGACAAAGCTCCTATTGAGTGGTGGAGAGGAGAGCTGGGGAAAAGAGAGAGGGCTGTGGAGGGTTTTCATTACCTCGATCATCATCCCCACCTGCGAGGGGAGGATGTAGAAGGAAGAAAGAAAAGCTGGACCTGGCCAATGCGCTGCTGAAAATGACAGCTTGGAATGAATCACACACCTGATAGCTATGGCTCCTCCAGAGCAGAGTGTGGACGTGAGACAAAGAGGAGGAAAGAAGGAAGGAAGCCGAAGCCCTAGCCCTGCACGCTCATACATCCAGCAAAACTAAAAAAGCAAAAACATCACAGGAGAGGACGGCTTCTTGGTAGGTGGTCTAGGGCTAGAAAGGTGATCTAACAGTTTTCTGTTTTTTCTTGAGATGCCTTGTAAACATTAGATTAGGAATCTCAACACTCAAGGGAACTTTATAGTTGAAAACCAACAGCCACTTCCCAATAGGAGAGGCAGCGATGGCAGAGATCAAGAGATCTCTCCCTCTATGTGCAGGTTAACAATGGAGATTGTGGGTCTCTGGGACATTGCCACAAACCCAGTCTTGTTTCTTCCTCTTCCTCTCCTTCCCTCATTTCTTTTCTCTCTGTCATTATTAATGTCAGAGTCACGTGCCCTCTTTGAAAAAAGCAAGTCTCCATCTGAATGGAGTTGGGGCCAGGATCACAGGCGTTATGTCTTATTGGAAAGTCCTCCCTGGCAGGTGCTTCTCGTCTGCTAACCCCTGTGTCTTCCCTTCTACTGTGCTGGCATTAGGAATTCGCATCTCCATTCAGGTATGGCCAAATAGTATCTGAGAGGTGAAACCAGTAGCTCTCAAACTCGGCTGCCAAAAAGTTGTTTTTGTTTTTGGATGCCCAGTCTCTACACTCCAGAGATTCTGATATAATTGGTCTACGTTTTTAAAGTTCACCCCAGGTGACCCTTACATGTCACCAGAATTGAGACCCCTTATGTTAAGAATTATCCAAGGAGTGGTTCTCAGATACCTGGAAGGCTCACAAAACCTAGGTTGCTGGACACATCTGCAGAGTGGCTGATTCAGTGAGTCTAAAGGTGAATCAGAGAGTCTGCCTTTTCAGCAAGCTCCCAGGTGATACTCAGGTGGCTCCCAGGGACCACACTGTTAGAACCACTGACCCCAAAGCATGTATGTTGTAATTGGTGAATAAGATGGAATGTGGGCCTCCCTGCCTCGAAGTCTGCACCCCAAGCATGTTTACATTTCCCTTTTAGTTTTATTCATTTATTTAGAGACAGGAGTTTCACTCTTGTTGCCCAAGCTGGAGTGCACTGGCACCATCTCGGCTCACTGTAACGTCTGCCTCCTGGGTTCAAGCAATTCTCCTGCCTCAGCCTCCCATGTAGGGGATTACAGGCATGGGCCACCATGCCTGGATTTTTTTTTTTTTTTTTTTTTTTTTGTATTTTTAGTAGAAACGGGGTTTCACCATGTTAGCCAAGCTGGTCTCGAACTCCTGACGTCAGGTGATCCACCTGCCTCGGCCTCCCAAAGTGTCGGGATTACAGGTGTGGCCACCGCATCCAGCCTGTTTTTATTTGTTTATTGTTTGAGACGAAGTTTTACTCCTGTTGTCCAGGCTGGAGTGCAATGGCACAATCCCGGCTCACTGCAACCTCTGCCTCTTGGGTTCAAGTGATTCTCCTGCCTCAGCCTCCCGAGTAGCTGAGATTACAGGCACCTGCCACCACGCCCTACTAATTTTTTATATTTTTAGTAGAGACGGGGTTTCACCATGTTGGCGAGGCTGGTCTCGAACTCCTGACTTTCAGGTGATACACCAGCCTCAGCCTCCCAAAGTGCTGGGATTACAGGTGTAAGCCACCACACCTGGCCTGTGTTTCCCTTTTAAAGTGGTCTATTGGACCAAAAGAGTCTCTAGATACAATGACTACTGTGGAGCAGCTGTAGAATCTCTTTCCTGAGAGATATGTCAGGTAGCATTGGAGAGAATATTCCAGGGCATTGCTACTCAATGTGCACTCTGTGGACCAGGACTATTGGCATCACCTGGAAACTTATTAGAGGTGGAGTCTCTCAAGCCCCACCCCAGAGCCAGGATTGGAATCTGCATTTTTACATGGTTTCCAGGGGATTTTATGAACATGAAAGTTTAAGCAATGCTGTTCTAGGAGAGCTGAGAAACACCGTGATTGGAAGGTAGAGAAATTAGGTGGTGTGCTGCCCAGCACACCTGCAGGGGGCGGGGGGCGGGGGGCTGCAGCTCATCTAGGTCCTCCTAACCCCTGGCAAATACTGGCAGCGTCAGGAAGGGTGTTCAAAGAGGTCACTCAACCATGATGATAATAATGACAAAGAGAAAAGAAATAACGGAGGAAGAGGGAGAGAAACGAGATCTAGGTGGCAACGCCCCAGGGAGTTCAGGTCTAGAGACTGGATTCAATGATGTCTAGAGTGTGTTCAGCCCTGCCACTGCCACTCAGTCCAAAGGTAGAGGAAGGAGGGGAAAGTTGTGGGCTGGGCTCTGAGCAACCCATGCACACGCTGTCACTTAAGCCTCGCCAGATCCCTATCAGGGATGGCCATGCCTGTTGTATTAGTCTGTTCTCACATTGCTATAAGAAAATAGCTGATACTGGGTAATTTGTAAAGAGGTTTAATTGGCTTACGATTCGACAGGCAGTGCAGGAAGTATCATGCTGGCATCTGCTTCACTTCAGGGGTGGCCTCAGGAAACCTATGATCATGGTGGAAAGCAAAGGGGGAGCAAACATTTGATACGGCCAGAGCAGGAGGAAGAGAGAGCAAGGAGGGAGGTGCTACACACTTTTAAACAACCAGATCGTACAAAAACTCACTCAATATCATAAGAACAGCACCACGGGGATGGTGCTAAACCATTCATGAGAACTCCACCCCCACGATCCGATTACCTCCCACCAGGCCCCACCTCCAACACTGGCATGTGATTTGGGCAGGGACACAGATCCAAACCATATCACCTGGTTTCCAAGGAGAAGTCAAGATAAGGAAGATCAGAGGACCTGTGCAGGTTCCATAATTACTCAAAAAAAAAAAAAAAAAAAAAAACCTAGGGGATTTCTTATCCAAGTCTGGGAAGTCAAAGTTCACATTCTCCTCACCACAAAATGTGAGGGATGGGTTCATGGGAGATGATTACAGGAGCACCAGAATTTGGGAGTTTCAGAGGATTCCCAAATTCTGCCTTGTCCTTTGCACGACAGAGTAACCAAGCCACTCTGAATGGATGTGGGAGACAGAGCTTTGGGACTACACACAGGGGCTCTGGACTCCAGTCACCTGAACTGAAGCCCTGTCTCCACTCTTTGCTAGCTTCAGGCTCCCCTCTATAAATTCTCTTTGTCTTCGCTTCCTTGCCTGCAGAAGATGGAGACGAAACTGATATTCACCTCACTGAAATTTTGCAAGAATTAAATCAGATAAAACATTCAAAGTTCTAAGCCCTGTGCCTGGTACATAATAAACACCCAGTCTTTTTGGAAGAAGTACCAGTCCCTAGTCTTGGTCCGGTCAAATAATCTAATTGCTGCTCTGGAAAGGAGCATTTTAATTCCGCAGCGAGACAATGTGGAGAAGTGGAATGCTATGGGAAATGTGGGTACAAAATGGGAAGGCGAAGGGCAGATGAAGCCCAGTTATTTATGTGATTGCAGGATGTTTGCAAAGACACACTCAAAATGCACACAAGTTGGCGTTTCCCCACAAGTGATGGCAGTGAGCCTGGGAAGGGTAATGTCGACATCAGAACCATCTGGCTGTGCCTGCAAATTCAGAAGCCAATCACCATTTCCACCCTCTGAACTCTCACCACCCCAGTCCTACATTTTTATACCAGAGACCCTGAGTCCCCTGGAAGGGGAAATAGTCTCTGTCCCATTTGCCGCCCGTAAATAATACCCCGCAAAGAGTGCTCACTTTAGAACCTTATCTTGCTTTGCAGTTACCTTAAGTGTAAGAGACAGCCTTGGAGAAGAGAAGCACAAGCTGAAAACCTGCAAACTTCTGTGCTCCCCTGGGCTCAAAGGTTTACAAAAGGAAGATCTGTTTTGAGAATATTTTCCTGTTCAAGAAGGGTAGTAGTGGTGATCATCAGAGGCGCCTTGTGTGTCCTAGGCTTTTATTCCTGGGGTTCACAGGAATCCACGTAGGGTTCCCCTTCCTGCTCAACTGCTGCCCTCAAGAGCCAGCTAGCCTTGCTCAGGTCATTGCAATTAAGTGCCATAATTATTACTATTTGCAGGTGAGAAGACTGAATCTTAAAGAGTTTCACCTACATGCTCAAGATGGTACCTATAGTAAGTGATTGAGAACCAGGGTGAAAGCACGGGCTTCCAGAGCCTGGGTTTTAGCTGCAAGGCCAACCTTCATCCATGGCGGTGCAGGGGGACTATCACTGAGGTGGGGACTCACCAGACCTGTGTGGACATCTTGGTCTTGATGCTCACCTTTCTTCTGATACCAGTGTCCCCATTTTTCTCTGGAAAACCCAGTATCAGTCTTGCCCTGGAAGGCACCTAACCCATGCCTGGCCAGTCAGCACATCCCTCAGGCTGCAGGGGTTGGTTCATGAATCTAGAGAGGTGGCTCATTCTGCTGGACATGGGGGTGTGAGCCCAGGAGCCTGGAGGGAGAACCTGCCTGAGAATCAAACCAATGCAGAGAAGAGCAAAACCCAAAGATGTTGTGTCAGGTAGGAAGGCCATGCTAAGCTGAGGTAACAAATAAACACAATTATTGTTATTATTATTGTGTAGCTTAATGTAATAAAGGTTTATTTCCCCCTCACATAAAGTCCAATGTGGGTCAGATGATTTTCCAGGGCAACTCTCTTCTGCTGTTCCTTAACTTGGGAGTTCAGGCACTCTCCATCTGTAATGAGGCCGTCTCAACATGTGACTTTCAGAGTTCCTGAAGTGGGAAATAGACATAATACACTCATTTTATTGGCTAGAAGTTGTCATGTGACTTGCCTAAACTCAAAGGGACAGGGAAATATGGCTGTCCAATGTGGCCCAGAAGGTAAGAACTACTCAAGAATGAACCCCAAAGGTCTCCACCACAGATGGAGGGAAATAAAGTAGTTTAAATGATTTAACATGATTTAAATCTCTAGATCAAGCTGTGCCTGAAGGAGTTGTGGTAGTTCTTAAATGAGTCAATGGATTTCTTTTTTTAAGTCTAGTTTAAGTTTAGCTTTTTTCTCACTTGCAATTGAACAAATCCCACTTGAAAGGAACATACCTAGTCCTCACTCCCTGGCTGACTCCAGCATCTCCCTCCTCCCAGTCTAAATACCACCCACTATGGGCCTCTGCCCTTCTACTCACTAAGGAGAACTGCAACACACATAAACATAAATGTTCTAGATTTTCCTAGGAACTGTCTTTTCAGTTGCTGTGAAGGCCAAATGGTACATGAGAGAGTAAGTCACTTAGGAGAAAATAAAAGTCCATGCTAAAAATAGCCTTCCATCTTGCAAATGAGTAGGGTTCCCCTGAAGGAAAGCTAGGACTTCTGTAGAATGCTGTAAAGTTAGCTTTCTGAGATACTTTGGAGAAAGTGGCCACATCTGTCCTTAGACTGGCAGCAGCAGCAACAGTTGGCTTGACCTCCTAGGGACTTTACTTGAAGACTCTGGCTGGAGAGAGGAGACCTGGATTCTGGTTTAATCTTTGCCATTGACCAACTGGCTAACCTTGAGCAAGTCATTTATCCTCCCGGGGCCTCAGTTTCCTCATCTGTAAAGTGAGTATGTTAAAGCAGGCAAGGTCTAATATCCCTGTCTTCTTTATGCCCTAGATTTCTGTAAGATCCCACTTCCGCGTGCAGATGCTCAGAATATGGCTCAGCAATTGTCCTGCCGGTCACAACCAGCAGGAGTGAGTGTGCTGGTTGAAACTCTTCCCAGAACTTCCCAGGCAGAGTGGCTGCATACTGTGTACTAGCTGGGTAGACACTGGGTAGACAAAGGATCTCAGAAAGCTAACTTTATGGCGTTCTGCAGCAGTCTATCTTTCCTTCAGGGACACCCCATTCATTTGCAAGGTGGAAGGCTATTTTTAGCACAGACTTTTATTTTATCCTAAGTGACTTACTCTCGTGTACCATTTGGCCTTCCCAGTGGCTGAAAATCATATTTGAAGAACATTGGACTGGAAGCCAGGAGACCTAAGCTCACATACCACTTGTTTCATTGCCTTTGACAAGTCCTTTAAATCTCTCTGGACTTAAGTTTCTCCATCTTTCATGTTGGAATGGTGATTTGTGCTTCCTTCAGAAGATCAAACAATCTTCTAGAGGCCTCGTTGGGCTTAGAGTCACGTGACATGGTTTGAGTTATCACTCTGACATCTTCTAGCTATGAGACCTTGAGCATGTTGTAATCTCCCCACACCTTAAGGTCTGTAAATAAAAATACCAACCATTAACTTAACTGATGGCTTTCTCTGTGTTTCTCTACAACCTCATGACATAGGTACTATTATCAACTCTATGTTTCAATGTCCTTTAACCTCTCTAAGCTGCAGAGTCACAGAGCAGGTTGCAGACCCGTATTCCAACCCAGAGCTGTCTGGCCCTAGTCCCTGCTCCACACCACCCTCCCTGCTTCCCTGACATGGACAGTGAATGAGGATGGGTACAGAGAAGCCCCAAATGCTACAGAGGTGTCTCATTCAGGTTTGTATCACCCTTCATCCCTAGAAACGTAATTGAAATGTAGTATAGTCTCAGAGACCTTGTGATGAGTGAGTGATTAATGGGTGCGTAGATGGATAAGAAAATAGATATGTTATAAATGGAAAACAATATGGCGCTATGCAGATGCCCAAATGTATGCGTTGATCCAGGTGCAGGGAGTACCAGGGATATGGTGATCAGGTGTGCTTGGGGTTGGGATACGGAAGTGGCCAAGTTGAAGGGGCCCAGACCACCACACACCAGAGGGGCTGGGGTTTCTTCCTCTATTCCTCCACCAGTGGCTCAGAAGGTCCAGACATGTGCCCAGAGTAAGAAAGTCATCTAATTAGAGCTCTGATGCTAAATCGCATGAGGACCTTCCCTGGAGCTCAGGATAGAGGGCTGGGAATGAGGCATACAGAGCTGGAGAAAAAGGGCTGTCCACCCATCACTCAGCCATCTGGGTCCCATGCCTGAAATGAAGGGGACTCCTCAGCTCTTTCAGGAAATGTCAGCAGCCAAAACAATGTCTTCCTTGTCTTCCTTCTTGTGTTTTCACTCCTTCTGCATGCCCCTGTGGCCCAGGAATATATAGATTCATCCATCCAATTTTGAGTACCTGCTATGTGCCAGACACTGCTCAAAGGGTCTGGGATATCCTTAAATAAAAACAACCAAAAATCCCTGCCCAGGTTCACCTTGTGTCTGATCACAAAAGCAAACCCTGCCCAAACACTGCCAGAATTGGTATCATGGGGAGTCCTCTGCACTGACCATCTGATTATCTTGCCCTGAACAAAGGATCAGAGCAATGTTTAAATGCTGGGCTGGGTCCTGGAATGAACTCACATCTCTGGAGAAGACCTTCAACATGGGAGAAGCAGCTGGTGCCTTCTTCTAAAAGAAAGGCAAAGGTCTTGAACTTCGTGATTCCTTGCAAATCCCAGTCTAAGCCATTCAGCAGCAGGAAATATGTGCACCTGGTGAGGTCTCCTGCGTGGGTCTGCGAAAAGAAGGAGGCAGATTGATAGCCACCAGTTGTCCAGATGAATTCACTCAGTATTAATGCTGGGTACTGACTAAGTCCATGGTCCCTTGCTAGATGCTGAGACAGCCACTGAAGAAATGAGAGGCTGTTCCTACCCTCCACAAACTTCCAAACGAGCTGACAATCGGATGGGCTGAAGAGGTTAGGAAAGCTGTTTGGTTAGGGGTAAAAAGAGGGATAGGATAGGCAGAGGGAAAAACCAGGACCAGGTTGGATGTAATGCTGAGAACATGCACAGCCCAGGTACAGCAGCAGGGAGCTTATATTCATTCACTCACTCATTCGTCCATTTAGTCAATAAATATTTGTTCCATACCTCTTCTATCCCACTCTGCTAAGCTCTGCAAAAAACTTGGTAAGCATTATCCACATCATTTCTAAACTGATGGTCCCAGTGGGAGAGACATGCATTCATCAAATAATCACACATTATTTCTTTGAAGGAGAAATATAAGACATAGCAAGAGAACCATGTATGTTGTTGTGTGTGTATGCATGCATGTACACATGTGGTGGTTAGAGACTGGTGGTAAGGAGACAGTTTCTGCAAAGGGAACAGCTTTTGCAAGATGTCCTGAGATAGATAGGGATCTAGTCCAGTAGGTGGGCTGAAGAGAAGCAAACTAGAGGTGAGGGCAGGAATCAGCAGAGTCCAGGCTGATGGTACAGGTCAAGTCGAAGGTTTTGCTCTGGTCCTAAGGAAAGGGCAGCCAATAAAAGGTTTATACAGCAAACAACTAGGCTGTGATTTGTGCTGGAGAGAAGATGTCATGCTGAGGGGTTGGGAGGTAAATTCACATTTCCTTCATTTTATGAAGAATTTGCAAAACCTTTGAGCCAGAAAAGTTCATTTTCTGTTCTCTCAGAGGCAGTATAGCAGAATGGTTATGAATCCAGGATTTTACGGTGAAGATTCCAATCCTACTTTGGATAATCAATAATAAATTATGCCTAAGTCCCATGTTTCTCACAGGGCTTTTGTGAGCATTTAAATGCAAACATATGTACATGTGAGCAGTATCTCTAGCACTTATAAGCACCCAGCTATTTACAACTATTTTTCTTGGTTCTCCTTGCACCTTGAGTAAAGAGATGCTGAGCTGTATCATAAGTTTCAGTAGAGTTTGACCACTCTTAGGACCATCTTTCACTGAAGAACCTTTGGCCTATTGCTTTCTTGCTGAAGTTTAAATGTTTCCAGTTTCTTTTTGAGAACAGCTGGTCCCAATCTACTAAATAACCCCTTTGCACACTTGAAGACCATTATTAAGATTCCCTTTGGCCATAAACATATGAAGAAGTGTTTAACATATGAAAAAAATGTTTAACCTCACCAGTAATCAAAGAAATTCAAATCAAAACAACAAAATGCAATTTTTGCCTATCAATTTGGTAACTTTTTAAAATGATAGTGCACAGTGCTGGTGAGAGTAGGGTAAGGTGGCAATTTCGTACATTGCTGGTGGGAACATAAATTGGTACAATCTTTCTGGAAAGCAATTTGGCAATATGTTATCAAGACCCTGAAGATTGTCCTTACCCTTTAACCCAGTAATTCCACTTCTGGGAATCTATCTCAAGGAAATAATCAAAGAATCAGACAAAAATTTCTGTTCAGGCTGTTTGATATAGCAAACAATATTTTGAATTAGGAATAACCAAAAATTACCTAGAAGTCAAATGGTGTCGTGACATATATTAAAAAGTTATTAAAAGTCATGTTAACAAGGAATTTTCAAGGACATTTAAAATGGCCGCCAAAAACTGTAAAACACAAACATATAGAAGTTACAAAACTAAACACAGTGGGATTTTAATTATGTAACTACATATACTTTTATTTTTATATGTGCATAGAAACAGCTAAATGCAAACACAGCAAAATATCAACAGTTCTTACTGTTGGGTGATAGAATTAGGGGTGGCTCTTTATTTTCTACTTTACAATTGTATAACCAAAAAACTTGTTTAAGAGTTCACATGGCCTTATGTATTTTTCTAAGTAGTTCGTCATGGTCCCGCTTCTGCCATAGCATCTTGCCCAGAATCGAAACAGTGGACTTTCAGTGGTTACAGTTTTCCTGGAAAGGGCCAGATAGCAGATATTTTAGGCTTTGCAGATCATATAGTCTTTGTTGCAACTTCTCAACCCTATTGCTGCATGGCAAAACCAGTCGTAGATAATATAGCAGCCAATGGGCATGGCTGTGTTCTAACAGAATTATATATATATAATTTATATATTTTTATATTTATTATATATTATATTATCTATAATATATTATATATGTTTATATATAAAATATTTTGTTTTTATAAATAGATACTATATTTTACATATATTGTATATAATTGTATATATTTATAAAATTTATATATTTCTATATATAATATATATTATATATTATATTATATTATATACATTATATATTATATATTATATTATATTATATATTATATTATATTATATATATATAGGCAGCAAGTCAGTTTTAGCCTTGGTCTTAGTTTGCTGACACCTGGTCTAGATGATTTGAATCTCTCCTGGCCCAAATTATGTATAGTCTCAAACAAGTATAGTTGGGGAGACTTCTAGAAGGGTGGGGTAAGGTTCTTGTCCCCACATTCCTAGTGAGTCAATCAGTCTGAAATGTACTGAGAAGCAATCAGCCAGGGTACTTCTCCCAGGCTTTGTTTATTCACCTCTTTGGTTTTTTGTTTGTTTGTTTGTTTTTATTATTTCAATAGTTTGGGGGGTATAGATGGCTTTTGCTTACATGGATAAATTCTTTAGTGGTGATTTCTGAGATTTTAGTGCACCTGTCATCCAAACAGTGTACCCAATATGCAGTATTTTATCCCTAACTCCCCCAACCTTCTCCCCACCACAAGTCCCCAAAGTCCATTATATCACTCATGCCTTTGCATCCTCATAGCTTAAGTCCCACTTATAAATGAGAACGTATAATATTTGGTTTTCCATTCCTGAGTTACTTCACATAGAATAATGGCCTCCAGCTCCATCCAAGTTGGTGCAAAAGACATTATTTCATTCCCATGTGCCTAAGATAAGAGGATCTTCGGGTCCAGGAGTTCTGGGCTGATCAGGCATCTGCACTAAATTCACCATCAACATGATCAATATGGTGACCTCCCGAGAGCACGAGACCACCAGGTTGCCTCAGGAGGGGTGAACTGGCCCAGTGGGAAACCAAACAGGTCACAACTCCCAGGCTGATCTGTATTTGCCTCTTTGTATGGGTCCTCCCTCTTCTTGTGCATCAGCGCCCTCTCCAAGTACTTCTTTTGCCACCACCCACTGCAGCCCTTATCCCATCTGGCATAATAGGAGGTGATGACTGAAAGGAGCTGCAGAGACTTGGAACAGTTGGTGGCTAATTCAAAATCTCCCCTCTCTACCAACTGTATGGTAAATGCACCTGATAGCAATAACGTAAGCATACCCTGAGAACAACGTTGTATGGCAGATGCACCTGACTATGTTTTCAGAGTTCCAAGCTAAGGAATCTGGGAGGAGCCAGTGCAGAGATTCATTTTTTATCTATGAGGAACATCAGAATGCCCAGCCCTTCCTGCGGAACACGGGCCATGCAGGGATCAAGGATCTTTGTCTGGGAGTTCAGTAAATGTTGCCAGGTGGAGACTGTCAGGGTAAGGGTGCTAAGAGAAAATGTTACATAAACTGCATGCTCTTTGCAAGTAGCTCCTGCCCAGCCCGCCACCACTGGACTCTCTCCCCTGTATGTAAGCCCCCAGCCCATGTTTCATCTGCTGGCTCTGGGTCTTGTCTCCAGCCTCTTGAACCTGGTGCCATCCCCACTGGAGCTGACAGGGGTTCAGCACAATACCAACAATGAGATTTTCAGATTCCTGGGTTTGTGGCTCCATCTTCCTTCTGGCCACTGTGTTCCAGAGGAGGAGAAGGAGAGAGACAAAGGATAAACTGTAAGTGTGCTGCATCCCAGGCATTGCTCCGAGGGGTCCATAAGATGGTTTTTTGGTGGGGAAAGTTTTGTATTAGACAGACAAATAGAACCCTCACAGCAAGGATGCACCATAAACTTATGTAAACAATAAGTATATGTGTATGATACAAAGCTTTGGAAGTTCCCTTGTTGAGAGTGGAGTCTTATATCACTCACCTTAATACATGCACAGGTCATTACCCGGTATAGGTAGGGAGCTTTCTGCCTTCTCCACCTTTCCTTTCCTGCTCCAATTCTTTTTGTACATTTCCAGTAAAGTCCCCTTGTTCAAACCATTTTAGACACTGGGGCCTTGTCCAGGAGGCAGAAATGACATCTCAGAGCAGCCCATATATCAGATGGTGAGTGAGGGAGTTATAGGATGACAGTGGCATTCCAAGGGCCTCTACTTCCTTGTCACTTTTCCCTACAAACACATCAAATGCACAGTTGAGAACCACCAAGTGAAAATGGCTCACGTGGCAAGAAAATTCATTCATTCAAGGGTCCTCCCAATGACCTCTTCTGGCTTTTGGGTTTGATTCCCCTGACTGGTTTTATCTTACTATCATACTTTCTATTGCACCCAAGAGGCAGGCACTGGCGATGGTCAACTTTCCTTAGAGACCCAGCCATCCTGTTAGTTAAACAGTGATGAGGAAAGAGAAAAGAACAAGGAGACTTTGCATTTTAAAAATTAAAAGTTCCAATAGGTCATTTTGCTTAAAAAGAAACCTCTCTCACACCATAACCAAGGCAGAAAATATTTATACCCAATCCTCACCTCCACCTACAATCTCTGTTAGGCAGCTGCTCGATAACTTACTTTTCTGCTCAATGTTGACCTCAATTGATATTTTACTCTAATTTCCCCTGAACAGAAATGTTTGGGGATTGTTTTGCTGGAGGAAGAGTACGTTGAGAGCCCATTGTGAATTTCACTGTCCCATGCCATCTTTTTATGAAATCTTGTTCAATAAACAATCATTAGGGGCAACACGGTGGATGGGAAGGCCATAGGATTAGAAGTCATTCGTGGTCCCACATGGTAGGCATTTTCTCTGTAGAAGACAAGACTCAGTTTGAAAAGCATTTCTGTCACTCCCCAACTATGTGGATTACTTCATCTCTCCAGGCTTATCTTTCTTCTATTTGAAAGAAGAAAGGATGGCCGGGCGCGGTGGCTCACGTCTGTAATCCCCACACTTTGGGAGGTTGAGGTTGGCAGATTGCCTGAGGTCAAGAGTTTGAGACCAGTCTGACCAACATGGTGAAATCCCGTCTCTACTAAAAATACATAAATTAGCTGGGCATTGTGGCAGATGTCTGTAATCCCAGCTACTCAGGAGGCTGAGGCAGGAGAATCTTTTGAACCTGGGAGGCAGAGGTTGCAGTGAGCCGAGATCACACCACTGCACTCCAGCCTGGGTGCAGAGTGAGACTCCACCTCAAACAAAACAAAACAAAACAAAAAAATAACAAATAAATAAATAAAAGAAAGGAGCAGGGTGGGAGTGGGAAGCATATATATGATCTCCATCATGCAGGGCTGTGAAGCTGGAACAGGGGCCATGTGATTACCCAGCACAGGGAAGATGCTTAGAACATTCCATCCCCACTTCATTCTTGAAGCAAGAAACCATGCTAACAGCTCTCAGAGTTGCAGAGAAGGATGTTACCCAGCCCTGTCCCCCAAGCGCTGGGACTTCAGGGAAAACGTTTGTGTACACAGATAACTCAGAATATTGGGCACGTTGTGAAAGGTGCTGCCACAACAGAGAAGAGTAAAAAAATTCATTTGAATAGCCAGTATTAGTAAAGGCTTCAGGGAGGAGGTGGCATGTGAGCTGAGCCTTGAAGGACAAGGATGGAGATATAGCCGGGGCTTCTGGGAGGGAACCGTGAGAGCACAGGCTGAAGACAGGAGGGGACAAAGCATTTCAGGAAATGATGAAGCATTAAGGACTGTCAGGTGCAGAGAGAGCCCAGAGTGAGTGAGGTTCAACCCTCTGAATTTCAACCCACTGAATTTGCCTCTGCCCCACTGCTCTGGTGCGATGGAACTTTCAAAGGTCTTGCTCATCATCCTCTTCCAACCTACTCATTCCTGCAGGAGTGTCTGGCTCTGTTGATCCGGGCAGTCATCCCCAGACCTTCTCCACACGTGTCCATGAGCCTGTTTCTCCCTGAATCTTCTTTTCTTTTGCACAAGTCTCAGTATCATCTCAGTGTGCCCCCAGCGTCACCTTTTTGACCCTCTCCTTGGGAGGTCTCACACCCTCCTCAAAGAACTGAAGGAGGCCAGATCATGACAGAGCCACAGATGCAGTGGTGAGATGACATGGTTTCTTTTTTGTTTTGTTTTGACTCCGTCTCATTCTGTTGCCCAGGCAGGAGTGGTGCAACCATAGCTCACTGCAGCCTCCACCTCCCTGGCTCAAGTCAACCTCCCGCCTCAGCCTCCTGAGCATAGGCATGTACCAACTTGCCAGGATAAGCTTTTTTATTTTTATAGAGACAGAGGTCTCACTATATTGCCCAAGCTGGTCTCAAACTCCTGGCCTCAAATGATCCTCCTGCCTCGGCTTTCCCAAATCACTGGAATTACAAACATGAGCAAGATTACATGTTATCATGGGGGAGGGGCACATAAGATTCTCAGATCAGGAAATGACATAATCAGAACATCTTTTTAACACAGTGAACACACATCTCTGTCTGCCCAGGATAATCCCCTGGCATAATTATCAATGGAACCCCCATTCACTCATAAAAGCACTTTCATTTAGATGAAAAATTACATGATCACTCTCAGTTTAGATCGTCCAGCGTTGCTGTCCATGGGACACAGAAACCAGGGGCAAAAGGAGGCTGGACCAAAGACAGCCATTCAGAGGCCATATCAACTATCCAAGCAGGAGGCAGGGACTTCCAAAGGCAGAGAACTCATGGGAAGGCAAAGTACTAGATCAAAGGACAAATTTGAATCATTGGTTCAACAAGACCAATGATTACTGGATGAGTGATGGAGAAAAAAATAAGCAGACCCACTAGATGACTGACAGTTTAGTATCAGATACGGGGACTGGACAGGCTGAGCAGGATATTCTTGTGTAAGAGGGCAAGGAGCTGGCAATGAGAATCTGGAGCACAGCAGAGGCCAGAGCTGGAGATGTGAATTTGGCAGATGGTAGAATCCTGGGAACAATCATGGCTGAAGAGGGAGGGTGTGAGACCACCCAGGGAGAGGGTCAAAAAGATGACGCTGGGGGCACACTGAGATGATACTGAGACTTGTGCAAAAGAAAAGAAGATTCAGGGAGAAACAGGCTCATGGACACCTGTGGAGAAGAAGGTTTGGGGATGACTGCCCAGATCAATAGAGCCAGACGCTCCTGCAGGAATGAGTAGGTTGGAAGAGGACGATGAGAAAGACCTTTGAAAGTTCCATTGCACCAGAGCAGTGGGGCAGAGGCAAATTCAGTGGGTTGAAGAGGGAGTGGGCGGTAAGGAAGTGGTGTCAATAAGCACAGATGATTCTTTGGATAAATCTGTTAGTGAAAGGAAGGAAAGAGATGAGACTGTGGTTTGAGGGAATCATTTTTTTAAAAAAAGAGGGGGGCAAGGAAGCTTTTGGGAAGTTAAATGTGAAACCTGAACATATTTGAACACCAAGAGGAAGACACTGGCAAGAAGAGGAGGTGTGAAGGTGCTGGAGATAACCATGTGGAGTAAGGTGGGAACAGATGGTTTCTGCTCCAGTGGAGAGGCCAGCCTTAGACAAGAGATAGGACTCTGGAAGAAAGTGAGGCTGCACTTGGATGGAGTGAATGCTACAGGTGGTGGTGGCTATAGTAGCAGTATTATAACAACAATCATTAGTAGTAGTAACAATGAATGGTTAATCTTACTTTTTGTTTACATACAAGTTCTCTGCACTGTTTAATCCTCACAACAGCTCCATTTTATATGTGAGGAAACTGAGCCCAAGAGAGGTTAATTAAATTGCCCATAAACCACTATAAAAATGCCAGAAGGTGGATTGAAACCCAGGTCTTTCCAATGGCATAGCCAGACTTGTAGGCCACTTGGAGTCAGTATAGACCAGTGGCTCAGTCCCTTCAGTGAGCTGGAGGTTAAGTCATCTTCTGTGAATGATGGGGGTGGATGTGGAGGCCTGAGGAAGGAGGAGAAGAGCTAAAACAGCTGCTGGGAAGAATGCAGTAGGGATGAGCCAGAGAAGACAGAGGGCACGGACAGCTTCCCAGGGGCACTGATTGTAGATTCCATCTTGTTCTTATCACCTGCATTCCCAGTCCCATTTCCTACCAGGGGCATGCAACCCACATTCTTCTCATTTATTTTGTGTCCTCTCTCCTCTAATCCCTCCATCAAAGGAAATAAGAGCCATGTGGCCCAAGTGGAATGGGTCAGATTCTTCCTACTGCTGGAGGACTTGGTGATGGCCAGTGGGTAGAGCTGGGGAGGTGGTCCTCAGAGCCTCTGTCCTACCAAGGACACCCTCAAACTAAAAGGCTTAGGGAAGCAGGGCGTTCACCAGGCAACAGGGATTGCAGATGGAGTGTCTGGGAGCTGTGCCTCTGTGTTTAGAGGCCCAGCGTTGCTGTTTCTGACTTAGCCTCCCAAGTTACCTGGGCCCAGCCAATAGCAGAAGAGAGCTGGAGCCAAAGTACTGATCCCAGGTGAACTAGCCATCTTCTATTCCATTAACAAGCCTATCCATCCCGTATGACCTCTTTCTACCGGAGATCTATTAATTGTAGTTAACAGTCAGTGAAGAGGACACCATTTGATCCCAGAGCTTAAACCCATACCTCTGATTCACTGGTTTGACCACTTAGAAAATAGTAGCAGGATCAAATAGGCTGAGCCTCCCTCTTTGGACAGAACTTCATTGAATCAGTAAATGGAAGATGTTAGCCTTGGAGACAAGCTTAAAGATATGATATTACTGCTTGTTGGATGTGGTCCACCACTTAAAAAAACCTACTAAGCCACTGGTCAAATTGATAAAATCCATACAGGACCAGAATCTAGAAAACATGGGGCTCAACTCTAATTTCCATAAAAGTGGCCAACAGGACCAGGGAATCGGCATTGAATTCTCAATGTGTACTGACTTTCAGCCTCCAGATGTCGTGGTTAACACACGGGGACTCAGGATAGGACATCTGTGGGCTGGCAGGTTCTAGAAGCATTTATTGGAATCTTCTCAGGACTCTCTTTTCCACAGTGCTAGAAACTCAATTGTAAGAGAGTAATCACAACGAATTCTTAATAATTGAGAAAAAACACGGGGAAAATGATCACATCTGTTCAGACTAAAATGGAATTGCTTGAGGGAATGCGAGCAGGCAACGCTCTAATCTACATTTAAGGCGATTGTATTTGTAAGATTGGGGACAAGGAAGAGGAGAGAAGCAGCTCTTGAGAGAGAGAGAGTCCTAAATCTGTATATCCAGAGTCCATGGGTGAATATTTGGGAAGCAGTGATTTGTGTGTGTATGTGGGTGGGGGGTGTGTGTGTATACACATGTATACACACGCACACATATAAGCACACACATTCTCACATACTCACACCCACAGACACTCCAGGTTTCTGAAGAGTTGTGTACCATTACCCAGCTCGAGTTGAAATGAACCCCGTGCCTCCCTGTAGCCCCTGTTTTGAGTGGTATTCTCCTGCCATGGGCAGGAGAGTCTCCTGCAAACCCTGGCCACGGCGTCCTCAGTCCAACTCTCCAACAGATTACCATCCTTCCCTTAAGTCTCCCTGAAAAGCAGCCCAGGGGCAACAAATCCCTCCCTCTTCCACCAGTTCCAACATTTCTCTAATGAATGCAGGAGAAAATTAATTACAGAGGGATTTTCAAGACCTCAGTATCTAATGACCAGCCCCAGCGCCCCCTCCCTCCAGCTTCTTTGAGGCTCCTCATTGGCCCTCCCCAGCCCTGCCCTCCTCCCCTCCACCCTCCCCTCCCCTCCCTTCCCAGAACCCAGGAACAATACCGCAGGCTAATTAGGCAGGGAAAGAGTTTCTTGGCAAAAGGGGCTGAGTGCTAGGTCAGTACCTTGAACAACCCAGAAGAAAAACAAAACAGCATTAAAAGAAAAAGAAAGGGAGGGGGGACCTGTTAATCCCAAGTGCATTTCCGCCAAATATTCTCCTTTTCAAGTGTTTTCTTCCTGGTAAACAAAGTTCTGTGGCTGGCTTTGGAGATTTTAGGACGCGGTTGCTTAGTAATATTGGGGAAAACACGAAGTCCCCACCTCAGCCCCATTTTGTGCCTCCTCTCCCTCGCTCACTGCACTGAGGGCGGGTGACACATTCCCACATTGTGAGGGACAGCCCGTTTGTGAAGAAGAGCTGAGCTTTCTTTTCTTTTCTTCTTTTCATGTCTAACTGCTTCCCGAAGCCCGGCAAAGAACAGAGATTTCTGCTCCCAAGTTTGGTGAATCTAGACCAGCGCTGTCCAGCAGAACTCACTGTGATGAGGGAACTGTCCTATATCTGTACTATCCTATATCTGAACTGTCCTATATCTGTGCTGTCCAATATGGTGATCACCAGCCACACAGGGCCACTGGGCACTTGAAACATGGTTTGCACAAATGAGCAACTGAGTGTTAAATGTTATTTCATGTTGATTAATCGAAATTGAAATAGCCACAGAGAGCTTGTGGCTTGGAGAGCCACAGCTGCTGTCAAAACCTCTGTGGGCCGACAGCAACCAAGGGCACAGCAGTAGCATCTGGGTGGCTCGGTGACATTTACGAGGGACAGAGGATGGGATGGTATAAGGAACACAAACGAAGGTCCTGATTTCACTGCAGCCCTATCTTCTCTTTTCTGTGCCCTTGGGCATCGTTTAAGTTGATCCTCAGTCCCCTCTTCTGTAACGTTAGAGACAATCACAAGAGTGCACCTCACTGTTGTTTTGAGGCAGGGGCAATGGAAGCTGAGTCTGCTAGTGACCCCTTCCACCAGAGAATAACAAACACAGGCAGACCTGGCGCTCTGCCTTCCTGCCTACTCTCCAGTCTCATCTCCTGCCCTTCCTTGGCTGGCATTTTTTGCTCCCAGAATTCCATGCACTTTCAACCTTGGCATATTGGCCTCTGTCATGCCTTCTGTGTGGAATCCTTGCCCTTCTGGTTTCTTTGCCTTGGCCAAGAAGATTCCTGATCAATCTTAAGGGACCTAAAGAACAGGGAATCTTCTGAGCTCTGAGCTAGAAAGCCTGCTTCCCCTCTCTCGTTAGCCCATCTTTCCCTCTCCAGTCATCCCATCTTCCCCCTCTTGTCATCCCATCTTCCCCCTCCTGTCATCCCATCTTCCCCCTCCTGTCATCTCATCTTCCCCTCTCCTGTCATCCCATCTTCCCCCTCCTGTCATCCCATCTTCCCCCTCCAGTTGTTGCATCTTCCCCCTCCTGTCTTCCCATCTGCCCCCTCCTGTCATCCTATCTTCCCCCTCCTGTCTTCCCATCTTCCCCCTCCTGTCATCCTATCTTCCCCTCTCTTGTCATCCCATCTTCCCCCCTCCTGTCATCCCATCTTCCCCCCTCCTGTCATCTCATCTTCCCCCTCCTGTCATCCCATCTTCCCCCTCCTGTCATCCCATCTTCCCCCTCCTGTCATCCCATCTTCCCCTCTCCAGCCATCCCGTCTTCCCCTCTCTCATCATCCTATCTTCCCCTCTCTTGTTATCCCATGTTCCCCTCTTGTCATATTTCTTTTTCTCTCTTTCTCTCCCCTTCTCTTTCCAATATGGCTGCCACTAGCCCACATGGCGACTGAGCATTTGAAATGTCGCTGATACAACTGAGCACTGAATTTTTAATTTGAGTTTACTTCTTTGAAGTTGAAATAGCCACATATGGCAAGCTCTTGCCTGCTCACTTCCTCGCTCTCTTGCACGCACACACACCCCTCTCCAACCTCTTCCTTCTGAACATGTGTGCCCCTGAACTTACCTACAATCTAGGGTTGAAGCAACCTCATAAGAAATCTACCATCCCGTTAGAAAGCGAGCAATTGGAAAAGACACATCCTGTGTTCCACTCTGTCTTGCTTTGTTTTTCGTCTATGTCCCAGCATTCAGTACAGCATCTAGTACATAGTAACTTCTCAATGAATATTTCCCATCCATGGAAAAGAAATTGTTCATCAGTCTACAACCTGTATCACGGGTCAGCAAACTACGGCCCACAGGCCAAATCCAGCCCACTGCCCACTTTTTCATGGCCCTCTAACTAAAAAGCGTTCTTTTATTTTAAAATGATTATATAAGTACCTCCCTAATAGCCTTAACTTTGCCTCTTGGCCTATAAAGCCTAGGATTTTTTTGCTTTCTGGCCCTTTAAGAAAAAGTTTGTCAATCTCTGTTCTGGATCCCAAGAACAGCTGCTAATAGGGCTTGGTGTAGCCTGTGGTTTGAGACAGGGATAAATGAGGTCTGGGGAGAGGTGTGGAGAGAGGGGACCACACCTGAGACAGTCCCAGCAAAGCTGAGCCCACAGGTACCTGGCTAAGTCTGCAAGAGCTGGTCCTCAGGGACACTGCCAGCCAGGGCAGCACAGACAGGCACACCTCGTGCTTCCTCCTCCCTCTCTCGACCTCCTTTGCCGCACTGCAAACACCTCGGGGACTAGGGCTTAGGGGACATACAATGTGACCTTCTAAGAACGTTCTGCCGTGCCCACACTCGAGCCATGGCAAATGGAAGATGGGATTTTCCGGATTCTGTTTTGTGGTTTGACTGCATGAAGTAGCAGTTTCCATTCAGAGCAAAGCCCCTAAGCATATTTTTAACAGCAGTGGAAAGGTCTTCCAAAGAGACAAGTAGAGGGGCTTGGAAGCAATTTGGCAGGCAGGAAGCAGTCTGTCCTTCCCTTTCCTGCTAAAACATGAACCGAGGTTTCTAAGAACCAAAGCAAAGATTGCTCCAGGCCCTGACCTGTTGCTCACCACATCAAGGTGAGCAACAAGATCCTGAAAAGTTACCCCATCTCTGTCCTATGCTCCTCAATACCCTCTATACCTGGCCCATGTCTTCCTAATCTCCCCCCCCAGAAACAAATTGTCAATCATCTCTCCAAACATCACCGGCATCTGGGAATGTCTCCTGCCCCACTCACTCCCCTGCTGGGTTCACCCTTCCAAACAGAGACGGGCTGAGCACACCCAACGTGCTAAATATTTCCCTGCTGCAGAATCTATTTTGCTGCTGCGGCTGCTGCTTGGCAGCAAAAAGACAGGAAGCTATTTAGATATATTATCTTCCTTTTCAGGAAGTTGAGAGGAACTTTTCTATTGCAGTTCACACAAACATTCCGTCTAATGGTCATTTAGTCATGCCGGCTCATTAGGTCACCAGTGAGGAATGCCCAGGCTGATTAAACATCATTCCAGCTTCTCTACTTGCTGCCCCAGGTCCCCGGGAGAAAACAGAGCTTCCCTGGCCTGGTGGTGACCAAGACAAGGAGCCCATCCTGAAAGCCACAGGGGCTCACTGCCAACCTCACAGCCCCTCCCTAGCTCCCACACAGAGCACTTCTTACTTGTAAGGCGGGCTGATGTCTTTATAAAGAAATGTGTATGGCACTGAGTAGGAAGGTGGACCCCATGAACACCTCTCGTCAGATAATGCTGTCCTTTAAGGAAGATCAAAGAGGGCCCTTGGCAGAAGGCCCTGAGAATGCTGTTACCGAAAAACGCAAGACAGACCCATGATGGGGTCACAGAGATGAATTCATAGCTAGAACACAAGCTTCGTGCAGAATGTAACAACTAACTATGAGTTAGTGGTTATGCACTAGACATATTCCAATTATTTTATGTGTATTCACTCATTTAAGGCTTGAACAACTCAACAAGGTAGGAATCATGAGGAAATTGGGCCAGAAAGTCAAATACAGTATTTCTGCTTAAGGTTGCACACACAGTGGATCTAGCCTGTGCTCTGCATTAGGACTTTCTGCAGTGATAGACATGTCCCACGTCTGTGCTTTCCAGTGGGGTCACCACTGGCCACACATGGCTATTCAGTCCTTGAAAAGTCACTGCTGTGACTGAGGAAGTGAATTTTAAATTTTATTTAACTGTAATGTATTTAAATTTACATGGTGCATGTGGCTAGTGGTTACCATATTAGACCCCCCAGATCTAGGTGGTCTGGCTCCAGAACCTTAAACCTTGGACTGTCCCGTCTTTCAAATCAATTAAGAGAATATGGAACTCCTTACTGGGAGAATAATTAAACTCTAAAGGTGGAAGTTAGGTAGCATTTCATCCGTATCTTAAAGGACAAGAACATGTGAGAAATTAGACTAGGAAAGAGAAAAGCTAGCTTAAGTTAAGTGGTAGGCATTCAGGTCAGGTGTTTGGGAGGATATATCTATAAAAGGAAGAAGGTAAAATACCAACATGGCTTGTCAAGAGAAGACGTGGGTTTTCCTCTTGTTTAACCAATAAATTATATTGAGCTCCTACTATGTGACCTTACTGAGTCTTTCTCTCTAGAGTCATGTGGCCTGGGTGGGAAGCCAGGTGTGATCCACTAAACAATGCCAGGCTGCATGGGCCAGAATGGATGGCAGGACTAAAGTCTGTTTATTTTGTTGGTATTCCAGTTAGCCGTTCATCGGTAAAGGTAGTCTAGAGTGATCAAGGAAGTCTTCATGGAGGAGAAGGCATTTAAGCTGGAATTTGAAAGAAATGGCTTGAATTAGAAAAGTGGGACAGTGGAAAGGATGACTACAACGGCATACTTGGAAGGACACATGAACTGTTCTTGGTGACTCTTGGAGACTGACATACAGAGAATAATCAAAAATGACTTTACATGTTTTGGCTTGGATAAAAATAGTGGTTCTTAGGGCAAACACGGGAACTTTAGGGGGTGGTAGGAGACGGTTTCAGAAATTATGACTTTGGTTTTGGGCATGTGGATTCTAAGGTGACAGACTGTGGAAATCTTGGATTAATATCCACTTTTCAGTTTAGATGGGAGGAGGGTGGATTAGAAGGCTGCCTGAGATCACCTCCATTCCTGGCACTCAGAGAAGCTGCGTTCCCTCTAAAGCCAAGAAATTAGGCCACGGGCAGAAAGAAGAGGAGCCACAGGACTCCAGAGAGGTTCACGTCACCACCCCACAGGGGACAAACGCATACCTTGTTTTCTGAGTTGACAGACATCCGGTTACTTCATCTTGGAAGTTACATTCATCTGCCCTTTGGAACATCCTGCCCAATGACCGATTTTTTAAAATAACTTCTTTTCCCTGATTATATTTGTAATACCTACTCACTGCAAAACATTTGAGAAAGTTCAGAAACAGAAATAAGGAAATGCAATCACATAGACACACACACACACAGAGATCCGCACACAGAGACATGTATGTATAAATAGAGAGAGACACGCACGTACACACAGACCTGCACATGTATGTGTATGTATGTCTGTGTATAGTGTATAGAGTTTTCATCCATTTTAGCTGGTATTTAAAACTGCACTTTTAGCTGACAAAATCTGTAAGAATAAACAAGAAGATAACAATAGCCAACTTTTATTGAGTCGTTAGTATGTTGTAGACATAGGGAAAAAATATACACCAATCTCTGCACACACATTTTAAAGCAATCTGTTCCTAAAATGCATCTATCGACTCTCCCCTTATTACCCAACATTCTTCAACACTCAGGTAGGTGTGGGTACCTGTTTAATGTCTCTTTTTGCCATGCACTTATTTTCCTTCTAACTAGAGAGTTATAGTTTCAGAATCACCTGTAACAGCCTCAGAGGCAGCCTATAAGAGGCCAAGAAGAGACAGAGTTAGGGGTTGACACATCATTAGGAATCCAAAAAAGCAGAATCCCTGCCAGGAGGCCCCGCCAATATTCTAAACCTCAAACCTTGAATTGCTGAATTTAAAGAATGCCCTGGACAAGAAAATCAACATTAAACACACCTAGAGAAATACGATAAATAGACACATATGAACAGTGCAAGCAGAGAGATTGAGTGCCTCTGGAAAGAGACAACAGTGGGAAAGGTGTGTGAGGAGGTAGGACAGGACCCAGGGGAATTTGTCAGCTGCTGTCTTTAACCTGTCCCAGGGAAATCAGGATTGAAATATTCCCTAGTGAACACGATTGGCATATGCAGTTCATCCACAGATCATAGAAACATACCCGGTAGAGACACACACCACATACAACTTCAATGGGCAATGCTTCCCTCCCACCTTGGTCTCCTGGGGATACCAACTAAGAGACTGGTGCTTCATTCTTGGAGACAGCCACAGTCTTTGTTTCTGGAGGTGGGTGGATCCTCATCTGGTTCCTTTTTTTCAAGAAACTGCCTGCTCCCTGAGAAAAGCTTGCTGGGGAGAGAGTTGTCTCACTGGATATGTCTGCGGAGGGGAAGAGAAGGGATGGCCTTTCCTCCAAAGATAACACAGCAGCCCCTGACCTTCTGCGAGTCTCCCTCCAAAACCTTCCTAATGAGCTGTCTCTGGGAGGGGGTGGATGTTTTCCACACTATCTTGGCCACTCCTTAGGTTTTTTTTTTTTTTTTTTTTTGAATCTTCACTTTACCATGCCATAAACACTGTTTGCCATGACCTCTCCCTCACTACCATCTCGGACAGCTTCTCATGCGTGAAACATATTTTTGTTCATTATTTTGTTGTCCACGACCTTCCTTCCCAACCGTCCAGCCCGGGTCTCCCTCCCTGCACCCTTCACCCCCACGTCACACGTATAATGAATTGCCATTCCTTCAGACAACGGGGTGGAAAACTGTGGTCTCCAAGGCAACGGGGTATCCTGGGGTGGGGTGCTGGGGAGGGGGACCTTGCCCGGCCAGGAAAGGACTGGAAGTAAAGGGGGGTGGGGAGGCACAAGCAGAGATGATATCATTCCTGAAGCCTGCAAGCAGCCAATCCGCTGGTGAGGATATGATGTCATCTCGCCCGCCCCCGCCCCCTCTTAGCCTAGGTAGCCCCACTGAGAATTCTAGACAAGTATTGAACTGAAGTTGTATTTCTGTGAGAGAAAGGGGGCGGGGGATGGCGAGAGGAGAGAGAAAGAGATCTACGGATCCTCTGGATGGCCCAAGCAGACACTACAGTCTTCACCAGAGGCAGCCCCATAAAAATGTCATCGGCTCGGGCTCTCCCCGCATTACAACACAATGATTTCTTTGGGGAGGAGAAAAAAACCCTAAGATTTATTTTGCAACCACACCTCCGCCTCCCTTGGAAGAGAAATACCAACCAACAACAAGTTGTGAATGAAGTGTCTGCAGGTCGGCCCCCCTCGCCCAGATTGAGAACTTTCCAGACGGAAAGGCGCACACGCGCACACAGCACCAGCTGAGGCGATTTGCGCTGCTCTCAGCAGCCACGGGGATGGAGGAACCGCTCAAGGATCTCCAGAGTGGAGCCTGGTTCGGGGCAAAGTTGCCCAACCTAGTGGTGTGAGCCACGTAAGGCGCTGGGGAGAGGGGAGTCTGTCCCCAAGACAATGACAGCATCTAGGGCTCAGTGCCAGGCTCCCGGGAGAAGCAAACAAGCCATGGCTTTAGGGAGGGGTGCAGGCTCATTAGAGAGCCCACTGAAGTGTTACCATCATGCAGAGACGAGGGGTGAGAGGGCACGGCTCTCCTCTGCCAGTTTTTTTTTCTCTTGGGACGGGGAAGCAGCACTGTTTGGAAAATAGCACACTCAGACCTTCCCCCACAATGCCAGAAATGCTCCCAGGAGTCCAGGCCACAAGGACAGTGTGTGCAATGGCCTGGACCAGGCCAGAGCTATTCTCCCACCCCTTAAACAATGCATAAAAAGCAGATTCCCCCACATGCTCCTTCTGGGATCTTTCTGGGGTTATCTCACATGAACCCACTTAGGTTGTCTTTGAGGAAACAGAGAAGTGAAGATCCCCCATCCACTCCCCATTCTGCAGAAGTGGACATCAAGGTCCAGAGAAGGGACGGGACCAGCCCAATGATCAACTGAGTCACCAGTGACTCTGGGGCTATGCCTAGGACTCCGTCTCCAGTCCATTGTTCATTCCCAAGGACAAGCCCACAACACAGTAGCAGCACCTGAAGATGGAAAGCCTTCGATCTCAATGTCACCTGTTTGCCACTTTCTGCATAAGTAATGTCATTGTTGGAATGAGTTTATGATGGTCTCCATCCCCATTTCTACGAGCTGTGAGCAAGACATCTGCTGCATAGCTCGTGTATGTCCAGGCCTCCCTGGACCAGCAGCTCTGACTCACACATAGAACGGTAAGGCACAGCCTCACTCCCAAAGGGCCTGAGATCCAGGAAGGGAGACAAAACAGGGGTCATGAAAACATGTGTGAATTGCATACACCAGTAGGATGGATGAGGGCTGGGTTTGCTCAAAAAAAGAGGTGCAATTCTGACTTTTAGCAAGTAGTCACTGGTGTCCTACTCTCTGCCGGTTCCTGAAATACAAACATGACTAGGTCTGAGTTCTACCCTCGTGGCATTTATATCAAGAGAAGGAGACTGAGGCTGTAAACTTAAAGCCTTCCCTATGGAAGCCCCAGGAAGGCAGGGGCTTGGTTGTATGGAGGCTGTATGAACCCAGCACCTAGCATAGCGCCTGCTATACAGTAAACACACGATGTTGAATGACCAAACAGAAGCAGTGCCTGGAAGGATGTTTCTAACTCTAGAGGACGTTAGTGAGGAGGTGATACTAAACGAGGCTTTGGAAGATTAATGATCACTTGCCAGGTGAAAGGAGGGGGAACATTCTAAGTAGAGGTAACAACATTTGTAAAGGCATGATGTATAAGTGCAGGACAGGATAGGTTAGCTAAGAGAATGAATAATCCCTGTATTAGTCCATTCTCACACTGCTATAAAGAACTGCCTGAGACAGGGTAATTTATAAAGAAATTGACTCACAGCTCCACATGGCTGGGGTGGCCTCAGGAAATTTACAATTATGGTGGAAGGGAAAGCAGTCATGTCTTACCCGGCAGCAGGTAAGAGAGCATGTGTAGAAAGCGAAAGGGGAAGAGTCCCTTATAAAACCATCAGATCTCACGAGAACTCGCTCACCATCATGAGAAAAGCATGGGGGAAACCTCCCCCATGATCCAATCACCTCCCACCAGGTCCCTCCCTCAACACCTGGGGATTACAATTCGAGATGAAATTTGGGTAGGGACACAAAGCCAAACCATATCAACCTCCAAATCCCCATGGCTTAAGATAACAAAGGTCTATTTCTTGTTTTTGCTACCTGTCCATTGCAACTCTGCTCCATGCTGTGGCCACTCTCTGACCCAGGCTGATGGAGCAGCCATGACTGGAATATTATTGCTGGTCACCAGTGAAGATGAAAAGGAGGGCTCAGCCCTGAAGTGACACACCTTGCCGCTCATAGCTCATTGACCATAACTGGTTGCATGACCCCACCCAACCCTGACAATGGCCAGGAAGTACAGTCCTAACTAATTCATCATAATCAAAAAGCTAGAACTATTCAGCAGCAGCATTAATGACTATCACACAAAGACATGTAAAATTGGTCTTGTGTCTTTGGGGAATATACGCTGTGAGCTGCAGCAGTCCAGGAAGGCTTCTTGGAGGAGATGGGCTCAAAACGGGCTCTGAAGAATAGACAAGAGCCAGGAAGGCAGAAAGAAGAGGGAAAGGCATTGCAGACAGCAGAAACAAGCCAAAGCCAGACACTAGGAATGAAGCTGGTACCAGGCAGCTGGCAGGGACGAGGAGGTGGACTAGAGTGGCAGGATTTGGTTATTTTACCAACTGGATGCCGATCCTTTCACGGTGTCAAGAAAGATTGATCCAGCATACCAGAATGCCAGGCGAAGCTCCTGCAATGCATGCTTTCTCTTTTGGGCCATGTTTTAAACCTTTTATCTGGGAAATTTTCAAATTTATAAAGTTGCAGAAATAGTAAAAGAAATGCCTGTATACCCTTCCCCCCGGGGTTTTCTATTATTAACATTTTATTTTATCGAGATAGGGTCTCGCTCTGTCACCCAGGCTGGAGTGCAGTGGTACAATCTGGAATCCCTGAAACCTCTGCTCCCCAGCTCAAGCGATCCTCCCACCTCAGCCTCCCAAGTGGCTAGAATTACAGGCGTGTGCCATCATCCCCAGTTTGTGTGTGTGTGTGTGTGTGTGTGTGTGTGTGTGTGTGTGTAGAGACAGGGTTTTGGCATGTTGTCCAGGCTGATTTCAAACTCCTGGGCTCAAGCAATCCACCCACCTCAGCTTCCCAGAGTTCTGGGATTCTCAATATTTGCCTATATAACCACAGTGCAGTTACCCACTTCCCAAATTTGCATTAATACTTTAATCTCCATCTATGTTCCAGTTTTGTCAATTAATGCGGTACTTTCCTTTCTGCCATGGTTTCCCTCCAGCTTAGAATCCAGTCTAGAGACTGGCATTGCATTAAGCTGCCTTGACCCTTTGGCCACCTCCAATCTGAAACATTGCACAGCTTTCTCACCCTTTTACAGCAATCACATTTTTAAAGAATACAGTCCCACCTGTCACCTCTTTTCCTTTAATAGACTGTTCCGCCTGGGGCTTTTGTCTGATGTTTCCTGGTGAACAGATAGACTTTGTACATTCCGGGCAGCTGTGCTACTAGGTGATGCTATGTCCCCATGGTGTCCCTTCTGGAGGCACGAGATGTCATCTGCCCTCTTGAGTGATTGTATTTTTGATCCCCCGCTTATGATATTGCCCAGTTTTCCCACAAATAATAGCTGCTTTTGTGGGGTTTTCACTTGCCTTGCAAATTAATAAGCAGTCAGAAAGGACACATTTTAAGATGATAAAAATATCCTGTTCCTAGGCCAGGTGTGGTGGCTTATGCCTATAATCCCAGCACTCTGGGAAGCTGAGGCCGGCAGATCACTTGAGGTCAGGAGTTTGAGATCAGCCTGGCCAACATGGTGAAACCCTTCACTGTACATGGTGAAATTTTGTACTAAAAATACAAAAATTAGCCAAGCATGGTGGTGTAACCCCAGCTACTCAGGAGGCTGAGGCACAAGAATCGCTTGAACCTTGGAGGCAGAGGTTGCAGTGAGCCAAGATCACGCACTCCAACCTGGGTGATAGAGTGAGACTCTGTCTCAAACTAAAACAAAAAAAAAGAAACTCAAAGAATCAACTCTATGGAAAGTGCTGGTTCCCTTTCATAACAGATTCTTGGAGCCAAAAGAAAAGGATGTAGCGGCACAAGGCAGAGATGTGAAGACATGATTTCCTTCCACCAGGGCAGCTCTGCATGCCACATTCTTAAAGTTCTTATGGATTTCTGTGCAGTTTTTCACAGCCTGGACACAAGGGTCCCTATGACCATCTTCATTTTTGGTGCCAGAGCTGCCCAATTCTTTGTCGGGTTACTCCATCCCCCATGCTGATCTTCTAATAAATAATACTTGGGCGAGGTTTCTCCACTCCCATTGTACATATGGCAATACTGAGGTTCCCCACAATCAGGAGCCTTGCCTTAAGGTCTCTCCAGGGACAGGAAATGATCATTTACCACATGGGTCAGGCAGTGACCCATTAGTTAGAGGGGACACTAGAATCACTGGACCCTCATAACGGGACTGTAGAGAACAGTGGTTTCCACTTACGCAAAATGGGGAGGCCAGAGGACTGCAGAGAGTGCAGGGTGGTTTCTGATGCTGGCGCCATATAATACTTATTCTTTGATTCTTTCCTTCCAGTATCCTTGCATTTTTCTTTTGCTTAAGAGATGGGGCTTTGGAATCAGGCATCTGGAACAATTTCCCAACCTCCATGAACCTGTTTCCTCAGTAAATGGGGGTGATGATACCTACATCTCAGGACTGGGTTACGGTTAAATTAGACAATGTATTTTCCTTTTTTTTTTTTCTAAGCTCACCTGTCCTTATCATTCTTTAATGCAAATCAGTGCAAATCACTAGAGCTAAAGCTACAACATACAATTAATAAACATGGGCCACGAGGATATAACAATGTGTTTCCATAGCTTTTGAACTGTTTTCAGGCAGAATTTGATCCTGTATCATAACCTGAGGATTGATTGAACTTAGACAACGTATTTTCCACTTGTGCTTAGCCCAGTGACCACAAGAAGCCTCAATATTTTGAAACCACAGCTGTATTTGTAGAAAAGGCCTTCATAAAGGTAATTAAGGTGAAATGAGGTGATATGGGTGAGCTCTGATCCAGTAAGACTAATGTCCTTATAAAAGGAGGAGATGAGATCAATGTTTGAGACGATGGCTATGCTGATCACTCTGATCTGATCACTATACAGTCTGTGGATCAAAACATCGCTATGTACCCCATGAATATATACAGTTACTATTTGTTGATTTTTTAAAATTAAATTAAATTGACTTTAAAAAAAAAAAAAAAAAGAAAGAGAAAAGACCAGCTAGAATGTTAAAAAAAAAAAAAAAAGAAGAAGAAGATATTAGGACATAGATATATGCAAACACAGAGAAAAAGGCCAGGTGAGAACTCAGTGAGAGGGAGAAGGCAGCCAGTTTTTAAGCCACAGAGAGGCCTCGGGAGAAAAAAAAAAAACCTGCAGACACCCCGATCTTGGGTGTCCAGCCTCCAGAACTGTGAGAAATAAATGCTGTGTAAGCCCCTCAGCCTACAGTGTTCTGTGCAGGCAGCCAGAGCACTCATGGATCTGCCTCAACCCACCCCCTTCCCCCGTCCTTTCTTTCCCTTCTCCAGTCTTCCTTCTCTGTCTTTTCTGTGCTCCCCCTGCCCTTTCCAGGGCTCCCACAGGACTTTCCAGGATGCCCATGGTGAAGCATTGCTGAAACTCGCTCCTCAGGAGACAGGATGGGGACGGGTCATCTGGCCCACGCCTCCAACCTCTTTGACCAAGTTCCTGAGCCTTTGGCTTGAAAGAGTGGGGTGGAAAACAGAAAAGACACCACTATACAGTTTGCCCAGCTCGAGCGTTCACTTAAAGCAGCCCAGATCAGCCGGGCGTGGTGGCTCACACCTGTAATCCCAGCACTTTGGGAGGTGGATCACGAGGTCAGAAGTTCGAGACCAGCCTGGCCATCATGGTGAAACCCCGTCTCACTAAAAATACAGAAAAAAAAAAAATTAGCTGGGCATGGTGGCATGCGCCTGTAATTCCAGCTACTTTAGGAGGCTGAGGCAGGAGAATCGCTTGAACCCGGGAGGCGGAGGTTCCAGTGAGCTGAGATTGCGCCATTGCCTGGGCAACGAGTATGAAACTTTGTAAAAAAAACAGATCCCAGATCCACTAGCACCACACATATCCCTCCCCGGAGCCCATGCCGTAGCCCTTGACATCAGAGCTAGGGGTCAGAGCAGCACTGAATAAAATCTCTCACTGTTGGTCTGTGGCTTCTGACAAACTAGTTCTCTACCACCCATTCACCCACTGGGGGGCAAGGCTGCTGGGCCAGATGTGGAGAAGATGCTGGCACCCTAAGTCAACAGTCAGCTCACCCGAGACACTGGCTGTTCAGACAGAGGAAGATCCGACCTTGGCTCCTACGATGCTGCCAGCCAGCGTGAGTTCAGGCTGCAGAGAAGCCCCTGGCTTGACTGACCAGGCAGGCCAGGAAGAATCCCCTTTCCCTTGCATTCTCACAAGGCACTCCCACCACCACCACCACGTCTTCATGTCACTTGACCCTGGCTGCTGCCTACCTAGCAGTCAGGAGACCCTGGAAGATGAAAGAGTGGAAGGAGGCTTGGGAAGGTGGAGGGCTGGAGGGACAGCAGGACCTGGAGAGGACCCTTGCTAACAGTTCAACTTGGCCCTGTTCCACCGGGCAGGCGGCCTGCACTTGGGGCTCCATCTGTGGCCTGTTCCCATGCAACCTTGGCCTTCTCCCCGCAGGCAAATCAGGACATGTCCAGAAACGATTACAATCAGCCGCACTACCCTGAGGTTTTTTGTTTTTTGTTTTTTTCTCCCAAGGCCTCTCTGTGGCAGAGCCCAGCCAGGGCAGAAAACATACTGTTCTTCCATTTTATGAATGAGCAAAGCCGTATGCTTTCTATAAATGCATAAATCATTGGTGGGCATTCCCCTCTTGGCACAAGAAAAACCCAATCCAGACTGCACGGGCAGCTTCTTCTCTGGGAGGGAGGCCCAGGGGTCATTCTCTCCATTTCTTCTGGGCTCTAGGGAGCTGCCTCCTGGCTGGTCTCTGGTTCTGCAGGGAAAAGCTCTTGCTCAGACAATGATTCAGTCCCAAAGGGGCGACAGTTCACCTTTCCAGGGGCCTCCTGGGCTGAGCTCCAGGTGAGGCCCAGCCAGACCTGCTGGGGTTCAGGGGATCTTTTGTAAGCCATCCTCCTGGGAGCTCCAACTCTCCCAGGCCCACAGCCCTACCTTGCCCATCACAGCCTGCACGGCCATTGGAAAGGTCTCTGTGCCACTGGCATTTTATGTAAAAGCTCCATGTCCACTTAACTAATATGTAATCATTAATATTACCCCTGGCCCATGTAACCAACTGTTAAACTGACACTAATGAAGTGAGTCGTGGGCACCATGACCAATATTAAAGCCAAGTCTGAACTGTTAAATGACTCAGGCTGATTTATACATCGTGCCTTGCATTTAACCAGAATGGTGGGTATTTGATATCAAAATGCACAGACATTCCCTCCATCCTGGCTTAATTCTTTCTGACTACCTCCCAGCCCCAACTGGATCAGACCAGACCAAACCAGATGGTCCCGGCCTTAATTATCTGGATCATAGTGCTACCTTTTTGGTGAAAATGCATTCTCAACAACTGGGAAATGCATGGAAAATCTGGCGTTCAAAATAATGTATTAATGAGTACGTTTGACTTGGACTTTGGAGTTGGCTGAAATGAGCATGCTATGAAATTTGGCTAATTCAAATGGTTTGAGTACTCATTTTATGAATGAGCAATGCTGGGGAAGAAGGGAAGCAAGCTGGGGAGGAAGGGGAGCAAGCTGGGGAGGAAGACAACTCCGTGTTGGGAGAGCCCATCTGCAGGTGCGCCTTACCGGCCTCACTCCAAGGCTGGTTTCTAGGAGGCAGGAGAGAGTCATGACCCAGGAGACTCGAGTTAGGGAAACTCTGCTGAGGACACCCACTCCTGCCTCTGCCCTTACCTTCTTCCCAAGCACTGGGGTTGGGGGTGTCCCTTTTAATTTAGAGGTTAGTGACACATTCATCTCATAGGACATTATACTTGTGACAGCTAGCCTGCCTTCCTCGTGTTCCCACCCCCAGCTTCAGGGACACCAAAGGCAGCCACTTGCCTCCATCATCTAACCAGGAATCATGGGCAGGATCGGGAGTGGGCAGCACCTAGGAGGAGCAAAGCTGCAAGGAGTCCTGAATGGGGCCAGGTGGGCCAGGCCGGGATACCAGGCGACCATAAGAACCCCAGGGCTCCTCTGGGACAGAAGGCATGGGTGTTTCGGCATTTACCTTCTAAAGACCTTGGAAACTGGTGCTTCCACAGCCAGCATTGAGAGTTTGGGGTGGGAGAATTCTGGGTCTGTAGATAGCACCTGCTCCCTGCTCCCTGCTCCTTATAACCCCTTGCAGAAGGCCAGAGGGGCCAATAGAGTGGGGCAGGTAATGAGCCACCTGGACAATGGCTCTATCAAGGCTGCCTGGGATAAAAGTTAGATCTCACCCTGCAGTCCTGGTAGACACATCAGGACACCCACCTCGCCATGTGGCACTGTGGACTGACTTGAAGCAAGTTAACTTTTGTGTTAAAAGACTCCAGAGTCTCACTGCTTGATTTTTAATTTTTTTTCAATTCGCTGTTTCTCTTTGATTCCTAGATCCCTTATAGCTGTGTGGCCTTGGCCAAGTTACCTAACCTCTCTGAGCTTCACTTTCCACATCCACACAATGGGCATGAGAACAACCACACCACTCATGAGAAAGGGTTAAGTAAGGTACTACATAGAAAGCCCTTTGCACAGCACCTGGCAGGTGGTAAGTGCTCATAAAAGATGGTTATTGTCGTCTTCCTTATTCTTCCCCTCAGCCGTCTAACCTCTGTGCCTCTGGACAGGAGGTTCTAGTCTCCCCACTTTCCCAGTCATCAGCCTCACATCCTCCTGTTTACTCTCAGGAGAGTCGGTGGCAGGTCTGAGAGCTGTCGGCTGCAAGCCCAGCGATCTCAGCAGAGCCAGCTCTCAGCAAACCCATTTCCACCTGAACTGCCAAGGTGTGCAGTCCGAGGCCAGGCCTGCGGGCTGTCACGTTTAGCATTTGGTTCTCTCTTTCCCTCTGCTCCTTGCCTCACCTGCCCCTAAGGACGCTCTCAGCCACCCTGCTGCTCTGTCAGGCCCTAACTCGTTTGGCCGGCTTGCCTTGGTACCAGGGCTTATCCAAACATCTTCATCGCTTTTCATAAATTCAATCCCTCCTTATCAGCCGCACCATCAGAAGGAAGGGCAGGAGGGGATTGTGACTGAAGTGTGGGGAAGAAAAGCTTTAATTAGCCTCCTTGCTTCGCGGGGTCACCCGCAGTTCAACCGCCCTGCCTCCGCATGCTCCCAATCACGTAGTGGGAAGCCAGCCCTGCGGCGCTCTCGCCACACTGCACACCGCCTGCAGGGCTGGCCTCTGCTCCCCGCATCCAGGGCCGGGTTCCTGCCCCTGGCTGTGTGCTGGGCAGGAGTCCTGCAAACTGGAAATGAAAATCAGCCAGCACCATCCTTTAGAACATCAGTTCTGTGACAGCCGCTTTGCCCCCATCTCCCAATGCACAGTACAATACAATACTACTAGTAGCAGCAAAACCCCAACCTTGGTTCTATGAGCAAACTCACTTTGCAGAGAGTGCTAAGCCCCTATCAGAATGCGAAGTGCTTTTGCCAGTCCTCAAAAACAGCCTCCGTGATAACGAGGTAAAAAGAGCACTGGGCTTCGAGTCGAGCTCACCAACACTCCGAATTCTGCTACCTTTTAGCTGTGCAGTCTTAGAAAAGTTTCCTCATCCTCAAAAATAACAGAGCATGGATAAGAGTACCAACCCTTCCTACCTCCCATTGCTGTGAGCCCTAAGCGGGAACATATGCAAATATACTTCCCAGTGTGCCAAATTCTAAACAAATGACACGTATTCCTAGCCGTCCAGCCCACTAGGTGTGTGGCAACATCTTGCCCAAAATAGCAGGCTCAGAGACGATTCTTTCCACACTTGTTTATTCACTTAACTCAGCCACTGACCTGAAGCCCAATTTCTTCCATGAAGACCTTAACCTGAATCCCCAGCACCTCGCTGCTAGGGTCTAAAAGCTGGGGCTAATTTTTCATGGTATAAGGACATCGTCCCCAACTCCACCCCATCTACCACTGGTTGCTTAATCTTCCTGAACATTCAACCACTCGGCGGGGGTTGTATGGGAAGCCAAACACAGCCCTTCCCAGATCCCTGCCTTGTACTTTACGTCAGTTTCAAATTCCCAAGATAATTTAATAGCGAAATTCACTTGATAACATTTCTTTGCAAGTATGCTTCTCAGTGCCAAGCCTCATCCTAGCACCCAGGAGAGGTCCTTGGCTGTTTCTGGGCTGCCCAGAGGGGCAATAAACAGTGAGACCGTAGGGTGTACTCTCCAGCTAGGACTGTCTTGGGCAAATGACTATGGATTTCTTAGATCTTTGGGGAGAAGGCAGTGGCAGCTTCACAGATAGAATCCGAAGAGTGGACGCTCAAAGGTGTTGAATGAATGAGTTCTTTAGTCATTGTGCTGTCTGGGAGAAATGGAAACTCTCATCCTTCAATTTGGTTCATAAACGAACCCATCGGGGAGGAGCCCCTCACCCAGTGCTCAGCCTAGTGCTGACCCATTACCATGCAATGAGTGTTAGACCAGAGGAGACAGACAGATGGAAGCGGAAGAGACACAGTCTTAGATTCCCCAAGAGGTCCCAGCCCACGCACTCATGATTATGATTATAGCTGGCATGTATGCGTTATCCAGGCCTTCCGAGCACATTCTCATGCATTTTCTCTTTTGATCTGAGGCAGATAACGCAGACGGGAGCATGCGCCTGGAAGGCCACCCTGCCGCACAGCACACTGACTGAGCAAGAACAAAGACCGTAAATGAAGAAGGATGTTTGCACTCTGCTCCTCGCTTGCCTGAAAACAGGAAACTTTGGAGACCTGTTCTGGCAAGGTTTCCACCTCTTCCTCACCCCAAAGCTGAATAGCCTGAGAGGTCTTACTTTTATTACTTTTTTTAAGAGGACAAATCTTTTCCAAGGTACTTTTCTTTTTCTTTTCATTTTGCTGCTGTGATAGGGAATTGTGTGTGTTCTGACCGTTCAATGGGGAAATGGGGATCGATCATGAGTAATTTTCCCCGACATGCAACCTGTGCAGGTCTTGCCTTCCTCAAGCACCTGCGAGAAGAAGTCGTCACTAGTGGGGAATTCCAGCAGGTGACCCAATCGAGACAGCTGGGCAGGCTCCTGGAGCTGATGGCTTGTGAAGGAGGGAGTCAGAAGTGGCAGCCCCATGGAGGTATGCCTATCCGCGGATGACAGGGATCACAAAACAATGACACTGACTTGTCGTGGGGATGGTATGAACAGACACCAGGAAGGATTAGAGAAGATCTCTCTTGCTGACAGAGTACAGGGACCAGCCAGCTAGGAAACCCAGAGGCCAGATATGTCTGAGCGTAGGAGCCGGAGCAGTGAGGTATGTCTGGAAGCAGCAGGCAGGACCTGGGCCAGAATGGCTTTGTGAGATTCTGTTTTGCAGCCTCAGCAGCCTCTGAGTCTTACAGTCCCAATTCTTAAAGTTGAAACATGGGCAAGGTACTAAATCTCTGTATCAGTCAGGGTCCTCCAGAGAATCAGAACTAATAATAGATGGCAGATAGATAGATAGATAGATAGATAGATAGATAGATAGATAGATAATCTATTTTAATAAATTAGTTCAAGCAATTGTAGGTACTGGGAGGTCTGAAATCTGTAGGGCAGGCCAACAGGGTGGCAACTGTGGATGTTGCAATCTTGAGGTCAAAATCCATAGGGCAAGCTGGCAGGCTGGAAACCCAGCCAGGAGTTGATGCTATAATCTTAAAGCAGAATTTCTTCTTCCCTAGAAAACCTCGAATTTTGCTTTTCAGGCTTTCAGCTTGTTGGATGAAGCCCACCCACATTCCCAAGGAGAATCTCCTTTACTCAAGGTCAACTGATTGTTGATGTTAACGACATCCACAAAATGCCTTCACAGCAATGTCTCGATCCATGTTTGATCAAATACTTAGGCACAATAGTCTGGCTAAGTGTAAAGAGAAAACTATCACAATCTCACTGATGAGAGGCTCCAAGGTCATTTTATGGGCTCTGCCATCCTCCCATATGAGAGCCCAGGAAGTAGGTTTTACCCTCAGTTGACAGCCTTTTGATAGAGGGACTATATTCTCTCGAAATCACCACCCACCATGAGCTGCTAGTGTGAGTCAGCACTCAGTGATGCCTCTCAAGTTGAACTGAACTACATTTGGGAAATTAACAGGCCTGAGACTTAGGAGATGTGGATTCAAGTTCTAGTGCCACCATTAGTTGGGTGTGGTGGTCCCTTGGGCAGGTCATTTTTCCTATCTGGGCCTCCATTGTGCCTGTGTGTGTGTGTGTGTGTGTGTGTGTGTGTGTGTAGTATACAGCTGATCCTTGAACAACGTGGTTTGAAATGCAAAGGTCTCCCTATATGGGATTTTCAATCAAAGCTACACTGAGTGTGTCTGCCTCTCCTGCCTCCCCTTCCACCCCCTCCACCTCTCCTACCTACACCACTCCGAGACAGCAAGACTAACCCCTCCTCTTCCTCCTCTTCCTCAGCCTACTCAATGTGAAGATGATGAGGATGAAGACCTTTATGATGATGCACTCCCACTTAATGAATAGTAAATATGTTTTCTCTTCCTTATGATTTTTTAAAATTTTAAGTTCTGGGATACACGTGCAGAACATGCAGGTTTGTTACATAGGTATACTTGTGCCATGGTGGTTTGCTGCACCTATCAACACATCATCTAGGTTTCAAGCCCTGCTTGCATTACGTATTTGTCCTAATGCTCTCCCTCTCCTTTCCCCCAACCCCCTGATAGGCCCTGGTGTGCGACGTTCCTCTCCCTGTGTCCATGTGTTCTCATTGTTCAACTCCCACTTATGAGTGAGAACATGTGGTGTCTGGTTTTCTGTTCCTGTGTTAGTTTGCTGAGAATGATGGCTTCCAGCTTCAGCCATGTCCCTGCAAAGGACATAAACTCATTATTTTTTATGGCTGCATAGTATTCCATGGTATATATGTGCTACATTTTCTTTATCCAGTCTATCACTGATGGGCATTTGGGTTGGTTCCAAGTCTTTGCTATTGTAAATAGTGCTGCAATAAACATACATGTGCATGTCTCTTTATAGTAGAATGATTTATAATCCTCTGGGTATATACCCAGTAATGGGATTGCTGGGTCAAATGGTAATTCTCCTTATGATTTTCTTAATGCCATTGTATTTTCTCTACCTTACTTTACTGTAGTAATACAGTATATAGTACATATAACATACCAAATATGTGTTAGAATAACGTCTATGTTACTGGTAAGTCTTCCGGTCAATAGGGAATCAAAATTATACACAGATTTTCAACTACATGGTGGCTCAGCACCCCTAACTCCTACATTGTTCAAGGGTCAACCGTATGTGGAAGTTGAACCACAGGCTATCCACTTGTAGCAAATGGTTAAATCACTTATCACATACCCATGCTATGGAATCATACTGTAGTTACAAAAGAATAAAGTATCCATATACACTGATGGGGAAATGGCAGAACTATGCATATACTATGTCTTTGTCTGTTCAGGCTACTATAACAAAATATCATAGCCTGAGTGGCTTATATATGACAGAAATTTACTTCTCACAGTTCTGGAAGTTGGAGATTTAAGGTCAGAGCACCAGCATGGTTAGGTTCTAGTGAGGGTCCTTTTCCGGGTTGCAGACTGCTGACCCCTTGTGATGCCCTCACATGGCAAAAGGGGAAAACAGCTTCCTGAGACTTCTTTTATAAGGGCACTAATCCCATGTACAAGGGTGTCATCCTCACGACCTAATCACCTCCCAAAGGCCCCACCCCCAATACATCACCTTGGGGGTTAGAATTTCAACATATGAATTATAGGAGGATGCACCCAGACTATAGCATCCTATAAGCCAAATCTATAAGCTCTATCTTCATTTGTGTGTTTGTGTGCACTGTGTGTATGTGTGTCCAGAAAGAAGACCAGAATAAAGTACACAAGGCTGCTCTAGTGGTTACCCAGAGGAGGAAAATGAGATGAGATGGGTGGTGGGGCAAGAGAGACGGAATTAGTCAACCTACATATACCGATGCTGTTGTTTCCAACCAGAATGTAGTCACATGTCATCTATATGATTTTAGATAACAGTAACAACAACAATAGCAACAAGCAAAGAAAGTGGGTAAACTTAGGCTAGTTCCTGTCATTATTTCAGAATTGTCCCATCTTCTCTAGTCCTCAAATTCTCCTGGGTGAGGCCTCTCAAAGTTTAGCTTACTATTAAGGAGTGTGTAAGCAAAATTGTTAGCAAATGCCATCATAATGCTCAAATGTTTCCACTGAACCCTCAGTTATGGTATCATTTGGGGGTCTTGGCAGGAAATAAATGACACACTCAAGTTAGGTGATTCTGAGGCAAGTTAGTAAAGGGGTTGTCATATAAGGTGTGTCATGAAGGATAGTGCCACCCATAGGGCTCTAGTACTGCCCTCGAGGGAGCAGCTGCAAGTGACCACACAGAGGCATAGAATGGGGAGGGGACAGTCGGGTGCAGTGGCTCATGCCTGTAATCCTAGCACTTTGGGAGGCTGAGGCGAGAGATCACCTGAGGTCAGGAGTTCGAGACCAGCCTGGCCAACATGGTGAAACCTCATCTCTACTAAAAATATAAAAATTAGCTAGGCGTGGTGGCAGGCACCTGTAGTCCCAGCTACTTAGGAGGCTGAGACAGAAAAATTGCTTGAACCCAGGAGACGGAGGTGGCAGTGAGCCGAGATCGCACCATTGCACTCCAGCCTGGTCGTTGGAGCGAGACTCCGTTTAAAAAAAAAAAAAAAGAATGGGGAGGGGTCAGTGTGATGGTTAATACTGAGTGTCAACTTGATCAGACTGAAGAATGCAAAGTATTGTTCCTGGGTGTGTCTGTGAGGGTGTTGCCAAAGGAGATTAACCTTTGAGTCAGTGGGCTGGGAAAGGCAGGCCCACCCTCAATCTGGGTGGGCACCATCTAATTAGCTGCCAGTACGGCCAGAATAAAAGCAGGCAGAGGAGCGTGGAAGGACTAGACTGACTTAGTCTTCTGGCCTTAATCTTTCTCCTGTGCTCGATGCTTCCTGCCCTTAAACATCAAACTCCAAGTGCTTCAGCTGCGGGACTCTTGGACCTTCGACCACAGACTGAAGGCTGCATGCACTGTCGGCTTCCCTACTTTTGAGATTTTGGGACTCGGGCTGGCTTCCTTGCTCTTCAGCTTGCATATGGCCTATTGTGGGACCTTACCTTGTGATCGTCTGAGTCAATACTCCTTAATAAACTCCCCTTCCTATCTACATCTATCCTATCAGTTCCGTCCCTCTAGAGAACCCTAATACAAGGAACACCCCAGCCTCACTCTCCTCACTCTCTCCCATCTCCCACCAAAGTTCACCATTTTCCAAAACCAACCAGAAGCCCTAGGGGGCAGGGAGAGTGTTGATACAGTTCATACAGGTTAGCCTCCCGGAGCACAGAGCAGGGTGGGGCAGAGTGGAAAGGGGCAAGCAGAGAAATCCACATGCACAGTGGCCATTCTAATGAGAAAAACCATGCACAATCACAGTTAGATTTTTGCCTGAAATATTATGCTCCCATCTGGCTATGCATATGTATTTTGTTTGCACTCTACTTCCATCTCAAACTGGTTTTGTGCTCTTGGGCACCCTCCCACTCCAGTCCCAGGCCCCTAATTTTTTGATCCGTAAGATGAGGGTACTGGGTGAATCTAATTATTTCTGGGATTCTTTCCAGCTCTAACAGTCATAACTCTTGAGTCTAGCCCTCTACCTGAGCCTTGAGCCTTTTTATGGTTGGAAACTGCTGGTGACAGGTCATGAGTGTGCAGGGGTCTTTGTGCAGATCCTGCCTCTTCTACTTGGCACAAGGAAGGCAAAACAGGTCTGCAAAAGTGGGCCAGTTCTTAACACTACCTCTGCCTGGGCTCCCCACTGGAAGAACCCAAGGAAAAGAAGTAAAATCCACCCTATTGAATTGATGAGTAGTATTGCTGATTCATCATCTCCTGACAAGGGGCAAGTAAGTGGCGAAATGTAGTAAGTAACCAAGCTTTTTTTTTTTTTTTTCACCTGTATCAGTGCCCTGCTTTCTCCTCTATGCCCTGCTCAGCTCCAACTCTGTGAATCGGGATAAAGATAGTTCAGTTTCCAGAAGTGTTGCCAACAACCCCCATTCCTCAACCAAATACTCCCATCTGAGAAATGTAATGTGCAATACACATGCTATTTGCATGCCCTTATCCTAAACAGGAGAATGACCCATTGTCATTGGACTCTGCCTTTCCAAGTCACAAGCTCTGAGCTCTCCTTTCTCTCAAATCGGGCCATGCCTTTGAAATCCCAGCATGCCTCTGTCTTCAGAGCAGAGGGGCTTTTTGTTGTGACCATGAACCAACAGTGCCCAAAATCCGAGAATTTGGAAGAATGTAGAACACAGCTTTATGCCTAGAAGCAGCTATGGTTGTACTCATAAATGCTTCCTCCAAGGCTTAAAGGTCATTCCCTATCATTTTTCCTGCAGACTTTTGGTTTCAATATATGGTGGGCCCACTCACAGGCAAGAATTTTCCTGGGCATTTCTTTCTAAGGCATTGCAGCTGTACTTAGGTGAGGAGCCATAACAATGAGATGTGGAATAGAGCCAATCAGCTGAAGAAATTGATACTGAATAAGGAAATATTTCTTACCAGTGAGAGACTCTCAACAATGAAATCAGCGCCCTAGCAATGCAGAGCATTGCAAGAGATTGAGTCACACCATGTTAGGGTCCGTGCCAAGATGAAACACCGAATTACCCATCCTTCCAGGTATGACAGTTAAGAAAGACATGCTAGGAGGGTCTCAGTGATTCTTCCTCTGTGTTTGGTTGATTTTAGTTTTCAGGGAGTGATTTGGTTGACCTGTGAATTCTCAGCTTTAAATAAAGACTCGGAACTGTGGAGATGATAGCTGTTCTTCATCTGTGGACCTCCTAAGAGAAAGGAATAGAATTAACAGTAATTGAGAATGAATAGACAGGCCAAGCAGGATTCTCAGGGTTCTATAAACATTACTGTATTGAATCATTGCAAATATCATGCCCATTTAAAGATGTGGAAACGGAGGCAAAGGAAATGAAGAGTGTTTTTCAGGATCAATAACCTGCAGGACTAATATTTAAACCTGGGTCACTCTGACTTTGGTGGCCTTGGAGGCCACCACCTAGGTGAGGATTCAGATAAACTTACTTCAGTCTAGGTTTAATGACTTTTGAGGTCCCCAAATGGCAGTCGTTAGGTATGTTTCTTTTCTGTGGGCTGTGCCGTTCCTCCCAGAGCTGGGTCTGCTTCCCTGCCCTCCTGACTCCGTGCACGGAAGTCCGGCCACATTGCAGAGGAAGGACTTGCTAATGGAAAGAAATGGAGAGACCCAGCCTCTCTCACCTCCCATTGGTGCCTGATTATTAATACATTTTTTGCTGCCATTGGAAATGGAAGACAGTGCCAACTGCTTAGTTCTCCTGGCTGGGCCAGCGCAACCTGTATGACAAGGGGAAAGAGCCTTTAAGTGAGGCAGGAGAGGAGCAGGGATCTGGGCAGAAAAGCTCCCCAAAGCAAGTGTGCTGGGAGGATGTGTTTTGTATTTTAACCAGTGTTCATGTCTGTCTCCCCCCACACAATATTTCCTTGCACTACTTGGTCTTTCCTCATCTAGTTAGTGAGGCCCGATTGAATTTGCTGCATTAGAGTGTGGATAACACCCCCAAATCAAAGAAATAGCATAATACACCCTGGTTTTTGAGTTTCAAAGAAGGCTTTTGAAAGGTATCGGAAATACAACAGATTTGGGAGAACATGTGCTGAGGTGGACTGAAGTGGCCCTTCGATAAAAGCTGAGAGATTCCGTGTTGGGGGAGCAAAGGGAGCCAGGCTCAAAGCAGAGAGTGAGATAATATGCCGAGTACTAAGTCAGGGGTACTACCGAGTACTGAGATGACATGCCAGGTACTGAGTCAGGGGTACTACCGAGTACTGAGATGACAGGCCAGGTACTGAGTCAGGGGTACTACCAAGTACTGAGATGACATGCCAGGTACTGAGTTGGGGTACTACCAAGTACTGAGATGACATGCCAGGTACTGAGTTGGGGTACTACCAAGTACTGAGATGACATGCCAGGTACTGAGTTGGGGTACTACCAAGTACTGAGACGACATGCCAGGTACTGAGTCAGGGGTACTACAGAGTACTGAGATGATATGCCAGGTACTGAGTCAGGAGTACTACCGAGTACTGAAATGATATGCCAGGTACTGAGTCAGGGGTACTACCAAGTACTGAGACGACATGCCAGGTACTGAGTCAGGGGTACTACCAAGTACTGAGATGACATGCCAGGTACTGAGTCAGGGGTACTACAGAGTACTGAGATGACAGGCCAGGTACTGAGTCAGGGGTACTACCGAGTACTGAGATGACAGGCCAGGTACTGAGTTGGGGTACTACCAAGTACTGAGATGACATGCCAGGTACTGAGTTGGGGTACTACCAAGTACTGAGACGACATGCCAGGTACTGAGTCAGGGGTACTACCAAGTACTGAGATGACATGCCAGGTACTGAGTCAGGGGTACTACAGAGTACTGAGATGACATGCCAGGTACTGAGTCAGGAGTACTACCGAGTACTGAAATGATATGCCAGGTACTGAGTCAGGGGTACTACCAAGTACTGAGACGACATGCCAGGTACTGAGTCAGGGGTACTACCAAGTACTGAGATGACATGCCAGGTACTGAGTCAGGGGTACTACCGAGTACTGAGATGACAGGCCAGGTACTGAGTTGGGGTACTACCAAGTACTGAGATGACATGCCAGGTACTGAGTTGGGGTACTACCAAGTACTGAGACGACATGCCAGGTACTGAGTCAGGGGTACTACAGAGTACTGAGATGATATGCCAGGTACTGAGTCAGGAGTACTACCGAGTACTGAAATGATATGCCAGGTACTGAGTCAGGGGTACTACCAAGTACTGAGACGACATGCCAGGTACTGAGTCAGGGGTACTACCAAGTACTGAGATGACATGCCAGGTACTGAGTCAGGGGTACTACAGAGTACTGAGATGACAGGCCAGGTACTGAGTCAGGGGTACTACCGAGTACTGAGATGACAGGCCAGGTACTGAGTTGGGGTACTACCAAGTACTGAGACGACATGCCAGGTACTGAGTCAGGGGTACTACCAAGTACTGAGATGACATGCCAGGTACTGAGTCAGGGGTACTACAGAGTACTGAGATGACATGCCAGGTACTGAGTCAGGGGTACTACCGAGTACTGAGATGACAGGCCAGGTACTGAGTTGGGGTACTACCAAGTACTGAGATGACATGCCAGGTACTGAGTCAGGGGTACTACCGAGTACTGAGATGACAGGCCAGGTACTGAGTCAGGGGTACTACCAAGTACTGAGATGACATGCCAGGTACTGAGTTGGGGTACTACCAAGTACTGAGATGACATGCCAGGTACTGAGTTGGGGTACTACCAAGTACTGAGATGACAAGCCAGGTACTGAGTCAGGAGTACTACCGAGTACTGAGATGATATGCCAGGTACTGAGTCAGGGGTACTACCAGGGTGCTGTGAATAAGTGGACAGAGGCATGTCCTCTGGTTGGGATCAAAGGCTGCTCGGCAGCGCCCAGGGTGAATGAATGGCTGAGGCAGGCCATAGTAGCCTGTCGGAGGTCTCAGATGAGCCCACTGCAGACACGTGATATGAAGAGCACACTGTCCCACCCCCGAATTGCCAGAGCACTCTGTTAGCCTTGCCTGTTCCCTGAATTTAGAGGCAACACCCACGAAAAGGGTAGGAAGGATCTGAAATGCTCTGGTGCAATTGAGTTATCAGATAACATGAGTTCTATTTCTTGCATTTCTGAGTTTGTAAACTGAGGTTCACACCGCCTCTCTGAGTTAGGCACCTCCCCGAGACAGATCTCTGCCACCCACTCCCTCTCCACACAGTGCATAGAGTTTGCTCCCTCCCCTCCTCACTGCAAGGCTGCTGGGCACCTGCCCCATGGGCATGTCTGCCACCCAGAAGACTCCTCCACCTCCCTGCCCACTGCACCCATGAGGGCTTCTGCACAGCCCGACCTGTTCTCTTGGAGCCTCGGGCTTTGACCTGCCCCATCAAAGGACAGCAGCCAAGGTGACAAGCCCATCCCAGCTCAGATCCTCCGGCAGAGGCAGATACTGAGGCAAGAGACAGGCTAAAGGGAAAGTATAATATCCTCCAACTCCCAATCTCTGGGAATGCTGTATCTGAGGTTTGCTTGGCCACCCAAGATGCTGGGCTCTGCCAGACCAGATAACCATTCCAGTTTGACAGGCACCCACGGCCCCCTGGTATGTGCCTTTGACCCACCTGATAGTTCTGTTTTTCTTTTCTTCTGGGATCCCCGAGCTTCTGTTCCCCCCTCCTCACCTGGCTAGAGAGATGTCACCCAGCTAACGTCTTTTAACCCTGCAAGAGGCAAGTTACAGGATGCCCCAACATCAGGATTTTTTTTTTTCTTTTTTTTCAGCTTTCAAAACCTTGGAAGTACTGCAGGGTGAACCACAGTTTGAGATACCTTGCAGCAGTGGTTCTCTGCCATTTCTCCCTGCAGCACATGTTTGTCTTTCTAAAATATTTCTTTTTTTTTTCTTTTTTCTTTTTTTTTTGACGGAGTCTCACTTGTCACCAGGCTGGAGTGCAGTGGTGCGATCTTGGCTCACTGCAACCTCCGCCTTCCAGGTTCAAGCGATTCTTTTGCCTCAGCCTCCCAAGTAGCTGGGACTACAGGCGCATGCCACCACGCCCAGCTAATTTTTGTATTTTTAGTAGAGACAAGGGTTTCCCATGTTGGCCAGGATGGTTTCAATCTCTTGACCTCATGATCCGCCCCAAAGTGTTGGGATTACAGGTGTGAGCCACCGCACCCGGTCTATAACATTTCTATTTCTGAGTTTATAAACTCAGAAATCTGAGTTTAGGGCAACCAAGGCAACCAAATCACGCTCTGAAAACTAAAATCAGCTCAGGTTTGATCTCCTACCGTGCACCAGGCTCTGCTGTAGGGAATGGGATCAGGCACAAGCAAGATCTGCAAGGTTCCCGCTCTCAGGAAGTGTCCATTCCAGCCCAGAAGGGTAGACATGGAGATGCATGGCTCCGATCCTTCAAAAAAGGACTCATTGCCTGGCTGAGAGGAGTTTGACTGGCTGACAGCCACTGCACTGTTGCCTTCGAGGTCCTCGTCAGCTTTCAGGCTGAGGTCATGCTGTTCTGGAGGCAGCCCTAGCTAATGACAATACAAGGTGGTGGAACAAGAGCCAACCCGTTTCTACCCACATGGGTAGAAACCATTGGGCAGTCTCTGCTCCAAAGCTTCCCATGGGCTGCTGGAGACTGCCCAGGTCACCTTCACATTCTGATGGTTCCCTCTGCCCAATCCAGCTCCCTCCCCTTTTCCCTCATAGGATGCTTATTCCCCCAACAAACCCCTAACTCCATCTCTGCATTGGCTTCCTGCAAACCCAACTGGTATGTGGGGGACATACAAACCAGCATGAGTGTCGGTAGTGACACATGCTATGGAAAAAGAACAGAGCCCCTGGACAGAGGCTGACTCACTCCTAGAAGAGGGCCAGGTTTGCTTGACGTCAGGTGCACCCAGCCTCTGAGAAGGGCATGTGTGCGCTGAGACATGAGGAGGAGGAGCCAGCCATGCTCAGAGGAGCCGGGAAAGGGCTCCAGGCAGTGTAAGAAGGAAGACTTGCATTGGAGGTCCAGGAAGGAGCGACTGAATGGAGTAGTGTTGAGAGATGGGCGAGGGAAAGGAGATGAGGCCAACGGGGCCAACAGAGCCTTGGACGTCCAGTTCTCCTCCAAGTGAACTTCGAGAACAGCAGCGTGATCTGTGTGCAGCATGATCCCACAGACGAACCCAAATGTGAGGAGGCAATAAAACAGGGCAATAATTTGTCATCGCCGCACTACTCACAGCTGATTAGCAAAAGCGGCTAACCTCGTCCTGGCTGTGACCTCCATGAGACAGGCTAGGAGCGATGGGCAACTCTGGCCACTCGGAAAATCATCTTGGACTGCAAGGGAGTGAAAGGGATGTTGCTAGGTTAGTACCTGTTCTGATTTGTTTTTAAAAAGTGAATCACTCCCAAACCTCAGGGTGTTATTCATTAGCCCGTCACTTGTTCCCCTGTGTGATGGTGACACATTTGCATGTCATGACAACCTAGATGAGCACTGCTTCCCTGGAGTAGGGGAGCAGGTGGGTGGGAACGGGGGAAGGTGGTTGGAATGCCAGAGAGCCTTGCCCTAAATCAGTGGCTCTCAACTGGAGGCGATTTGGTTCCCCAGGGGATATCTGGCAATGTCTGAGGACATTTTTGGTTTTTACACTTGTGAGGGTGGGAATGCTACTGGCATCTGGTGGGTAGAGGTCAAGGGCACTGCTAAACATCCAACAGTGCACAGAACAGCCCCCGCCCACACAGAATGATTCAGCTCCAAATGTCAACAGTGCTGCAATGAGCTTGAGAAACCCTGCCCTAAATCAAGAGCCAAATTGTTCATCTCTGAACCAAGGGTTGCTCTCAGACGGGGTCTTTGGATGAGGGCACGCAGCAGAGTTTGATAAATACAACCAGTGGGGGCTTTCTCAGTGCAGTTCTGCAAATGGCAAACACAACATCTAAGTGTTTGCTCTTCCTTTCTTACTGTAGTTTAAATACCAAGAAACATTACTCTAAAAGAATTTTAACCTCTAAGACTGCAGATGTTCCTGCACTGGCATCTTCTAAGACCGGCTGATTGGGCCAACGGGGGCATAGACTCAACCAGAGACAGGGGGATGGACAAGATGACCGCCCACACCCCCTGCACTTACCCCAAGGAGGTTCTCTCCAGCCAGGCATTTTAATTAATTTTAGTCCCTTTCAAGACCACAGTTATTATTGTAAAAACACCGATAATACTAAACACATGTGGAAAGCATAGCGCCGGCTGCAGCCCTGGAGACCTGGGGACGTGCTAAGTCATATGTCATCTGGGGTGGTGAGAAATCAGCAGGCCCCCTCCCCCTGCCCTCTGAGACCCCAACACCCTTCTCAGTAGGACTGCTCTCCTTCTGTCACCAGCCTAGCCCCCTCCCTAGCTCAGTTTCCCCATCCCCACCAAAGCTTAAGTACCCTTCCCTCCCCACAGAAACCGCCAAGGTGGGTGGGGTGGCAGGCCTCTGGAAATCCTGGTTTAATGATTTTATTAGTAAAGAGGGGGGAAGCAAAGAAAAGGCGCATTCTCTCATTTTGGAAGAATGCTTCATTATCTGCCTTTGCAGAGTGTGAAACACCTCACTGGGCTGTAACCAGCCCTGAATTATTGAGTGAGATGCTCAGGCGTCAGGCTTTCCTCTCCCCCATCCCCCTGGCCCACACCACTGTTTGCTGGATGGTGTCTCAATTCCACTTTCAGGTGAACGCTGGGAAAATCCAAGAGCTACAGAGCTGCACGGGCATTGTCCTCCCAGAACCACGACCTCTTTCGGGGGCTCTTGCCCTGAAAACAGTCCCCGTGGCACGTGTCTATTTCCATCTTCACTTGTGTAAGACCATTTCTCCTGCATTCTTGGCCTCACATCTGATTCCCAGGTGCCTTTTGCCTCATGAAACACCTCAGTCCTATTTTGGAGGTCAGAAAGTTCCTTCTTAGCCAAAACGGAGCTAAAGACGCCGGCGTTTGGGTAGCTCTCTGTGACTAAGTGAGTGTGCAAAAATCTTTCACCTCTACAGCCCTGCTTGCCTTCATCTCCTCTTGAAGATGACAGAGAAGATACTGTTATTCCCGTTTTACAGGTGGAAAAGGCAAAATGCAGAGAGGTTAAGTGGCCCTTCCAAGGGCACACAGCAATTACGAGGCAGAGACAAAGGGGACACAGGGCTCCTCAACAGCAGTCTTCCTATAAACTGTGGACTGATCTGCCCCATGCCAGATAATCCCTAGCCTCTTTTAGGAGTGCCCTTTACAGACATTCTCTCCAAACCCCAGGGTTCCTGTGGCCTCTGCCACAGAGGGGACAGTCTGGTTGCTGTGTTCCAGATCACAGCCTCCATCTTTAGTTTCCATAACACTAGGTTCAGGGTTGGTCCCTCCCCAGGGTTAGATACTGCCTCTTCCGCTGGGTCCTCCCCTGGCTCCACCTCTGCATCTGAACATCTAGCCTCTTCCTGCCACCACTCTCCTCTGCAAGAATCCCTGCAGTCACATACGCCCCCCCCACCCTCAACTAGGCACAAAAGGTCAGGCCAAACTAGGAATTCATCATCTACGAAAAAAAGAAAAAAAAAATCTTATTTCTGTCCCAGTTGTGGGGAACTTGGACAGTGCAGCAGCTCACCTTCCAAACAAAGACCTAAGTGACAAGTTCCTTGAGGACAGTCCCTTAAGAAAAGAAAAACAAAAATCCAAAAAAGTGAACACATATTGACACCGTTGTATGTTGTATGATAAACTCATTTAATCATCACAAAGACTCCGTGAAGCAGGTGCTGGTATTATACCCTTTTCATGGATAGGGAAACTGAGGCACAGAGCAGTCAAGTAACTCGCTCAAGGTCACATAACTAGCAAGCGAGAGAGGTCTGATTAGACCACTGAAAACAAAAACAAAAACTATCAAAAACTAGCAATGGAGGGGGTATTTAGGGAGGGGTTATAATTGCCCAATAGTAGCCATTTTCCCAAGAATCTTTCCAGGAAGATAAAATCACCATTCTATTCTCTTCAGTGCACAGTCCTTGTGAGACCAAGGCAGTATCTCAGTGGATTAATAGGCCACATATATAATTAGTATATATAATTATTACTTAACTATCCATCTTCCTTGGGTTTTCTCTTCCACCGTTGTATGAGAGTCATTCATGCCACCTGCCATGACAAAATTCCAGTGGTTTCACACAATAAAGGTTTATTTTTCATTCTTGTCTCAGTCTAAGTGGATATTCGGGAGGGAGCCTTCCAAGCGGGATTTCAAATGATTCAAGGTACCCCTGTTCCATCCATCTTGTCCTGTCAGACTCTCAGGAAAAGGGCAGCATGAGGCATCACTGGAAACAGAGTGGACCGGGACCGGCTCTGCCCACATTCCATCAGCCAGAAGCTAGTCCAATGGTCCGAGCTAACCCCTGGAAAGACTGGGGAATGCCGACTTCCAGCGTGCCCAGGAAGTCAATATGCGATGCTGAGCATCCGGCTGGTCTCCACCAGATCAGTTAATCCACTTCAATATCTTCAACTGCTCCTCCATGACATGCCCCCAGGGGTCATGCTTGTTCTCCCCAAACGTGATGCTCAGGAGGACTAAACCTACCCACTAGACATGGCCTGCTCATGCCAGAAGACCCAGCAACATCACCTCCCTGGATCTGGACACCACATGTCTATGAAGACAGCCTACATATACTTTAGCATTTTTAGCAACAGTCACACTGTTGGATCGTATTATGCTTGTGGTCAACTAAAACTTCCAGATTTCTTTCATGTGAACTGCTGCCAACGGAGGACTCTCTAATCTAGTTCTTGTGCTTCTGAATTTGAAACCACATGAAACTGAACAACAGTTGTTGAAAGTCTTCCCTCTTGCTGGGTTTGGCGGGGCATTTGGGTCTGCAGAGATTATCAGGGATCCTGATGTTACATCCATCATATCGGCTTCGCTCCTAGCCCAGTGGCATCTTTGGCCTTTCCTGATCTTCGGGCAAGTTACCGATACAGATTTAGACCAGGATGAAGGCTGATAGCACAACTACGATTTGAAATGAGCCTTTGATTGATACTTTGGGTATGGTTGTTTAGCCATCTGGGAATCTGTCGAACAAGACCATTTATCAGCTCACATTTACTCTGTTAACCAGATGATAAAGTCAAGTAAAACCTCATTCATTTAGTGCTTACTCTTTGAAAGCATCTAATTTCCCCCAATATATCATTCTTGTTGAATTCAATATGCTATAAACCCTAACTAATCCATGGTCATAGCGATGTATCTGAAGTCACACAGTTTATTATTAACAGAACCCAAGCTGGAATGTAGATGTTTTGAATCTCAAAGCTTTCCCATCATCAAGAATCTAATGTGTGCACAGTGAACCAAGAGACAACCACAGCACATGGCCTTGAAGCAGAAACTGACTCCACTAAAGTGGAGCCATGCGGCTGTTAGCACCTCCTCTGAAATGCCCACATATTTTCCAGCTTGCGACTTGCCATTCATCAGTCCACTTCTTTGCCCCTCCAATTAGAAAGACAAGAAATATGACTGCCAAATATTGTGTTGGAAAAACTACCTGAAGTCATTCAGGCATGACTCACATCACATGTGTGTTCATGTTCATCACTTACTTGGGGAAAGGCCTCCTGGGGACTCTCATGACAACCATCAAACCCCACCTCCACATGGCTCCGGAGGTCAAACTCAGTGAGGAGGGCCGGTATGAACTGGTAAAACCCTTAGCTACAGAAAGCTACGGAAGAGAGGGATGTTTGTATGATTTCCAAGTACACAGTACCTCGGCTGAAAGAGCGTGGCCAAGAAGAGGTTCTGTGGGATCTGATAAGAATCCACCCTAATTAACACACTAATTGTTTCCAAGTAGATGTTTCTAAGGGCTTGAAGAGCTCATTTGCTTAAGTAGACCAAAAACCTCCCCGTCTCTCCGTTGAATATTGTTTACATTGTTAGTTCCCTGGACAAACTCTTTTATCACAAAAAAATATAAAGGTGAACCTAAGACAGAGTGAAATTATTCCAAATTCTTAATGAATAAAATCCTTGATAATTACAATCTTTAAAAAAAGAAAATCTGAGCTTGCAGGCTCTTACTTGGGTATAAGAGAAAATCATCCAAATTCAGGTAATTTCTTTTTTCACACTCTAGAATCATATGTCTTTTGTTAATTTGCTTTTTAATGTGAATGTGTTTATCCAGATAACGTTATACATACGAGTGAGGCACTGGGCTGTGTACCATTCATTCATTATCTCAGATGATCTTCACAACAATTATATGAGCAGTGCGAGCAAGTTAGCCCCATTTACAGATGGAGGAAGTGAGACTGCAGGTGATCCCACAGTGAACACCTGGTCTGGAAAAAACCAGCAATCAAACTCACGCCTCTGCCTCCAGCAAGACTTATGGTGATATAGGCAGTGACTAAAGCCTATAGATTTCTCAAGGGCCCTGAAAACATCTGAAGCCTTAAAAAAATGAAAAAAAAAAAAAAAAAAAAAAAAAAAAAGGACTGACTCCAGGACATAAAGAACTACACCAGTCTATAATCCTAGCCCTTTGGGAGGCCGAAGGGGGCAGATCGCCTGAGCTCAGGAGGTCGAGACCAGCGTGGACATCATGTCTAAACCTTGTCTCTACTAAAAAGAAACAAAACAGTGAAACCCCGTCTCTACTAAAAATACAAAAAAAAAAGCCGGGCGCCGTGGCGGGCGCCTGTAGTCCCAGCTACGCGGGAGGCTGAGGCAGGGAGAATGGCGTGAACCCAGGAGGCGGAGCTTGCAGTGAGCTGAGATCGCGCCACTGCACTCCAGCCTGGGCGACAGAGCGAGACTCCGTCTCAAAAAAAAAGAAAGAAAGAAAGAAAAAAATTAGCAGGGCTTGGTGGCACACACTTGTAGTCCTAGCTACTCGGGAGGCTGAGGCATGAGACTCGCTTGAACCCGGGAGGCAGAGGGTGCAGTGAGCTGAGATCACGCCACTGCACTCCAGACTGAGCAACAGAGCGAGACGGTCTCAAAAAAAAAAAAAAAAAAAACCTACTTTTACGAAATATTTAGTTAAATATTTACAAAATAACACTGTTAACTAGCCAATGGTAATTTAACTCAATCCTCAAGTAGCTACCAGTGAATATAAAATTTCAATTAAGAATACAGTTGGCTCTCCCTATCTGCAGTATGAGTTTGGTAGAATCTGAAGATACAGAACTCATGGATAGAGAAGGCCAACCGTAGATCTTTTTTCTTAAATCTCAAAGTTACAAAAATTATAAAGAACCCCTCATTTCTGCATCCCCATAAGATGAAATTTTTAAAACTGTGGGTGCATTTTAATGCTTTTGATAAAATGAAGGGTGAGTCCTCCAAAAATAAGAAGCCTTCGGGGCTACTCCTTTCTTTTTTTTTTTTTTTTTGAGACGGAGTCTCGCTCTGTCACCCAGGCTGGAGTGCAGTGACTGGATCTCGGTTCACTGCAAGCTCTGCCTCCCGGGTTTATGCCATTCTCCTGCCTCAGCCTTCCGAGCAGCTGGGACTACAGGCGCCCACCACCTCGCCCAGCTAGTTTTTTTGTATTTTTTAGTAGAGACGGGGTTTCACCGTGTTAGCCAGGATGGTCTCGATCTCCTGACCTCATGATCCGCCCGTCTCTGCCTCCCTTTTTTTTTTTTTTTCAAGTGGAGTCTCACTGTCACCCAGGCTGGAGTGCAGTGGTGCAATCTCCGCTTACTGCAATCTCTGCCTCCCGGGTTCAAGTGATTCTCCTGCCTCAGCCTCCTAGTAGCTGGGATTACAGGCACATGCTACCATGCCTGGCTAATTTTTGTATTTTTAGTAGAGATGGGGTTTCACCTGTTGGCCAAGCTAGTTTCAAACTCCTGACCTCAGGTGATCCGTCCGCCTCGGCTTCCCAAAGTGGGGGCTACTCATTTCTGAAAATGAGTTTGGACAAAACGGGTCCTTACAAGCCTTGCCTTACAAGCCCTCTGCTTCACTACACTTTGCGTTCAAGCTCATATCTCTTAATCCCTGCAATGGGACATAGGACTGTTGTTGTACATAACTTTTCCATTAACTTACCCATCAACCTTTTCTGTATCTTTGCTTATAGTGGACACTCAAATGAAATGTATAAAACAAGATTTCTTTATAAACAGTTGACAGAACTCTAAAATTAAGGATTTGGGATAAGTCAGAGAGCCCTGGGGAGACACGCCATTGGCTTATGTGGTGTTTCATGATGAGCAGGGTTAGGACAGCACAAGCTAGGAAATGGACTTTGTCACAGATAAAACTAGAAATTGGCCCAGCTCAAAGGCACCAGATTGCCCCTGGAAGTATGGAGCAGGCTTTTTCTAGGAGGAGCTGGAAGGGTCAGTAGCACAGTTTGCCAAACTTCACGTGCCCCCACTTTCTGCAGAGAAACCACATGCAGTGTTGCTGATCACCGGAGGCCTGGCGTCCAGAAAGCAGCATCTAGGTCAGAAGTTTTGGGCACTGGCCTGGCTGTCAGGAGACTCTACCTCTCATGAGGCCTTTTGTCTTTATCAGAAGATAAAACAAACAAGCAAAACCAATTTCTTTCTTTCTTTCTTTTTTTTTTTTTTTTTTTTGAGATGGAGTCTTGCTCTGTCACCAAGGCTGGAGTACAGTGGTGGGATCTCAGCTCACTGCAACCTTCACCTCCTGGGTTCAAGCGATTCTCCTGCCTCAGCCTCCAGAGTAGCTGGAATTATAGGCACCCACCACCACACCCAGCTAATTTCTAGTATTTTTAGGAGAGACAGGGTTTCACCATGTTGGCCAGGCTGGTCTTGAACTCTTGACCTCACATGATCCACACGCCTTGGTCTCCCAAAGTGCTGGGATTACAGGCATGAGCCACTGCCCCAAAGTTCCAGAGAACCCAGCTAAAGGGGGAAAGTGGGGTATCTCAGGGTTGAGCTCATGTGAGCCCGACTGAGCACCCCCTGAAACAAACACCAACAGCACCTGATACTTGTAGAGTATTTTTCAGAAGACACTTTCAACTAGATCTCACCTGACTTGATTGTCATTCTGATTCTAGAAGCTACATGAGGCAGAATACTTTAATTGCAATAAGTAAGTAAGGTTTATTGCAGCACTATTTACAATAGCAAAGACTTGGAACCAACCTAAATGCCCATCAATGATAGACTGGATAAAGAAAATGTGGCACATATACACCATGGAATACTATGCAGCCATAAAAAAGGATGAGTTCATGTCCTTTGCAGGGACATGGGTGAAGCTGGAAGTCATCATTCTCAGCAAACTAACACAAGAACAGAAAACCAAACACCGCATGTTCTCACTCTTAAGTGGGAGTTGAACAGTGAGAACACATGGACACAGGGAGGGGAACATCACACACCGGGGCCTGTCAGGGGGTAGAGGGCAAGGGGAGGGAGACCATTAGGACGAATACCTAATGCATGCAGGGCTTAAAACCTGGATGACTGGTTGATAGGTACAGCAAACCACCATGGCACATGTATCCCTGTGTAACAAAACTGCACATTCTGCACATGTATCCCAGAACTTAAAGTGAAATTTTTTTAAAAAATTTAAAAAACATAAAAAATAAGTGAGGTTCAAAAAAGTTAAGGAACTGCCTCAAAGCCACACAGTGAAGCAGGGGCAAAGCCTTCACTAGCCCCAGGCCTCTGAACCCAGGTCCCCTCTTAACTCCACTGAAGGCTCTGGCTCTCCCACACCACGGACTGAGCCTCGCAAGACAGTTACCAGCTCACATCCTCCACTTCAGGATACAAAAAACCAGGGACCCAGGCCTGCTGGCAGGAGGCCCCAAATTACCCAAGCTCTTGACTCCAAAATAGTGTTTGTGTGTCTAAGACCTGGTAACTTGAACTATGCTTCTCATTTTTGCCCTTTAAAGTAGACCGGGAGCCTGAGTCATGGCTAGCTGGGCTGGAAGGTGTGGCCACCCACCCATCCGCTCCTCCCACCCACAACCAGTCCTGCCCTCCTGAGCTCCGGACAGGGCGGGCCAAGGGCCGTGAAGACAGGCTAAGCCCCCTTCTCCCCTTCTCTCCACACATAGAAACTGGGCCTTGGTGCTGCCATGCGGCCTCTGACCCTCCACCAGTTTGGGGCGTCTCATGTAGGGGCAGTCTGCAGCATCTCTTAGAGCCAGATGCTGTGGACTGCATCTGTCTCCACTCACCTGATGCTTCCCAGCCCAGGGAAGCCCCCCCCCCAGACACCTGAGACCCACGCAGCAAACACAGGACTCTGCCTGCTAGATGGGAAGCATCATGAGGACATTCAGAGGACCTGGTTCATCTCTAAAATGCCATGTCCACCGAGGTGACCACTCACCATGACCTCTCCACGTTATCTATTCAGCAGGCATTTGTCCATCCCCTCCCCGACCCCCATCATCCTCTCCCCAGCAGCCAAGGGCTGTTTTTGGCATCTGGGACAGAGTCTGCACCTTTAAGGAGCTCATGGGCTGGTGGGCTAGACAGTCAAGGAAACAATTACCATTCAAACTGATTCATATGATTAGGGAAAGCATGGGGTAAAACTGTAAACCCAGGGGGAAAAAAAAATGTTAAAAACACATAAAATCCAGCCTGGGTTTATATGTGTTTAACTCGTATAGCCCATCCACTCCTTCCACCCACAGCCATTCCTGCCCTCCTGAGTTCTCGCCAAACTAAGCCCCCCCCCCGATCCACACATTAGAAAGGAGGTGATGTGGGAACAGAGACTTAAAACCTGGCTCACATCCTGTGTCCAACCAGGGCTCTGCTGGGTCAGTTTGAGTCAGCCTCAGGGACAGCAACTCTTGTCCATGTTCTTTAGGTACAGTAGGCATAGGCTCCTAGGAGTACTACGAGGACCTCCAGAGACCCCATTCCCAAGTAAGTGGCTTTCTCCTGGGGCTGGGGGTGTGGGTAGGGATGCAGGTTTCCCTAGAACCAGGGAGCTAGGGGAGCAGGGAGAATTCTGATGAAAGCCTTCCTCACTGAAGGCAGTGTGGTGGCTGGAAGGGTGAACCCCAGAGGCAGGCTGCTCGAGCCATAGTGGCCTTCAGCAAGCAGGGGCATGAGGACCAGCAAGTAAGCCACCAAAGGATAGCTCTCCAGGCCTGCAAAGAGCGAGATGCCAACTCGGCTTGGCGACCTTCCCAAGGGATGAAACAGTGCAAACCTCAAGGCCGGTGGTGTTATTCCAGACGCCAGGTTGAGCTTCCCTTCACCATCACATTAAAGCTCAGCTGTGCCCAGAGAATGTGTCTGCACATGGGGAAGAGGGCCACCTCCCAGCCCCAGCCAGCCACCCAGGAGCAACAGGTTTGACTTTCAACCTGATCCTGTGACTAAATGTAGGCCCAGGTCAGACTTCTCCCAGGGGAAGACCAGACACAACTTGGTCACTTGGCTCCAAAGGGTCCTGTGGAATAGGGTCTTATGGAAGAGAGTCTGTGATAACTGCCTGGGGGTGCATGGATGCAAAGCACAGAATTTGTTGGTGGGAGGGGGAGGATCTGTAGGACATGAGACAATTTACTCCTTGCTTGTTACATGCGGCAGATGCTTTACTAGGTACTTGCCATGGTTTAGTCCAGATCCTCTGATTCACACTGAAAAGTATGATTTGTCCTCAGTTTTCAGATGGAGGAACTGAGACCTAGAGAGGCTCAGTCACCTGCCTAAGGCCACCCGGCCCAAGTGATAGCACTGAGTTCAGAGGCTGGTGTGTCTGACCCCAGCATCCCTGCTCTCCTGAGACATAATCTGGCCTGAATGAGAGCACCTCTTCCAACTTACTCCATTTCAATTAGATAGAAAAGCTTTTCCAGCTGGGAGCAGTGACTCATGTCTGTAATCCCAGCACTTTGGGAGGCCAAGACGGGCGGATCACGAGGTCAAGAGATCGAGATCATCCTGGCCAACATGGTGAAACCCCATCTCTAGTAAAAATACAAAAATGAGCTGGGCATGGTGGCATGCACCTGTAGTCCTAGCTACTTGGGAGGCTGAAGCAGGAGGCCTCTCAGGCTTGAACCTGAGAGGTGGAGGTTGCAGTGAGCCGAGATAGCACCACTGCACTCCAGCCTGGCAACAAAGTGAGACTCCTTCTCAAAAAAAAAGAAAAAAGGAAAGCTTTTCCAATTGTCCTAGGGACAGAGCTTGAGAGAGGACAGGGACAGGAAGCTGAGAGCTGGGACAAGGCTCATCAATGCAGTCAGTTCGGCTCAACCATAGGACACCATGCTTGGAGTACGGGGAAGATGATGGAGGGCCCACAAGAAGAAAGTGGTACCTGCAGGTTGGACTCCTGATATGGTTTGGCTCTGTGTCCCCACCCAAATGTCATCTTGAGTTGTAATTCCCAGGTGTTGAGGGAGAGACCTGGTGCAAGGTGATTGAATCATAGGGGTGGTTTCCCCCATCCTGTTCTTGTGATAGTGACTTCTCACAAGAGCTGATGGTTTTAAAGGGGGCTCTTCCCCCTTCACTCTCTTCTCTCTCCTGCTGCCATGTGAAGAAGGTCCTTGCTTCCCCTTCCGCCATGACTGTAAGTTTCCTGAGGCCTCCCCAGCCATGTGGAATGGTGAGTCAATTAAACCTCTTTCCTTTATAAATGACCCAGTCTCAGGTATTTCTTTATAGCAGTGTGAAAATAAACTAATACAGCTCCCAAGCTCAGCCAGTTGTCTTCACCAGAACCTCCTTTCTGAGATGCAGAAAGGACCTCCCGGGGGCAAGCACCTTTGTGCACCCAACTAAAGGCTCTGGCCCCCAGTTTCCATATCCCACATCCTGCCAGCTCCTGGAGCCAGGCAGCAGCCTCTCTACCCCCTCCCCTCCTTGGAGGTGGCTGGGAACACTGGTGCCTGGCTCAGGGAGGCTCCTGGAAGCCCTGGTTATGGCTCACTGCACTCAGTCATCGGATTAAAGGGGCTCAGAGTGAGGACAGCCTGCATGGCTGGGCCTGCTGGGCTCCCCTGGAGCAAAGCCAGGCAGCCCTTCCTTCCTCTGGGCAGGCCGGTGGGGCACCAGGCAGCTTGAAGGAGCTGTGGACAGAAAACAGAAGCTGAGTTGGCCTCAACCTTTCCATCCAGCTGCCACATAGGGCAGAGCCCCTCAGGGACTGGAGGTGGCCTTTCCCAGGGGTTGGAGCCCCTGGACGGGGTGTTCTGGCCCAACCCATTGGGGTGTTGCCCTGCTTGGCGGACAGCGTCCCACCCGGGTCTTGTTTAGAGTGAATCACTTGGAAAGAGACCTGTAACTGTATCCTGCAGGAAATCACAGGCTGGAAGCCAGAAAGAAACCAGGTCAAGCTTCATGGAATCAGGCCACCAGGAAGGAAGGCAAGGAGCCCAACGTTTATGGAGTGTCTTCTCCCTGCTGGGCACACTCAGCCAATGCAACGTGGCCCTTGTCCAGGGAGGTCGGGCTGAACCTCATTTTGCAGATGGGCCAAGACAGTTAAGTGATTTGGGGGTGGTTTAAATAAGCAGCAGGTGGCATAGCTGGGATGCAAATCCAGGTGTGCCCCACTCGAAGATTGATCAGTACACCATCAGTCACACCCAAGCCCACCCATTAATAATGCTGAGGTGGCCTCCCTCACCAGCACCCTCCTCCAAACCCCAATTTAGGAGCATAGCAGCAGAGAGCACGGAAGCTCTTGGAGGGCCCTCTCTATACGAGGTGCTGTAGTCTGGGGGTCAAAAGCATGCAACCCAGCTTTGAGTCCTGTGTCTGCACCTATGAGCTGTGTGACACTGGGCAAGTGTCTGAAATGAGGGATTCTGCATAATGTTTAGGAACATGGCAAGTGTTTCGCACATTTAGCTATTATTATTATCATTAATATGGATATTGAATCTCAAAGACCCAGCTGGTGGCACCAGGCCTTCCCTTACCAAATCCCCTCCCTCTAAACCCCAACCAAGGAGCAGGTTTTCCAGCAGGTTGCAGATCCCTCAGGGCAGTTCTGCAGAGGGAGTGAGACCGGCAGGAGAGGAGGAGCTCAGTGATTGAAAATAAACACTCCTCAGCAGACCACCCACTTCACCTCCCACCCCTCCCACTGTGAACAGGGCAGTGAGGAGAGAACAGATTCCTCCATCTAAGTTGAGTCAAGGCAAGCATGTTTCTCTTCTTCAGGGGACAGGAGGCCATGTGAAGTCAAACACACGCACCCCAAACTACCACCGCGCCCCATCTCTCAGGTGCAGCCCCACCTGATGCACCTGGGGAGGAGTTAGGAGCTGGGAAACTGAGATCGTCACAGGCTGGGAAGCCAGAGGTGGGCACAGAGCACACAGAGGGGTTCTCCATGCAAAGACACACACACACTCCTGTCCGATGGTCCTCAGCTCAAATGTCCTGGCCTGTGGGTGAGCCACACCACCATCTGACCTTCCCCCCAAGGACAGGGCCCACACGGCCTGGGGGACTCTAAAAAGCAACTTGGCATCAGATCCTTTCCAGGTCCCTAGAGACTGAAACTTTCTTATAGCTCCTGCCTGCATCACACCCAGACCATCTTGGGATGTGGAAAATCCATCGTATTTGGAAAGACAACAGCACCTTTTCCTCTTTCATCCCTCACTGGCCTCAGTCAGAATGCAGAGTTTCTGCAGGTCTCTCCGTTTTTGTTGTTTTTGTTTTTGTTTTGAGACGGAGTCTTGCTCTGTTGCCCAGGCTGGAGTGCAGTGACGCGATCTCAGCTCACTGCAACCTCCACCTCCCAGGTTTGAGCAATTCTCCTGCCTCAGCCTCCCAAGCAGCTGGGATTACAGGCAAGTGTCACCACGCCCGGCTTATTTTTGTATTTTTAGTAGAGACGGGGTTTCACCATGTTGGCCAGGCTGGTCTCGAACTCCTGACCTCAGGTGATCCGTCTGCCTCAGCCTCCCAAAGTGCTGGGATTACTGGGATTACAGGCGTAAGCCACCATGCCCTGCCAGGTATCTCAGTTTTAATACTGAACCCACTCTCTCTCCATGGAAGCCTCTGTCTACGTACTCCGAAGACCCCGTGTTGCAGCCACGATTCCTGCTCCCCCTTAGATGTTCATAACACGGTGGTCTCGGAACACCCCCTCTCCAGCAGCTCCCAACCAACACCCATGGGTGCCATCCAGGCAGCAAGCGCCACTCAAGCTGGGGCTCACCAGAAAGAATTTACTTCCAATTCTCAAGCCTCACCTCTTCAGCTTTGTTTCCACCCTTCACCACTCTCCACAGCATGCAAATAATACCGCATTTTATATGGAAAACACTAAAATAAGATCACACCTTTTAAAAGATATTTCTACCTCGCAGCCTGAAATCAGACTTCACCTTTCTCCCATTCCCCACAACCACCAGGCCGGGCCCCTCCCCTCACACACGCGCATGCACACATGCACACATGCACACACGCACTCACACACTCACACACACCCGTTTCGCTACCAGACTTCCCTAAGCCACTTTAATTGAAAAGGCATGATTTAGACTAATTGACAGCAGATGGGTTCGGCTGCAAAATGCAGAGAAGCATTTGTTGAACATGATTTACAGCAACGAGGCAAAACTTCCTCCTTTTTATATCTTTGTCTGAGCTCCATGGCCAGAACAGCTCAGCAGAAATGAGAGGAGAAAAAAAAGTAATTAGTGTTTAATTTTTTAACAATTTTTAACTCCCTTTTTAATTGCTTTACATAAACCTGTCCTAGAATTTTACAGCCTTCAAATCTCTGTCTAAGTCTGGTCCTTGTTTCTGGTTTTAATTACAGGGAGGCTTGTCTGGCACATTAAATTAGAAGAAAAAAAAAGCACACACAATTTCAAAACTATTTTGCTGTTGGACTCTCGACTGAACATCTAATATTTCAGCGTGCGAATGGGAAGGCACTGCCCGGGAGGGCTTTGGAAGGAGCAGACGTGGACCCAAGGGCTTCTGCAGCATTGTTGCATCGACCCAAAACTGTCTCTTAATGTTACGAGGAGGGAAAGAGCAGTCAGGAGACAGTATCTGATGGGCCATAGTGGCCCCTGGATGTTCAGCACTGCTTTGAATGCAGCTAGTTTCCTAGAACGGCTATGTGCAGAGTTTTGCAGGCTTTGGTCAGGTTATAAGTTCTTATTTTTAAGCCGGGCCATCGGATCTCATGGTCACTTCTCAGCAGTCCCTTTTAAGCAGGACAGCAACCAGAAAGAAGCACTGTGTGGAGAATACAAAGCAGATGGGTCTCCCCGGTGCAGAGTTCATATGAGGGGAGAGTCAGGGCAGCAGATTCAGGGCACACGATGAAGAACCAGGTGACCGTCTGCATATTCCTTGCAGGGAGAGAGGACTTGCACCTGGACTTGTATGAGCCAATGGAATCTTCTGTGCTATCCAACATGGTAGCCACCAGCATACATGTGGCTATTTAAATGTACATGAATGAACATTAAATACAATTTAAAATTATCTTCCTCGGTTGCATGAGCCACATTTCAACAGCTCAATAGCCTCAGGAGGCGAGTGGCGACATAATATATCCAATAGCACAGATATGCGACATTTCCATCACCAAGGAAAGTTCTATTGGACTGGGATGCCCTAGACCCTTGCTATGGAAAGTGTGGTCGGTGGCTAGGCAGCTTGGGCATCCCCCAGGAGCTGGTTAGAAATGCCAGATCCAGGCTTGCTGCCTCAGAATCTGCATGGTAACTAGACCCCCAGTGATCCAAGCACACATAGCATGTGTCCCGCTGGCTCGTGAGGATGAAAGTCTCAGAAGCTCCCCCATCCTGTAGCCTGGAAGAACCCTTTCAATTTGCAGACTGCATGTGACCCTCTGGGTTGGGGGATTATGGTCAATTCCTCCTCTTTAAGCTTGTTTGTATCTTCTGGATTTCTGCAGTTACCTTTACTTTCTCAAAAAAGAAAGCCTGGCCAGGCACAGTGGCTCATGCCTGTAATCCCAGCACTTTGAGAGGCCAAGACAGGAGGATCCTTGAAGGCCAGGAGTTGGAGCCCAGCCTGGGAAACATAGCAAGAACCCCCTTCTCTCCAAAAAAAGTTTTGAAAAATAGCCAAGTGTGGTGGTGTGTGCCTGTTGTCCCAGCTACTTAGGAGGCTGAGGCAGGAGGATCATCACTTGAGCTCAGGAGGTTGAGGCTACAGTGAACTATAAACATGCCACTGCACTGCAGCCTGGGCAAAAAAGCAAGACCTTGAAAGAGAGAAAGAGAGAAAGGAAAGAAGGAAGGAAGGGAGGGAGGAAGGAAGGAAGGAAGGAAGGAAGGAAGGAAGGAAGGAAGGAAGGAAGGAAGGAAGGAAGGAAGGAAGGAAGGAAGGAAGGGAGGGAGGAAGGAAGGCCGGCCAGCCTAAGAAAGTTATTTTACTAATACCATGGTTTTGCAAAATGTTGTTCTACCAGTAATACAAACTCCCTGCCTGCAGTTAATGTAAGAGCCAGCATCCATGCCACGGACACAGGAACCTGCTGGAAGTCGGCAGAAGAAAGGTCACATCCCTGAAGCAGCAGCTGCCTGGGGCCTGGAGCAGGGCAACAGGGTGTGGATTCTCTTAAAGGTGAGTGTGCAGGCAGGGGGAGGGCAGAAAGATGGGGGCAAGGAGTGGTGTGTCATAAAATGTCCTGATGACATAAACCTTGCAGGGCCCAGCCCCCCACTCGCTGCTTGCGTTCATTAGCACTGAGGCCGCAGACCCCCTTGGCAGACCCTGCCCACGCCTGCCCTGGGCTCCTAGAGGACCCCTGCTGGGGGCCAGAGGGCTGCCTGGCGCCGCTGGGCGAGCAACTTCAGGGATGGAGCCAGGCCAGCGCCGGCTCCCCACACATGGTCATTACCTCCCGAAAACCCAGGAGTTATTACAATTAAAACACGTTGCAGGGGGGAGTAAGGGCTGGGGGAGGTCCCTTTAGGAAGGAACACTGGGATTAAAAGAAATTAGAGCGGTTGTCTTGGCAACGCAGCCAGGCTGGGCCTACCCTGTGATTATTTCAATGGGAACAACAGGATGGGGGCTGAGTGGGGCTGGGATAGGGGGTGCTGGAGACCCACATACCCAGCTCCAGGGGTGAGAGCTGTGCTCTGCCCTCAGAATGGGACTCAGCAGCCAGGGAAAACGCTCCCCAGGGTGATTCCTGCTGGCTCTCCTGTTCTCTGTAATTGTTACTTATCCCATGAAACACTTAGTAGATAGCCCTCTGTCCTCCAGGGAGTTCAAACCCCAGACCTCTGTGATCCCTTCTTTTTAAAACAGGAAACTCCCAAGAGGACCCCCGCTCTCCCGGCTTCACGGGTGGAAATGGCCCGGCCTGGTTTCCTATCAGTTCAACTCTGGCCATTCCGAGCCGCAGGTGAAACCCAACCATCCCTTTTTCTAGGTGGCCTCGAAGCAAGTTGGAATAGAAAGCACAAGAGGTGTGTACGGCGGGAGGGGCAGGAGAGCTGGGGGAGTGAAAACGTTTTGGAAGTAGGCCCATGATAATGAGCAAGATGGAATCTGTGCCTGGGACACCTCCAGGCACCAGCACGGGACTGGGGTCTCCACGGAACGGGAATCCCGGTCTGGCAGAGCTACAGGCCTGCGAAAGAGAAAACAGTAATTAGTTCTCCATCTTTCTGCTTGTCTCAGCAGTCCCGAGCACGTTTGGCAGACCAGCGAGGAGAACCTGTTTGGAAACCACTGGGGGAGAAGAGGAGGGGAGAGAGGGGAAGGGACAGGAGGAAGAGGAATCCAGTCTCCAAGCTTCCGGGGGGTTCTTGGCAAATTCCCACGTCCCCAGTCTCATCTCCTCTGGTACGACCTTAGGGAGGCTAACAGCAGAGAGAGGCCTAGAAATACCAGACCCAGTACACCAGAGGAGTTTCAGGTGAAACCAGGTGAGCCTTCCATGCGGAAGGTGAACTGTACCGGAGGCAAGTCCCCCTCAGAACCCAAAGCTGGAGATCTCTGAGCTGCCTAAGCCCAGCCAGGAGATGACATTTAGGAACAGTCTCTTCCTAGCCTCCCCATCCCTTTTGAAAACTGATGATTTCCAACCTTAGGTAGCCACTGTTGGTTGTTTGGGGCCTTCAAGAGAGCTTTTCCTATTTATATGCGCAAGGTCTGAGGTATCCTGATGGAAAACACATGGTCTTAGAGTTTGGCCTAAGTACAAGGCTTAGCCACTGGATTCCACGTGACCTTCGGCAACTCATTCAACATGTTTCCTTATCTATAAAAGTATCATCTAATTTACAGTGTCATCACGAAGGCTTGAAATAATGGACTTAAAATACCTGGCTTTGGGGTAACAAGTCGTCCCAATTTGTCTAGGTCGGACGGGTTCCCAGGACTTTCAGGTTTAATGTCAGGCAGTCCCAGGTGAACGGGACAAGGTGGCCACCCTACCAAATACTGAGTATGCATGAACTGGCGGGGGTGGGAGGAGTGCAGCTATTTTATGTTGGGGTCTTACTCCTTTGTAAAATTCTTGACACATTCTGTGTATGTAAGTGCAAAAAGTATATATACATACACACATCCATATACATGAACTTTCCAGAGATAAACTGGGAGGCAATTATTTGCATTTCAAAAAAAACCTCCACCTGGCAAAATAAAATGCAGCATCCTTCTGTACAAGATTGAGGCAGAGAAAGAGACTGTGCGTGATGGAAAATTCAGAGATAATAAGCTGGTGGATTGGAAAGCAATGAGAAATCATTTCTGAGAGCCTTTCATTTCTGGGGGAAAACCGCAGCACTTTCAGAAGATTCTCTGAAAGTGAAGTTTTGCTGGACTCTCTCTAGCTACAGAGCCCAGTGCACCTGTAACATGGCTCCTTTGTGCATTGGCAGGAGATGCCAGCAGGCATTGGTCTGGGGAAGTGCTGTCACGCTGGGGGTCAGAGGAGAGGGTCAAAAGGCTCCACGATGTGCTTCAAGTTCTAACTTGGCATTGCTTTTGATCACAGGAGAACTCTGTTTATTTTTCTTTCTTTCTTTCTTCTTTTTTTTTTTTTTTTTTTTTTGAGACAGAGTTTCACTCTTGTTGCCCAGGGTAGAGTGCAATGGCACGATTTCAGCTCGCTGCAACCTCCGCCTCCTGAGTTCAAGCGATTCTCCCGCCTCAGCCTCCCAAGTAGCTGGGATTACAGGCACCGGCCACCACGCCTGGCTAATTTTGTATTTTTAGTAGAAACAGGGTTTCTCCATGTTGGTCAGGCTGGTCTCAAACTCTCGATCTCCAGTGATCTGCCCGCCTTGGCCTTCCAAAGTGCTGGGATTACAAGCGTGAGCCACCGCGCCTGGCCCTCTGTTTATTTTTCTACTTTCCCCTTGGTTCAGATGGTTCAGGTTGCCCAGGTTTTATCAACTCTAGAAAAGCTTCAGGTTGGGAGTTCATGTACAAATAAAAAACACCAACATCATATTATCTTGCTGGAGTTTTTTTTTTTTTTTTTTTTTTTAAACCACCTAGTTCTTGGAACAACAGGTGACAGGGAATAGGAGGCAAAGGAAGACGACAAAAAGATCGCAATACCCTCTCTATTCCCCCAGCTTCAAAACTCAGATGCAACGGGTGAATAATTCAGGCAGCTTGGTCTGGTGGGGGATCTTTAGAAGCAATAGAATCACGTGGAGCAGGCCAAGCTGAGACCCTAACCTGACTCCACCACAACCCACCCCAGCCTGGGCTCCAGGGTCTGTAGGTGCAAGCCACCAGCTCAGCAAGCGGTAAGGGGAGGTGCAATGAAGGCCTTCTGGCTGTCCTCCACACTTTTGTCCTCTCCTCCCCACCACCACCTGATGCTTTCAGGTGAAACCTGAGCCATGTGGCTACAACCACAATCAGTTTAATGAACTTCATTCACTCCCAGTCTAAATCGGGAAGAAAAAGGGCCCAGCTGGAAACACATCCTGTCTCCTCCTCGGTGACAGTGGGGCCGGGCACAGCGAGGAGGAAGGATATTGGAAGGTGCTGAAAAGGGAGAGTTCTCCCTTCTCCCCATTGGAGGGATCAAAGGCTTTATTTAATGTGGCCAGAGCAGATCACAGGGCCTCCAGGAGTGCTGGCTCCTCCCTGGCATCCCAGCCTCCCTGAGGCTCACAGGCTCACGTGGTCCCAGATTCCAGCAGGCCAGCCCCATGGAGGCTAAGATTGCATCCTAGGGAGCAAACAGTGGCTGCCGGAGGTAGCCCAACCTTGTCAGACCACATAAGGTTGTAGACACAGGCAGCACGACGGTGTGTTGAGAGGTTGGGGAGGGGCTTGGCAGTGATGCCTGGGCTTATTTCTTAGATTGTTATTTTGGTGAGAGGTGCCCTCAACATCTTGGATAACTAAGGCTGGGTCCTGCGTGGAAGGGAGAGCTGAACCAAAGATTATGTGACCACACAATGCACCCCCATCTCTATCCAAGCCTATTTCTGCCATTGCATTTACCAAACTACTTTGACATCCTATCTTTCCTTGCCCTTCTTCTTCTCGCTCTTTCACCTCTTAGAGGGCAAGACTGAGCTTTCTTTCGTGCCTTTGTATCCCATGTAGACAGTAAGCACTAAATGTTTGCTTACCTAAATAGATTCTTTACAGCTTTATCATGATGCATGTCTGCGAGGAGAATCGCCCTGGCTGACAGGCCAAATCCCAGGAGTCCAGACAGAGCCTCCAGGCCTCTTCCTACCTCTTGCCTCTGCTTTTCTACACATTTTCCCAAAGGAGGCTGGGAACTTGCTCCACTGCTGTGCCACACCAATTAACAACAACAATAACAACAAAAAACCAGAAGCCCTAGAGGAGGAAAAGTAGCAAAGGAAAAAAAAAAACCAGACAAGGAGGAATGAAATGTGCATGTGTACACATATAATACGAGTTAGCCTGTTCCAAAGCCCCCTGGACAGAAACCAAACAGGAAATCGAGAATCATTACCAAATGCACTTCCCCAGCTCACCCAGCTCTCGGCCCCCAGGAGTGAGTGGGTCAAGGATGCTCAGACGCAGCTCCTGGGGCCTAAGAGCTCCGGGAGGGCGGGGCTTTGATGGATTGATTGGCATTTCCTTCCCCCGCTTCCCTCCTGACCTCTGGAGAGGGCTTCTCCGTGGATGGCTGATGGGATGGGACGGAAGCCTCTCGTTGAGGACACCGCCCAGGAGCAGAGGGGCTGGAGCTTTGCCACTGAGGCCTCCCACGGAGCTGGAGCAGAAGGTGACCGGCAGCTGGCCTCCCTCACCCCACTCCACAGAGAGCTGTGTGATGGCCCCGGCTTTGAGGTCAAGACCTTCTGCTCTTAAGAAAACAGATCTGAAATTCTGGCATCAAAATAAAATATGTGCAGAGGAAATAAGTAACCCTTGGAGTGCAACACAGGCCATAAGATTGAAATAAAATGTCCAAGCAGAAATCAGAGCTACGGTGGCCATAGGTTCAAGTTCATCCCGGCTGGGTCATTCCTTTTGCTCTGAGTTCTATGGAGGATTGAACCCTTGCTCGGTGCATTCTGCCTCAACAATCCATCAAGCTGTTTCTGTAAAGGGCTTGAGAGTAAATATTTCAGGCACTGTGAATCATCTCTGTTGCCACTATGCAGCTCTGCCCGTAGCATGAAAGCAGCCACAGACCATACATAAATCAATGGTTATAGCTGTGTTCCCATGAAACTTTATTTATAAAAACAGACAGCTGTTCAGATTTGGCTTGTGGGCTTTATTTTACCAACGCCTGGCGTAGATCATGAAGACAACAGAATGATATAATGGTTCAAGGATATGGGCTTTGAAGTCAGGCAAACCTAGTTCAAATCTCTGTCCAAGACTTATTACTGCTGTCATCTTGGGCAAGTCGCTTAACTCAAGCTCAATTTCCTCATCTGTAAAATAGGATAATAATGCCTGCCTCACCAGGTTACTGTGATGATTAAATGATCTAATGAATGTAAAGTGCTTGACACTCAATAAATGCTTGCTGTTAATCATTCTCATTATGAGGAGAATTAAGTAGAATTGAGGGGAGGTAATTTTGAGCCTTTTACTGTTGTTAGAAAAGTTATTGTTACTGGAAAGCTCGTGCACACCTGGGTAATGAGGGCCGGCAGTGTCTTTCTGTGCAAAAATTTATTTCCTACAATTTAATATTCTGCAGATTCACTGCATGTTATTAAGTCAGTGGTTGTAAATATTAGCATCATCTGAGCAGCTTTTTGTTTTTTTTTTTTTTTTTTTTTTTTTGAGATGGAGTCTCGCTCTGTCGCCCAGGCTGGAATGCAGTGGCGCGATCTTGGCTCACTGCAAGCTCCACCTCCCAGGTTCAGGCCATTCTCCTGCCAGCCTCCCGAGCAGCTGGGACCACAGGCGCCAGCCACCATGCCGGCTAATTTTTTGTATTTTTAGTAGAGACGGAGTTTCACTGTGCTAGTCAGGATGGTCTCCATCTCCTGACCTCGTGATCTGCCTGCCTCAGCCTCCCCAAGTACTGGGATTACAGGCATGAGCCACCACACCCGGCCCATCTGAGAAGCTTTTAAATCTCATTGCCCAGGCTGCAACCTAGACCAATTAAACCAGAAGCTCTGTGAGTAAGACACCCCCAGGCATCAATATAGTTTAAAGCTCCCTAGATGATTCCAATGTGAAGCCTAAGTGGAGACCCCCTGGGCTACATAGCTGAAAAGAACAGGGGAGAGTCCTCTTGTTCCTTACTACTCAAGGGTGGGTCCAGGGACCAGCACCATCAGCATCGCCTGGGAGCTTGTGAGATGTGCAGAATGTCAGGCCTCCTGCCTCAGACCTGCTAAATGTGAATCTGCCTTTTGACAGAATCCCGAGGGACTGGTGTGCATCTCTAGTTTGAGGAATATAGCTGTTCCACAGGCGTCCGAACTTGGCTCATGAGCAGAATCACATGCAAAGTTTAAAAAATTACTAGACTTCAGGCCAGGCACAGAGGCTCACATCTGTAATCCTGGCATTTTGGGAGGCCGAGGCAGGCGGATCACTTGAGCCCAGGAGTTCAAAGACTAGCTTGGGCAACCTGGTGAAATCTGGTCTGTAAAAAAAAAACATTAATTAGCCAGGTGTAGTGGCACGTGCCTGTGGTCCCAGCCACCAGGGAGGCTGAGGTGGGAGGATCACTAGAGCCCAAGAAGTTGAGGCTACAGTGAACCGCGATCACGCCACTGCACTCCAGCCTGGGCAACAGAGCAAGATGCTATCTCAAAAAATAAATAAATAAGACAAAAGAAAAAGTAAAATAAAATAATTTCTAGACTTCATTACCAACTCACTGAATCGAAATCACTGTTGGATAGCTCAGGGATTGCTACTTTTCCCCAACATTTTATCTGAAAAATTTCAGACATACAGAAATGTTGTACCCACATACTTACCACCCACATCCTGTGATTGTCGAGATATTGCTACATGTGCTTTATCACAAATCTATGCGTTTATCCTTCGTTTATCTATCCATCAATCCAACTCATTTTTTCAATGCATGTCAAAGTAAATTGCAGGCATTAGGACACTTCATCTCTAAACACTTCAGTATGCACATCATTAATTTTTAACAAAGTCTGTAATTGATTCCTGGGCTGTGAACCCAACATCCTACCTTGGGCATTCAGGAGTTATTAATCTAGTGACAATCCCTCTGTCCTGAGGGGACAGTAGCTAAGACATTAGAGAACACTCACCACTGTCTGTATTCTATCTCTTAGTATTTAGTTAACAATGGCATTAAGTGTCTTTAGTCGTGTCTCCTAGACCTTCCCTGGTGATTTTCCTCCAAAGAAATATCTCCAGGCAAAACACCGTACAGCCTTTCCATATTCCATTTGTAGAGACTAAGCGGAGCCTCCTATTGCAGTTATCAATTCTGCAGCCAACAACCTTAGAGGGGCTGTATCATCTTTGCTTCTGGATTTTGGCATATCATCGGTCAGAGTGCAGCAATTTCACCTACACATCTGGCTTTCCCTCCATCTTGGGTTTTCTTTTGACAAGCGCCTGCCTAATACAAAAATCCAAGCCCTGTCAGGGCTGATGTGAACTCTAATAAGAGATATTTTTCTGGCTACGTCAACCCAAAAAGGAGGCTGACCCTAGGACCCAAGGCAGGATCACTCATTCTGATCCCCAGTTCAAGATCTTTTGGGAAAGAGGCTTACCATTCTACTACTGCACCCAGATTTTTTTTTTTTTTTTTTTTTTTTTTTTTTTTTTTTTTGAGACAGGTTCTTGCTCCGTCTTCCAGGCTGGAGTTCAGTGATGCAATCATAACTCACTGAAGCCTCAGCCTCCCAAGTAGCTGGGCCTACAGGTGCAGACCACCATGCCCAACTAATTATGTTTTTAGAGATGGGATCTCACTATGTTGCCCAGGCTGATCTCGAACTGCTGGCATCAAGCAATCCTCCCTCCTTGACCTACAAAAGTGCTGGGATTACAGGCGTGAGCCACTGTGCCCAGCCTGCACCCAGCTTTTTAGGAATCTTCCAGAATCCCTGAGGTGGGGCTACAGTTAGTACCAGTTCAGTCTGTATTCTTCTGCTCCTCCCCAAGGTACTTGGATAGCCGCAAACGCTCATGGGATAAATTAATAGGAGTTACTGCCCCTAAAGAATTGCCTAACCACTTCCAAATGCTCTCTTCCAACAGCCTAGGAGAGGGCTGTCGCAGAGCCCCAAGATGCTCTATGTCACAGATAGAGACAGCTGGGTCACAAATAGTGTCATACATCAGCATTTCCACCTACAACCATGAAAAGACACACGGGCTCCCCACTTCCAACCTTACTCACTATTTTGCAGACCACCCACTCTCTGTTTGCATGGGGCCTCTAACCTTGAAACCTGACACCCTCCTTTCAGGAGCCACCCATGTTTAAACAAATAAATACCCCAAAGTAACCCACTCCCTGATGGTATTCAAATAAATGGCCCAGGAAGAAGGATGGGGGGAGGGGGACTCCTGGGCCTCCTACGCCACTGGCCTGCCACAGAGCATCCTTGGGCCACTGCTATGCACAGGGCCATGCAGAGGGACAGCATAGGTAAGGGGAGAATTTGCCATCACTGGAATTCAGGAAAGAGGAGGCAGAGAGATGGGTGGTGTCCAATCAAAGATGAAGCTCTGGCCCAGCAAGGTGGCTCATGCCTGTAATCCCAGCACTTTGGAAGGCCGAGGTGGGTGGACCGCTTCAGGTCAGGAGTTTGAGACCAGCCTGGCCAACATGGTGAATCCCTGTCTCTACCAAAAATACAAAAATTAGCCAGGCATGGTAGTCAGTGCCTGTAATCCCAGCTACTCGGGAGACTGAGGCAGGAGAATTGCTTGAGCCTGGGAGGCAGGGATTGCAGTGAGCCGAGATCACGCCACTGCACTCCAGCCTGGGCGACAGAGTGAGACTTTGTCTCAAAAAAAAAAAAAAAAAAAAAAGATGAAAATCTTTGAAACACGTGCAGAGATTCTCTGTAACTCCCAGTTACTCAACCATAAGCCTTTAAATTCCTCTGGCAAGGGAGGGAGAGCTAAGAACCATTTGGTAGGTGGAGAGGAACAGGGATCAGTTATTTGATGAGTCAGAAACACTTAAATGTAGTTCTGAGACTGCAGTTCTCACTCCTGCAGTGAGAAGGGGAGGGGTGGAGAGAAGTAGGAGAGGGACCCACACATCCAAAAATCTCCTTGTCTCTGGCTCAGTGGTGAGAACCACTGAAATGTCTTGGTTTCATGGAATGTGGACAGCTAGGAATAAAGTCGCTTTGTCACGAGTCAGTTGGTCAATGGAGTTGCTACTATATTATGTAGGATATTTTAAAATCCTAAAAGGGATTTTAAAGCCTAAGGAAGAAGATGACAATGGTCTGCTTCAGAGCCCTGGACAGCTTCCTATGAAGGAAAAGTAGAAGAGATGCTCTCAAGGATTGGCCTAGTCGGTTTATAGATGAGCAAGGAAAGTGTGAACTAGATTGTACTAGAAAGCTGGCCCCACCCCCCTAGTGTGTAAGGAAGTGAGGAGGAAAAAGGAGACCACGTTTCAAAAATAAACACAAACCCCAAAATAAACACTGTTAATGGAAGTGACTAATCAAGACACCCTTGAACTTGGTGGTTCTTGATAAGATACAGGAAGAAACGTACTTGGAAAAAATAACAGATCCCCCCCTTCCCCGAACTTTTGTTAAATAAAGTGTTGGGGAGAAGGTGGGGGGATTAGGGTTCGGACTTGATTCAACGCTGCAGCAGAGGTTTAAGACACAATTTCTCAACCTTAGTGCTACCAACTTTTAAGGCTTGATCCAGACTTTGTTGTGGGTGCTTGCCTTGTGCCTTCTAAGATTTTTTTTTTTTTTTTTTTTTTTTTTTTGAGACAGGGTCTCACTGTCACCCAAGCTGGAGTGCAGTGGTGTGATCAGAGTTCACTGTAGCCTCAACTTCCCAGGCTCAAGCCATTCTCCCACCTCAACCTCCCAAGTAGCTGGGACTACAGGTGCATGCCACCACACTGGCCAATTTTTTGTATTTTTCATAGAGATGGGGTCTTGCCATGTTGCCCAGGCTGATTTTGAACTCCTGGGCTCAAGTGATTCACCTGCCACAGCCTCCCAAAGTGCTAGGATGACAGGCATGAGCTACCGCACCTAGCCACTGTAGGATTTTTAATAGCATCCCTGGCCTTTACGTACCAGGCGCCAGTAGGACCCTTGCCCCTAGCTGGGACAACCAAAAATGTCTCCAGACATGCAAACAACCCCTGGATGGGTGTAGGGGGGACAAAATCACCCCTAGTTGAGAACCACTGATTTATAATATGGGGCATAGCTCCTCTCAGTGAGATTTGGCTTACCATGACATAGGGCTCGGCCTAAGCAAAATTTGAGGCTAATTCAGCATCTGCACTGCAGGCCTAGAATGTGTCCTTCTGCAGCACTTCTCACTGTAGCCAGTTTTCCCTCTCCAAGGCCTCTGGCCGCTCTGCACTCCTGGCAGTTGGGGAAGAAACAATGAAAGGATGTGCCAGAGGCCCCATGCCCACCTCTGGCATGTATGGCTCTGTGGGACAGACCTAGCTCTGTGGGTGCAGGATGGGTGAGTAGAGGTACCTTCCTGCAGGGGAGTGGAGAGAGAGCAGGAAACACCATATCTACCTGGAAGCTGCAGCCCCGTGTGAGGTCACAAGTCTAGTATCGTGACCCCTGGGGATGGATTTCAACTCCCACTCACCCCATCTGGCCTGGCACCTGTGGGCATTATGTAAACCACAGCCCTGATTGTATGATGACTCAGCTAGAATGCACCCTTTGCAGTTGTCCTCATCCTCTGTCTTCATGTCACTGAAGAACAGAAGACCAGAGAGGTGAAGAGAAAGTTTACAGCAGCTAGCTATTTGGGTCAGGATGAGTTTCTCTTACTGCTGCAACAAATGGCCATAAACTTAGCAGCTTAAATCGTGACAAACCTATTATCTTCAATTCTGGAGATTCGAATTTCAAAATGGGTCTCACTGAGTCGAAATCAAGGCATCAACAGGGCTGCACTCTTACAGAGGCTCTAGAGGACGATCCATGTCCCTGCCTTTTCCAGCTTTTTCTAAAGGCCACCTGCATTCCTGGCCTCATGGCCCCTTCCACCATCTTCAAAGCCAGGACTACAGCATCTACAAATCTCTGACTCTCCTGCCTCTCTCTTAAAGGGACTGTTGAAATTACCCTGGGCTTAACCCAGAATTATCTCCCTGTCTCGAGAACCTTAACTTGATCACATGTTCATGGATTCCAGGGAGCAGGACATGGGTATCTTTGGGGACCATTCTTCTGTCTACCACATGGACAAAGCCAATACTCAGCTCAGGTTTCAAGTCCAGTGGGTTTTCTGCTTGGGACTGCACCAAGAGCAAGACCATTATGCACAGGATTGCACAGAAAAGCTGGCATTTTGGCTTTTATGGGAGGGGTCTTCTCAGTGGTCCTCCTTAAACAACTCCAATAAGAATCAGAAATAAATACAAGAGTCTTCTTTTTTTTTTTTTTTTTTTTTTTTTTTTTTTTTTTTTTGAGACAGACTCTCACTCTGTTGCCCAGACTGGAGTTCAATGGCACGATCTCAGCTCACTGCAACCCCAGCCTCGTGGGCTCAAGCGATCCTCCCACCTCCGCCTCCCAAGTTGCTTGGACTACAGGCATGTGCCACCAAGGCCAGCTAAATTTTTTTTTTTTTCAGTAGAGATGGGTTTTGCTATGTTGCCCAGGCTGGTCTTGAACTCCTGAGCTCAAATGATCCACCTGCCTCAGCCTCCCAAAGTACTGGGATTACAGATGTGAACCACCATGGCTGGCCCTGAGCCTTCTTACCACGAAGACAGAGGCTGAAACTTGTAGATGTCTACTAAGGCCGTCGGTCATGAAAGCAATTGTTGCCAGCCAAGAAAGCCTTCAAGGCCCACCACAATCCAGATGGGCTAGCCAGGAACCTCCATGGTGTGAGCTGTAACATGATGGGGTTTTATTCAATGGAGGATTTGTCTACTGAAGGAGGGAGGAACACTTGAATGAGTCAACTCCAATAGTTCAACAAATGTTCTTTCAGACTCTGACCTAGGCACAGAATGTAAGGGAGAAGTAAGAACAGCCCTCTCAGTCCTGGGCCTCACAACCTGGGGCGGTGGGTGTTGCTCTCATTGTCTTCACTTTACAAGTGAAGAAACAGTCTTAGATCACAAGGGCAAGAGCAAAGGAGTCAGAATTAAACTCAGACCTGCCTAACCCTACAATTTGACTCTTAACTGCGTCACTATCTGGAATTCCATGGGACCTGTATTAGTCCATTCTCACGCTGCTATGAAGAAATACCCGAGACTGGGTAATTTATGAAGAAAAGAGGTTTAATTGACTCACAGTTCCATGTGGCTGGGGAGGTCTCAGGAAACTTACAATCATGGCAGAAGGCACCTCTTTGCAGGGTGGCAGGAGAGAGAATGAGAGCCAGCAGGGGAAATGTCACAGGCTTATAAAACCATCAGATCTTGTGATAACTCACTAACTAGCACGAGAACAGCATGGGGGAAATCGCCCCCAAGATCCAATCACTTCCCACTGGGTCTCTCCCACAGGAACTACAATTCAAGATGAGATTTGAGTGAGGACACAGCCAAACCATATCAGGACCCATTCTATAAAAGATATGCAGGAAGTGCTTCCTCAGGGGTAGAGGTGATTACTTCTACCTGGGGAAGGTTAGGGGAATGTTTATCAGGGAGATAGTGACACTAGCAATAGCTAACACATGAACTGGATGTGTGACTCAGGCCCTGTGCTCTGAGAGTTACATATATTAATGCATACCTCCCTCTCCCACAAAAAAAGAAAAGAAAACCAGTGAGGTCAGTACTACTACAATCTTCAAATTATATAGGAGGATGCTGAGATGCAGAGATATGAAGTAACGGACTTAAATCACACAACCAACACGAGGTGGGGCTGGAATTGAGATGCTATCCCATCCCCTTCCTCTGAGTATTAGAAAGGCATCTAGGAAGGGTCTAATCCCGAGCTGGAAAGGCATCCATGGGCTCTCCGTAGGGGCTCAGAAAGCCTAGACAGACAGACAGCTGGAAAGCAATGCGGCATCTCATGCATTTGAACATGTACAGGTCACTAACGGCTATGCACAAAAAGGACCCCAGCAGGAAGCCATCCACTGGCCCCTGGACCAACACTACCAGGATCTTATCTGTTAGGAGGGCCAGAAAAACAGAGCTCGTCAATGTGCAAGTACAGAGCTCTCTGGCTGCTTCCATTGGTCTCAAAGTTGCCTTGGCCAGGGGGATCATTGACTATGGTCCATTTTAAGGAGGCGAAGAGACATCCAGGATGCCAACTGGGGTCCAAGAGACAGAGCCACCTGTCCCAGGAGCTCCAGAGTGAGCCTGACATAGGGCCAATGGAAGCCACTCCTCAGACATCAAATTTCTCTTGCAAGACAAAGGCTAATGTAGGGAAGAGTTGTAAAAGACACTGTTTCCAGAAATCCTCTGACCACCCACAACGGCCTTGGCTTACAGAGTTTGCAGTGACCTAATCTGTATTTAGCAATGCTATCCCTTTGGTGGAGGAGGGTAAAGATTACCCAAATCCTGTAAGCAAAGCATCAACCACATCCTATGCTGTCTTCACTGACACACACCACTGTGCTATCCAGGAATCAGGAGAATCACATCGTATGCCACTGTGCACCCAGGAAGCCTGACCTGCTGTGTCCTGAGTCTCACTCAACATTGCACGCTACGACGGCAGGTGTTCACTGCACCGGGGCTTTTTATTGGGTAGACTTGCGGAATTTAAAATCTCAGTTGCCTATCTCACCTTGAACAAGTAAAAATGGTTTCAGATGTTTCTGCCTTGCCCCATTTAAGTTTTCCCCAGCTTTGCTAAGCAGACCTGGTCGGGACGTGGGGGATGGTTGTGGGCAGTGGAGACACAGGGAAAGGTGAGACCAGACCGCCTAGTCTGTCTTGCTCAAAGCCCTTACCTTTCCCTCTCCGTCTCCCCAAGCCACGATTCACAAAGCTGCAGCAGAATTGGCTTCCCCCAGCTGCCCTGGTGCATTCCTCCCCAACAATCTGCTTTCTCCAAAAAAAAAAAAAAAAAAAAAAAAGTGTTCTAAATAGAGCGGAACTGAGCATGGGGCCACAGCCCGGATGAAGTCGTCCCCTCCCTGGAGAGCCCAGCGCCTCACATGGAGGCTGGTCCACCCCCAGTGCCTCTTACTCAAAGCATTTTTGACCCGGGAGCACCCGACCTTGACTGAGTGCACAAAAGCTACCACAAATGGATTTTGCTTCTGCAGCATTTTGCCTGGGCTGGAGCCTTCCTCCCTCCCAGGCATCCCAGATGCCTTCTCTGGTCTCCTCTCCTTGCATCTGCCCTTACGGGCATCTAGGGGATCCTATTCCAGGTGAGGACTCAGAGTTCTGCAGCAGTCAGAGTTCTCCAATAACTTGCCTAGTGAGACCGGATGGCTCAATTAACCCCCCTGGACCTCAGCATTCCCAAGACAGAGGCCTGAGAACTAGGACCACCAGCTCTCTCTCACAGAATTAGAGGGTTGAGTTATAATTTTTAAGTTAGAGTCTCCTGTTGCTCTCAAGGAGGCCTGAGCACCATTCCGGGGGTGGGTCCCTTGACATTCCTCCTTGATTCTGGAAAAGTCTACCCAAAGCTCATACCCACCAGGTGCAGAGCCAGCAGCAGCTTTTTGGAACCAGCCATGGCACACACATGGTTCTGTGCATTTCACCCATTAACACACACATCAAGAATCATTCCAGTGCCAGCCAGGTTTATTAATGAGGTTCTCACACCCTCTGGAATAAGCATCCTATCCTTCAGTACTCAAAAGACAGGGCTCCCAAAGGGGAGAGTGATTGGTGGTTTCTCTTTTTTTTTTTTTTTTTTGAGACGGAGTCTCGCTCTATCGCCCAGGCTGGAGTGCAGTGGCTGGATCTCAGCTCACCGCAAGCTCTGCCTCCCGGGTTCACGCCATTCTCCTGCCTCAGCCTCCTGAGTAGCTGGGACTACAGGCGCCCGCCACCTCGCCCGACTAGTTTTTTGTATTTTTTAGTAGAGACGGGGTTTCACAGTGTTAGCCAGTATGGTCTCGATCTCCTGACCTCGTGATCCGCCCGTCTTAGCCTCCCAAAGTGCTGGGATTACAGGCTTGAGCCACCGCACCCGGCCAGTGACTGCTGGTTTCTCTTACCACCATGACACCAACTCATAACCCAGGTACCAAGCCTAGGCCAGGTGAACCTGTGACAGCCCTGGACCATCTTTGGAAGAAGGGTGGGGGTTGGGTGGCAATCTGGAAGGGAAGTGGTAGGCAAGCAGAGGTGGGAGGACTCAAGGGGAAGTCATGAGTCCCCCCTCTCCATCCCCACTTCTTGGGGCCTCCACTGAGTTAAAGCATAATGAATCTGAAGCCAAACTGATTGTATGACCAGTCAATGAGTCAGTATCACCCTGCTCTTCATGGCCTCTCTGAGGTCAGCACCTCCAGGATATCCATTCACCCAACCAGGCAGAGGCAAGGAGTTTAGAAAGTGAAATTAACTGTGGTGTACACCTCCTTCCTTCACCATCCCAACACAGAAAGAAAATAGAAGAGGGGAAGGAGGGGACCGGAGGGATAGCTTCAGGTGTGTAAACAGGAATCCTGGATTATACAGTGCATTCATAAACAAGAATAACACTTGTTCAAAGACTGTTTTTTTGGTTTTGTTTTTTGCCTCTCGTCATGCACTTCTGAGCTAGGAAATATCTGTTCTTCTCTATTCCCTTCCTCTCCAGTCTGGTTCAGAGCAAGAAGAAAACTTAAAATGCTGAAACAAGGTATTTTTCCCCCTCTGGATGAACTGCTTTACAAATAAGCTACCTGCTGGGGTCAGGAAACGTTAGATCAGTGGTTTTCTGCTCACACAAAAACTCATGAAGTGGGTCAGGCTGAAGACCGCCCCTTCGACCCCCCACAGAGAGATGGTCACCCATATACAACCCCTCTGGATCTGTGCTGCCTTTTATTGGAAACAATTTCTCTCTTCTGCTTCACCACTTTGCCTCTTGGTTCTCAGTCAACCAATACTCCAAGCTCTCCTGCATGCTGGAGGGGAGCAACCCCCGGCCAGCGCACCCGGGGCGCTGTGTCCACACGCTTCTGGGAAGTTGGAAGGTGAGGGGTAGTGGGGAGAAGACACGGGAGAGAAGGAAAGAGCTGTGCCCCATGCCCCAATAGGAAACATATTTCCTTTACTACTAGGTGTGTTATACTCAGAAGAGAGAGGAATGATCAAAATCAAAATAAATAGCCAGCGGAAATAGGCAGCCCCTCCCTGGGAATGGTAATTACACAGGATGGAAGTTTATCCAAACACAGGAGAAAAAATGGTTCATGTTGGAGGACAGGGAAAGGAACGTTCCTTACTGGAAAGGAAATTTGTTTATGACATTTTATTTGCTCTTTATTTTTTAATGCGCTTCTGGCCCCATGTCCTGTAAACAGACCAGCTTTTCCATTCTCTGGCAGTGCCAGGAGAGCCAAAGACCAAACAGGCATAGCTGATGCCAGGATCCCGGGCCACTGAGGTCCCACAGTTACAAGAGCCCAGGCCCAGGCCGGGGGCTCTGGGAGGGGCCTTGCTGGCCTCTGCAGTATGCAGGGAAGAGTGTGATTTGAAATCTAGGTGTGGAAACAGGGAGAAGATTCTCTGCCTCGTGGGCTCCCCCAAGGCTTGGAAATCAGCTCTCTCTCTGCCCCAGTAGAGGGAGAAACAGGAAGGGCTTCATGGACCCAATGTATATGTCTCATGAGTGTTTTGCAGGGTCTCTGCAGTCGGTAGATGAAACTGACAGATTCTGGAGAGAGCTTGGCCTTTAGGAAAATGCCTGACTGATGTTAGAGTCACGCGAGACTGATGTGGTGTGCAGAATGGCCAAGAGAGACCACTGAGCAGTGTCTGCAGCTCAGCTCTGTCCCCAATACCAAACAAAACCGCCACAGCCAGTAAGAGTCAGCGACACCTTCCCACAGCTGGACAACACAGACGCAATGGCAAAAGTTCACAGTTGATGTTTCCTCTTCCCGTCTGAGCACAGAGATCATCTGAGGCAGAGTTATGGCAGACGGGCCCTGATGGCGCCATGTTCAGCGTATAGAGAGAGAGCTCCAACGCCACACTGCTTGGGTGCTGTGCTCCTGGCACCGTCTTGGGAGCTGCACCTGTAATACTTCGGCCAAACTTTGCAACCACCCAAGGAAGCAGTTTAAAGGAAGGAAACTGAGGTACAGAGGGGCTAAGTCACTCACCCAAGGTCACACGGCTAGGGGTTGGTGAAGAAGCTCAGGCTCGGGCACTCTGCGCCAGAGCCGTTGTCCTCCACCACGACTCCATCCTGCTTCCGTCTGAGAGCCAATAAGCCTGGGCAGGAGTCCTCAACTGTCTGAGCCTGGTAGTAGAAAAGCACTAAGCCTACACACCCAGGCCTGTGACAATGGGGCATCCAGAAGGCCAGACCCATGGGCCTCAATGGCCACCGCAACAGAAGCCAATAAGCTGCACCTCAGCAGCCCCACAAGGGGGTTCAGTTTGCATGGCAAGAGCTGCAAGTCCTCCCCAACACTCCTGCTCTCCACCCCTTCCTTCCATGGAGTTGGACATTTCCCAGCTCTCTTGCATCCAGATAGAGCCTTGGGATCAATTCCTGCCAATGGAAAGTGAGCAGAAGTGATGGGTGTTTCTTCCTGGCCAAGATGGTCAAACAGGTGCATATCCTCTCACAGCACTTTCTCTATGTTCACTGATAGAAGAGGACGCCTCTGAAGGTAGTGATATCCTAAAACAGAGGGAACCTGGGTCCCTTAATTTCTGCATGAAAAACAGCCTCCACCCCCCACTACTGCTAAGTCACATTTGACTAATGTGCAAATGAGAAAAACTCATCAGGTGAAGGAACTGATATATGGAGGTGTTTTGTTACAGCAGCCTATGGTGACTGATACATACAGAACCACGATACTGCCCTTAGGGACAGGGGCCTATGGGTGGTCTCTACAGCAAGTCAGTACACCTCCCTCAGCCTACAAAACAAGGTCTCCATCCTTCTACCAAAGCCTTTGAGAGATTCCAAGGAGAAGCGTTACAAAGAGCTTGAAAACTGGAGAGTCCCATAAAACCACTGAACTTCATTATTTCCTGAATGGCTTGATCTTTCTTGGCTGAATATTATATCATTTCTCTCATGTCTGAAACCGTGCCTAGTGACTGCGGTTCACAGATGACATCCTCTTGGTTCAAACTCTTATTTTACGGGTGTGTATGAAGAATGGGGTGAACTTTCAGTGTCTCTCTTCTCCAAAACAGGCAAAGCTTCTGCCCTACATTTCTGTTCTCCTCCATCCTCCTTTATCTGCTCCACACACCCCCATCCCCCCACCCCCACCCCAGCAAACCCCCAGGAGGATAAATCAGGAGTCAAGGGAGACAGGCTCTTCCTCCCAGGGCCTGCTTGCCCCTGAGTGGTGCCTTTTCTCCCTTGGCCTTTGGTCCCCAGGTGGTAAGACCTTGAACCCAGGTCCAGTTCACATGGCAAGGGATCTGCCCATTAATACCCAACGCCTCTACCTGTGAGGCTGGATATTAATGGGCAGGTCCCTTTGGTTTGTTTTTTGTGTAGTTCTCCCTATTAGAGTGAAATTATTTGGATATTATTGGGCAGGTCCATTGTTTTTGTGTTGTTTGGTTTTGTTTTTTAGTTCTCCTTATTAGGGTGAATGAAACTCTTTAGAAATTTTTATCTAAACTTTTGAACTGATATTTTTATTTCCCACCTTAAAAATGAAACGAGCTCATGGGGTAACTGGCAAAAATCAGACACGATTCTATTTTCAGGAAGAGTTTCTACATTGAAACCAAGCAATCAGGCAACAAACAGAATTTCTCTGCTGTTTGGAAAACACTTTCTTCCTTTATTGATTTTTTGAGTCAGGGTTTTACTCTGTCACCCAGGCTGGAGTGCAGTGACTCAATCATAGTTCACTGCAGCCTTGATCTCCCAGGCTCAACCGATTCTCCCACCTCAGCCTCCCAAGTAGCTGGGACTATAGGCATGCACCACCACACTTGGCTATGTTTGCTTTTGTTTTTGTATTTTTTATTTTGTAGAGATGGGGGTCTCCCTATGTTGCCCAGGCTGGTCTGAAACTCCTGGGCTTAAGTGATCCTCCTGTCTTGGCCTCCCAATCAATAAAACACTTTATTGATTACTCCTGAGCAAGCAAAAAAAAAAAAAAAAAAAAGAGCAAATTTGGTTGTACACACAATAACAGGTTGGTAATAGGAAAAGTCAACTCAACATCATTCTTGTACATCGTACCATGTAAAAGCCATCATGCTGAAACTTCACAAGCTCTGAATTTGAGATTGTCCATGACCCTGGCTTTGAATCTCAAAGTACACATAAAAGACTTTGTCAAAGCAATCGATTCCTGTAAAGTCTTGTTTGCTGATGATTAAATGAGAAGTACATGAAATGCCCATCACAGTGCTTCCCATGTGACGCTGGGCATTTGGGAGCATTTCAAGGATAAATATTAATGAGTAAAAAATGACTCAGTTCCTGTTCTTACAAAAGAGAGAGAAAGAGAGTTGGGAGAGAAGAGGTGCTGAAACAAGTCCATTATAAGTGCAGTACATGAGATACTAAAGTGCTATGGTTAAGGAAGCAAGATTGGCATTTTTTTGAGTACCTATGTCAGAATATGTGAGGGAGAGGTCACAACTAGTTGAGAGGGAAGGAGAAATCCAGGAAGGCTTCTGAGAGAAGGAAGCATTTGAGATGAGCCTTGAAGCATTTGTAGGATTTCAGTACCCTGAGTGCCCAATGTGTATCCTTTAAAAAATAGACTCTTCTGTGAAGAACTGCCAAAGGATTAACAATCATGTTGAATTCAATAAAAAATCATTACTGGGCCAGGCATGGTGGCTCACACCTGTAATCCCAGCACTTTGAGAGGCTGAGGTGGGAGGATTGTTTGAGTGGAGGAGTTCCAGACCAGCCTGGGCAACACAGTGAGACCCCATCTCAAAAAAAAAAAAAATCATTACTGGAATGTGCAAGAAACTTTCTGAAGTAAGCACTTCTAGAATGTGAGTAGTGATTTGGGAAGCCATAGTGCCCCAGGTAGATGAGTAAGATGCATGCTGGACAGTCACTGGGGTGGACCAGGAAACGGGCACTTAGGGTCTGGCATGGAGCAGTGTGTCCTGCTGTGCTGTACCCAACAGTGGGTGGCTGTTAGCAAGTACCACCCAGGAGACCTTAGCACCCACAAACTGCAGTGTTTTAGAATAGCCTGGATTACACTGTGGATGTTTAAAGCAAAGGATAAATAATGCTCCATCTAGTTTAGTTTCACTGCAGCTCCTACTTGAAAACTGAATAGACGCAGTGGCCATCCAGCCCCTCTTGTCCCAATATTTCACTCCATGGTGAGTCACAAGCCCTGGTCAGACCCTAATGGGCACAGCCCCACCTTGAACAGTTCCTCTTTCAGGCTGAAATCATCTGCCATGGCTGGGTATGAAGATTCAGATAGGGAAGTTAAAACTTAGAAATAGGCATACTCTGTTCTTCTCCAGTGCTTGTCATTATGCTGATTTTTGTAAGGGACAAGGCCTTTGCCTTACACCTGGGACCTAACATTAAGAGTCCAGGAGAGAGAATGGAAGGGACCCGCGAGGACCACCTGCTGGGGTCACTCCCCGAAGTCACCACATCACTGGCATCGGCAATTCCCAGGTTAGCCAGAGCCCTGGGCAGAGATGGTTCTACAATCAGAACATGTTTTTCACCCTTGCCCTTCTCACCCCTCCAAAACCCCGATCTAAGTTACCAAAAAAGGTGGGACATAGTGGGAAGGGGCAGGTGAAAGAGGAAGAGAAGACGGAGACGGAAAACAATTAAAAAAAAAAAAAACTTCAACAAAACTCGATAACCCGAGGGCCCAGTGATCGGCGCCGCATGGCATACAAAAGCCAAAAGGCAGGTCCCAGGACGGGTCAACTTAAGATTTAATATTTGCCTTTCACTAAGCAAACTAATAAATCCCCGATGGTTTTAGCCACGCAGAGCTCCCAGTTTTTATTTATTGGTCAAAACGGCAGGCAGGGTTTCTTTTTTTCCCTCCCAGCCACCCTGGGGGTAAATAGTGGTCCCCCTTCCACCCCTCCTGTCATCGGCCTATATGTCTATTTACCTTCTCCCTCAACAAACTCATGTTCAGTGCAACTGACAATGCGTGCAAACAGCTTTGAAGTATTCTTTGGAAATGGACTTCCCGGACAGCCCTGTTTTTGACTTGCACAGCCAAAGGCAAAGGGAGAAAGGGCTACTGCTTGTCAGGAACCAGCTGGGCCAGGCAAGGCTGAGAACTTGATGCATGGCAGGAACCTCAGAGGATCGTCAGACCAACCCCTGCCCCTTCTCTGTCCCTTTTATAGATGAGAAAACAGAGACCCAGAGAAAAGGCTGGAGTGACTGACATGTGACCCGGACTTAGCTGAAGCCAAAGGCAGGGCCAGTGTCCAGGTTTCCAGACCCCTCAGTTCAGAGCTGTCCTCAGGCCTCCCTCCACCTGTTCTCCACCAGCGTGGCATAGAAGTGTCTTATCCAAGGTCAGCGGCCACTTCCAAGGTCACCTTGAAATCCTTTAAACTGCAGCCTCCTAAGCAGAGGGACTTGTTTCACCACGAGAACCTCCTATCTCTCTTGTCAACATGACTAGTATTTTCCCACATGGGTTTCCAGGGCCATTTGAAGAGGATCAAAGTTCTCCTGTGGATCAAGTTCCAATGCCATGGAAAATCTCACAGGCAAGGCTGAACAAAATTGGGGGGCTGGGGCGGTGTCGGGGAGCTAATTTGAAATTGTTATGTTCATAATGAAATTAAGGCAAGATGAAATCCCTTTACATTGTACCTTGGACAATATCTAATGTCCTATTCTAAGATGAGACCTAAAACTCCAGCCAATCTTTAAGACATGGACTCCTAGAAGGCTGATAGCTTATCCATCAAATACGCCAACATTGTGGATGTCAGAACTATTAATAGAATAGGCTCCAGGGATCATGTGGCCCAAATCCCTCCTTTTATATGGAAGAAATTAAGATGATGAGGGGCTTTCTGAGACAAAAACTTAGGTCTCTGCCTCCCTGCACTGCATTTGTTTGTTTGTTTTATCAGCATAAACATGGGGGAGAGGGCAAAATGCATTTACCACAAAATCTCATTAAGAATGGACATTCGTGGCCACTTGGCAGTACATGAAACACTCTTTAAAATTCAACTGCTTCCCCATCAGTTGAGTGATACTCAGCCTCTCTCACAGTCCTTTCTCCCCTGGGCTGAACGATCCCTTGCCAGATTTGAAAGGGGATTCCTGCATGAGTCAAGAGATAAATCTAGAGAAGAGTGATGCTTCAGACCACTTCAGCCTCCCGGGTTCTGTGATTGCATGTGGATAAGGAGATAAGAAAAGAGAAGGCCAGGCACATTGGCTCACATACTTCAGGAGGCCAAGGCAGGAGGATCCCGTGATCTCAGGAGTTCAAGATGAGCCTGGGCAAGACGGTGTAGACGCTGTCTCTACAAAAAAATAAAAATAAAGAAATTAGCTGGGCGTGATGGCATACAGCTGTGGTCACAGTTACTCAGAAGGCAGAGACCGGAGGATTTCTTGAGCCCAGGAGGTCGAGGCTGCAGTAAGCTGAGATGATGCCACTGCACTCCAGCCTGGGTGACAGAGTGAGCCAGAGAGAGAGACAGAGAGAGAGAGATTGAGAGAAGAGATTGTTGCCTTTGACATAAGATCAGGACTTCTTTTGAAACCAAAGAATGAAAGTGGAACATAAATGAAGGGATCATCTGAAATGCCTTCATCTTTTAAAAAAGAAAAATGGCACCCAAAGAGGTGGGTGAGCATCCCTCCAATGGTAGTGAAGGTAGTGAGTGAGAATCGCTACAGGGGCAAACACCAAGGTGCGTGGTATGTCCATATGTTCATCCCTACCCTAGCATGTAATTCCCTCCCTGTGGTCTTGCCATGCCAGATGAATGAAATTATCTGAAGGCCCCTGTTCCAGCACTGCAAACACTCATGCCTGTCTTTCAGCAGAAAAGATGGAGGCCAGATGCTCTGACAAGCAGCAACAACTTCAGGATGCCACGCGATCCTGAAAACCTGGCTTTTTCTAGTCCACAAAACCTGTAATTTGCCTTCAGATTGTTCTTACTTGTTATGAAGACCAAAAAAGTTGGGCTGGTGCAACTCTCCCTTACCCACTCCCCCTGCCCCTGCCCCAACCACCACCTCCAAGTTCTGCTCCCTCATCCCAGATAAAGTCAGTGTCTAGAAAGCTAAGTATAAACTGGGAGGCCCCACTCCACACTGAATGGAACTCAAAGGTTATCTAGGAGACTTTAGAGAGAATGTACATACTTAGCCCCAGTTTACACACCCTTGATATTTTAAAGGATTCTAGAGTTCAAAGGAATTTCAGGAAGTCCTCTAGCCAACTCCTTTGCTTCCCAGACAAACACCATCCCAAAGATTTTAGTTCTTGATCTCTGTCTAGCAAAGATGCAGATTTGGAATCTTGGCTCATTATTCTACAGAGAGCATGTGTATGCGTGTGTGTGTGTGTGCTTGCACGCACATTACAGGCTCTCCTCCTCAGTTCCCAGTGACTGTGTTAGTTTTGTTTCTTAATGAACTATTTTGTTTTTCATGAGAAAGTTAGTTTCTCCTTTGTAAGTAAGGTTGTATTGGAGAGGAAACCCTGATACTTTGAAGGCCTGCCATGCCCACCATCTACAACACTCAGAAGGACATGGTCTCAGTTGGTTCTTCATACAACCCTACCATCTTGGAAACAATTGATTTGGTCAGCATTGGTGCCTGATCTAATAGCATCCATCTGTGGCTGCCTGAGGGCCAATGAAGTAACCAGATACAAGAGCTCTGAATGCAGATTGGCTAAACCAGTCAACAGCATCAGTCAGTTTATAGTAAGTAACAAAGTAGAGGCAGAGTTGTTGAGTCACCCAGGAGGGTGACCAGTTGTCCCAGTTTGCCCAGGACTGTCCCAGGTTTAGTACTGAATGTCCTTCATCCCAAGAAACCCTTTAGTCCTGGGCAAATTGGGACCGTTGGTTACCCTCAGCTCATCACCACAGCAGAATTCTAGTGTCAGGGACAGCAAACCCTGCTGCTGAACAGAGGATCAAGATGACCATGATGGGATTGCTGTTGTTATCCTTGGAAACCAACTAGTGCTTCTGTATCTGCTGAATGACCTTGAGCTTTTTGAAAAGGCTTAGCTAGTCAGTGGTTGGGACTGTTTCCTGTCTACCTTACTATCACTGTGACTTTTGAATAAACCAGCATTTATGAAAGTAATGTAAGTGGATCTCTGTTCCTTGACACTTGTAGGAATCCAAGAAATACAATGCCTGTAACTGTGTGTCAAGCAAGGAAGGAAAAGGTGAAAGCCCATCAACAATCTGTACATTTCAATAGCTCTAAACATTGTCAAGAGGTTCTCCTCAATCATTTTTGTGATGAATCTGAGATGTCCACAAAGACTCCATTGTTCTACTTAGAAGACACCAAATTCACTAAATGTTCATACAAGCACATCAACTGCAACATACAAAAGCTTTAATTCTTTTTGTAAAAAGCAAGCCATCTATGTGCCTTGGAAATAATAATAAAGTACAAGTAGCTTTGACTCTGCATTTGAACAAGGGTGAACCATGATAGATATTTAGGAAGGGTTTTAAATCATGTGTATGGTGGCCACAGAGTAAAAAGAACAGAGAAGACTCAAGCTATTGTCAGGTGTGTATGTGTCATCAGCACACAGTGGGGGAGGAGGGTCCTCACTAAGTGCCACCATCCCTGGTAGCTGTTAGTCTGTCGTGAAGCACCATGATCTGGCATGGACCCCCAACTGCCACTTGCGAGAAGGTCTTCACAGCAGACTGTGCATCTGTGTCACAAAACATGGCTGCAATGAACAAGAGTGTTCATTTTTTTGCCCTTCCAAATGTATACTTATGTGTGATCCAAGCAAAGAAAGTTGAGGATGGAGAATACCAGCCTTCACCATCAGTTCCCCTGCTGAAGGCTTCTCCAACGGCCCTAAGGTCCGAGAGCCTGATGAACTTCTGCACTGATCCATGTATCATTCTGGAACTTGATGGCTGAGGAATACAATGAGATCCCAAACAAATGAGAAGAGTTGCTATTCCAAGGCTGCTTGCAACGCACAAACACTGGCCTCTTTAGACGGAGCAGGAACAAAAATTCAGATCCTATTTGACCTAAGTGTGGTTAACTATTCACTCTGTATCCGGCTGGAAGATAATGGAGCAAACAAGAATTGCTGAGTACAAAGGCACAGCAGACATGGGAGGCGGGGGGCAAGAAAGGGTGTGGTAGAAAGCCCTTTGGTTGCCTGAGACAGGGAGGGGGAAGAGTCTCATGAGCAGTAGCAGCAGAGGAAACATTTTCCACAAGGAAGAAGGACAAGGTCTGGCATAATGAGTCTTCTCCAACTGTAGGTCACCTCCAGCGATGCATCCCTCTGTTCCTTCAGGTGAACACAGACTATTTCTCATTGTGAAGGTCTTTGCTTTCTACCCAAATGGCTCCTCAAATCCAGAGGTTTCCTTTATTCTCCAAAATAAGATTATTATTATTATTATTTTGAGACAGGGTCTCTCGCTCTGTTGCCCAGGCTGGAGTGCAGTGGGGTAATCACAGTTCATTGCAGCCTCAATGTCCCAGGCTCCAGCCATTCTCTTGCCTCAGCCTCCTGGGTAGCTGGGACTAGAGGCACATGCCACCATGCCCTGCTAATTTTTTATTTTATTATTACTATTTTTTAGAGATGGGGTCTCCTTATGTTGCCCAGGCTGGTCTTGAACTCCCAGGCTCAAGCGATCCTCCCACCTCGGTTTCCCAAAGTGTTGGGATTATAGGCATGAGGCACCATGCCCAGCCAAGAATTTTTGATCAAATCCGGAGCTCTTGCCTCTCAAGAGGTGGTTCAGCCTTGGCCAGGTCCTTCCAGGGGGTCCAGGTGGCATACGGGGGTTCCACTAAGCTTCCTGGTGGGAACGTGGATCAGTCCTCCTTCCCATCCTGTGGATCAAAAAACAGCATGAGAGATATATTCTAGCTTCTGCCTTTTCAGGGGCTGACATCACATTACTGTCTTTGGTTCATAATGTTTTAGCTGTTGAACAGAACATATACTTCAAAAAGCAGTATTTTAGTTAAGTGGGGTGCTGGTGGGGAAGCCTATTTATACGTCTCAAGTAACGATCCATCCCCTGAATCATCACCAGGAACCCTCCTACACAAATCCCACCACGATATCCAGAGCTGATTTTTTAAAATGCCACTGAGCACAGCCAGTCCTGAGGAAGTGGAAAATTCTGTTTTTCAGCCGGTCACCATTATGTGATTTACGGGGCAGGGAGCATGGGGGTGGTAGATCACCTACTTTATAGTGGAAAGCCAAGGCACAGAGGGTGCCGGTGTTCTTGCTACAGAACAGCAGGGTTCTGGTTCCTAATCCTAACGTTTAGGATTTACTAGGAACTTCTCTGTGCTTCTGAAACACCCTTAATAATAAATTAGGAACTTACCCAGAGTGGATAGCTCAGAGGAAATGCAAAGACACCAGTAAATATATTTCTTCTTCCCTAATTCTGATAGCAAATAAATTAAGATGGACTTGGACTCATGATACTTTCCTTGATGTTCACCCCCCAGCATTACTAATCTTCCATTACTGAGTAACAAATATATTGAATAGCACCAAATGCCCTCAGGAGACTGCCCTATTTTAAAACTGATGAGTCTCAGTAGTGCAAGTGAGGGGCCTTGTATTAGTCTGTTTTCACACCACTATAAAGAAATACCTAAGACTGGGTGATTTGCAAAGGAGAGAGGTTAAATTGACTCTCAGTTCCACGTGGCTGGGGAGGCCTCAGGAAACTTACAATGGTGGCAGAAGGCAAAGAGGAAGCAAGGACCTTCCTCACATGGTGGCAGGAGAGAGACGAGCAAGCAGGGGAAATGCCAGACACTTATAAAACCATCAGATGTCATAAGAACTCACTCACTATCATGAGAACAGCATGGGGGAACCAGACCCCATGATCCAATCACTTCCCACCAGATTCCTCCCTCCACACCTGGGGATTATGGGGATTACAATTCAAGATGAGATTTGGGTGGGGACACAAAGCCAAGCCATGGCAGGCCTATTCACAGATCTAGATAACACAGGCCTTATGAAAGAGACTGCCCTCTGGGTCTCTGATTCTAGCAATCACTATCAATCCACAAGGAATACCTGGGCAACCACAAATCCATGCATTCAGAAGTACCATATTGGATTAGATGCTGTGGATACAGGAATCAAACAGACAGGCAAACCCCACCCTCACAGGTCATAACAGAGACATAACATGGATCGAAGGTTTCCTTAGGCAAGCATGGGGCCAGAGGACAGCAAGGCCTTGAGGGAAATGCACCACAGATTCTGGGGGCATTCGGAAACCAACAGGCCCCCTTCTGTCCCTCAAAAGACCTGGGGGCCCTGCTTAACCTGGTGCAAAGGAACTCTCCTTCACAAGAGCTCTAGCTGAGGCCCTGGTGGAGATGTGTTCAACGGCCAGGAAACCCAGAGAGAAGGGCACTAGTGACCAGAGACGAGACAGTGACACTGTGGTGTTATTTTATACACACACACACACACACACACACACACACACGGGTTTTCATCCAAAGTTGCTAGCTCATAACTCCCATAGCCCTTGTTACAGTCTTTTGTATAACGTTGGGCCTCAGGAAACAGTATCCCTCCTCTCCTGCGCTCCTTACATCTGCTCCAAGACAGAACTCTAATCTTTCCCACCTTTCTGACTATGGGTCTTGAGGCCCTCCCCAGAGAGGGACCTGCCCTATACCTTGGGGAAGGAATGGTGATGTCATGAAGCTTCCATGAAACCTCAAGAGATCAGGGTTCTTCAGGGAGTGTCCAGATAGCTGGGCACGTGGAAGCTCCTGGAGGGTGGAGCATCCAGGGAGCACAGGGAAGCCCCGCGCCCCTTCCCCCACACCTCATCCTATGCATCTCTTCACCTGTATCCTTTGTAACAACTTTTAGAATAAACCACTAAATGGGTTTCCCTGAGTTCTGTGAGCTGCTCCAGCAAATTAATTGAACCCAAAGAGGGGAGTCATGGGAACCCCAACTTGAAGCTGGTCGGTGAGAAGTTCCAGAGGCCCAGACTGGCAACTGGTGTCTGGGGAGGAGGGGGCAGTCTTGGGTACTGAGTCCTCAACCCATGGGATCTGATGCTATGTCCAGGCAGATGGTATCAGAGTTGAATTGGTGTCGGGGAAAAACCTGCACACATTCAGTCACCGACGTCGTCCGTGTTGGCTGTTGCAGTGTGAGAGCAGAGGAAAAGCATGGTTGGAAAGAGTTTTCCCTGCACAGTCATGATGAGAGCCCAGGAGGGACTGACGAGAAGACAATGGTCCAAGACATTTCTCTGCAGATGAACTGGGACAGATGAACTGGGACAGGAGAGTCTGCATTTTAGAGTCGATTAAAAAATAAAAGGATGAAAATCCAAAAAGGCAACCAACGTGCAGACACAGAAGTGCTTGTTCGCTCTGGGCAGCTCTCTGATTGGTGGCCAAGAAGGAAGCCAGGAGCCTTTGCCACAGGTGTTGCCAGGGTCCTCTGGACACACCCTTTCATGTGGACCTGAAAACACCCCACACAAACCCAAAGTTCTGCTGACCTTCCTCTGGTTTCATTTCTCCGCCTGCGCAGTGGCCCTCTGAGCTATCTCAGAGAGAGCGCTTTTCCCCTGGGAGACGCATGCAGCTCGCAAATTAATTGGCAACAGTCGGGTGAATCACACAGGGACTTCCTTCTTGTTGCCGGGCAACTGCATGCACTTGGCAGTGGGACATTAAACACAGAGGGGAATGCTGTGAGGCATTTGCAAAATAAAATAAAAAGCAAAACATACAACACCCCAGACTCTCGTCCCAGCAGGGCTGGCCCAACCAAGGGGAGTGTGGGGGTGATGAGGAAATCCACACAGGGGAGGAAAACGAGGTTAGGCCATAAGCAGAACCTAACTCTCCCTCCTCCTCACAAATCTAGCTCTTCTAGATATAGCATTTGTATTCTACTAAAGACACACCTCTATTAGCCTAGAGAAAGACCATAGGAGGCACAGGAATTAGAAGGCATCTAGAGATCTGATCCTCTAGAATTACAGGGAAGCTTTGCAAAGCTCGCTACGGAACTACCATAACTACTGATTATGCTTCTCCATCATACATCACTCCACAGGTTAAGCCACCTGGCTGAGGTGACACAGGCCCCTCTAGGGCAGGATCCTTCCCTCCACTGCCCTCCACCCCTAGGTCGTTTCCACTTGAATGTTTTCATGTCTGTTGCTGTGGCCACTGGAAGCTGATTAGACAAACCCTCCCAACACTTTGCCTTGCCCTGTAGACCATGTTTCTGGCCTCTTTAAAAAAAAACCCCAGACAGAAGTGAAATCTATGTACATTCTGTGTTTGGAAAAAAAGATGGGGACAAGAAATGGAAGAATAGTAGCAAGAGGGCTCCTGTGAGGGGCTGAACAGTAGCCCCCAAAGATGTCCACATCCTGATCCCTGCAAGCGGTGAATCCTACCTCGTACAGCAAAAGGACCTGTGCAGATGTGAGTAAGGATCTTGAGAAGTTGGCCTGGACTATCCAGGTAGGCCCTAACTGTGATCCCAAGGGTCTTTGTAAGAGGGAGGCAGAGGGAGATCTGATCCCGGAGAGGTAGTAGGCAGTGTGATAATGGAAGCAAGAGGTTGGCAGGATTCAAGGAAGGGGTCGAAGAAAACAGATTCTCCCCTAGAACTTCCAGAAGGAAGCCCCACAGATGCCTGGCCTTTTGCTCAGTGAAGCTGGTCTCCAGAACTGTAAAGAATGAATTTGTGTTGTTTTAAGCCACTGTCCTTCCCCAGGGCAGGACTAATCTTCCCCACCTTTCTGACTATAGGTCTTGAGACCCTCCCCAGAGAGGGACCCGCCCTATACCCTGGGGGAAGGAAGGCTGATGTCATGAAGCTTCCATAAAACCCCAAGAGGACAGGGTTCTCTGGGAAGCTTCCAGATAGCTGAGTACATGGAGGTTCCTAGAGGGTGGAACATCCAGGAACAGCACAGAAGCTCCACACCCCTTCCTCCACACCTCACCCCATGCATCTCTTCACCTGTAGCCTTTGTAACAGCCTTTAAAATAAACCACTAAACGTGTTTCCCTGAGATCTGTGAGCTGGAGAACCATCTTCTTCCTTGTCAGTCCCTCTGGGCCCTCATCGTGACTGTGCAGGGAAAACTCTCTCCAACCGTGCTCTTCCTCTGCTCTCACCCTACGACAATCAACACGGAAGATGCTGGTGACCAAATGTGTGGGAATTTCTCCCCCGACATGGAGCTGTGGACACCTGCTGGGTATCCTCCAATTCAATTCTGACCACTGAGTTTGTGGTCATTTATCACACCAGCAATAAGAAACTAATCTTGTCAATACAGTGTCTGTATTTTCCCAGAGTCTTTTGAAGAGAGTATCACAGGAGGGATATGGGTAACAGTGAAGGGGAGCTGGGCAAAAGGGGTGGGATCCGGAATTTAGCTTAGAAAGGTCAAACCAACACCCTGCAGCCTCAGCAAGAAAAGAGCAGGTCTGTGAGAGCATCGGCAAGAAGTGGGATGTTAAATTAAACCACTTGCTGACTGCAACTTGGGCAGGTGGCTTCATCTCTGAAAGCCTCAGTTTCATCATTGCAAAATAGAGATATTATCATCTACCTTGCAAAGCTCTTAGGATTAAATGAGATAATACGTGAAAAGCAGCTGGCCCATGGTAGATGCCAAATACACCACAACCCTTAGGAAAGAGTAGGTGTGCACAGATGAGCATAATCTGTTAGTTGCCCATTGCCGTATCTATTCTACCTTTTCCTCTTAGTAACAGAACTCTAATTTGGAGTTCACACGTTGCAGCCCACAGTAAGAAAAAGACTACATTTTCCAGCCTTCCTCACAGTTAGCTATGACCACATGACCAAGATCTGGCCAAGGAGACGTAAGCAGAAGTGTTGCAGGACTTCTGGGGAGGCTGCTTCAAAAGGTGCTGGGAGGAGCCCAGTTTTTACTTGCCTGCCTTTACTATCTTCTGCTTGCAATGAGGACATGATGGCTGGCACTCCAGCAATCATCTTGGACTCTGAGGGACATGGAAAATGAAAGGCATGCAGTCAGATGGTCTAACAAAAAGATGGGAGTCCGGATGTCTGACCATTTCACAGCTATCACACTAGCCTTCAGTGGCCTCCCTCTGGATTTCTGTGTGAGAGAGAAATGCTCTTCTGTCTTAGTTTAGTCATTGTTGTGTTGTCTTGGATTTTCTTTCTTTTTTTTTTTTTTTAGACAGAGTCTCACCCAGGTTGGAGTGCAGTGGCACGATGTCAGCTCACTACAACCTCTGCCTCCCAGGTTCAAGTGATTCTCCCGCCTCAGCCTCCCGAGTATCTGGAATTACAGGTGTGTAAAACCATGCCCAGCTAATTTTTTGAATTCTTAGTAGACATGGGGTTTCACCATATTGGCCAGGCTGGTCTCGAACTCCTGGCCTCAAGTGATCCACCTGCCTCGGCCTCCCAAGGTGCTAGGATTACAGGCATGAACCACCGTGCTCAGTCCGTTGTCTTGGATTTTTAGTAATCATCATGGGTACAATATATCACAGATCTAGGTAAGTAGGATTCAGAGTCACTCAGAGACAACGGTTCTCAAACTGTAACCCTGATCAACAAGCTTGACATCACCTGGGAACTTGTTAGGAATGCAAATTCCTGAACTCCACTCCAGATTTACTGAATAAAAAACTCTGAGGGTGCAGCCCAGCAATTTGCTTTAATAAGCTCTCCAGGTGATTCTGATGCAAGCTCAAGTGTGAGAACGACTAGTCTAGAGCAAGATTTCTCAACTAGGCATGCTCGGGGCTGGACAATTCTTGGTTGTGGGAGACTGTCCTGTGCATTGTGCGATATTCAGTGCCATCCCCAGCCTCTACTCACTAGATGCCAGAGCCACACCCCCAACCCAATCCTAGGCGTGATCATCAAAAATGTCTCAGACATTGGGGTATGCCTGGGATAGGGAGAGCGGGGAGCAAAATTGTCCTCAGTGTAGAAACACTGTCCCAGAGGAGTGATTCTTTCTTCATCTTGGCTATGCTATAGAATCACCTAGCAAGCTCTTCAAAATTCCACTGTCTCAGCCTCATCCCAACCCAGTTAAGGCAGAATCTATGAGGGCAAGACGGAGACAGCAGTGAAAACTCCCTGGCTGAGTGCAATGATGAGCCAACGTTAAGAATTGCTCATTGCAGAGAGCAAGCCAACCACAAGAGGAACTGTGTGCTCCGAGCTGGTGAAGGTACTGAACCCTGATTGTGAGCAGGACATAAGAGGTTCCAAAGCAAAAACTGTAATAAGAGTGGCTGGGGTAGACTTGGGAACCAATGTTGTACCTGCCAGATGGGTGACTAGACGGGGTGGAATTCCTGGCAGCTGTGTCACCTCATTTCCCATAAGAACAGGGTGGACACCTTTCAGTCTCTCACATAAATAACCACACAAAGCCTCAGTTTCCTCCCCTAATAAACAGCACACAATAAGCCAGCTCCCACAAGGTACTAAGCATTAGTTCATCCCACGAAAAGAACTGTCTTAATAAAGGCAGCCATGTGACTGTGAGCCTCTTTCAAGATAAACTCCATGGGCACAAGGATACTCTCTGAGCAAGCACAGAGTTCACATATATTTCATGGAGCCCTGACAATAAGCTTGGCAATGGGGTCATAATGGAGGTGGAGTGGAGAAGGAAGAATTAAATGAGAAACCAGTGACCAAGAATGAGGGAGGGATGAATAAGCAGATGCCCTCTCCTTAAAAAGAAAGATTAAGTCCCATATAAATTCTTTCTCCTGCCGGGACTGACTTTTTTCTTCATGATTTCATTCCCAGCTTGCTCTGCTAAAATGCTGAGCCGAGCTTTTCCTTGTTTCCCTTGGCCTAAATCATTAAGTCCAGGATGTCAGTAGGGGGAGGCAAGGAGGGTATAGAGAAGAGGAGAAGAAAAGGAAGAAGCTGACTCTCACTCTCTCAGGTGCACCAAGTCACTGCAGGACCAGGATCAACGGCTTCCCTGCACTCTGCATTTTCAGCCCCACCTGGCTAGCCCAGATGGAAAGATAAAGGAACAGGTACCAGTCTATAAAGCATACAGAAAAAGCCAACTCCCAATGTATCTCCCAGAGGCCTTAGGGCCAGCATGTCCATTCTTTCCCAAGGGATTTGCTTTCTATTCTTTCAGTCCTTTTACTGCAGCTGATTGGGACAAGGAAGAAGAAATCCAATTGCTCCATACCAGCAAGACCAGAAAGACAAGGAACCCAGGATTCTGTTCCAGGTTCCTCTTCTGTGCCTAAGGATTTCCAACAGGTCACTGCAACAAGTGAGTCTGAAGAATATAGGGCCTTGTTGCTTCCAGTGTTCCCACCTTCCTTTTTCTTTCTTTTTTCGAGACGTTGTTTCGCTCTTGTCACCCAGGCTCACTGCAACCTCCACCTCCTGAGTTCAAGCGATTCTCCTGCCTCAGCCTCCTGAGTAGCTGGGATTACAGGCACGTGCCACCACGCCCAGCTAATTTTTATATTTTTAGTAGAGACAGGGTTCCACCATGTTGGCCAGGCTGGTCTCGAATTCCTGACCTCGTGATTCACCTGCCTCGGCCTCCCAAAGTGTTGGGATTACAGGTGTGAGCCACTGCACCCACCCCACCTTCCTTTCCTTACCCTCACCACCCCCTCCTCACAAAGTCAAAGAGATCTCCCACTTTACTCAAGTCCCTGGGTTCCCTCCAGCCAGTAAACCTCGTGTGCAAATGTCCTGACTCTTGCAAACGTGTTAAAAAAACAAACCTTAAAAAGCTTCCAGATGTTCTGTTTGTATTGTGGTGCTTCTCTGCTCTGGTCTCCAGAGGCCAATACGCAGTGCACAGCATCCTGACTGCCCAGATAAAATATGAGGCAGCCAAGAGGCACAGCCTGGGGGTGAGTGAGGATGACCCTTCCCCCAGGACCACAGCTTCCCCAGTTCACCCGTTAACTCTTCCATTGTCAAAGGGCAACTTTCCACGCAAAAACCTTCAAAGGGCTGCAAAGGAACTAAGCTTTTAGGTTTTGCCTCCTCTGAGTGTCCACCTCACCTCACCACTAAACTTCTCACACCAACTGCCTTTGGGATGTCGAGTCAGGGACTCAACGACACAAGAGTGACCCTCCTACTTAAGATGCTAAGTTACCATTTTCAAGGATATCCTAGGAGCTGGACCATCCAGAATGAGGGAACAGAGTTCATGGGTTGTCGAGGCCCCTCTGGGGCTGGTGGCCTCTGATCTACAGAAAGGTAATTGCCAACGGGCCAGCTTGTGCACACACAGCCACACACGCAACCCAAGGTGCACGCACCTGAGGGCCCACGATTCTTTGCACAGGGTGACGCCTGCTCCCTTTGATGCTTGCCGGATGTGTTCCCATTGGGCAAAAACCAGGCCTCAATAAAACCCGGCATTATCAAGAGGCCGGTGGTTTGTGATTGCACCAGCCTGTTATCTCCGAGGCCCTGGGTGGGGCTGCTTTGCGGTTCTCCATTGAAAAGCATTAACTTATAGGTAGATCAAAGACCCTCCCGAACCAGCCGACCTGGATCCCTTGTTTGTCCCGGTGGACTGTGCCAAAAGATGGACTTTAAAGATAATAGGTACACTGGTCCCAGACTCCCTCCTGCCCTCTCCTTATCATGCACTATGTCCCTCAGGGGCCATCCAACAGCCAATCATAAAGCCGTTCCTTCTCTTTCTTCAGATGACCCATTTAACAGCAAGTGGGGGACCTGGCCAGACAGAGTCCTGGCCCTACTGCAACAATGAGGGTCGAGGGAGAGAGAGAAACAGTGACTTTGAGACCAGGCAGGAGCTCTTCTCCCCTTTGGGAATCAGGCCAGGAGTAAGAGTCCAGAGAGAAGGTCACTGGTTCCACTCTCTCCTCATGAGGGATAAACTGCCAGGTCCTCTTCCCTTGGTCCCTAAAGTTCCCTGTTGGCCTCTACTGCCCACCCAGATGTTTGAGAGCCAGTGGTCAGTCTGCAGTGAGGACACAGTGGGACCTCTAAGTTGTTTGGATCTGGGTCACCGAGCAGGACTGCCCATTGATATGGGAGAGAAAGAGCATGTATCCTTAGACTGTGGGTGCTGGCAGCCTGCTCACCTCCTGATGTTCCCCAGCCCGGTAGTGCAAGTCGACCTGGTCAGCTGCAGGCTGCAGTAGCAGCCATGTTTTCCTTCTTGTACTGAGGGTACCAAGCTCACTGTCTGGCAATGAAGAGGCAAACGAATGAATGAATGAACAAATGAACAAATGAACAAATGAATGGATCGTGAACAACACAAGCTAGTCATCTTAAAGCATGGGAGGCCCTTAGAACACGAACCCACTCATTCCTGCCAATGGGAAAACACTTCAGGTGGTAATCCTCAGAGATCCCACAGCTTACTGATACGAAGTCAGATCAGGGTTCCAGTCCTGGGTTCGTTAGCCTCTTAGGAGTGGTAGGCTCCTGGGCAAGTTACCTCAAATCTCTTGAGCCCATCTGTAAAACAGGGATAATTTCTAGGCTTGTTGTGAGGACTGAGTTAAGTACGAAAGACTCAATTTTTTTCTTTTTTTGAGATGGAGTCTCTTTCTGTTGCCAGGCTGGAGTGCAATAGCATGATCTCGGCTCACTGCAACCTCTACCTCCTGGGTTCAAGTAATTCTCCTGCCTCAGCCTCCCAAGTAGCTGTTACTACAGGCACTCACCACCTCGCCCAGCTAATTTTTGTATTTTTAGTAGAGACAGGGTTTCACCATGTTGGCCAGAATAGTCTCGATCTCTTGACCTCACAATCCGCCCGCCTCAGCCTCCCAAAGTGCTGGGATTGCAGGCGTGAGCCACCATGCCTGGCCTATTTGTTCTTATTACTCTATTTCCCTATGGCATTATCTCCATTTCAAAAATACAGTCAGCACCTTTCTGAAGAGGAAGGACATTAAGCCACTTCCATGGTTATTTTTCTGCTATAAACCATTCCTAAAAAGTGTACAATAAAGCCCAGATCCATCTTCCATTACTCCTTTTCGTTTCCTTTTTAAATCAATAAATTGTTTGTAACATTTAGATTAACCCTTACCTTGCCTCCTTCCATATTCCCTCAACCACCCCTAAAAGTTCTGAGAACTTGTGTCCATGAGCAGGGAGGAAGGAGGTAATGAAGGCAGGAGTCATGATCAGGGCCCTTAAAACACCCTCACCATGAATGATTTAGCTCAGCTACTGGTAAAGACATGATTCCAAAACAGCTAAGACTAATCCAAACTCTAGCTTGGCTATTATTTCATGCTACCTTACATGGAAATCCAACTCTTATATATCTTTCCCTTGTATCTTTCATCTTTCTAATTTGTGTTCTCTCTTCCTTGAACCCCTGGTTTGTCTGTCTCTGTCTCACTCTCATTAGAGACACCACAGTCTTATGAGCCAAGATAGGCCAACTCAACTGGAAACAATGCTTATGGGGGCTCTGTCTGTTCTGCCTGGTCCTGGCCCCGCATGGCCTGGCCAGCTTGTGGTATCTGTGCCAAGGTGAGCAGGGGAGCTGGGCCTCGGCACCCTCCCATCACGGCGGGGCCAGGCTCTTACCCAAGGCTGCAGCTGGACTCTCAGAGGCACGGGGAGGTCAGGCAGCAAGTTCACAGAACAGGCCACCCACACGGCACATCAGGGCTGCTGGACTGTCCCCAGGGCCAGAGCCGCTCTGGCCCTTGGCCCTGACTCGGAAGACTCCACCATATGGCCTCCCTCTGGGAGGGTGAGAGGAAGAAAAGAAGTAAACCAGGGGCTAGGAAGAGCCATGCTGCCCTCTGAATGCCAGAGACCCTTCTTGGGCATGGGGTTGGTGGGTATTAGATTTGCTCCCAGCAGGTCTGAGACAAGAAAGGAGGTGTCCAATAAATGAAATGGGTAACAGCTGATAGCAATATGATAGATGAGCAGATGAGACTGGGCTCTCCTTTCTGCTCTTCTCGGGTTCTCTCTCTCTCTCTCTCTCTCTCTCTCTCTCTCTCTCTCTCTCTCTCTCTAGCCCCTAAATGTGTTTACAGGGTTTAATCTGAACTTCAAAACCCTAAAGTTTTTGGGAGACTTCACACTTTTCTAATTAAGACCCAAACTGGATTTTCATGTTTGCAGAGAACTTTGACCAAAAGTGTAGGCAGCAGAGCAAAACAGGAAGAGAATGATCTCTCTCTTGTTCTCTTGTTTTCTTGTTTCTCTCTCTCTCTCTCTCTTTCTCCTCCCCCTAAAAAGTACTGGGGGTTAGGGGAAGGAAGCAAACAAAACCTCTCTGCAGCTTTGGCCCCTAAGTCCCCTGAGCCTGCCAGTGTTCTGCTGACAGCCTTTCTCTTTCTGTGGTCCTATAGGCAAGAGTTCCATCCCTGTTGGGGCAGGGGTGGGGGTGGGGAGAGCTGGGCAAGGCTCTGGGAAAAGAGAGGAAGGAGGCAAAGAGTAGATTCTCTGGCACAGCTGCCAAGAAAAGAGCCCGAATGCCTCGTCTCAGCGGAAGGCAACCCTCCTGGGCTCCCAGGCATGCTGGGGCTTGCTAAAAACCAGAGCCCTGGCTGGCAGAGGCGGTGGACAGGGAACCAGAATTCAAAGGGGCGGCCGAAGGAGGGGGTTGCGGGGGAAGAGGGGGAGGTTTCAGTGAATCATATAAATTAGAGACAGAAAGGATGTCAGGCCACCTTCATTTCCTTCCTCTCCTAATGGGAATTATCTCATTAGCCTCGAGCTTCCTAGAGGCTAACTTTAAATGATTCCTGTAATGGGGGTTTCAATGTACACTCCACCTCCCCATCCGATCTGCCTCTTAGGAGAGCTAAGAAAGGCTCTTAAAGGAACAGCAACAAAAAGACACGAGTACTATCTACTGACCACTGAATATGTCATGCAACCTAAGGACGGCCCTTTCTCCTTCTAGGTCCACTTTTAGGAATTTATTGTGAGAAAATAGTCATGAATATGGTGATGAGCTGAATAATGGCACAAGCTCTTGCTCCCCTCCACTCCCTAATAAAAGACAGCCATGTTCTAATCCCTGCTATGTATGAATGTTACCTTATGGTATACGGTAAAAGGAACTTGGCAGATGGAATTAAGTTAAAGGTCTTGAGATGGGGAGATTATCCTGGATTATCCAGATGGACCCTAAATGTAGCTACAAGAGTTCATATAAGAAGAAGGCAGAGGGAGACTTGACTACAGAGAGGAGAACTCCACAAAGGCAGAGACTGGAGTGATGTGGCTCCAAGCCAAAGAATGCCAGCAGTCATCAGAAGCAAAAAAACAATTATCCCCTGAAGCCTCCAAAAGAAACCTGCCTTACTGACAATGACTTGGTTTTAGCTCCAGAAGTCTCAGTCAGACTTCTGGCCTCCAGAGCTACAAGAGAAAAATCTGTGTTGCTCTAAACCACCAAGTTTGTGGTAACTTACTACATCAGCTTCAGGAAGCTAGTACAGATAAAAATAACATCTTTGCTGCAAGGATTGTCATCAGAGCCTTACTTTACAACAAAAGGGAAAAAAATGTTGGAAACATAAAAAAACTATTAAAAAATAACCATGTCATGTTCCTACAATGAAATACTAAACAATCAAGAAAATATTGAACTATTACTTAATGATAAAAGATTAACATCCTATAACTAAGTATGGTTCCTAAGTATTTCCATTGCTTTTATACATTTTTCTAATAGTAAGCATCTTATAATTCCTTCTGTCATTGTGTAAGTTACACGTTTATTTGCAGAGTGGTATGAGTGTTAAGGATGGTTTGATCCCTTTCTATGAATAAAGATGCAGGAACTGGTGGAAATTTAGTAGAGGAGGTCAAACAGAGCAGGGGGTCCAGAGCTGGCATCCTTCTGGGCTCTGAAAACCCCCAAGGTTCCTGGCAAAAAGACTCTATACACACCTCATCCTGGCACCATGGGGCATCTGGCCTGCAGACCCTGCCCGCTAACAAATGAACGAGTCCAGTCTCCTTACCATGCAGCGCAATTCCCCAACCCCCCACCTCAAGTCTGTTTCTCCCGAGAAACATGGGAGAAACAGACTTGAGGTGGGGGGTTGGGGATTGGGCTGCAAAAATAACCCTCAAAGCATGGTTATTTTTGCCTCCTTACTCGTATCTGTCTCTCAAGGTTGGGTGGTGTATTAGTTTACTAGGGCTGCCATTTCAAGTTAGTACAAACTGATGGCTTAAAACTGTGAGAGAACTTATTCTCTCACAGTTCCAGAGGCCAGAGGGCCAAAATCAAAGTATGGAGAGGGTTGATTCCTTCTGGTAGTTTTAGGGGAGAATCTGCCCCCTGCCTCTCTCCTGACTTCTGCAGTCAATCCTCAGCATTCCTTCGCTTGTGGATGCACCACTCCAATCTCTGCTCCATCTTCATAGTGCCTTCCTTTCTGTCTTCTTCTCTTCTAAGGATGTGTCACTGGATTTAGGACCTGAATCCAGGATGATTTCATCTCAAGATCCTTAGCTAATTACATGTGCAAAGGCACTATTTCCAAATAAGGTTAGATTCTGAGATTCTAGATGGACATGAATTTTGGGAGATCACTACTCAAACTATTACAGAAAGCCTTCAACTTCTCTTTCTCTTTGGATACAGGGTCTCACTCTGTAGCCCTGGCTGGAGTAAAATGGTGCCATCTTGGCTCACTGCAACCTCCATCTCCCAGGCTTAAGTGATCCTCCCACCTGGATCCTCTACAAAAAATACAAAAATTAGCCACCATGCATGACTAATTTTTGTAGAGACAGAGTCCCCCTATGTTACCCAGACTGGTCTTGAACTCCTGGGCTCAAGGAACCCGCCCACCTCTGCCTCCCAAAGTGCTGGGATTACAGGTATGAGAGACCATAGCCCGCCTCCCTGCTCTCTCTCTAGTTCAGTTCATTTTTTTTCTCTAAGTTTCAGTAATTCCACAAGGTCTTCTCTGATTCTTCCAGGTCCCATCCCTTCACAGAACTTTTCTGTAGTCTGCATTCCACAATTCAGCCATACTGCCATACTCCCATCCCCTGTTCATTGCCTAGGACCTACAGATGGAAGTATCCAAAGGTAGATGGACACTCCCTAAATGGATGAACTTCCCACCAACTGCAGGTGCCAATGTTAGAATGGGTAGCCTCAGGAGAGATAAAATTCTCCATCATTAAAGTGTCCAAGCAGAAAGCACCTATCTGGACAGGCTGGGAGAATGCTGTGGGTCTGAATGGGAGATGGAATTAGGTGGTCAAAAAGAGTCTGATTTTATTAAATATGAGAGCAAAGACTATACTCAAATAACTTAGCACAGTGTTGAGCACTGAAAAGGCACTAAGCAGATGGGTGTTACCCCACTAGGGATGCTCCCTTAAATCTCAGTCTTCCTCCTTTCAACAAATGCATGAAACTCTACAAAGCAAAATAAACCATGAGAAAGAAAACGCTAAGACTGAGACTATTTGTATATTCAATGGCCATTTGCAGACCACCTCCTTGGTATACTGCACTATGGGATAGAATCTGACACTCTTATGCAAGTCTCTCTTCTTTGATGGCAAGGTGACAAGCAGGGCATGGTGACATGAGCCTGTAATCCCAGCTACTTAGGAGGCTGAAGTGTGAGAATCATTTGAGCTTGGGAGTTCAAAACCAGCCTGGACAACATGGTGAGACCCCATCTTCGATTTTTTAAAAAAGCAGCAGCAGCAGAAGGTGATAAACCAGGGCAAATCTCATGCCAGGAGACACCTAAATCAGCACCCCCAATGGTTACGTGACCTGAGAAAGGAACTCAATGCCACCAGAGTGTCTAGATCAGCAGCTGGAGGGTCCCTTGGCTCAACCTAAGAGATGGGGTTCTGGGATCTATTTCTGCGCCTGCCCAACCCACTAAGGAAGGGAGAGAAGGCAGAGGAGCTGCTTTCTGCAGCAGCCAAGGGCAGGCTGTCTGCTCATCCTGGAGCCCAGACAAATCACACCCACCCGGTGGTGATTTATCAGCCGTGGGAGGCCCAAGAAGCTCTTAAGCCGCAGGTGGGTACCTGTAAAGCCACCCTCCCTGGGGAGCACAGACCTCAGGCCTTGCTCTGCTGCTAATCACCATAAGCACCCCGGTGCCTCAACCCCGATCTGGGTGGCCCTTAACCACTCCCAAAGCCCTGTCACATGCTCGGTGATCTCAGCCGGCCTCACAGAAACCCTGTCAAGTAAGCAGGACAGGTGTTGTTATTATTCCCACTTTACAGATGGGGAAACTCTGGGGGAGCAGTTCGATGGTTTGCTCAGGGCCACCCAGGGAGCGCATGTCCCAATTCCTCCCATAGACTAGGCAGGCAAGTGGCATCCCCACTCCCTCTGTGCTGCCCGCCAGCGCTTGAGGGTTTTACAAAGGTGGCAACAAATACCAGGGATGTCTCTTCCCCCGGGGCCCTGGGTCCCTTTTTGGATGCTGGAGAGCCTGACTCACTAAAACTCCTGTGTCTTTCTGTTCAATCATCCTCCCTCCTCCTGCTTGACAGTTTGGAAGTGGAGGGGCAGGGCCCTGGCAGGAGTAGGCATAGCTTGTGCCCAGGCTGAGCCTCCCCCAGGAGCAGTAAAACATGCCTTTTGGGATCTGGGAGGAGAAGCTGCCCATTCTGTACTTTTCCAGACGTGGAGAAAGAAAGGAGAACGCAGAGCTGATTTGAACTCCTGGCTCAACTCATGAGCCCTGCAGAGGTCCTCAGAGATGAGCCCTGTGTTTTACTAAGCAGCCCCAGGAAGTGGTTTGGGGGACTTCAGAGCAGAATGGAGCAAGAGGAACACTGCCCTTGTTGGGGGCCAGAGGTCAGTGTGGTGTGTTAGTGATCCTTAGGCCAAGGGCCTCCACGGGAGGGTGGGGCCCCTGGACCCACAAAAACCCACGCTTCCCAAAGGCCTTCACTGCAGATTTGATGGAGCTGCAGGAACCAGGACTCAGGAGGTGGCACCTGCAGGGCCAGGAGGAGAGAGACATGCAGATGGGGCCAGCCCCTCCACAGCCCACTCCTCCTGGAAGCCCAGAGTCTGGCTGGCTCCTTGAACCTGATCTCCTAAACAGGACAAAAAAAAAAATGTCCTTGTGATTTCCCCTGACCAACACACTTCTTCTTCCCTCTTTCCCAACCCCTGTGCAATCTGCACCCTCAAGAGGCACCTGGGGAGCCACCAGCAGCTAAGAGTTCAAGGGCCTCCTCTGCATATGGGGTCAGGCAGAGAGGAGCCACAGCAAGGGAAGGTGAGTGGACAGCTGCAAGCTGTGAAAAGCCAAGCTGCCTCCAGGCATCTAGGCCTGCGTTTGGTTCCCATGACACTCTTACTGGCAGCGTTAATAACTAACCACGTCCCAGACAGGTGCTGGCGGCCTAGCCTTAGGAGTTCTTGTTCAGGGCTGGAAATGAGTCACTTCCCTTTTATAGTTTGCTAGGAGACTGAGTCACCCAAGGGCCGACCGTTTCACACAAGTTCTCACACCCTGGCCAACTAATATCCACGTTCATACCCTAGACCTACCCATCTACCAGGTCAGCCGGGCCCCGTAGGGCTGACCTTCATGGCCTATGTCAAACAGCATCCCCAGGAGTGACCCAGTCCCTGCCTTCTCCCTTTGTCCCCCAACTCTCTCAATGGAGATGGCCCACTCAACATCCCAAGAGGCAGCTCCTGCCTGGGAAGCTGTCTGAGAAGGACAGAGTCTGACAGGTGGGCGCCCATGCCCGAGGCCCAGTTAGATCCACCTCATCTTTGACCTTACTCTAAACATTGCTCTCGTGCGTCCTCAACCCTTTGTTTGGAAACCAAAAATACCAGAAGTGGAAAGTTCCAGAGCTGATGGACTAAAGGACAAAACTGCAATGCAATCAGTCAGCTTTGTCCCTCTCGGGAAGGGCAGAGGCTGAAAGCAGGTAAACTGAGGTCCATGACTGTTAATACACTTGCCTACTTCAGGAGTCAGGTGGGAGGCAGGATAAGTCACCAAGTCCAAGGCTCCGGGCACCCACACTCCTCAGGTGACTCTGGTGTTAATTTCTCAGGAGTAATCTCTTGATAGACAATAAATAAATGTCATTCGAAAAAACAAGCTCATATGCATTTTTCAGGAACCCTTCTTTCCCACTCTAATATGGCCTCTCTTATGTTTGCCAGCAGGTGGGTACCCATGCCCAAGACCCAGTGACATCCACCTCACCTTTGACCTTTACCCTAAACACTGCTCTCAAAACTCCTCAACCCAAGGGGTGCATTTGGTCCCTCTTTTTTAATTTAAACATTTATTCTTCTTAATTAAAAAAGAGAGTGTATTTAAGAGAAAAAGAAATAATGAAACTAAAAAACAGGAGGTTTAAAAAAAAACCTCCCCAAAATAGTTTGGGGATTTACTTTTTTTTTTTTTTAATCCTCAGAAAGTCCCTCTTGCTACCTGGTTTCTAAAACAGACAATCAACAGAGATGACATCAGATTAAACAGCACTGGGTGTCTCACTGCCAGGGGCTCCAGGCAGGTGTGAGACTGACAGGTTGAGAAAGGATGACACTATTTCTTCCCTTAGAAGATGAAAACCGAGGAGGAGAAATGACAGCAGAGGCTGAGCCCCGGGTGTGGTGGGAAACGTGACACCCTGCCAGCCGTTGGCCTTTTGGGTGAACTCCACTCGCTCCTCTCCATGGGACGACGCTGCAACCCGGCGCTTGTTAGCTCCCCCATCTCTCAGGTATCACAGCCAAACTCACCCTGGGGGCTTGGAAAGCTCCGCCTGTGGCTGTCTCACCTCCACAGAGCCCCCCTGGACTTTCCAAGCCTGCATTTTGAACTCTGTTGGCTGCGGCCGTGGCTTTCACTTGACCTCTGCAGAGAGAGAGAGGGGCTTTCCCTGGGACACACGTCTTGCACATAGCAGCTAAGAGCGCCAGCCAAGCTTCGTCGATAGCACCAAGGGTCCAGATGCCAGGAGAGAGACTCCACCCCCGGAGGCGGCTCGAGAGTCCAAGTGAGTCATGAGGTCTGACCAGCAACCATAATGTCCCAGGGTGAAGTGGGAGGCCTGGAGATGGAGCCTGCGCAGGGACAGGAACCACAGTGACTCACAGTTGGACCCTGAGGGGAAGTTCCATCTGCAAGTCCTCTAAATGGCTCTGGTCCCCGGGTGAGCTCATCCCCACCGCCGCTGACACTCAGAACCAGGACTGGCTTCTTTCTCCCAGGGCCCGGGTTTTTCACTCTCAATTATGGTTATGGCAGAAACCAACATTCGAGCCGCAGCACCTCTCCCCTACCCACCACACACACACATGATGGATGGACCTGGGGATAGAGAGAGTGTCCTCCTGGAGCGTCAGAGTTTTCATCTTTAAAAATAGTCCTTCCTCCTCATGATCTCACCACAGAAATTTTTGGAGCTATATGGTAGGGAATGTGACAGTTCTTTAAAAGGAAGTACGCGAAATCCACACAGGGCAGTAACATTGTAATATCACTGTTTATAACTGTGGCTCCAGGGACCCAGCCATGAGGCTACCATCTTGCTCCATCTCCCTGGGCCATTGGTCTGGGAGCAGAAGAATGCAAGGCACTGGGGAGGAAAGTGTCCACACTGCCCAGGAGCCTGGCGGGATCACTCGGGAACACACTCAACCTTGGGAGAAACACACAGCGAACAACCCCACCACTCCCATTGCCGTTTCCTTTCTCTAAGCGTTTCCAACAGACAGCAACATGTACACAATTCTAAGGCTTCATCAGGTAGAAGGGGGTTCTGGTGCGGCCCTCAGCTAGCTCTCCGCAGTGTGCGTGAACAGCAAGGTCCCCCAACAAAGGGCACCAGGCATTCATTCCCTTATAGATTCTATTTCCAGGTTACGTGCAATTACAGGACAGTTGCTAATCACCACCAAGACGGGGCCGTCCCGGAAGCATTCTGAGAAAGACATGCTGGTTCTGTGAGCTCTGAAGCACCCTTAGTCTGTCCTGCCTGGAGGATCAATGTGGCTGGAGGACGAGAAAGACAAAAGAGGAAAGACGGCTGACCCATTCATTGCTGCCGTGGTCAAGTTGTCCTTTCTTGGAGGGAGGAGGAAGACGGGAGGGAGCTAAGAGGCCGCAAGACAACAAGGAGACCTCGTAAAGAGCTTCAGGGGGGCCATGAAGAATGATCTCAAGCAGTATTAGCTGCTCCATGGCATGATACTGTCCCCATTGGGTGTTCCCTGCACTCTGTACCCCTCATGCCCTAGCACCATCAGAACAGGAGGAAGGGTACATTTGCTGTCTGTCTCCCTACCCATCTTCCCCTCTCCCTTTCATTTCCTTTTTTTTTTTTTGCTGCTGGGGCTGCAATCTGCCAGTGTGACCCCTGGTGGCTCTGCAGGCAGGAGGGTGAGGAGAGTGACCCTCATATGAAGCCACAACCCCAATGAAAGAGGCTATCCTGAATCCGGGAGTCACACGGTTGTTGAGTATCAGTCCCTGAGATGTGGCACTGTGGTGCTTCACCTCATCACCACCATCAGTGTCATTCTATGGTAACGTGTGTGTGCCACTGTGTGCCAGGGACACAAACAGGCACATTCAATATCCCTCTTGCTTGGACCCTTCCCCCGCCCTCCCCTCCTCCCACTGGTCTCCCTGTTACTCTCAACTTCCCTGTAAACAGGTCTTTTTCACACTGAGTTGGATCACAGCATGCTTTGCTCAAAACCCTGCCTGGCTCCCAGGTCCCTCAGAGGGAAGGCCCAAGGCCTCCGGGCCTGACCCGGTCTGGTGGTCACCGCCCCCTCAGCGCTCAGCACTCACTGAGCTCGATTCTCAAGCACACTATATACTCACACCTGCTTTGGGCCTTGATGTACCTGCTCCCTCTGTTCCAAGGGCTCCAAAACATCCTCCTGCAAGTCTGTGCTCAAATGTCGCCTTCTCCATTCAGCCCTGCAACCTGCCCTCCACCTCTCTCCCTGCGTTGCACACTGAAGCTGCCTTTCCTGCCTGTTTTTTTTTTTTTGTTTGTTTTTTCTTCCATAACACTATCACCTCCTTACATACTAGATAATTTACATACTTACTATTTTTTACTGCTTAGCCTGCTCCTCCTTGACAGCCAGTGTGATGGCTGACCCAAAGTTTCCCGTCTTTCCTGGTCCCATGATATGGTTTGGCTGTGTCCCTACCCAAATCTCATCTTGAATTGTAGTTCCTATAATTCCCAGTGTTGTGGGAGAGACCTGGTGGGAGATCATTGAATCATGGAGACAGTTTCCCGTATCCTGTTCTCATGGTCGTGAATAAGCCTCACGAGATCTGATGGTTTTATAAGAGAAAATCCCTTTCGCTTGGTTCTCATTCTATATCGCCTGCCACCACGTAAGACGTGCCTTTTGCCTTCTGCCATGATTGTGAGGCCTCCCCAGCCGTGTGGAAACGTGAGTCCATTAAACCTCTTTTTCTTTATAAATTACCCATTCTCAGGTATGTCTGTATCAGCAGCATGGAAATGGACTCATATACCCCATTAGAAGCCAAGCTCCATGCCAGCAGGATGAAGCCTGTTTTGTTCAGTGCCTGTTCTCTGCCTGGAGCAGTCCCAGCGAACAGTGAGTGTCCTGTAAATATCTACTAGGTGAGTGAATGAATGAATGAACTGATGAACAAGTGAAGGGTGGAATTGCTGCCACTCACGGGGAGGGGGCTATGCATTTTATGGAATGAGCTGGTCTTCAGGATGGGGTTCCCTGGGGAGTGGGGGAGAGGGCTGGCAAAGGCAGAAGGTGCTGCTTCCAGAAAGGCAGGCCCGCAGTTTGCCTGGAAATCCCCTTGGCATCACTCATCAACCCCCACCCCAATACACATCCAAACCCAAACAGTAGCTGAAGAGTAACTTCAACCATAGACTCTTTCCAGGCCCACGCTCCCACCGGTGAGTGCATGCTGTCATCTGGGCCCCTACTGCATGCTCCTTGGATCCCAGGATGACCAGTAAAGAAAGGATGGTGGGGGATGAAAGAGATTCCCTCCCACCCTCATCCCATTCTCAACGCACTAACTGGGAAGGCAGAGCCAGCACTGCAGGTGAAGCTCTGAAGGTGAGATGGTGGGCAGGTGAAAGAGCTGCCAGTCCCATGGTTCCATGGCTGTGGGGTTTTAAGCAGGTGAGGTACACAGATGGTGACACAGGGAGGGGGTGTGCTGAGCACGGTGGCAGGGTGCAGTCAAGTCCAGTCTTGGGGTGGGATACAGACCAGGTGAGCTGGGCTGAAAGGATCCAAATGTGCATGGGAAGTGATGGGAAGTGAGGTGGAGTGTCCAGTGAGATTTGGTTGCTGGGATAATAAACAGAGAGCCATGATGGGTTTTTTCTAATAAGAAAATGCCATGTCCAATGCTGGATTTCAGAAAGAGGCTTAGGGAAGAGACCAATAGGATTACTTTGGGGAGGAAAGACTTGGAGTCCAAAGGCTGGGGCCCCTTGTGGTTATCCCAGCTTGTTCTATGAAAGCCAACACCAGAGGGGTGGCTGGGAGAAGGGAGGGGAAGGATCAAATGGAAAATTGCTGTGGAGTCATTGTCAGGACTTAGTATTCTAGTGGGTGGGGGAGTTAAAACCAATGTCCACCTTCCATCTACTTGAGCTGTGTGGAATAAGATAAAGATAAATAAGGAAGGGAACTAATAGGCATCTACTATGACCTAGACTTTGGATTTGGTTATTTCATTCAATTCTCAATCTCCCCTGAGGACAGGGTATTAGCATCAGCATCTTACAGATGAGGAAATTGAGGCTTTGTAATTTACCCAAGATCATATCCAGAGCTAGGGAGACTGTAAAACACAGGGAAAAAACCACTGACATTCATTGTAAATGCATAATACATCCCAGGCACTGAACTGTGTATTCTCCCATTTCACTTCAAAACATGGAAGAGATTATTTATTTATTTATTTATTTTTTTTTTTTTTTTTTTTTTTTTTTTTTTTGAGACGGAGTCTTGCTCTGTCGCCCAGGCTGGAGTGCAGTGGCCGAATCTCAGCTCACTGCAAGCTCCGCCTCCCGGGTTTACGCCATTCTCCTGCCTCAGCCTCCCGAGTGGCTGGGACTACAGGCGCCTGCCACCTCGCCCGGCTAGTTTTTTTTTGTATTTTTTTAGTAGAGACGGGGTTTCACCGTGTTAGCCAGGATGGTCTCGATCTCCTGACCTCGTGATCCACCCGTCTCGGCCTCCCAAAGTGCTGGGATTACAGGCTTGAGCCACCGCGCCCGGCCGAGATTATTTTTATTATCTCCATTTTATAAATGTGGAAAGCATGGTTCAGAAAAGTGAAGGTCACCAGCCCCAGGTCACAAAGCAAAGACGCAGTGGAAATGGGATTTGAACCCAGGGCATCCGGGTCTACACTCTACCACTATACTAGACTGATAGTGACAAATTTGCAACATAATCTGTCTAGTTCCAAAAATGTGTTTGTATTGTACAGCAACTCAAGCAGTATTAGCTGCCCCATGGCATAATGTCCCCATTGGGTGTTCCCTGCACTCTGTAGCCCTCATGCCCTAACACCATCAGAATAGAAGGAAGGGTGTATTTACTCTCTCTCCTCCTACCCATTTTCCCCACTCCATTTCCTTTGTTGTTGTTGTTGTTGTTTTTGTTGTTGTTGTTGTTGTTGCTGCTGGGCCTGCAATCTGCCAGTATGACCCCTGGTGGCTCTGTAGGCAGCGGGGACAACCCTCTCCCAGGCTTCATACTACTTGAGATGATTTGCTTCCAATCAAATCTGACCATGTTCTGAGCTTCCAGCTTAGTACTTACGACTGAGACAACCAGTGCTGTAACCGCTGTGGATGGTGGAATCTAGACAATCCTGGGCAAACCCAGCCCTTGCAGTAGGAGAGCGGCCCCTTGTTCCACATCCTGTTTTATTGGGAGCAGACTTCAGTTGGCAGCATGCCAGAAAGCCCTGATATCCCATTTAACCCCATGGACAGTCTCTGTGTTTCTGAAGGCCAGCAGGTGCAATCCACCTGTTTATCTCCTGGACCCGCAGGCTTTGAGTCACCTGCCTCATGTTCTCCCTGCAAACTGCAAGACCTCTGTGCCCTGCAGTGGACTCAGTGTGCTCAGGGCAGGTAGCAGGAGCTGTTGCATGGTGACCGGGGGAGCTGGGAAAATTCATGGTCACTCGAAACAGCAATAGATCCCAGAAACAGTTCAGGCCTGGCTTCCTCACTCGTTAACTGTGTGACCTTGGGCAAGTGACTGAACTTCAGTCTCCCCATCTGTAGGTTGGGCATAACAGGACCTGACTGCTAGAGTTGTGAGAGGTGAAAATGAGTTGATTCAAGTAAAAGCCAGGAACACACAGCCTGGCCTGAATTAATTGTGATGACTGTTTGTACTTATTAGCCCGTGTCTCTGGGGCTCCCCGATGGCTAACTGCAAAGCTCCTGCCTGCCAACTGCTGCTCTGAGCTGGGGGCTTTAGGGATGTCTGGGCAAAGAGTTGCACTGAAGAAGGAGCAAAACCTCGAAGCAAGAAGAGCCACGGGGAGGCAGCTGTACTATGACTGCCAAGTGCAACTCACCTCTTTCTTGTCCTTTCCTGGTACAAAGCACCCACTGAGTCAGCCAGAAACCTCTGATTCCGCCTAGAAAAATAAGAGAAGAGTTACCCCAGGAAACAAGATAATGAAACTCATCTTGAAGCTTAAATATGGACGGAGTGGTTCCTCAGTACCAGACAGCTCCCCACAAGCACATACTTTAATAGCTGTTTATTCTTCCATATAGACTAAAACTACATTCATCAGAAAAAAGGGGAGTAATTCATTTCCTATGCCAATTATGGATACAGCAAACTGAAGAATATTTTCAAAGAAATACAGTTTATTATGATCACAAACTTGACCTAGAATAAACTACGATGTAAATGGATATTTACACTGGATGGTAATTTTTTCAAGTTATAAAAATACTTAAGTTTACAATGGACGTTTACTACAAAACAATCTAATGCCACAGTGCCAAGTTGTTCTGTTTTTATTGGGTCTTTTACTCCTATGATCCTATTTCTGAATTTTTATACGTTCTAATTTATTATATGTCTGAATTCACTTAATGGGATGACATACGAGGAGCATCTAGTACCATGTCTGGTCCCTGTTAAGCACTCAATAAATATCAGCTATACTATTATTAATTACACGTTCCTGTGCGAGTTTCTCTTTCATTCCACCTATATAACTCCCGAACAAACATACACAGATATCAGCATAGTTTCTGCTGCTAAAATAGATATTTAATCTTTAAACCCAACCTCTGTTCAATCTAATTCCGACACCAGGAAGAGTAGTATTTCAAAAGGTGTTTAAAGATAATAGCCCCATTCTAACTTTCCCCATCATTAGGCTCAAAGAAATCACTCTAGACCCTTAGGTTGGCAAATGAAAACAGAGAGAAGAAAGAAAAAAGGGAAAAATAATACCATCAGATTTGAAACAGAAAACTTGTAACCTTCACACACAAGAGAAAGGATTGTCTCTGGCTGGTGTTTGTTCTTTTGCTGGGTGTACATTATACATTATCACTCTGGTAGTTTCTGAGTTACTGAGGACAGGGCTGAGCGGGTACCCTGCGGCCAACTCCATCAACCAGCACCTACCACCAGATCAGATTGGAGGTCCCCCTGGGCTCCAGCACCCCCAACCCCCACAGCAGCAATACATGTTTGCTGGGCCTGCCTCCCACTATCACACCCATGAACTTAACCCAGGACCAACCTCGAATGCATAGGCTCTTGAATGCAGGGCAAAGGAGGTCGACAGTTTTAGCCCTGATGAATCATGCAACACTTGGGACCTAACTGGCCAATGCTGGACCTACCCTGCAAATGCTAGAAAACTCACCAAAACAGAGCAAGCAAAACTTCACAAGACCCACCAACTCCAACCCTGGCATTTGGAATGGGTTGCTGTTTCTACTTTATACAAAGCCACCCCCACGCGCAACCCATTTTCAGTTTGTTATTAGGTGGAAAGCATCCAATAAACTCATTCAAGCTAAAGCCCACCTGAATGGACGTAGCTTCAGTGTTACCCCTCCATGGGGGATGCACATTTTATCCTGACTCAGTCTTAACTCTTCACCCTGTCCCCGTGAAGCTTCAATTCTGCCAATTTAATAATCGCAAAGATTGGGGAGAGAGAGTAGTGGGACACTGGAGAGGGATCCTTTTGAAATCCTACAGTGCGGAATAGGCAAAAGAGGGGAGGCAGAGGCTTACAACCGAGGCTCTCAGACCTGGCTACTCATGGAAATCCCTGCCCCCTCCCCTGGACAGCTGGAAAATCATTCTGAAGCCTGAGCCCCACCCCAGAGGTTCTGACTGCTATAGGTGAGGCCTGGGCACTAGGATTTTTTTTTTTTTTTTTTTTAAGTTCCCCAGGTAAGTTTAATAAGTAGCAGACTCTGAGGATCATCTGGCCGTCTTGCTGAAATTTTGCATTCGAGGGGTCTGGGGTGGCAGCCTGAGAATCTGCCTTTCTAAACTTCTTCTGGATGAACCCAGCGCTGGGGGTCCTCAGAACATTCTGAGCTGCAAGGACTTAGAGGTATCCCCTCTTGCCCCTCCTATGCCCCTGAGGAACCTCAGGCAAACTGACCACACCCCTACCTCCAGCCACAGCTTTCTCCCCTGTGTTGGAAAACACCACTTTTCCAGGAGGCCCCAGAGACGTGCCCGTTGACTTCTCAAGTGCCAACTGGGTAAGAGACATTACTCATGTCCCAAGAGACAGCTGCCCCCTTCCCCCTTTCCTGTAATCCTGTTCAAAGCAGTCCAGCTTGTACCCTGAAGTGCACCTAGATCACTGCATTCAACACAATGGTTTGTTTCTGCTCTGGTCCTTAAAGGGAGTAGGGGTCTCTTGCCTGCTGGCTTTTTGCATTGGCAGGATGACCAGGGCCACCAAGACACAGGGCTGCCCAGGGAGCCTGACTCTGTCCAGGGCCCACTGGCCTTGGCATCTGCCCTGTGAAGCTCTTCCATGACTTCACACACACCTCCCCACCACAGTAGCACTGCCCTTACTGTCCTTGCCGCGGACGGCGGTGGGACAGGGAGTGGATGGCACTCCCTCGGAAAGAGGCCAACAGCAGCATGCCACACCCGACTCCAAACCTCTGAGGGAGGCCACAGACTGCAACTGGCTACCCACAACCTGCCCCCAAGGGTCCCTCCCTGCCTCCCGCACCCCCCGCCCCACCCCTCCCAGTTCCTTCCAGACATTCCCAGGGATACCTGGAGCCATACACCACCTAGTGGTTCCCAGCTCAGCACCAGCAACAAGACACCTCCAACCAAGAGGGAAGAGCCCTCTCCTCCAGGACACCTTAGACGGAGGAACCGAGAAACAAAAGGCCCAGCAGGTGAGGCCACAAGGAGACATTAGGCTGGAATACGTCCAGTCCCACAAACTCGCCACCTTCTCCAAAAAGTGCACCAGGAACGCAGGAGGCCATGCTGGAAAAGGTGGCCACACACTACAGGAGAAGACCAGGGTGGAGAGGGAAAAATACTTGGAACGGGAATGGGATGTCAACACTTTATGAGCTAGAGCCCCCTCTTTGGCCAGAATAGGAGTTGCAGGTTGGGGGAATTCTTGGATATTCTGGATGGGTCCAAAATCAAAGTGGAGTGATTTCAACAAAACAGGCCAAGTAGTCAAGAAATCAAACTACTGGGTCCAATTTCTAGAAACCTACCCAAGGCCAACACATCTACTGGACCCCCAATACTTTTAGGGGGCCCAAGAAAATGTTCTAATTCCTTTTAAAACCAGAATGAATAAAATGACAGTAATACGAATGCCTAGATAACAACGAATCCAGCCTGAATTCTATTCATCCTTGTATCACTGTAATTGTAAAATACAATATTTATTTATTTATTTATTTATTTATTTATTTATTTTTGAGATGGAGTCTCGTTCTGTCCCCTAGGCTGCAGTGCAATGGCACGATCTCGGCTCACTGCAACCTCTGCTTCCCAGGTTCAAGTGAGTCTCCTGCCTCAGCCTCCTAAGCAACTGGCACGAGCCACCACACCTGGTTTTGTATTTTTAGTAGAAACGGGGTTTCACTATGTTGACCAGGCTGGTCTCAAACTCCTGATCTCATGTGATCCACCTGACTTGGCCTCTCAGAGTGTTGGGATTACAGGCATGAGCCACTGCGGCCGGCCGTAAAATACAATGGTTTTGTTTTTGTTTTTGTTTGAGATGGAGTCTCGCTCTGTCGCCCAGGCTGGAGTGCAGTGGCATGCTCTCGGCTCACCGCAAGCTCCGCCTCCCGGGTTCACGCCATTCTCCTGTCTCAGCCTCCCGAGTAGCTGGGAACTACAGGAGCCCGCCACCTCGCCCGGCTAAGTTTTTGTGTTTATAGCAGTAGAGACAGGGTTTCACCGTGTTAGCCAGGATGGTCTCGATCTCCTGACCTCGTGATCCGCCTGCCTTGGCCTCCCAAAGTGCTGGGATTACAGGCGCGAGCCATCACACCTGGCCCATAAAATACAATTTTTAATGTTTTATTTTTATGGAGGAAGGGGCCTAGGAAGACAAAAGTGCCAAAGATCATGAACATCATCATGTGGTTCTGAATTTACCTACTTTTTTTTTCCAGTCTCCAAACTTGTCAGCCTTTACTGAAACCCCTTGTTGAATGCTCTTCCTCGGAGACCCCCACTTGAGCCAGGGGACCCACCCCCACCTGCCTCCCATAGGTTCATCCTTTTTACCCTGGGTTCTATTGAAAGTTTTCTGACCCACTCCAGGCAAGTTCATCCCAGGCCCCGGCACCCTGGGCCTGTTTCTGGACAGGCAGAAGCTCCAACAGCTGCCACCCCCGCCTGTGTGTGAGAAGTGCAGGCTGGCAGGACGGAGCAGCAACTCTGAAGGCCAAACACACACACTCAGCCCCCTGCAGCATAAACACGGAGCATATATCACACCCAGGCCTATAAAAGATAATTATACAATCTGATCTGGCAAATTAGTGCCGCAGAATGTCTAATTCTCACAATGAATTCCAGGGTTGGATCGGCAGGAACAATTAACCTGGATCTTTATTGGGATTTGCCCCCAGGTCAGAATTGGGGTTTATTTATCTCATTTATTTTCCTGTTGCAGGAGAGAGGAAGGCCTTCTCTCCTGCCCGCCCCTCCCCACCGCATCCAGGCTTGGCTTTTTGATAAGCAAGCTGCCCGGTGATCTTTCCCACGCACTACCTAACCCAGCTCAGCTAAAATCAAAGAAAGCACCAACTAGGAGATACATGTGATTTTTTTTTTTTTCATAAGGAAGAGAAGTTCAGGTATCCCATATCAAGGGATTCACTAGTTGGAACAAACTCAATACAAGGTAAACAAAAGAATGAACATTTCCAGATGGCAATGTACCTCCTAATTATTCTGGCCCGGCTCTGAAATGTTTACTTGGAGAACACTCACATATACACATTTCTCCAAACACCTTTTTCTTTCTTGCTCTCTTTCATTTGCTCTCCCTTTCCAAGGAGTCTTTCCAGAGGAGATAGTGATTAACAGGAGTCGGTGCTCATCTCGTATGCTCATTAAAGAGCTAGATCACCAAAGAATTGTTACCGCAACGCCAAGACAAGTTGACACCAAGCAAGGATTATCTTTCATCTAACAAAAACAAACCTGATGGCAGGCCGGCAAGTTTTCTCCTCTCTTTTACTGTCTTCCTGGGGGTTTCCCCTGCGGAAGAGCATTCCCTATCCAACCTCCCAAGTCAGCCCTGCAATGACCACACACTCAGAGCCTGAAAGATAAAGCTCCGGTCAATATAGAGGGTTAGCATTCACACTTTCAGCCTACAGAAAATGTGAGTCTGTCAGAGAAATAACGCAAGCTTCCCTGCATCTAATACCCGTGTGAGCTACTCACAAAATTCTTAAAAAGCGCCTCTCTCTGAGACTGACCTGGGTGAAAGAGAAACTCTGCTTTTCTAGGCTTACCAGTGGAGGGTTACGGTATTTTGCTCTGGCATGGGCACCAAACTCTTCCACTTTGGGCTAAGGTTTATCATATGTGGGCAACCTCACCCAAACAAATATATATACAAGGGTAGAGGTGTGTATGTGTGTGTGCCTACATGTGTGCATATATATATATATATATTTGTTTTCAAGGACAATGACTTTATGGAAAAACAAACCAGTTCTAAACAACTGCCTCTGACTTAAAGCTATGAAAATGTTGTTTTCTTGTGCCTCGCCCAGAGGGATTCTAGATGACCCAGTGAGAGGTGGTGGAAAGAGAGACCGGAACGTGCAAACTTACCATCAGCTGGAGTGCAATCTTTGTAGAGTTCTAGCCAAATCACAAACTCCAGCTCCAAATTGGGTGAGACAAGTGTGCACTTTTTGGCAAGACATAAACACCCACTCCGTGCAGGCTACATTGAGGAGTCTCACAAGGAGCTGAGAGACAGCAAAGAAAAATATCCCTCTTCCTGAAGGTGAACACAGGAAGATGCAGGCTTCATTCTGAATAGCCATCCATTCAGATGTGAATAGAGGCCATGGATGAGGAGTAAGAGAACGCTAAGGAGTCAGTAAAAATGCTGTAGACACAAGGACAAAACAATCTCAGCATATTATTAAATGATCAAAATCATGTCACACATGCATGGGTTCTACAGGCAAAGAGTTGCAGACTAAAATCTTAGTCTAGACATTTTTTTTTTTTTTTTTGACACGGCATTTCATTCTTGTTGCCCAGGCTGGAGTTCAATGGCACAACCTCAGGTCACTGCCACCTCCGCCTCCCAGGTTCAAGTGATTCTCCTGCCTCAGCCTCTGGAGTAGCTGGGATTACGGGTGTCCACCACCACACCCGGCTAATTTCTTGTATTTTTAGTAAAGACAGGGTTTCGCCATGTTGGCCAAGCTGGTCTCAAACTCCTGACCTCAGGTGATCCACCCGCCTCGGCCTCCCAAAGTGCTGGGATTACAGGTGTGAGCCACCACACCCAGCTTAGTCTAGACGCCTTCTTGGTGTCCGTTTTCTCAACTGAAAAATGGGGATAGCTGTAGTGACTACTTCTTGCCCTTTGTAAACCCTCTACACCCATAACTGTTATTTTTATTTGAGGATGTAAAATAGGATTATGCTTTTTTCTATATTGCTTGTTTCTCTCTATACAATTAATTCTAAATTAAACTGTGTATTCAACTGCTTTGCATATTTCCTGCACCATAGCAAGTAATCCATAAATGTTAGCTATTGCTAACACTGTAAAAAAAATTATAGAATTGCATGGGTTACAAAAGCAAACTTGGAAGAAGGAAGCAAAAGGTTAGCATTAGTTATCTCTGGGTAGTCAGTTTAACAGTGATTTATTTTCCTACTTTTATGTGTCTAAAATAAACAGGCATTGTTTGATGAAGACAAAAGTGTCATGGTATTTAAAAGATAATAAAAATAAGATGGACATTGTTTTGAATTAGAAATGAAATTATTAAGTGTACTTAGAAAAACAGTAAAAACAGAAGCTACAGACTTGTTTGCTACATCAGAGATGGATTAGAAATCAAGGATAAAGAATACCCCCAAAAGGGTACTCTTGGGACCACTGACATGACCGAAAGTGAGACAAGAGCCAGACACACCCAGATGGCAAGTGCTGCTGTCAATTACAGGGATGGGAGGACAGTTCTTTCCACTGAATGATACAGTCAATATTGGCTTGAATGTGAACGTGACTGAGAATCCTAATCCAGCTGACAGGCTGCAGGCCATAGGGTTGAACAGACCTGCTCTGTGGCATTTCCCAAATACCTGTGCCATTATAGACAGACGGTTCTCACAACAACCGCCTTTCGGTTCAGGATCTACAGCCCCTTGCACTTTGCCACGCCTGTTACACAAGCCCAGGCTGGGAGCAGAGGGCAAGCTCCATGACACAGCCTGCAGAAGCCATGCTAGAAATACGGGGTCTGTGGCCCCACATGAGCCCAGGAAAGCAAGAGTAGACTTGATCCTCAGATTCCTTCTGCTAACTCTTCAGGCCTCCCAAGAAGGTGGGAATTCAGGTGACAAGGGGGCCTCGCTCAGGTGCCCAGACCTCCGAAGCTCCCCCTTACTTTCTTGGCTCCCCTTCTTCCTCCCAGGTCCAGCACAAAGGGGAACCCGAGGCTCAGTCCTCAGCCCATCCTAATTCCTGTTGCTTCCCCCTTTCCTTGAAGATGTCCCAAACCCCTGTTCCGGACCTTTTTCCTAAGCCCCATTTTGCCAAATGCCTACAGGGCAGGCTGATGACTGATTCCAGGCAGGATCTCAAATTCACCACATCCAGAAAATCCCCATATATCCTCAACCAGGCTCCTCTCAGCACCTCCCCATTTCAGGGAACTGAACCGCACTCTCTTGGTCACCCAGATGGGATGCCCTCCCCTCCCATAAAGCTCATCACTGGATCCAAGCACCTCTGCTAATGCTGTTCGTGATCCATCTTCTCTTCTATTCCTATGACCATCAGGTCTGGGATATTCCCATAATAATAATGTCATATATTCCTTCCCTTCCTTTCCCTTCCCTCTCCTCCCCTTCCCTCTCCTTCCCTTCCCTTCCTTTCCTTTCCTTTCTTGCTCCCTTCTCTGCTGCCCCCCCCCCACCCCAACCACCACTCCTTCTCCCTCTTTCTTTCATTTTTAGTTTTGAGACAGAGTCTTGCTCTGCCACCCAGGCTGGAGTACAGTGGCCTGATCATGGTTCACTGCAGCCTCAACCTTGTAGGCTCAAGCAACCCTTACGCCTCGGCCTCCTGAGTAGCTGGGACTACAGACCTGCACCATCAGGCCCAGCTAATTTTTAAAATTTTTGTAGAGATGGGGTCTCCCTATTTTGCCCAGGCTGGTCTTAAACTCTTGACTTAAGCCATCCTCCCACCTCAGCCTCCCACAGGGCTAGGAATACAGGTGTGAGCCACCGCACCTGGCCTCATCTCTTTACATATGTTCCTTTACTTAATTTCCTCGACAATCCTCCCTCATTTCTTGCCCTGTACACTGCTCTTCCATTCGCTATCTCTATTTCCATGCTGGAAATCTCCAAGATCTTTGATGCCTCGGGGTCTTTGCACTTGCCGTTTCCTTAGCTTGAAACATTTTGCTTAACTTCCAAAGTCTCCACTCAGACCACACTTCAGAGCCTAATCTAAAATCATTCTTGTTTATTTCATTTTGGTTTGTGTCTCTGTCCATGAGACTGTTAAGATCCTTGAGTGCAGACAGCTTGTCTGTTTTATTCTCTATTTTACAATCAGCACCTGAAACAGGCCCTTTTGGGGTTGAACGAATGAATGAACATGAGCATCTCTGGGTGAAAGATACGGCAAGGAGGTACAGGAAGATTTAAGACTTGCTCAGGGTCCTATGGCTGGTAAGCGGCTGTGTCAACTTTTGCACCAAGGTTCTCTAGATCCAGGGGTAAAGCTGTGAGTGACCTTCTACTGTTAAAGCAACTCCCCATGTGGCTCCTTGATTTCAGACTTGCCTGTTCTGGTCCCTTCTACAGAGATTTCCCAGCTGATCATTCTAAAACATCAATCAGTTCTTTCAGTCTCTGCTAAGTAGTTGTCAAGGGCTCCCTACTGCTTTCCACGTACAGACCCAACCTCTCTGCCTGAGGCCAGAGATGAGAGGCCATCTATACTCTGACCTCTTCTCTTCCCTCTCCAGCCTTGTTTGTAAGATGTCCCTATAGGCATCTTATCTCATCTCTACCCCCCCACACACTAAAGCTCACTGCTCCCCACCACCTATAACACCTTCCCTGTTTTGCCTCTCTGCAATACCTTCCCTTGAAGCCCACCCCAAGTCCCACCACCCATGAAAAGCCTCCTGATTTTCTGGCCCTTGGTGAAGGCTCATGCTTGAGCCACAGGGTTCACTGCCTATGTCCCACGCTTAGCAGTAAGCATAAGATAATGGGGGACCAGGCATGGTGGCTCATGCCTATAATCCCAGCAATTTGGGAGGACAAGGTGGGTGGATTGTCTGAGCTCAGGAGTTCGAGACCAGCCTGGGCAACATGGTGAAACCCCGTCTCTACTAAACTACAAAAAAATTAGCCAGGTGTGGTGGCGTGTACCTGTAGTCCCAGCTACTCCGGAGGCTGATGTACAAGAATCACTTGAACCCTGGGGATGGAGGTTGCAGTGAGCTGAGATCGCACCACTACAGTCCAGCCTGGGCAACAGAGCAAGACTCTGTCTCCAAAATAATAGTAAGAAGATAATGGGAAACAGGCTATCCATCCTCTTGCTCCAGAAAGACCTTAAATTCCTTTAGGGTGGGTAACAGGCCTCATGTATTTGAATTCCTAGAGCCTAGCACAGTGCACAACTCATTCTTTGGAGTAGCCCTGGTTAACTGAGAGCATGCTATGCCCTTGGCTCTGTGGTCTGTGGTCCTCCACCAACCTGTGCAGACAACCTCCGCAACAGCAGAGCTCTCTGGAGACTGCTAAACTAGAAGGGCTGGACTTTCTGCTCTTGGTGGCTTGTCTCTCCCTCCAGTCTTTCCCAATCCACCTCCACCTGGAGCTGCTAACGACTGTCTAACTTTCAGCTCTCTCCCAGGTCTTCCTAGAGCAGAGTAGTCACTAACTTGAACTTATAGATGGAGCCCAACCCACTGTGCTTAAAAAAAAAAAAAAAAAAAAAAAAAAAAAAAGTATATGAGCCCATCGGGGGTTTTCTGCTTTAAAATCACATCTTTGCCCCTAGGGATACCCACTGAATACAGTGTCCGTAGCCATCAGCAAAGCAGAGGCCACAGAGGCCAAGCATCCCCTGGCAGAGATCATGATGTCACTGTGGTCAAACGCTGCTCCCAGCCTGTGAAGGCGGAACCACAGAAGGTGTCCTAGGCCCAGGTCCACCAACCTCATGCCAAGCCTTAGCCCCTATGTCTCGGTTTCACCATGTTTAAATGGAAAATAAAATGCTCCACTCAAAAACACTTTTCCAATGATATTTTAAGGAAAAATGAGATCACAGAAAATTAGGGAGGTAAGTTTAAATGGTGTGACCCCAAGCAACATTTTTTTTTTTTTTTCAAAGAATCCCAAGAGGCTTGTTCACCAGAATAGTGGGAGGGGTGGGGAAGGACACTGGGGAAGACTGTAAGCCCCAGAGACCACCTGCACAGCAGCAACACTTATGCTAACGTGAAATGCTCACAATGCTACAAAAGCCCACACCTATTGCAAACAGCTCTGTCCTCCCCGGTCCTCATGCGCAACCAGACCCTGAGGTCCTTCGGTTTGTAAAAGCTGCCGACCGGCCAGGTCAACATCTGTCCCTGCCAGAGATACCAAATGTTTCCTAAACCCACCCCAAGCCCAGCTCACTGAGCTATGAATAGTTATTAATGTTAACTCACGGCATTAATTAAAAAACGTTCAGCCAGGCAAATTCTCATACTTTTAAAAAGTCATTTGGGTAATCGCCTTTCCATGCCGCAAATTTTCCAAACGACTGACAGGTTGACATTTCACAATGTTGTTTGTTTTAATCAAGAAGGGGGGGAAAGGCAGTGTGGTTCCCCAGTTCATTTTTCAGGTGCCTTGATTTATTGATTGGCAAATCCCCACTTAATAGCTGTACAGCGAGGCTGGGGATGAAGGTGGCTCCCGCCGCCCTGGGTTGGTGTCTGGGCTGGGGAGGAGGGAAACGTCTGCAGGGCCATGCCCCAGCCCTTCCTCCCCCTTCTCTTGAGTTTTAACACCCAGCCCCCAGGGACCAGGGCCACACTGCATGACTCCCAACCCTTATTTCAGAGGCTCACCCTCCCTACCAGACAAGGGCAACTTCCTGAACCAACACCGAAGGCGGTGGTGCTGGTTCAGCAAACTCAGGAGTCGGGGGCAGGAGTTAAGTGTGGACTAAACCCTTGGTGGTTTTCCAACCTAGTTCTTCAAAGCAGCAGAACCCACAGTCAAGCCAGTTCTGAGTATGAATCCCATCTCCATTGTTTATCATCCTTGGACAAATGCTTTAACTTCTCTGTGCCTCAGTTTCCTCATCTGTGAAAAGTGGATATAATAATAGTATCTACCTACAAGTCTGTCCTGAGGGTGAAATCAATTAATATTTGTAATGCACTTGACATGGTTTGGCTATGTCCCCACCCAAATCTCAACTTGAATTGTATCTCCCAGAATTCCCATGTGTTGTGGGAGGGACCCAGGGGGAGGTAATTAAATCATGGGGGCCAGTCTTTCCCATGCAATTCTCATGATAGTGAATAAGTCTCACGTGATCTAATGGGTTTATCAGGGGTTTCCACTTTTGCCTCTTCCTCATTTTCTCTTGCCACCGCCACATAAGAAGTCCCTTTTGCCTCCCACCATGATTCTGAGGCCTCCTCAGCCGTGTGGAACTGTAAGTCCAATTAAACCTGTTTTTCTTCCCAGGCTCAGGTATGTCTTTGTCAGCAGCGTGAAAATGAACGAACACAGCACTTCAAACAGTATCTGCAGTAAAGTAAATGCTGTGTTTGTGTAGGTTTAAAAACCTCCCTTGTCCCTCCCAAACTGTAATCCAGGACCCCAACAGTTAACTGACAATAAAGTTGGATGTGCCCTGGCTGACATGAGCAGGACAGGTTGGACCTCACCCATTGCTCTGGTGCCCTGTTTCCCCAGGACGCCACTGATGCCTCTCCAAGACCCAGCCAGTCCCAGAGCACACAGTTTGAAAGCCACTGCTTATTCTAAGGACCGAACATCTTCAGCTTTCTACTGGACACACACGCCTGGCCATGGCAAGAAGTCTTTTATGGAAAGCCAAACGCATTCTCCTGGAAAGGCCACACGGAGCACTCCAGGCTCCCTCTCCAGGTGTCCCCCCACCCCGTGTCTGGCGGCAAATGGCTAATGACAGATGGGCAGCCAGGGGAGGCCTGAGGTTTGCACGGAGGCTCACACTCACCCCCCAGCGCATCACCACCAGGAACACACTGCAGCCAAGCAGCCTAATGGAAAGAGACAGCAGCGACCACACAGCCCTTAGGGAAGAAGGAGTTTTCTTAAAGAAAAAAAAACATCACTAAGCCCTCAGGCAACCTTATAACAACAAAAGACAAGAAATTAGTGGGCAAAGACCTCTCTCTACAATCACCCACACACCATAAGGTATTTCAGTATTGATGGAACACCTACTATGTGCCAGGGATTAGACCAGGCACCAGAAATGCAAAGAAGAGAAGGCAGCTTCCAGGCTTTCCAGAGTGGAAATCTACTAAGAAAGATGATACCAACCAACACTTATATTTTGTGATATGGATTATATATGTTTGTGTATATTATATATAATATATACATTAATATATAGAATATGATCCATGTGCACACTGAGGCTGGGGGAGAAGGTGGCTCCCACCTCCCTGGGTTACTGGGCGGGGGCATCTGAGCTGGTGAGGAGGGAAATGGCCACAGAGTCATCTGCCAAAGGGTTCACTTGGAAAGAAAGCTGTTGGGTGTATCTGAGTATGAATGGCAACTCTGGTATTCTCTAGCTGTGCTATCTTGGACACCGAGGTTTTTATAGCTTTTTAAGGCATGCACACCACCAGGCAGGCAGATAATAGGTGATCAATTAATCGCCAAGGACAGAAAATGAGAAAGCCTGGCAGAGGAGGTATGTGAATGAGGCCATAGGGAGGTACTTGGCTGTGCTCAGTCAGACGAGTAAGTGAAAGGAGCTCACAGGAGTGCAGGGATCGCGTGGCCTCAGGCCTGCATTTACCCTGCTTTATCATCTCCATTGGCAAGATCTGAACCATCCTTCCTCTTCCTTCCTGTCTCTCTGGGGTGTCTGGAGACACAGGAGAACCAAGCTGGGGGGCAGCGGTCAAGGGATGGGGAAAGGTTGAAGATCTTCGACTGCAGGAGGAAAGCCAGCTAGGAGGTAAAAGGATGATTCTTTTCCTTGTGGAAGCCATGTATGGGCAATGGTTGAAGGTGTCTTTGGGTTTATCAGAAAATCCTAACAGAAAAGAAATGATTTACCAGGTAAGAATGTGCAGATATTCTGAAACACTAAACTGAAATCCTAAAGCCCCATAATATGGCATCTTCTTTGCCAGGCTCGGCTGATTTTAAAGCCTCGTGCTGTGACCAGGAGCCTGATGAGAAGGTTGTTTAACTGGGCTCTCCTAATCCCAAGGCCACCCCAGAGCACAGGACAATGGGCCCCTCTTGGAACCAGGCAACCAGGGGAACCCAGGCCTGCTCCTCGTGTCACCCCACTGGCTTTTGTGCTGTGGTAGGAGTGTGGTTTTCAGAAAGTTACTTAAACCCAAAGTCTAAGATAAAGACAGAGATGGGAGCCTCAGTCATCCCATTCTAGGCTTCCGACATGGGACCTGTCAGTACCCCGGACACCTGCTAGTCCAACAGACATGATTAACCAGAGAGGAAGGCAGGGAGGAAGAAGGTGAGGAGCAAAGCAAGAGAGGTCTGACCCTCCTCCTGAAAGTCTCAGAAACCCCAAACATGTGGTTAAACAGCCTCTTGAGGAGTATCACTTTGCACACTATGGCATCCATATAAAGGAGCAAAGAATAAACATACGCCTTGCCTCCAAGGGCTTACAGTCAAATGCAGAAACTCAACATAGCCCAACTCCACAGTGCACATATACAGGCTGTAGAATCATGCATGAAACCAAGACACGTGCAAGCAAAGTTTTACCAACGTATGCAAGTCAAGGTTCAAGTTTATAACTGAAGAGGCAGAGATTGGGTATGCCAATTGCCTTAAATGTTTCAGAAAAAAAAAAAAATAGGTAGAATTTCAAATTAATGTAGGCATCAGTACAAGCTTAGGACTATTGGTTTCCAGTATCATTTAGTATACATTCAACTCTTTCTACTGGGCTGTTCAGAGCCCCACATCGTCTGCCTCCAACTCTCATGACTTGTAAGTTTCTAGCTGGGTTTGTATTACAAGAACTTGTAGGCTTATGTTTCTGTTAAGATGGATGCCTCTTGAAGGCACGGTCCAGAACCAACTATCTTTTTCTGTTGTGAGATGAATGTAAAACATTTCAGAGTTTCACCTTAAGAAATCCTACTCCGGCCGGGCACCGTGGCTCACACCTGTAATCCCAGCACTTTGGGAGGCGGAGACGGGTGGATCATCTGAGGTCAGGAGTTCGAGACCAGCCTGGCCAACATGGTGAAATCCCGTCTCTATGAAAAATACAAAAAATTAGCTGGGCGTGGTGGCAGGCACCTGTAATCCCAGCTACTCAGGAGGCTGAGGCAGGAGAATCTCTTGAGCCTGGGAGGCAGAGGTTGCAGTGAACCGATATCGTGCCATTGCACTCCAGCTTGGGCAACAAGAGCGAAACTCCATCTCAAAAGAAGAAAAGAAATCCCACTTCCCAAAACATCCTCCATTTAGTATAGGGATGGAGATTATTTCGGTATCTTACGTGTAGAAAGATGTAGAGGAGTCCAATTCTGCCAGGCCGTTTCCAATAAATAACAGGTAAAACTTCACATCATGTAGTCAAGAAAGTGTTGAGAGAACTGAAGGCTGTAATTTTGACCACTAAATGGCTTAGGAGCCTCAGATAGACACTTGCCTTATTTACATCTTTGCAAATTGTATACAGTGGATATTTGTACCTTGGGTTTTTTGTTTTGTTTTGTTTTGTTTATGGTTATATAGGATCAGTGAAATATGGGTGCCCAAATCTGGGGTAAAGAGAAGCCTTGGGGTGGAAGCAAAGCCAAGCCTAAAACTCCAAGCCCAGCCATTACTGTCTAGACCTCAGGGCCTGCAAGATTCATACTGTCCTCCCAAAAAATGTCCCGGGCCTCTTGTGTAGACATTCATACCAACTAGGCCCTTCAACCAGAAGGTTCTGACTATCAGAAGATACTTGGAGAAGACTCCAAAGTTCCCAACCTCCAGGCATTTGAGAATTCATAACCAAAACCAGGCTCTCAGTGTAAAGGGATACTGTGATGAGTGACGAAACATGTGAGCCTTTTGAGCCCATCTTCAGAAAGTGTCCACTTGACACGGTCACACAATGAGTAGCTTCTGAGGTGCCCAGGGCCACCTCTCACCCAGGCAACCGCAGAAGGAACTGGGGACTTATACTAATACCAAATCAGAACCCACTACTTTTAGATACTGCCAAGAAGCAGAAGACTGCAATTTATTGGTTAAGAAAAATACTCCCATAATTAATTATTCATCTCTGCAATAACAATAACAACTAACAGTGAGAACACATGATCCTGTTTGCATTTCTTTTCTCCATCTAAAATAAATACACCAATAAAAATTTAAAAATACATAAGGCCAGGCACAGTTGCTCACACCTGTAATCTCAGCACTTTGGGAGGCAGAGGTGGGAGGATTGCTTGAGGCCAGGAGTTCAAGACCAGCCTGGTCAACACAGGAAGACCCTGTCTCTACCTTATTTCTTTTTTATTTTTTGAGATGGAGCTTCGCTCTGTCGTCCAGTCTGGAGTGCAGTGGTGTGATCTTGGCTCACTGCAACCTCTGCCTCCAGGTTTCAAGCTATTCTCCTGCCTCAGCCTCCCGAGTAGCTGGGATTAGAGGTGCGTACCACCCACACCCGACTAATTTTTGTAGTTTTAGTAGAGATGGGGTTTCACCATATTGGCCAGGCTGGTCTCAAACTGGCTGGTCTCGAACTCCTGACCTCGTGATCCGCCCGCCTCAGCCTCCCAAAGTGTTGGGATTACAGGCGTGAGCTACTGCGCCCAGCCTCTAGCTTTTATAAAAAGAAAAAATAAAAATAAATAAATACTCCATAATCCCACAGCTCTGAGCATGCTGTAAGTCTGAGAGGTAAATAATCAGGTTTCAATGTTAAATGACAATCCCCTTTTATCCCCCTTTCCCTAGAAGCAGCCAAGTATAAACCAGAGTTGCAGGGACGTAGGAATCCAAAATGCAAAACTGCCCAACAGCAGTCGGGGTTTAATTTGCCACACATCTCCCACTCTGGAGGTGTTAACTCAAATCCTGATGGGGCATCGATGGCGTGGCTGATGCTATGTTGGGAGCTAGGGCTTCGCCTCTGCCTGTCTGGTGTGTATTCCAGAGGGACACAGGTCAAAACAAGTAAACACAAACACTCGGTTATAAATCATGACGTTTCTGCAAAGTAGAATGATACGGGGGTGGGAACAGCATCACGGCAACTGCAAAGGCCCCTCCAAGAAAATGACATGAAGCAGATGCCTGACACAGATACAGTCAGCTGCAAGAATGCACCCAGGGAACTGCCTGCTGGCTGCACCCCAGGCAGAACTGGGGTGGACCCCAGCTCCAAAGTCACACTGTAGAAAGGGGAAATTCTGAAAATGTTTTAAAAAAAATAATTAGACTTGGGAGAAAACAAGACCCATGAGGATACAGGCTGGGGAACACTCCTTTTTACAAACTGCAGGCATGACCTCGAGGTAAGGTGAGAAACACAGAGAGCCCTGGAGAGCAGTCCTTGTTCTAGCATCTTCCACCCAGCTCAGTAACATGACAGTACATTTTGAAGCAACAGGAAAAATCATGAGCTGTTGCCTTTTCCAGATAACTCATCTTGCTAAGGCAAGACCCCCTGTGGTCTGGAGGGTTCTGGGAAGGCATTGATGAGGACCTCCAGTACATCCACCCAGCATTTTATCATTATAAGTGCAAAGCTTGGTTACAATTTTACAAAATAAAATGAAGGCTTCCTGATTCCTAGTCCCTAGTTGGGATAACCTCCCCAAAGCAAGCCTGGAAAATCCCTGGGCGGCCAGGTCACTGGGGCTCAAAGTCCTCCTCCTCCCCACCCCACCCACCCATGGAAAAGTACTGGCATCTCAGAGGCTGGGTTTCTTCCAGGAGGCCCTGCTGGGGATGCGTCAGTGCCCCCAACCCAAGGCCCACAGGGAAATCTCACCCCACTGGGTTGAGCCCCAACCTCCCTCTCTGGCCCCATTGGTTTCACACCCTTGAACAATCCTGCCCAAATAACCTAGCAGCTAAGTGTGGCCAGGGGCCAGGAAAAAAGCCCTGAAAAGCAGTGTGCTCTTCAGATCCGAGAGCTCACAGCTTGGCTGGGACGCTGCCCACTGTGGAAAATGGAACGTGAAGATCTGGTACAGTGAGGGTGGTGGGGGAGGGAAGCCCTGACCCCACCCAGCCTGCGTAAGAGCAGAGGGTCAAGTCCCCAGGGTATCTGGAAAGCTCTGGCAAGAGTGAGCAGAGGTGGGTGGCAATGGGGCCGACGGACACACAGCCTCGTGCTTTTCATGCAATGACACACCTGACTGGCCAGGCACACCTGGACGTCGGGGCAGGCCAAGCTTTCCAACAGTCGCTCACTGTTCCTTGAGTGGAGAGGCCTGGCAGCCACGCTCCTCACAGACAGGGGGGTTTTTCTCCTCCTTGGTGGGCCACGCCTCCCCCGGGCACATACCGCCTCTGTCCGAGGGTTTCGTCCAAGCCCTGGGCTCTGACCACAAAAAGCGCCCTTTTCTTTGGCGGACTCACCTCAGACGTGAGGTACCAGAGAGCCAAACCGTCTGCTAAAAGGACATCCCCAGTACATTTCTCCCTAGGCAGAGGGTCTGTGGCTGGCGGCCACAAACAGCACATCCTCCCTCCATGCTGGGGCCTTACAGAATTGCCCCTTGGTTCCTGCTATATTCATGGCAGAAGGACAGCAAACTAAAGGAGCTCTTGGCTTGCTCAGGGTGCTCCCGTCTGACCCAAAGCAAACTGGGCAAATCCCTAGTAAAAACCAAGTTGTTGAACACAGAGTTTCAGGTCTCGGCCCGTTCGGTGTGGCCGTTCCCACTCCAACGTCTCTGTAAAAATGCAAAACAAAAAAAAAAAAAAAAACGAATGGCGACACCTTCCTCCAGCAGAGAGAGATTATGGCCTCTACCAAAACACTCAATGTGTTCCCGGCACCATTGAGTCCACCCCAACTGTGGACTCTAAATAGAGGGATACTCCTCATGAGAGTTTTGAGGGTTTCTTGTTAAAAAAAAAAAAAAAGTGAGTTTTTTGTTTTTTGTTTTTTGGTCATACAAAACCTAGTTGTGAAAGGAAAAGAAAATGCCAGCCCTGTTTGACAGACATCAGATTTATGATCGTTTTTTAAGCCTCAAGTACGTCACAAGAATCGGCTCACCCACTGCACTGCCCTGATTGTAAACACGGCCAAGTGCCCATCCCTGCTCTTCCCCTATGGGACCTGGGCTCCTCTGCTTCTGAACAGCCCTTGTTTCCCTCCCCTGGTCTCTGGTGGGTTAAAAAGATGCCTGGCTGTATATATATGGAGAGAGTACACCATGGAGCTCTCTAAGCTAAAACCTCCAAGACAAACACAGCCCGCTCACGCCTTCCCCGTCTGCCGGCAGGCCACAGATGTTAATAAACATGGTTGGGGTTTAGCGTTCGCCCATTGATTCCTCCATCCATTTTACACTCGACAAGTCAGGAGAGCATTTTTTCCCCCTTCCCTTAACGTACAAACTCAGTAAACTGTTGTAAGGCTTGGCAATAAACTTATGAATTTTGGACTCCAGATGTGGCTGGAAATAAAAGTAAACACAGGGTGTGAGCAACTGTGTTTCAGGTTTGTGTCCTGTGAGGCTGAGTCTGCAAAAACCAGTGCTTGGGGAGACTCATTTGCCCTTTGCCATGAGACACTGGGAGATAGTTTTCCTAAAGGTAGGGATGCTGTTTGGTGCAGGAAAGAGATGCAGGGGTCCACTAGAAAATGTAGGTGAAGGATTAGAGTGCAGAGATTTGGACGCCTCTTCAGAGCACCATTCATAATCCATCCCTCTTGGCCAGGGTGGGTCACAGTGTGTCCTCCAGCAACTCTGGCTAGAACACAAGCCTATAGGAAGAAAGTGCTCAGATCAGAAGAAAACTGAAAAAGCCTTATCATGAGATCCATTTCCGGTAGCATTCCTACAGAAGCAGGACACAGAGAGATGTTCAGAAAAGAAAGCAAAGGGTCAAGTGTAAACTGATAGGTCTACTTCAAACATGAATCAATAGGTTTTATTTGATTTTATAGGTCAAAAGACTTGTGGAGCTTGAGGGCCTTTCAAATCGGAAGTCCAGCTTATCTATCCATAGCAAGAGGAAGGACAGAAAATAACACGCACATCTGAGAAATGTACTGTGTATATAAGTTGCAATTATAAGATCCGTTTTTCATCATGCAGATGAAGACTGGATCAGGTAAACTACTGATCCAATGTCTGGAGATAAATTATTGTTATCTTCTTTTCTGGTACTGAACAAAGATGGATTGTGAGGACCACTGTCCCCTTAACACATATGCCCAGACTGTCATTTTCCCCCTTGCTACAAAGTCATTTCCAGAGGGAGATCATCTTCAGTATGTGCAGTTGGTCAAGACTTCACAAATATTTCCTCTGAATTCTTACCAAGAAAACCTTCGCTTTATAAATTTTTGTTTTATTACTTTGCTAAAGCAAATACACACCAAAAAAAATATGCGGTATTCCACTTCAGTCAAACACTATGCCTAGAGCTCCATCTCTTTTTTTTTTTCTTCTAAAGAAAAATCACAAATGCCAACTTATAACACAGTACATTTCTCAGATGCCCATGGTATTTTCTGTCCTCCTTCTTGCTATGAGTAGATAAGCTGGCTTCCGATTTGTGGGGCCCTCAAGCTCCACAAGTCTTTTGACCTATATAATCAAATAAAACCTCTTGGTTCATGTTTGAAGTAGACCTATCAGTTTACACTTGACCCTTTGCTTTCTTTTCTGAACATCTCTCTGTGTCCTGTTTCTGTAGGAATGCTACCAGAAGTGGATCTCATGATAGGACATTTTTCAGTTTTTTCTAATCTGAGCACTTTCCTCCTCTAGTCTTATGTTCTAGCCAGAGTTGCTGGAGGACACACTGTGACCTCCCTGGCCAAGAGAGATGGATTATGAATGGTGCTCTGGAGAAGGGTCCAAATCAATTTTCATGCAGGTGAAAACTTGGAAAACTACTGGGAACGGTGACTTTTTGTGGGGGGGGTGGTAATCTTTAGCTGTATGCTTGCAATTTACCACGAAAAGAAAATTGTTCGGGTGTTACATGTATGGATTTTACATCTTGTTTTGTGTAATGAAACTTTACATCTTGTTTTTTAATGAAACTTTAAAGGGAATGTTAAACGCTTTCACTTCTAGATAAGAAATCACAGAATCATCAGATTCTATCCTCAAACTCAGGAAAGGTCAACTTTTAATTCTCTGACTCTGTACTTTGATATAATTATGGGCTACAAGTCCTTCAGCGAGCTGGCTTGGCTTGTAGAAATGAAATGTGCTTTCATATTTTTGGAATTAGGTGATGAGATGCAAAGATTAGAACATTTTAAGATGTTACATAAAAATCTGGATTTCTGGATGGTCTTGAAAAAATGAGAAGATCTGGCAATCCTGCACCTGTATTCCTACGTAGAAATAAATCACTAACGCTGAGAAACTGCTGTCTCTTTAAGAAAGGGTATGTGCTCTCCAGGGTACGACAATCCACATCATGCTAAAGCATTGGCCTTACTCATTCATTTGGATCTTCTTCCTGAACCTTGCAGATATCTGCGTTTAGAATTCCTGGTTTAAAAACAAAAATCATCTCCACTTGAAGATTCTTGATCTTTCTCATGTGAATATCAAAGATGGATATTAATATGCAACACAGCTTGGTAAAAAGAGGCTCACAGATAAGAGAGAATCTAATATCAAAGATCAATACTCTTAGAATTTCCCAGCGCAAATCAGTAGAACTTTTTGGTGCTCTGACATGTCGAAGTTCCTAACCATAAAACAATTTGGTTGGATGTGGTTTAGATCTTTGCATTATAGATGTTACTTAACAATAGCAAGAAGGAACCCAAGAAAGTATCCAAGAAACACATCTTACCTCCCAACACACACACATTCAAGTTACCACCATATGTGGGTCACAATACTAACGTGTTCTCAAGAGGCATATAATGTTTCAAGGGGCTTACAATAGAGCAAAGGTGTGTTTGTGTAACAGCATGGGAACCAGTTTGAAGGGGCTCCCAGAGGCCAAATCTGGGACAATTTGGGCACCAAAATAATTAAGCAAAGTAGTGATAGGTGAACCATTGACTAATTAGGAATTCATGAGCCTATACCAATAATAAACAGACACACAGACAAATAAATAGGAATACAGGAATGTCTCTTGCTAACAGTGGAACGCCAAGAGCCAAACAGCAAATACTGAGGGAGAACTGGAGTTGGAAAATCATTTACAACCATTATGGTGAAGACCTGATCAAGCAAGAATCATCACCGGATGCTAAATCTGAAAGGCAATCTTTGAGAATGAGAATCTTTGCATATCCTTAAAGTGTCTCTCTACTGATTGCTTATTAGCTACAAGGGAGGAAAAACACATTAATTGTACAGTGAGGAAATCAGACAACATCTTACATAGATAATCAAAACTGACATCACCCATCAGAAAGAGATGGGTATTGCGTACCTCCAGATGTGGCATGCTGGGAACAATATCACATCACCTATGCAGCATTGTAGCCAAGAATTCATAACTTCAATCTAATCAAAAGCAAACTTCAAACACAAATGGGGAATTTTCCATTAAAAAAAATGGAGGGAAACTATAATAGCCTTCAAAAATATCCATGTCATCAAAATCAAAGAAAGGCTATAGAAATCTTCCAGATTAAGGAGGCTAATGAGATATGACAATTTAAAGCAATATCTGACTCTAGATTGGATTTTTTTTAAAACTTTAAGTTCTGGGATACATGTGCAGAAAGCACAGGTTTGCTACATAAGTATACATGTGCCATGGTGGTTTGCTGCACTTACCAACCCATTGTCTAGGTTTTAAGCCCCACATGCATTCAACATTTGTCCTAGTGCTCTCCCTCCCCTTGACCCCAACTCCCTAACAGGCCCCAGTGTGTGATGTTCCCCTCCCTGTGTTCATGTGCTCTCGCTGTTCAACTCCCACTTATGAGTGAGAACATGCAGAGTTTGGTTTTCTGTTCCTGTGGTAGTCTGCTCAGAATGATGTTTTCCAGCTTCATCCATATCCCTGCAAAGAACATGAACTCATTCTTTTTTATGACTGCATAGTATTCCATGGTGTATATGTGCCACATTTTCTTTATCCAGTCTAGACTGGCTTCCGTACTGGAGAGAAATTGTGTCATAAAGGATGGCATTAGACCAACTGAGAAAACTGGAACATGGAAGGCGAGCAGATAAAATAATCGTATCAATGTAAATTTATAAAGGCGATAACAGAGTTACAGATCTATAAGAGAATCTCTCTTCTTAGGAAATAGACACGGATGTATTTAGAAGTAAAGGCCCATGCTGTACGAGCTTACCTTCAAATGGTTTAGGAAAAAAACTGCAGAAAGGGATAAAGGAAGATAAACTGAAAAAGTGAATGGGGCACAATGTTAGTAACAGGTGAATCTGGGTAAAGCGGTTACGAATGTTCTTTGTGATGTTTTGATAATGTTTAAAATTATTTCCAAAGTAAAAGTTTTTTTAAAAAGTGTGTGCACATGCACGTGTGTATATAAAAGCAAGACAGCACATGAGCACACATAAAGTACAAACCTGTGGCACAAGCCACTCAGACGTGAAGGAGGAAGTACCACTGATTGGAGAGGTCAGAGAGGTGGAACATGGGTCTGAGAGATAGGGAGCTCTTAAGAGTTGAAAGGGTTGGGCTTTTAAGTCTAATAATAAGAACCAGCATCAAGCAACTGGAGCCTCCATGGCTGCCAGGGGAATAATTTTTGCACAGAATGGACTCTATATGTCAAAAGGGAATTCATGTTAAGGCTGGAGAGACAAGGAGCCAGGGGTGGACCTAGGTACCAGGTCAAAGAGCTCACTTTCAGGATAGAGTCCAGCGTGGAAGCAGAAAACCTCTTAGCAGGAGGCAACACATGTATAACCTACTAGTTATACATAACCTATAGGTATGTAGGCTAAACTGCAGTGACAGGCAATCAGGAACTGATGCAAAAGTGTGGGTGGGTGGTCACCAAACATCAGCCATAAATTCCTGAGAGGCCACAGCACTGACATTAGGGTCCCACAAGACCCAAGGACACTAAGCATTGTTGGAAGATTGAATATGTAACTTCTTACACAAACATGTTGTATTTTCCAACTCCTATAGACCACTATTTTCCAAATATTTACTAGATAAAATATTAAATCATTAGTCCATAGGAGTCTGTGAAACAAGGTAGTACTAAATGGGTCTTCAATGTTCAAAAGAGTAAGAAGCTCTGGAGATGAGGTCTTAGCCTGCTGGCCAGGGCATTGCCATGGAGATCTGTCCAGGTAGGAGAACAATGCCTTTGGTTCACTTAGAACACACCTAAAGATGGCAGCATGTAATGTACTCCCAGAAAGTACAGAGAAGAACAAGGTAAAGCTCTTATTTGTAAAAAGCTAGTGTTATGGCTCATGCCTGTAATCATAGCACTTTAGGAGGCCAAGTTGGGCAGATCAATTGAGGCCAAGAGCTTAAGACCAGCCTGGCCAACATGGTGAAACCCTGTCTCTACTAAAAATACAAAAATTATCCGGGTATGGTGGTGCACGCCTATAATCCCAGCTACCTGGAGGCTGAGGCAGGAAAATTGCTTGAACCTGGGAGGTGGAGGTTGCAGTGAGCCAAGATCACGCCACTGCTCTCCAGCCTGGGCAACACAGCGAGACTCTGTCTCAAAAAATAACTAATAAATTAAAAGCTAGTGTTACAGGTAGGGCATTTAAATCATGGTGACCAGCTGAGTAAGAGCCAAAAGGTCAAGGAATAAAAATAGAGTTCAATGTTGATGTCCAGACACGTTATTTTACCCTAATGAGAAATGCAGGAGCCTAGAGCAGAGATCAGCCTGGAAACGAGGACAGGGGTACGCTGGACTTCAAGGATCACGGGACTTGAAATGGACGTACAGGGGTCCACACAGAGCTGACACTTGGAGAAATCTCAAGGGCTCAGATGCAAGGTTGGGAGTGATTTTTATGAGGGGTGTGGTCAAAACCATGGCAGGAGATTGGACTTCAGAGCAGAGGCCAAGAGTCGAAGCTCATTCCTGTTCAGAAAGCAGGAGGTGGGGTCTGCAGGAGCCTGGGGTAGTCAATACTGAACTATCAGGAGGTGAGCAACCACAGGGAAGAAGGACCAAGGAGGGGCAACTAGATCTGATGAGGTTTGCAGGGTACCAAACCACAGGGTCATAAAAGCTGGACTTGGATTTCCAAGAAGAAGGAATGTGTGAGCTGTTAAAATAAGATAGAGGATTCCCAGAAACCCCGACCTCCCTGTATAAGGAAGGAAAATATTAAAGGGCAGTGTCCAAGAAAAGTTTAAAGCTAATAAAGCCCCTTACAGAGGATCACAGACAGAGGGTCAGAGAGAAGAGAGGGAGTAATGATTCATATCAATTCTCAATTGCACCCACAATTCTTTGGGCTCAGCTGCGGAGAGAATCACAACCTAAGACTTGGGCAAGAACTAAGCAGCAACTGCTTGGGAGGCATGGGGTTGGGGAGTGTGGGCAAATTCAATGTCAGAAATTGTCTGAAAAGAGTCAAGGTCAGAAAAGAGGATGAGGCACAAATAAACTGGAGAGGCTGTGCTCCTCAGTGACCTCATCTCTATTTGTGATTTGGGGAGTAAGGGGTTAAGAGGCATAAGGGAAAGTCAGCACAGAAGTTGCTAGCAGAGGGAGGCAGGAAGAGCCTGCACTTCATGGAGAAGGGCAGCGAGGAGGCTACCAGCCAGGTAAAGTGCCCTGAGAGGGGTATTGTTATTCCAATCTGAGCCCCGTCCCTTGTCCTCACCCTATTCTATCTGCATATCATTTACCTGCGTGTAGTTAGAAACCATGGTAACGAGGAAGCCTGAAGAAATGATTGAAATATTAGGAGGATACCAGGCCACCATGAGGCTACACTTCTGTTTTCTGGGGAACCAGATCTCTTAGGAACAAAGGGTGAGATGACAGGTAGCCCACAGCAGTCTGTTCCAACAACCGATTTGCCCTTTATGGGAGAAATGAGCTGCCTGTGGTCAAACAGGGGACTGGAGATAACTGAAGCCTAGATTCCCAGTGCTGTACTGGCTCTGGGGCTCTTGGAGCCCCTCCTGCCAGCTCTCACAGTTCTGCGCATCCTACAAGCTGGGAAGCAATGAAGTTCATGCACAAATGCAGGAGGAACCTGGCCTAGACTCTGCTGCTGCTCTTGGATCTGAGTGGTGAATTGTTCTGCATTCTTTTCCCCATCCATCCCCAGTGCTTTATTTTTATTTTTATTTTTATTTCTTTTTAATTTTACTTTAAGTTCTGGGATACATGTGCAGAACGTGTAGGTTTGTTACATAGGTATACATGCGATGTGGTAGTTTGCAGCACCTATCAACCCGTCATCTAGGTTTTAAGCCCCACCTGCATTCTGTATTTGTCCTAATGCTCGCCCTCCTCTTGCCCTCCAACCCCCCAAAGGCCCAAGCATGTGATGTTCCTCTCCCTGTGTCCATGTGTTCTCATTGTTCAACTTCCACTTATGAGTGAGAACATGCAATGTTTGGTTTTCTGTTCCTGTGTTAGTTTGCTGAGAATGATGGCTTCCAGCTTCATCCATGTCCCTGCAAAGGACATGAACTCATTCTTTTTTATGGCTGCCATCCCCATCATTGTACCTATGATTGAGCAAGATCCCATAGAAAGGTGCTACAGGCTGAATGTTTGTGTTTCTCCTGAAATTCACACAATGAAACTTTAATCCCCAATGCGATGGTTTTTGAAGATAGGGCCTTTGGGAGATAATCAGGTCATGAAGTCCCCATGACGAGATTAGTACCCCTATAAGAAGAGATATGAGAGAGCTTCCTCTTGCCCCCCAGCTCCCTCACCCCCAACCCTGACCTTGTGAGTCAAGAAGAAAGCCATCTATAAACCAAGAATGGGGCTTTCAGCAAGAATCTGACCACGCTGGCACTCTGATCTTGGACTTCCCACCCTCCAGAACCGTGAGGCATAAGGTTGTTTAACCTGCCCGGTCTATGGTCATTTTGTTATAGCAGCCCAAGCTAGGACAAGAAAGTAAAGACTTTAGGAAAATGCACAGCTGTGAGCTGAGTGTCCACTTCTCCACGGACAAGATTTAGAGCAACTCAGAATGTCCCATGGCTTATGGCAGGCACACAGTGGTGCCACAGAAAACTGGCTCAACCCACACTGGTGGTGTAACCCAGGCGTCCCCACCACCCCCCCCCCCCCACCCCCGGGCCACAGACTGGTACCGGTCCGTGGTGTGCTAGGAGCTGGGGTGTACAATAGGAGTTGGGCAGTTGGGGAATGAGTGAAGCTTAATCTGTATTTACAGCCACTTCCCATCACTGGCATGACCGCTTCCTGTCAGATCAGTGGCGGTGTTGGGTTCTCATAGGCATGAGAACCCTACTGCAAACTACACATGTGAGGGATCTAGGTTGTGGGCTCCTTATGAGAACCTAATGCCTGATGCTCTGTCACTGTCTCCCGTCATCCCCACACAGGGCCATCTAGTTGCAACGAAAGCAGCTCAGGGCTCCCACTGATTTACATTATGGTGAGTTGTATAATTATTTCACTACATAGTCAATGTAATATACAGTGAAATAATCGTAATATGTAATAATACTAATGTATGTAATAAATTACATATTACTAAAATGTAATACATAATAATACTAGCAACAAAGTGCACGGTAAGTATAATGTGCTTGAATCATCCCGAACCCATCTCCCCAACTCCACCCCACCCCATCCCTGGTCCATCAAAAAAATTGTCTTCCATGAAATTGGTGCCAGAAAGGTTGGGGACCGCTAGCGTAACCAACATAAACAAAAACACACTCAGGCCCATCTCTCAAGCTCCAGCTTTAAGGACATTTTCTGCCTTGATGTATTCAATCCTGCAGTAGACAGCATGTGAGAGCCCAGTGCCAAAGGACCCCACATACTTCCAGTGGGGTCAGCTCCCCACGAAACCACAGGACCCAGAGACACGTGGTGTTCCAGGAGCAGATTTAAATGTCGCTTGAATCCTGAGGATTTTACTTCATTATTTTTTTAACTTTCGGGAAAAGGTATGAAATGGCTGCTGTCATCCTTGCAGCATCTGCCTCCCAAGCCCACTGCATGGGTTCTCCCCTGACACCTCCCCTTGGCTCCCCTCCTGGCCAAGTTCAGAAGTGTGATGGGCGCAAAGGAAATGCCCCAGCGCCCACAGGCACCCAGAGGCTGCGTGCACCCTGGTGGTCCCTGTCGAAGCGGTCACGGCTCACCGCCAGACACCCTTGGTCCTTACGGCTCTGGCTCTGCAGCCACAGACATCTTCAAACAGAGTCCATGAAAAGAAACACTGCTTCAGCTTTGCTCCCACCGCCATCCTGGGACCCAGGGTCCACAAGGAAAATATTTTCTTAAAGTAACTCCCTGATTTGTGGGGGTTTACCTGCCGTAGGGGAAATTTTTTAAAAAAGAAAAGGAAAGCATTAGGAGCTTCTGTAAGAGCAGCCCAGAAAAGAAATGTCACCCTTGCTCTCTCCAGACCCGCCTGAATTTGAGGTTTGGCACAAATACCAAGACAGGGCTGGCTAAGAGAAAGGTGTGGCCCGGTGAAGGACATGTCCAGGAGTCCAGCAACTGTAAACTTGAATCCCAACCCTAACCTCACCTAACTCCCAGCCGGGACTGCCAGTGACTCACTCATCTCTCTTGCCTTGGTGGCACCATCCCGTAAAAGACAGGACTTCTGACCTCACTGGGGAGCAGGAAGATTAGCTCATGTTTATAAAGTGCTTTGAAGATGAAAAAGCCTGTGCCTAAAGGGGGCTATTATTATTATAACCACCTGTGAAAAAAGAGAAAAAAAGATTCCCATCTAGGTCTAATGATTAGCTCTCACATTCACAGAGCCAGAGGGGCAGGGAGGCACTGACTTAGTAGCAGCTCATACCTGTGTGCCTGGCACTAAGACACTGCTTCCCAAAGTTTGGGATGGGGAACATCGTGGGGGTGCCTGGATTGGTTTTAGGGGGTGGGCAGACAGCACAGAACAGTGTGTAATCACCGAAGGAGAACGCGACTCCTTCTTCCATTTTTTTTTTTTTTTTTTTTTTTTGAGACAGAGTCTCACTCTGTTTGCTCAGACTGGAGTGCACTGGCACCATCTCGGCTCACTGCAACCTCTGCCTCCCTGGCTCAAGTGATTCTCCTGCCTCAGCCTCCTGAGTAGCTGGGATTATAGGCACGCACCACCACGCCCGGCTAATTTTAGTATTTTTAATAGAGACGGGGTTTCACCATGTTGACCAAGCTGTTCTTGAACTCCTGACCTCAAGTGATCCAAGTGATCCACCTGCCTGTCAATTCTCTTCTAATCCTACTGATTCCATTTCAGGAGAAAGGCTCCATTTGACACTGCCAGGTACTGTAACATCTGTCCCCATGCCAATTTCCCTTCATTATAGAGACAGCAATAACCTCCCTCAAACTCAAAGGCTCGGCACACAACTGCAGCTACCTAGAATTTATAAACACTGTTTTGATTTCATTGCACTCATTATGTGTATAATTACTTTGAATCTATGCTATGTGATACCAACGTACTACATTTCATTTTAAAATCATGTTTCTTTGTTTTTTTCTTTTTCCAGGATCAAGAGATTCTCTCACCTCAGCCTCCTGAGTAGCTGGGATTATAGGTGCCTGCCACCACACCCAGCTAATTTCTGTATTTTTAGTAGAGACGGGGTTTCATCATGTTGGCCAGGATAGTCTCAAACTCCCAACCTCAGGTGATCCACCCGCCTCGGCCTCCCAAAGCACTGGGATTACAGGCGTGAGCCACCGTGACTGGCCAAAATCTTGTTTCTTTAAATTGGAGTTTCTCAACCTCAGCCCTATTGGCATTTGGGGCCAGATCATTCTTTGTGGTGGGGGCTGTCCTGTGCCTTACAGGATGCTAAGCATCTCTGGCCTCTTCTTCTCACGAGATGCCAGAGCATCCCTCCACCACCCAACTGGGACAGCCAAAAATGTCCCTAGACACTGCCCAATGCGACCTGGGGGTAACCCCCACAACACCTCCTCTGTTAAGAACCACTGCTTTTGCATCAGTTCACTTAAAAAAAAAAAAAGAAAAAGAAAAAAACACTTAAATGGGTTTAAATAGTAAGGTTGTACTAAAATGGCTCCAGTTTAGGAAAACCTGTAACAGAGAAGCAGTCCTTCTCGCCCACGTCTGCTCTAGCTCCTGAGTCACGATCTAATGTCCCCGGGGCAGGCATGTGCTCTGGATCCCTGGTAGCCAAATGCCATCATCCCAGTGGCTCCGTTCACGGCAGGGGTCCAATCTGTGCTGCCTGATGAGAAGAGCTGTAACCATTTCTGGAAGTCATAAACAAGGGTGTTTGGAAACAATTTTCATTCCAGGCCCCTTCCCTGGTGTCAGGGCCCGCTTATCAGATCTTGAGATCTCAGTGGACACCTGCTTGTCATGGCTGGAGCAACTGCCTAGAGGGCAGAGAAAGGAGGCTAACGGGCCATCAATGGAAAACAAGGGTGGGCCCATTCAGGAATGTTGTTAAGTCCCAGAAGGGCTTTATAAGAAAGATCTAGTCCTTTCTTCCACCTAATCAAAGGAGAAACTGAGGCCTGGGAAGAAAGGCTCTGTGACGTGTCCCAGGACAGATTCAGCCTGTAACAGAACATGGCCTAGAACTCAAGGCTTCCTCCAGCATTAATGTTCTCCAACACCACACTGTGCATGGCAATCCCCAGGCTAAAGAAAATGTCACTGCCCTAATACTCAAAGTAGGAGGCAAAGGCTTATACATGTGCTGCTTTTGATGTTTAAAAATCAGCAGCAGCAAAGCTACGCAAAGGAAGTAATTAAAATCTGCATTGGCAGCCACCCAGTGGGCAGGAGGAGAGCCTGCTCCATTACCTCCTAAGCCCCCAGCACCCAACTGGTGATGCCGCTATCAGAGGCTCCTTGGTCCGCCTATCGCTGGGCTTTCCACGGGATGTTTTTCTTCCATCTGCCTCTCCTATCTGGCATTTTCTTTGGGATGGAGTCTCGCTCTGTCGCCCAGGCTGGAGTGCAGTGTCATGATCTCAGCTCACTGCCATGATCTCAGCTCACTGCAACCTCCACTTCCAGGGTTCAAGTGATTCTCTTGCCTCAGCCTCCTGAGTAGATAGGATTACAAGCGCACACCACCATGCCTGGCTAATGTTTGTACTTTTAGTAGAGATGGGGTTTCACCATGTTGGTCAGGCTGGTCTCGAACTCCTGACCTCATGATCCGCCTGCCTCGGCCTCCCAAAGTGCTGGGATTACAAGTGTGTGTCACCGCACCTGGCCCTCTCTGGCATTTTCATTCCTCACCTCCTTCTCCTGAGATCACAAGGAAGTTAAATTGCCAAACTTCCTGGTTCACGTAAAGTTAAGACTGTCAATTAAATAGATGCCAGAGAAAATAAAGTCTAGTTTTGAAGACTTGGTATCAGCACTGCTCAAAGTACTTATCTGTCTCAGGGACCAGCACCAGGCTTCTAAATGAAATCACAACCACAAAAGGGGCTTCTGGGACCTTCAGCAAAACATGCTCACTGTCCTCCAGCCCTGTCTCTGGGGATCCCCCCTCTGGAGTGGGAGTAGAGGCCCTCTGTGCACTCTGCTATGTGCACTTCCAAAGACACCCTAAGAATCAGCTTTTATTATTCCCAGTGGTCAGGTGAGAAACCTGGAGGTCACACATCCCATAAATGACAAGACTGTGGACTGAGGCTTTAACCAGATTTGCTCGTTCCAAACCCCATAGGGCTATCCCCTCGACATGCTGCTTCCCTATAAGCAAAGCTGATGTTGCCTGGAGATCCTTACTTTGTAGTTAGGAAAGCCAAGCCCAGATAGGCTAGGGACAGATATTAACAAGGCAACTTACCATTGCTACCCTATCAATGGTCTGGGCCATCAATCAGTCCATCAATCTTCACTGAACCTGCCACATAAAATCCTGGAGTCAGCCATGCAGGGACCAGCCAGGCATGGGAGCCACGGTCTAACCAAGAACCCTGTGTTCTCGCACAAGCTTAGAGAGATGGCACGGGGAGATGCATGATTGATTGCTGATGAATGGCACAGTTACTACATGCTACAAAGTCCAGAGAAAAATCTCTGAGGGTTGAAGCTGCTTTGTGGAAATGCTGAGACATGGAGCTGGGCCTGGGATGGTGAGAAAGACACAGATCTGCACAGAGGAGCCAAGACCACCAGGTGAGAACACGGAATTCCAGGCCCTTATTCATGTCCTCTGTAGCCCAGACAGAAACGCTGGTCAGGTCTGTGCCATAGGCACGTCCAGGAGGCTCTCAACTGTCTATTCAGCGTGACACACCTCCTCCAAAAACACATACACACACATACACACAAACAACAACATCTGGACTCATTTCTGCTCAGCTTTAGAACATAAATGATTGTTTTTTAACGAACAAATTTCTACTTCGCTTAGGAGAGCTTGACAGGAGGTGGTGTTTCTTTATTCATAAAGAATCTGCAACGTCCCTATTACGGGTCAGCGCTTTGCTGGGCCCTGGAAATAGAGGGAGGAATAAAATGTGGATCTTGCTCTGGAAGGCAACTTATCATTGCTGTCCTATCAATGGTCTGCGCCATCAACCAATCAATCAATATTCACTGAACCTGCCACATAAAATTCCAGAGTTAGCCATGCAGGGACCAGCCAGGCATGGGAGCCATGGTCAAACCGAGAGCCCTGTGTTCTCGCACAAGCTTAAAGAGATGGCATAGGGCAATGTGTGATTGATTGCTGATGAAGAGAAAAATCTGGACTTTCTTTCCCAGAAGCCCAGGAAGCTTCTGGGCTAGACTAGAGGACCTTGAAGGAAAATGAAACACAAACACAAATTCTAAATTTCTATACTACAGAGAGGTTACAACACCGCAGTTCAGAACAGCACCACATCCCCTCCCTGCCCCTGACATTTCCCAGGCCTTTCTGGTTTTCCCAGTGCCTGTGTAAATGTGGTCCCTGGTCCCAGATGCCTGGCTCATTCATTCTCCACGTTTGATGACACAGGCATCACCACGTTTGATGACACAGGCAAACTCCTGAGAATGAATGAGCCAGAGGTAGGATAGGCCCTAAACAAAGCCATGTTCATCCCCAAGAGAATCAACAGCCCCAGTATGAAAAGAGTGCTGTACAGTGGGATGGGATGAGGCAGGTTTTCTAATCTGATTAAAAGAGACTGTCGGCAGTTTTCCACTCCCCTGCTCACCTTAAATCTATAAAGAAGCTCCACCCCTGGAATCCCACACAGGTAAACCCCGTGACTTGGGAACGATGTTTATTGAAGGGTTGTCTCTCGTGGCGCCAAAGAGTTTGGGACAATGTAGGTGTCCATCACTGGGGGAATAGACAGGTAAAGAATGGCATATGCACTCTGCTCCTGCCTGGATCAGAAGCTGGCAAACTTTCTCTGTCCAGGGCCAGATACTATTTAGGCTTTGTGGGCCAGGAGGCCCCAGTCACAATTCCTCAGCTCTGCCACAACAGTGAGAAAGCAGCCACGGATGACCGGGAAACAAATGGGTGTGGCTGGGCTCCAATCACACTGTTTACAAAAGCAAGTGGCCAGCCAGATTTGGTTCAAGGGCCACAGTCGGCTGACCACTGGTCTAGAACATTCTTCCCCCAAGTATCTGCCCAGTCTCTGTTCAAATGTTATCTCCTGAGGAAACCTTTCGTGGCCACACTCTTTTTTTTTTTTTTTTTTTTTTTTTTTTTGAGGCAGGGTCTCACTCTGTTGCCTAGGCTGGAGTGCAGTAGTGCAATCATGGCTCACTGCAGCCTCAATCTCCCCGGGCTCAGATGATCCTCCCACCTCAGCCTCTCAAGTAGCTGAGACTACAGGCATGCACCACCATGCCTGGCTAATTTCTGTATTTTTTGCAAAGAAAGGGTTTCACCATGTTTCCCAGGCTAGTATCAAACTTCTGAGCTCAAGCGATCTACCCTCCTTGCCTCCCAAAGTGCTAGGATTACAGGCGTGAGCCACCGTGGCTGGCCTGGCCACACTCTTTTTTTTTTTTTTTTTTTTTTGAGACGGAGTCTCACTCTGTTGCCCAGGCTGGAGTGCAGTGGTGCAATCTCGGCTCACTGCAAGCTCTGCCTCCCGGGTTCATGCCATTTTCTTGCCTCAGCCTCCCGAGTAGCTGGGACTACAGGTGCCCACCACCACGCCCAGCTAATTTTTTTGTATTTTTAGTAGAGACAGGGTTTCATTGTGTTAGGCAGGATGGTCTCAATCTCCTGACCTCGTGATCCGCCCGCCTCAGGCTCCCAAAGTGCTGGGATTACAGGCGTGAACCACCGCACCCGACCCATTCTTTTGTTTTGCGATAGAGTTTCGCTCTTGTTTCCCAGGCTGGAGTGCAGTGATGCGATCTTGGCTCACCACAACCTCTGCCTCCCAGGTTCAAGTGATTCTCCTGTCTCAGCCGTCCGAGTAGCTGGGATTACAGGCATGCAGCACCACGCCCAGCTAATTTTGTTTTGTTTGTTGGTCAGGCTGGTCTTGAACTCCCGACCTCAGGTGTTCTACCCACCTCAGCCTCCCAAAGTGGTGGGATTACAGGCGTGAGCCACCACGCCCAACCCTGGGCACACTCTTAACTGCATCCTCCATCACTCTTTATCCCTCACCCCTCTCTTTTATTCCACAGCATTTATTACTTCCAGATTAATTTGTCTATCAGCTTAGAGTCTGTCTTCACTCTAGCAAGGGAGAGCAAAGGTTTTTTTTCTGTTTTGTTCATCACTAGCGCCTAGCACTTAGTAGGCACTCAGTGAATATCTGTTGGGTGAATGGACAAGCAGCTGCCACATTCATCTGAACACGTCACCCAACAATGTATGTGCCTCGTCTTTCAGGGCTAGAGAAGTCCTGGAAAGGTCAGCCAGGTTGCCAGACCACCTCCCTGCCCCGAGGGAGGCTGCATGCAAAACCACCCCACACAGATCTCAATCTATCTTTCCTTCCTTCCTTCCTCTCCCTTCCCTTCTTCCTTCCCCACCCCTTCCTTTCCCCTCTCTTTCTCTTTCCCTTTCTCTCCCTCTCTCTCTCTCTCTCCAGTGAAACAGGGCAGTGAGATGCTCGTTGGTACCTAGTCCCAGGTCATCGCTCTGTGCTGCCATTGAGACAATTCCAGGAGCCAACAGCATTTTCTTTTAATATCTGCCAACCCCTTCCAAACATTCCACAGAGAACTTTAAAAGAGAAAAAAAAAAGAGAGAGAGAGAGAAGTAAAGTGACTCCTGACAGCCCACCCTGTATCCACCAAAAGCCAGTCCCACTTCTCTCCAGGAGACTAATAAAAGAATTTTTTCTTTTTAGCAGAGAATAATATTCACCTCTCTTCTTCTAGCTATTGTGGGTTTTTCCTCCCTAAATTCCAAAACCAATCTTTCAGTGCTGACATAGTAAAATCTGCCTTCCTAAAAAACCTCAGGGCTTTTCAAGCAGCCAAAAACCTCAACCACTGCACAGCCCACAAGATTTTGCAGAACAGATTATAATCCCCAGCCTCCTTCTCCTCCTTGTGAATCACAAACCAGCTCAACTCCAGTGACAGATTATGGAGCTACAGCTCTGAACCCTCCATGGGTGGAGGGAGACCAGACAGGATTGCTGGATGCAGAAAGAAAATCATTCCACCTAATCTGTGAAGGAACCAAACTGCAGCTTTTCTCTAAAGCACAAGCTGATAGAACTTTGATGTATACTGTTCCTCTAACCCCAAGGCCACTCTTTTTTTTTTTTTTTTACCTCGTTGCTCTTGCAGACATGATCTATAGCAGGAGTCCCTAACTCCCAGGTTACTAACTTCCCCTGGTTACTGCTCCATGGCCTGTTAAGAACCTGGCTGCACAGAGGGAGGTGAGCAGTGGGTGAGTGAGCAAAGTTTCATTTGTATTGACAGCCGCTCCCCACTGCTCACATTACCACCTGAGCTCCGCCTCCTGTCAGATCAGTGAGGGCATCAGATTCTCATAGGAGCGCGAACCCTATTGTGAACCACACATGCGAGGAATCTAGGTTGTGCGTTCCTTATGAGAATCTAATGCCTGATGATCTGTCACTGTCTCCCATCACCCCCAGATGGGACTGTCTAGTTGTAGGAAAACAAGCTCAGGGCTCCCACGGATTCTACGTTATGCTGGATTGTATAATTACTTCATATTACAATGTAATAATAATAGAAATAAAGTACCCAAAAAGTGTAATGTGCCTGAATCATCCAGAAACTATCCCCACCCCACTCTACCACATCCATGGAAAAATTATCTTCCAGAAAACCAGTCCCTGGTGCCAAAAAGGTTGGGGATTGCTGCTCGATGGAGCCCCAAGCGGCCTCGAAGTCCCTCACCTCTCAGTGTCCCTGGAAGACTTTTCGGCTACACTTTCTGTCCAACCGGTTCTGCCCTTTATTTTTGTTTCAGGGAGGATTATTGCCATGGCAATGTCCAGGTGACAGAGGCAGGAGGGGGAAGAAACCCACCTGTATTCAACCCTTAATCCCTTAAAGCCTGTCAGAAAGCAGCAGCCTTGGAAAATAAGAAGCCTGGCCAGTGTTTCCTATCGATCACAAGACAGAATCAACCAGAAAACAGCTCTCCACGTAGAAGTCCTGGTCAGTCAAGTGTCCCTCTGGGCTCTGCCAATCTCCCCGCACAGGAGATCTGCCCGACACACATTTGCATTTTCAGAAAGAGCAGAGCAGAAAGGAAACAGAAAGCCAAGTCCATGGTGGGGAAAAAGGAAAGTGGGTTTCCCATGAGATTTAGGTAGCTCCCCAGGACCAAAGGATCAGCTGGGCACATGTGCCTCCTATCTGGGCAGTGCTGGTCATTTCTGTTTGCTGTGCCCACAGTGTGGCCATCCTATCAGCACCTCTACCCAAGAGTGGGTGGAGCAAACAAAACAAAATTCAGTTCCTGGGTATTAGCTTAGCACCCAGTCCACAAACCTCCTCTGCCTCTGAGGAAGTGAGAGGCCCTTAAAGCTACGGGCGTTAACAAAAAAACAGGAGGAAATGAGGAATTCACTGGAAATTTTTGCCGTCTATGCAAAGAGGAACATCCCAGGCACCCACAGGGACTACTGACAAGTATCCACCCCCAAAAATAGATTCAATAAAACAATAAACTTATAAATATGAACTTGTAACTGTGGCTTATTATTCTTGGGGAAGTCTGTTTTATTTCTTTTTTATATTATTATTATTTTGAGACAGGGCTTTCCTCTGTTTCCCAGGCTGGAGTGCAGTGGCACAGTCATGGCTCACTGCAGCCTTGACCTTCAGGGTTCAAGCCATCCTCCTGCCTCAGCCTCCCACGTAGCTGGGACCACAGGTGTGTGTACTAACACATCCAGCTAATTTTCAAATCTGTTGTAGAGATGAGGTCTCACTACATTGCCCAGGCTGGTCTTGACCTCCTGGGCTCAAGTGATCCTCCCGCCTCGGCCTCTCGAAGCGCTGGGGTTACAGGTGTGAGCCACCGCACTCACCCTGTTTTAAGTAAGTGTTGTGTACTAGTGTGTGCTGGAAAACAGCTAATGGATTGACCAGCTTCCCCAACCAAATTGTGTCCCCAATTCGTGTGTTATCCACTGACCCTCATTTAAACCTGGTCTCAGCTCCCTCTGTTTTCATTTCATTGTTAAGGAGGCATATGCTAGATCCTTCCTTTTCTTGGGCTCAGATATCCACAGAGATACAATATTTTAAAGGTTTTCATGTCCTTGCCTGGCTTATCAAGGAAGTAAGGGACAGGCCAAGGGCTTCCCAGGTGAGGAAAAACAATGGTTTTATAAAACCACGGATGGTGACTGTGCAAAGGGAAAGGCTGCTTCCCTTGTATCTGGTCATTGGGTTTGCTGTATGCCTCTCAGGTTTACAAGACAAACTGCAGCAGTGACAGGCTGTGAGTGAGCGCTCTTCCTTCTTCCCCTATGAACTATCCATGCAGCAAGAAGGCCTGATGCACCCATTTAGCTGGGAATCATCACCAGAACTTTAAGGCTGATGCCTGGGAGACAGTCAGTGGGCAGCACAGGGCTGGCCTCGCCTTTCTGAATTCAATCAGAGGTGGCCAGCCCCCTCTAACCATGATCCGAATGCACATGCCAGATGAGGAGCCGTGGTGGTTGAACAGGGAATGTTTCATGCAAATCATGGGTTTGGAGCAGGATTTTGTGGAGGGAGCATCCTTGAGAAAAATGTTGGGATGGCTACGGACTGGCGGGCTATTAGTCACAGAGCTGCCGCCTCCCCACGAACCATGAGAGTTCTCACCACCCTGGATGCACAGATCAGCAGTTAATAATGAGGTCTCAGCATGGAGGAGACACACTCTTTCACACACACGGACACACACACATATGCACACCTGTGCACACATGCACACATACATACAAGCATGCACAAGTAGCCTTAGAGCCCCATCTCCTTTTGGCTGGGATTTTGCATCCTGAGAGTCTTGGATGTTACGCATGGGAACAAGCTCCTCCGAAGCCACACATGGTTGAAACTCCTCTCCCAGTGACAACGACGTCACGTCTCCCAGGCACTGTCTCCCTTGGGAATGTGTGAGTTGCTCCCCTGGAGCAAAGAGCAGCTGCTCGGGGTGACTCATAAATTGCACTCTCAGCCCTGTCGCCCACTGTGCCTCCCATCCATTACTCAGCCTTCTCCCTGCGCTTGTTCCTATGGGCTGCCCCTCAGCCCAGCTCCATGCTGCTCCCAGCTTGCTAGGCACTTTGCAAGGATCGGCATTTACTTCGGGCGGCCTCTTCTCTGTCCCTGCCTTCTCTCCTCCATTAGACCCAACACAACACAATTTGCCCTTTGAGGAGTTGGGAGTGGGAGCAGAGATCGGGGTGACAGGGGACAGAGAGATAAAGGCAAGAAAAGAATGTTCCCTCCACTGAAAAACAGTTCAGCTCCAGGGTCTCTTTGAAATCATCACTGACACCTCACTCTGCATAGTCCCCTCAAACACAGCCCCCAGGCATTGCTTCTTCTAGGATCTGGGATTTTGGACCCTGAAGGGTCCTGGCTGCCTTAATTCCTTTCTAGAAGAAAGTGGAATGAGGCAAAGTATAAACAGACAAATACGCCCAACAGGTGAAATAAAACTTGAGCTTCCTAAGCAATGCTCTGTTTTCCTACGAGTGGCTCCCACTTGTGGAAAGGCAGAGGGATGAGGAGGGTGGACATGAGTCAAGCCTCCCCCTTCCACTCCCCACTGCCAACCCCCACCCTGACCCATTGAACACACACCCTCTGCAAATACCTACAGCCTGTGTACTGAAACTTAGAGATTACTTCTGAAAAAAATGACTTCATCATCAGTACAGGATTCTCAAAAACTCAGTCCCTGTGTCCTTTTTACTTCTCTTATTTTAAAATACCAAAGATACCTGCATTTTCTTCTTTTCCAACTGTTAGAGGGCTCTATTCCAATCAGCATTAAGCCCAGCAGTTTTTGTTCTAGGTACCTACTCCTACCCTCCCTGTTTAATAATCAGTCATCTAGAATAGGGACTGGCAAGCTTTTTCTGTAAAGGACCAGAGAGTAAACATTTTCAACTTTGTGGGCCATGATATCTCCATCGGAGCTACTCAACTCTGCCATTGTGGCGTGAAGCACCCATCGACAATATGCAAATGAACAGGTATAGCTGAGTCCCAATAAAACTTTATTTACAGACCTGGAAATTTACATTTCATATACTTTTCACATGTCACAAAATATTCCTTTTTTTGATTTTAACTTTTAATGTGGGAACGATTCTTAGCTCACGAGCTGTACGAAAACAGGTGGCAGGTTGGTCTTGGCCCACAGGCTGTAGTTAGCCAACCCCTGGTCTAGAATCAAATATTTAAATGGAAGCCCTGAGAGAATTTTTTCTTTTGAAAAGAAATATGATAATCATGGTAATAGTTCCCACATATGGAGCACTTGTTCCATGAAAGAACTTGACACGGAAAAACAGTTGGTTTTTTTTTTTTGGAAAAACAGTTTTTCATTCTCATATTAACATATGAGATAGGTAAATATGTTCTCTGCTTTTTGTAGAGGTAGTCACTGAAACTGATGAGAAGACAGTTAACTCACCAGGTTCACTGTAGCAAGGATTGGAACCTGAAATGCAATTCCAGACAGAGACACAGGATGCACGGGTTCAGCATCCTTAAAAACACAGATTCCCGTATGTTAGGAGGTGATGAGAAGGAGGTGTCTAGGGAGCCACCCCTTGGGATTTATATCACTTGTTCAGAAAAACCTTCCATCAAGGCTACCACGAAGGAGTAGTCTTCCTGAACCAACTCCTCCTAAACATTTCACTCAAGTGAAACACAGCTCAGATGGACTCCAAGAACCCTTTAGAAATGGGGAGAGGGAGGAGAATGGGTGCATTTGACAAATGGTTCAGGGCCACCTTGTACTGGGGGTCATAGAAGGTACTGGGGGTGATAGGAGGAACCGTAATTGAGGAGCCAACTGCAGGGATGTGAGCCTTGGCTCATTATTTTTGGCTCTGGCAGATGCATGGACCCCCTGCCCCATGAGTACTACCCCAGGATGCCCCATGTACTACCCCCAACAGGAGGCCTCTGTGTCCAGCAGCCTCTGCTTCCAAATATTCCCCGTTTCTGCCCTTCCTCTAGACCCAGCCCTCCCCATGTCAGCCTCCGAGGTCCAGGCTGGAGGCAAAATGGCCCAGAGCTGAGTCTGCTGCCACCCAGAGAGACTTCTATTCAAAATGAGGGCCCTGGGAAAGAGTTGGGTGGCTGCTTTCAGTTCCTCTTAGGCCCGATGCCTGATTTCTTTTCCATTCCAGGCACCAAGGCGCATCTGGTCAGAAGAGCACACTCCTTGGCTGCCTCTGGGCCCACCACACCCGGTGGAAAGGCACGGATCCTGGATAGAAACCGACCAAAGCAAGACAAGGCCGTCTGCTGGAGCCGCCCTCCGCCCTCCAGACACACACGCTGGTTTCCTAATCCTTGGGATTTCAGGAAAAGGAGGCCCGACCTGCCACGGTGCTGAGAGGGAGGGAGAGAGGGAGAGAGGAAGAGAGGGAGAGAGGGAGGGAGGGACGGAGGGAGAGAGAGAGAGAGAGAGAGAGAGAGAGAGAGAGAGAGAGAGAGAGAGAGAGAGAGAGAGAAAGAGAGAGAGAGAGAAAGACCAGGCGCGGGAGGCAAGCTTCTCATTATGTAAAACACTTGGCTCATTCCTCTTTCTCTGCATCCTGCTAGCGATTTTGTATCCGGTTTGGGAATTCCAGGAACATCTGCGATTGTCTTTTGCCCAACCACACATGTGCAAGCTGTAGGGCTCAGTCATGTTCCTACCTGCGGTGCCCTGTCATTAGCCCTGAACTGTGTGTGCTTTCTCTCCTCGGCAGCAAAACATATAAAATCCTGGCTGGCGACCACACCTGCAGGACTCCACCTCCCCGCCTCCTCCCACCGAGACCAAAGGCACAGAGACCAAGTCACCTTTCCGACAGTGAGAAATGCCAGGGCGAACAGGACTTGTCTGAACAGTCCAAGTCCTCTAACCAAACAGACAGTACATTTTTAACACAGCGCTCTCCCCTACCTCTCCCTGTTTGTGTAGCAAGGCCTGGGAGGCCGGGTGGAAAAGGGGAGGTGCAATTAAGTTCAAGACTCTCAGAAGAGCTGCTCGCTTGCCTCGGTTCTATTTCAGCCAACACTGATGACCTCCACCCAGATCAGAAAGGAACTCTTTGGATTAGGAGCCTCCAAAGTGCGAGAAACATTGACCTCAGAAGCCAACGACCACCTCTTCTTGCCAGTCTGAGTGTCAATCTGCAAAATGGTATAAAAAAGAATGCCTACTATTGCTGTCTTCTGAACTAAAATAAGTGATGCATAGAATGCATTTGAAGACTGAATGGTACACAGTCTGCACTCAACCAGTTTGTTATGAATATTCATGATTATGATCAGTCCTCATCCTCTTTGTAAAACTCTTTCCCTCCTCCCCTTTTCCACCATGCTGCACACCCCAGTCCCACTGTGCCTCCTATGTCCCCTGATCCCCACTGGCCTCCACCCACCTAAACACTGCAGTGTTCTCCAGGAATCCATCTCTCCTTAGTCTCCCAGCTCTCCCAGTATGGACCCAGCCCATGACTCCATCTTTTCCTGGGTGTGGATACCCCCAGTCCCTTCGCACAAAGACTTTGGCCATCCCTGGGTCCAGCTCCACCCTTTGGTCCTACCTGTCTTGTAGCACTGCTGACACTGTCCTGTAATTTCTTCATATGCTTATCTCCCATATGTCTGAGCAGCAAGACTCCACACCTGCGTTTATCTCCACAACCTGGTATTATGTGATGTGCAGCAGGAACCCAGTCAACACCATTTAAATAAACAAAGCACTACCCCTGGCCTCTCCACCTCACTCCATAGCCCCATCTCTAGAGGTCAAGTCAACGTTTTCCCAAGCACTAGACTCAGGCGATTCCAGGAACTCACCAGAACTCCTCCTGTGTTCTCCATCTCAGCTCATTCACTGCACCCAGATCTTAGCACAGGGGAGACACTCAAGAAGTGTGTGTTAAATAATTAGGGAAAGAATGACCACTTGTCTAGCTTAGGTTTACGCTTCTGACATCATCTTGGGTGCACCCTCTCTTTCCCCACAAGCATTCTGACCCCATACTGTCACTTCTACCTCCCCAGTGGCACCTGCTTTCATCCCTGCTTTGTCTCTGCCACTGATAAGGCCTGGACCCTTATTGCTGCCCCTCCAGTCCAGCGACCAGCCCTCACCACCATCTCTGCCTCCCTAATCTGCTCTGAGAGGACCAGTCCAGGACAATTTCTAACTCACAAGCTTCCCAAGCCTCCCATACTCACAGGCCAGCTATAGAAACCCTGTCCCCTCTTGGCCCCACCCACCATTTCAACCCCATCTCCTCCTTCACCCTCATGGCTCCAGTCCCACCCAGGTACTTACCAGTCCTGGGAAGCCCTGTCCAGATCCACCTCCGGTCTTCAGCTTAAAGCAAGCTTCCCCTGTCTGAACTGGCCATCTCTTCTTCCCCACTATGGCTCAGTCTTAACAGCAGTAAGCCTTCAGGGTCTCCTCAAAACTCCTCTCTGACAACTCTCCCTGTCTTCCCCAGATGCTCTGGCCACATTCACACACTGAAATCAGGGGGATCACAAACCCAGAGGACACAAGCCAGACACTCTCCTTTATGTTACGTTTGTTTGCCACCCCCCTGAAGATCTTACGCTTCTGGGCCTGGAAAAAAACACCTTCCACAGAGCAGACGCTCGTAGGTTACGAGCATCTATTTACACAGGAGTCTATACAAGTACCTTTCCTTCTCCTCACCCAGTCACCACTGGAGTAAGCCCTATGCAATTTACCAGCGACCACCTGGCAAACCACAGGGCTCCCATTTCGCTCACATCAGGTAAGACTCATACTATCTTAGGAAGCATCTAGTTTGGTGGCTTACAGTGTGTCGTCTGGAGGCTTCCCCTTGGGGGCTTTCGGGAAGGATAGCAAACCGGGGCATGCCTCTCAGGACCCTCCAGTCCCCTTCAGCTGCCCCATTCAGACGTCCCACAGATTCCACTTTTACCTAAGATTTTGTTTATACGAAGGGATGGCTACAATTTGCCATCCCTTCACGTAAACAAAATCTTATGTGAAAATGGTTACACAAATAGGTGGCTACAATTTTTTTTTTAACTAAACTATCAATGTACTCCAATCAGTTTACCTTATACAAGAGGTGAGAGAGGACCAGAGAGGGAAGGCAACTTGCCCAAGGTCACACAGCTAATAGGGGGCAGATCTCCCTCCAAACTGGCCAATGCGCTTACACCTGCCACATAAGGCCACATCCCAGGGAGGGGCCCTGCAGCACAGAGAAGAGAAGCAGCTGCACAAACCAGGGGTTCCCCCCAGTTCCAATCACAGGTTCCACCACCTGCCTTATGTCCCTCAGGGGAACATTCAAGACCTCCTCAAAGGTAGAGGGGTCTCAAACTCAGTGGTCTTCAGGACCAGGTAGCAAAGAGGAATGTAGCTTCAGGTAGCTTCAGTAACCAGGTAGCAAACAGAAATAAATGAAGCTGGCTGGGCATAAGAATTAACTAGAAGGTAAGAGAAACCATGATGAACCCGAGGCACTTTGCAACCCACAAAGTCCATTGCCAAGGGAGAACCCTGACTCAGTGTCCTCAACAGGCCCACTTTTTCAATCAAAGCCAGAGATCCAAAACTTCATAGGAAATATCCACCATTTCAAAATTGGCAGCTAACTCAAACAATTTTAACGCCAGGTATCAGTAAAAAATAAACACACCCATACCCAGGCCTCTAGGCTGTTGGTTTATGAACTCTGCCCCTAAGGAATGTCTTTCTGGTTGAGAGATCAGTTAACAAGACAGAGATGCAAGGTCTGAGATCCTGAAGTTATGATGACCCTTGGGTCTGCAAGAAGCTTTCTAGCACAAGATGTAACTTTCCTCTTTTTTTTTTTGAGACAGAGTGTCTCTGTCAACCAAGCTGGAGTGCAGTGGCATGATCTTGGCTTACTGCAACCTCCGCCTCCCAGGTTCAAGCGATTCTCCTGCCTCAGCCTCGCGAGTAGCTGGGATTACAGGCACGTGCCACTATGCCTGGCTAATTTTAGTAGAGACAGGGTTTCACTGTTTTAGCCAGGATGGTCTCAATTTCCTGACCTCATGATCCTCCTGCCTCGGCCTCCCAAAGTGCTGGGATTACAGGCATGAGCCACTGCGCCTGGCCAATGTAACTTTTCTAAAACTGAGGTGATTTCAAACAACCTACATAAATCCAGTTCTTGTATCCATGGTGCCCACACAGCAGCTTGGGATATAGAGTGTTCTGGGGAAAACAGGCAGCAGAAACACACCAGTCATGTTTTTCTAATAAAACTCTTAAAGTGCCCTCCTTAAGTAACTCCGGTTCTGATTTTAGAGCAATAATGACGACAATAAATTAAAGAGAGGAGTCCTAGCGGTTTCCAGCCCGAAGTTGTTCTCTGATGGAACATCCTAAAATTCAGACAGACATAAGTAGGAGAAATGACCCTAGTTATCAGGGCCAGCCCATCTCCACATCACTTTGCATCCCGTCCATAAAACAAGATGATTTACAGATACAGAGGGAGGGACCTCTCGTTTCCCCTCTGCAAAATTTATTCCTCTTTAATGAGCTGCCATGCCTCTCCCTTCCTTCTAATCTCTTCCTCCCCTTGTTTGCTCACCCTCTCCTGCCTCTGCTTTCTCCTCCTCCAAGGGAAAGTCAGCATGTCCAGGTGGCAGGATGCTACTGGTAGAATAAAATGGTTTAAGAACAAAAGAAACAAGTGAAGTTGGCAGAAGGAAGGGAGGCTACCTTCAGACTGAAGAGGTTGGACTGGCAGATGTGGGATTTCCTAGGCCCCACCTGGCTTTTATTGGGGAAAGAAACTTATTAAAGTGAATTATCCCACCTCTGGTGAAGAATCAGAATGTAGTGCACAGTGGCCAATGGGGGATGGGAGAATGGATTCCCATAAGGGAGACACGAATGATTTCTGCTCCTTGCACACGGCTTTGGGACTAATGCGGACCAGGATCTATAATCAGACGCCGCTGCAATAACCCCACATGCTTACTCTTTCTTGCTCCCACATCATCCTTGTCTTCTCCAATAAGTGATCACCCTCAGCCCTGGAGGCAAGAGGTTAGCAAGTGAGAGAAGCGCTTGAAAGTTACACGCCTGTTGATAAAGATTCCTGCCTTGGACTATGAGAAGGTCTCCTCTGGAAGAGAGTAAAAAATCCCTCAACGCGAATAATAAAAACACTTGTTTGACATATGAAAAAATGCTCAACATCATTAAGGATCAGGGAAATACAAATCAAAACCACAATGTGATACCACCTTACTCCTGCAAGAATGGTAATAATAAAAAAATCAAAACATAATAGATCCTAGTGTGGATGCAGTGAACAGGGAACACTTCTACACTGCTGGTGGGAATGTAAACTGGTACAACCACGATGGAAAACAGTGTGAGATTCCTTAAAGAACTAAAAGTAGATCTACCATTTGGTCCAGCAATCCCACTTCTGGGTATCTACCCAGAGTAAAAGAAGTCATTATCCAAAAAGATACTTGCACATGCATGTTTATAGCAGCACAATTCACAATTGCAAAAACGTGGAAACAACTCAAATGTCCATCAATCAATGAGTGGATGAAGAAACTATATATATATACACACACACACATATAAATATATACATATATACACACATATATACATATACACATATATATACACACATATATATACACACACACATATATATATATGATGGAATACTACTCAGCCATAAAAAGGGATGAATTAATGACATTCACAGCAACCTGGATGAGACTGAAGACCATTATTCAAAGTAAAGTAACTCAGGAATGGAAAAACCAAACATCGTATGTTCTTGCTCATAAGTGGGAGCTAAGCTATGAGGATACAAAAGCATAAGAACAACACAATGGACTTTGGGGACTCAGGGGAAAAGGGTAGGAAGGGAGCGAGGGATAAAAGACTACAAATCGGGTGCAGTGTATACTGCTTAGGTGATGGTGCAATAAAATCTCACAAATCACCACTGAAGAACTCACTCATACAATCAAACACCACTTATTCCCCAATAACCTATGGAAATAAAAATTACAAAAATAAAACACTTCTTTGTCATACTTCACAAAGTTCCTTCATTGCCATGAGCCCATTTGGTCCTTTTAACAACTTCTCCTAGGTCAGTATGACTTCAACTTATGAATAAAGGAGTAGGACCCAGAGAGGTTCAATGACTTGGGCCAGGTCACACAGCTCGCTGGTGACAGATCTTCTTACTCTAAGTCTAGAATTATTCCTACTTAACAATACCTACCCAGGTTGCTTGGGGTCAGGAGAACAGGAAAGGAAAGGAGGAAAAAAATATATAAAAGAGAAAAGTGCCCTATCCATGGTTAAAATAAAAGATGCAAAGGTCAAATGGAATTTTTGCAAGTCCTTCTCAGACAACACTGAGAAACAGCCACGCATGTATCTTGCTAAGTCACATTTTTCTTTTCAACAACAAGAGAGATTTTTCCCCCTCTGCATCCCAAAATTATGTTGTTTCTCTTCCCTTCAGGCCCCAAATGCCTTTTAATGTTTGCAACAACTCTACACGGAGGAGAGGGTTGAGGCGGAAGACTGTCAGGCGTGATGGACTCCAGATCGCCCATAACTTCATCAGAGGCCCTCTGCACAAACTCCCCAGTGGCCAAGTAACCCAGATGGCTCCTCTGGGACTTTTCTCTGAGTGAGACAAGGCAAAGTCAAGATTGTGCTGTGGTCTTCAGGCTCCAGACCCCCAGGTGCTCAGAAAGAAGGGTTTCTGTGGACTGAATCTGTGTGTCGCCTCATGTGAACCCAGGACACACACCCCCACTGCCAGACAGACACCTGGGGCCATTTGACGGAATCTGCTGGAAGTGAAATGAGGATTTCTGAAGAGTATAGACTGGTGTGAGCTGTGAGAATCTCACAGTATCCGCAAGAGCCTGTATGCAGATAGAATTGAGACCAGGTGGCCTAGCAAAAGGGCTCCACCCACTCTGAATAAACTTCAAGGTCAACCCACACCTCAGACCTGGTAGATCAGTAGGCTGGTCTTTTTTTGTGTGTTGTTTTTTTTCTTACTATTTCTCCACGGGAACTTCCATGCAGATGTGCTGACTGGCTCTGACCCCAGTAAGAGCAATGGGAAATTCCAAGTTTTCACGTTTGCCTCTTGAAGCTGCAAGGCAACTACCTTGCAACATCAGGAAAGGCTGGTTCATTATACTAGCCTTAGAGACACGAGTACTAGGTCCTACACTAGACCCTAACCCAAGCTTTGCTCACACAGTGAGGAAGGCTTTGGAGAGAATGAAATGAGACCCTTATGGGGGAAGCACATCCTCTCCCTTCAAAGATTCAAGTAGAGACATTTAGTTTGGGGGCTCTCAGCTCCCGTTCTCTCCCTCCTGGGTTGCTCAACCCTCCCTCAGGTACCCAGCCTGGATCCAGGTCTGCCCACAAGGCCCCGGAAGGTGTTAGCTGATGATCAAGGCAGTCATTTAACCGTCTATCTGCCTAAGTGTATCCAACTCCTCCCAGGGACCTCTGCAGGTTAAGAGAAGGCTCTACTTTAGGGTGGACTGTTCTTTGTTGAGGGGACCAGCCCTGTGCACTGTAGGACGGTTGGCAGCATCCCTGGCCTCTACCCACTAGATGCCCAGGCCACCCCTCTCCCCGCAAAGCTGTCACTACCAAAAATGTTTCCCGACATTGCCAAACGTCCTCTGCAGGGCAAAATCGCCCCTGATCGAGACCACTGATCTAATGGCAGAAGTCGGTACAGAGCTGAGAGCAGGAGGACCCATTTCTGAAGCCCCATCAGATAACCACCCGGGCAGCTGCCCGGCCAGCTTTGCCCACAAGACTCTGATCACAGAGCATTTTGGAGACCTCAAGGTGATGCAGCAGAGGGAACAAAATGGCCCTTCTACCTCAGAAGCAAAGGCAACGTCAGGTTCCAGAGCTCTCAATCCTTGGCAGGGGCACGGGAAGGAGACGTCAAAGGGAAAGTCGGACTCAAACGTCTCAGAGAAACCAAGAGCCACTTCCAAAGTCCTTCCTTTTGAAAGGAGATGGCTTGTCTCACTGCTGTTTTCTTTTCTTTTTTTTTTCTTTTTCTTTTTTTTTTTGAGACGGAGTCTCGCTCTGCCACCCATGCTGGAGTGCAGTGGCCAGATCTGGGCTAACTGCAAGCTCCGCCTCCCGGGTTCACGCCATTCTCCTGCCTCAGCCTCCCAAGTAGCTGGGACTACAGGCGCCCGCCACCTCGCCCAGCTAGCTTTTTTTTTTTTTTTTTTTTTTTTTTTTTTTTTGTAGAGACGGGGTTTCACCATGTTAGCCAGGATGGTCTCGATCTCCTGACCTCGTGATCCGGCCGTCTCGGCCTCCCAAAGTGCTGGGATTACAGGCTTGAGCCACCGCGCCCGGCCACTGCTGTTTTATTTTCTAGTCCTTCTTTATTCGCCGTGGTTAACTCCTCCTCTCCCAAGGTGTCCGTTTGTCCTTCCTAAGGAAAAGCTTCCTACTGTTTGTCAGTCTAAGAGGAAAGAGAAACCTGGAAAGGCCTGGGCTGCTTTGAATTTACCTGGGCAGGTGTCTGTGCAGCCTCTGAAACTATCCTGAAGTTGGAGTCCAGCTGGGACTCTGATTAAGATGCAGAGAAAATCGGAGAGGAGAGGAGTGAGGTGGGGGGCGGGGGCGGGGGCGGGCTGATTAATTGAGAAAAACGCAACCATGCTGTGTTTGAATAAGATTGCCCGGTGGAATGCAGAGCCCTTTTTTTTGTGTGCTCATTCGTTTGAAACAAAAGCGAATAGAGGGAACTACAAAGGGGTCAGGGGGAGGGGAGAGCGGCAGCCAATGGATTCCTGCGAACAGACCCTGTGTGGGGGGACGGAGGCGCTACCTTGGCAGGCACTTGTCAGGGCAGTCACGGGCATTTGCGGATGAAATCTTTTCCACACAAGTCCTTAACTTCATTTTGCATTCCTATTCTACCATGAGGAGTTCATCTCCAAAATGTAATCACTTAAACTTCCTCTCTAGACCAGCACGGTCCAGGACAGAGGCCTCTGGGCAATGAGCCTTAGAAAGGTGGCAAGTCTAAAACTGAGATGAGCTGTGAAGTGTGAAATACACGCCTGATTTTCTAGATAACATATATTTTCTCGATAATGCATATGATCTTCCTAATAATTTTTTTTTTATATCGACTGCATGTTGGAATAGGATTGGGGATATACTGGGGTAGAGATCAAATATATGACTGACATTGACTTCATCCGTTTCCTTTATCCTCCTTTCAATGTGGCTACCAGAAAGTCTGAAATCACCTGCGTGGTTTGTGTTTTATTTCTCTGGGACAGCACTGCTGTAGGTGGATGATTATGGGTAGCTGGTCTCTCCCTCCCACCCTCCCTCCTGTCCTGGGTTGCAGACCCTCCTCAGACTGTCTGGATCCTTTCCATGAGCATATCAATCTTCATTCATTTGCCAAAGACAATTTGTGTGCAGAATTTTTTCTGCACACAAAGCTCTACGTTGACATCTGCAGGTGACGCCGAAATGAAAATCAGACTTTTGGATAGGAGGCCAAGGCTCCGAAGAACCCGACAGGGCCCCTTAAGAAGCAAGGCTGAGAGAGCCAGCCCCAGGGCTCCCACCGACAGAGAAAAGGCGAAGCCTTCTTCCAGGCCTCAGCTGCCATATTGGACTGGTTCCAACTGAGCAGCCAGGGGAAGGTCAGTTTTCATTTCACCTTCCACACAGAAGTGGCTTTTCTGGTTCTGCTTATCTTCCGGGTGACGCTAACCCTGCCACCTGTTGTCCTTCTATAGATCACAGCCTTTTTTTTTTCCTCCTTCTGACAAAAGGATTGTACGGTTTTGAGAGAAGAGCTTGTGTTTGAGGAGATGGGGTGTCAGGTCCTGGCCCCCGACCCAGCACCTTCGCTGGCCTTCAGCTTTGGTTTATGGCAGGTGCAAAAGAAGGCAATGAGAAGTGATTAAGTAGGGCATCCTCCCAGCACTTTGGGAGGCTGAGGCGGGTGGATCACTTGAGGTCAGTAGCTTGAGATCAGCCTGACCAACATAGTGAAACCCTGTCTCTACTAAGAATACAAAATTAGCTGGGCGTGGTGGTAGGTGCCTGTAATCCCAGCTACTTGGGAGGCTGAGGCAGGAGAATCACCTGAACCCAGGAGGTGGAGGTTGCAGTGAGCCAAGATCATGCCACTGCACTCCAGACTGGGCGACAGAGCAAGGCTCTGTCAAAAAAAAAGAAAAAAGAAAAAAAGAAGCAGCAGCAGCGCATTCATGGGCAGGCACAGTGGCTCACGCCTGTAATCCCAACACTTTGGGAGGCCCAGGCAGGCAGATTACTTGAGCTCAGGAGTTCAAGAACAGCCTGGGACACATAATGAAACCCCCGCCCCCCGCAACCAAAAATACAAAAATTAACCAGGTGTAGTGGCATGTCCCCATAGTCCCAGCTACTCGGGAGGCTGAGATGGGAGGATGGCTTGAGCCTGAGAGGCAGAGTTTGCAGTGAGGTGAGATCGCGTCACTGCACTCCAGCCTGGGTGACAGAAGGACACTCTGTCTCAAAAAAAAGAAAGCAAGAAGGGCATTCATCATCCCAGCCCACTGTATGGACTTTGAAGAGTATTTTTCATCCAAAATGTCCAGTTAAATGTATCAGTGGTCAGTAGGATCTAGAAGAGGGGTTCTCAAGGGAGCAATTTTGACTCCTCTCCAACGGGCATTTGGCAGCATCTGGAGACATTTTTAGTTGTCACAATGGGGGAGGTGTACACTACTGGCATCCCACTGCATACAGACCAGGGGTGCTGCTATACATCCCCCCACCAAAAAAAAATTATCTAGCTCAAAATGTCCATAGTGCGGAGGCTGAGAAACTCCGATTTAGAATATGAAGGAGACCAGTATTCTCACAACCCCCACCACCACCAAGCCAGAGCTTGCTCTAATCTCTGGCATCAGGAGTATCCATGCTCCTTCAACACTACCTTCCAACACACCTGGGAGTGGATCCAGGAAAACCTGAAGGATCAGGACAAGAAGAACAACTGGGAGAAGAAAAACAGCACAAACATGATTAAATCAATTAGTCCCACTAATTACCAAGTGTCTAACTTAGCACCTGGAGCAACAGCTGGTGTGGCACAGAATTGAGCAAACATCATCCCCAACTTGGGCAGGCTCTGGGCATACTGACTTGCTCCTCCCTGCCTTCTTCTGGCAGAAGACTTTGATGAGAAAAGACTAAGCAATAAAGACTTAGAGCAGAGTGACCGCCCTCTGGAGGCAGGTTCAATGCCACAGCCACATCAGGCGCACCGTGCCCACCCCACCGAGGACATTCCCGGAAGAGACAATTGCAAAAGGCAGTAACACCTCCTCTTGAGCTGAGGTCCTGGTTTCCCAAGCTGCTGACATCTGCAAACAACCTCCATGAAAAAGTCCAGGGAGATCTCCCACCTCCATCAGTATTGCTCACCCTATGCTTATGAAATATGCAAAGAGAATGAGATTGCCTCTTCTCCCCAGACTCTGCTTGAACTCCTTCTCTACTCTGTTCCTCTGGGTCTGTGTTTTCTCAGTTTCTCTATTATAAAAGACCTGTTATTTGTTCTATGAGGTGCTCCCACAAAGACCCACAGCCCTGCATCATGATGCTACGATTTCCATCCTTGGAAGTGGCACTAAGGCTGCCGCTGCAAAGTCTAACCAGAAGCCTGCTGAGCTGGTAGCCTCACCCAGCCACTCAGTGGCTCCACACCACCACAGTGCAGTAACCAGACCCTGTTGCACCATGCATCTCACAGCTGCTTCCTCCTTGTCACCACTGAAATGTAGCTTTCCACAACCACGTGGCTGCAGGTAAGGTCCTCCAGGACTTCGCTCAGGGACCACATTTAATTTTGATTTAATACCTGCTGTTGAAGTTATTCTCCCAGGTTCCATATTTTACCTGGTAACTGACCTTACTCAACCTCCCACGTGTCCCTCTGCAGCCTCTTTATCTTGACTTCTTCCTTCTTTATTGTTCCTCAAATTCTATATTTGTATACTTGGATATTATCTATCTCTCCCATTTGAATATATGCTCTTTAAGGGCAGGGGTGTGTTTGCTTATTTACTGCTAAAACTCCAGCAAGGAGAATGCCTAGCACATAGTAAGCTATTAAAAATATCTGGTTGGGGCCAGGCACGGTGGCTTACGCCTGTAATCCCAGCACTTTGGGAGGCCGAGGTGGGCAGATCACTTGAGGTCTGGAATTCGAGACCAGCCTAGCCAACATGGTGAAACTGTGTCTCTACTAAAAATACAAAAATTACCCAGGCGTTGTGGCAGGTACCTGTAATCCCAGCAACTTGGGAGGTTGAGGCAGGAGAATCACTTGAACCCGGGAGGCAGATGATGCAGGGAGCTGGTATCGCGCCACTGCACTCCAGCCTGGGCAACAGAGTGAGACTCAGTCTCGAAAAATAAATACATAAATATCTGGTTGGATAAAGTCATAGTCTATATTTTCAAAAGCAGAGATAGTCTAGAACATGCTACTATATCCTAATTCTGGAGCATTTCTGCAAATAAAAAAAACTCCCTGCATCTTCCCTTTAGGTTACCAAGGATTTTGACACATATCACACTGACCCCCTAAGAAATCTACCATGATTTGTCTTTTGGGGAAAAAAAATGGGATTTTTCTCTGAAGGGAAATTCCTGTGTTTCTGGTGGATAAATAAAGCACATTGCCTGAAATGCCCCTAAATTTTTAATAAGTATTTTAACATCATTTATTGCATCTCCCATTGCTAGCACTTTCTTAAAGAAACACAAATTAAGAGGCACAGTAGGTGATCATCTGGAGAAGGTCATATTGAGGAGCAAACATGCTCCCCAGTGTTGGCCAAGTGGATGGTCAACAGAGATTTGCAACATCCCTCCACCTGGGGATATTTATAATGTTGACGTCACAAGCAAGACCTCTTCTTTAGGGACTCCAGATCAAAGAAACTTCCGTGTGAAGGAATGACATTCCTTGGTCGAGGGGTAGCTCAGCCCAGATAAGCTCAACAGGACCCCCAATAACTGGCCATAGAGCATGCTCTGGTCTTTCCAGAAGGTACAAATGGGGCCCTCCGTCTTCACTCTTTCCTAAGATTTAGATCTGCTAGGAACATCATGGAACTTTTGGAAGTTGGGATAATAAGTAAACAGAAGTCTTTTAAGATTTTGATGCAGGGGACATTAACAGGAGACAGAATTCGGAGTAGCAAGAGAATTTGAAAATGTTAAAGAAACTTTGTCCTTCCAAAGAAAGCCAAAAATATTATTTGTACTACAGTCTGCATTTGTCTGGAATGCTTACAAAACTAATTAATGTGGTGGCTTCTTTTTTTTTGAGCTTCCAGTTAAAAATTGCAGACTCACCATTTTGTTTTCCTGGCCTGGGGAAAATGTCTGAAAAAAAGCTCTTCCCTCCAGAGATAGAGAAAAGAACAAAATGAGCCCCTCTCTCCTAGCGAAGGGATATCTCCTAAACGGAGCACATTTTAACATCTTCTGCTTTAGGCTGAAATGGTTCCGCACACACTGAAATCCACCATCTCTCATCACATTACCCATGGAGAACTCGGCCAATAAAGGAAGTGACATCTCAGGTGTTGGTCCGACAGCCATCCCAATTATAAAAGCCATCTCCATTATAAAATACCTGTTTTTGTTCTAAGAGGTGCGTTTTGCCCCAGCTGTACACAAAGGGCAGTAATGGCATAAAATGATGATGCAGGAGTAGTGACAGCCAGAATGTTGCCGTGACAGTCAGAAAAGGTTAAGATGACCAACTAGCATTCCTCCCTGGGCAGGCAGATGAAAAAGAAAAAACTCAGTAAAAACAAAAGTTGGATCATGTGTTTCTTAACTCTTTACCCGTTCCAAAAAAAGCTAGTGTGCCTCCCTTGCTAATAACAAGAGGAAGAGCAGTAACAACAGTCATAAAAGGCTTCCACGAGAGGGGCACCTACCCTGGACACTCCACAGGCATCCTTTTATCTCCCCACTCACCAGTGCCAGCCTCAGGAGGTGGCATCATGGTCTTGGTTCTAGAGATGAGGACTTTGAGGCTCAGATGAATGGAACAGCCATTTGCAATGAAATTATTGTTTGGTACTGTTGGGTGCTGTATTCATTTGTTCTCACATTGCTACAAAGAAATATCTGAGACTAGGTAATTTATAAAGAAAAGGGGTTTAGGCCGGATGCAGTAGTTTACGCCTGTAATCTTAACACTTTGGGAAGTGGAGATGGGTGGTCCACTTGAGGTCAGGAGTTTGAGACCAGTCTGGCCAAGATGGTGAAACCCCATCTCTATTAAAAATACAAAAATTAACTGGGCATGGCAGCACACACCTGTAGCCCAGCTACTCAGGAGGCTGGGGCAGGAGAACCGCTTGAACCTGGGAGGCAGAGATTGCAGTGAGCTGAGATGGCATCACTGCCCTCCAGCCTGGGCAACAGAGCAAGACTCTATCCGAAAAAAAAAGAAGAAGAAGAAGAAGAGGAAGAAGAGGAAGAGGAGGAAGAGGAGGAGGAAGAGGAAGAAGAGGAAGAAGAGGAAGGAGGAGGAGGAGGAGGAGGAGAAGAAGAGAGGTTTAACTGGCTCAAAGTTTCACAGGCTGTACAGGAAGCATGGTGCTAGCATCTGTTCAGCTTCTGGAGAGGCCTCAGGAAACTTATGATCATGGCAGAAGGCAAAGGGGAAGGAGGCCTATCTTACTGACATGGCCAGAGCAGATGGAAGAAAGAGAGAGGAAGGGGTGGGTGCTACACACTTTTAAACAACCAGATCTTGTGGGAACTCTGTCACAAAAACAGCACTAGGGGAATGGTGTTAAGCCATAAGAAACCAACCCCATGATCCAATCGTCTCCCATCAGGCCCCCCCTCCAGAACTGGGGATTACATTTCAATATGAAATCTGGTTGGGGACATGTATCCAAACCCTATCAGGTGTCAACTTTGACATCCCAAGATTCTTCAAATATTTATCCTCCCCAGTTATCCTGAAGCTGAAGGCATTCATTCTCAAACACTTTAATCTCAACAACCTCTTCTGAGGATCCCACTCATTACCCAGCTTTTCCCCATACCTCTCAGCATTGCCAGATCCCATCCCCAGCAACGCCTATCCTCTGGGAAAGAATTAATGCAACCAAAGTTTTGAAACCCAAGGTTCTCCAAATCCCACACTTTGGCATGAAAAGTGGTCAATGTTTCTAAGCTCCCCAGGTTATTTCTCTTGCTATCATGATGATAAACCAGAACGTAGCAGGACCACCAGACAGTCACACCCATTCAGGAGCCTACCTTGGTGACCCATGATTTAGCACCCCTATTTTCATTCCTGGTCAGTTTGTCCAAATACGAAGCCAGGATCAGCAAAGTTTTTCCATGAAAACCCAGAGAGTAAATGTGTTTGGTCTGGTCAGCCACACGATCTCAGTCGAAACTACTCAACTTTGCTGCCGTAACTCAAAAGTTGCCACAGAGAGTATGCAAATGAATTAAGTGGCCGTGTTCTAATAAAAGTTTATTTACAAAAGATGGCAGGCTGGATTTGGTTCATTAGCTGTAGTTTGCCAACCCCTCTATTAGACTGTAAGCAGGCTGAGGTGAGGGACTCCGTCCTTCAGTTCTCTGAATCTTTTTCAGACTTTGTCCAGAGTCCTGGGTCGACAAGGGACTTTGCGAATGTCTGCTGCCTGCAAGGAAGTTCCCCAGGGATCCACATGGGAAGAGAGAGTAGTGGGAAGGACAGAGGCTTTAGAATCACATACACCTGGATCCAAATGCCAGCTGTGCCACACAGCAGTCATACACTGTGATTTCATTGTCCTGAACTTGAGTTGTAAAATGAGAAGAGCACTATTTACCCCATAGAATTGTGAGATTCAATTTAGATTGAATGTTGATAACTTAAAAATAAAACATACAAAGAGTGCTGAGAAAGTAGGTGCAAGGTTAACATATAGGCTGGGGAAATTTTGGGTAACCTTTTTGAAGTCTGTCCATCTATCTATTTGGGGTGTCATCTATCTGTATCATGGACTATTGAAACATACATGGCCGGACGCGGTGGCTCACACCTGTAATCCCAGCACTTTGGGAGGCCGAGGCGGGTGGATCATGAGGTCAGGAGATTGAGACCATCCTGGCTAACACGGTGAACCTGTCTCTACTAAAAATACAAAACATTAACCAGGCGAGGTGGCAAGCACCTATAGTCCCAGCTACTCGGGCGGCTGAGGCAGGGGAATGGCGTGAACCCGGGAGGTGGAGGTTGCAATGAGCCGAGATCATGCCACTGCACTCCAGCCTGGGCGACAGAGCAAGACTCCATCTCAGGAAAAAAAGAAAAAAAAAAAAAAAAAAAACATATTTATCCTTATAAAAATTTATTTCAACAAAATAATCATGGATATATTCATAGGTTTTGTTATAAGGATGGCCACTGCAGCAACGATTTTAATTTTTGCTACTTTCAACAACCTAAATGTCCAACCACAGAGGATTAGTGAAATTAATTAAAGTATACCATGCAATATACCTGGGCAACTGAAAATGCTGTAGGACAGCAGTTCTCTATGCATGGTACCTAGACCCTGAGAGTTTCCTGCACCCTCTTCTGGCAGGGAGGGCAGTCTACAATATAAACACTATTTTCATAATAATATCAAGATGCTGAGGTCAGGAGTTCGAGACCAGCCTGACCAACATGACAAAACCCCATCTCTACTAAAAATACAAAATTAGCCGGGCGTGGTGGCAAATGTCTGTAATCCCAGCTACTCAGGAGGCTGAGGCAAGAGAATCGCTTGAACCCAGGAGGCAGAGGTTGCAGTGGGCCAAGATCGTGCATTGCACTCCAGCCTGGGCACAAGAGTGAAACTCCATCCCACCCCCCAACAACAACAACAACAAAAAGATGCTATTGCCTTATTCACGGAGTACATCTGCACCAATGGTGCAGAAGAAATGGCAGGTATAATTATCACCACTTTAGCATGAATGAAGGCAGTGGTGCCAAACTGCTACCACACACTCACAATAAATATATATTTATGCAAATTTCACCTAAGAATATCCTTGATGATGCAATAAAAATGCTCAATTTTATAAATCTTAACCCTTGAGTATGTCTCTTATTTCAATACTCTGTACGACAAAATGGGAAGTGTGCATAAAATGTTCCTGGCACATAGTGGAATATGATGTTTGTCTCAAGAGAAAGCACTTAGGGGAGTGTTAAGCTGCCAGCAAAACTAGCTGCATTTTTCACTGAACACCATTTTTACTTGAAAGAACTGACAGACAAATTCTGGGTATTCACACTTGGGTATCTGGCAGACATTTTCTGGAGAATGAATTAAGAAAGCCTGTCATTTCAAGGGAAATAATAACGGTGAAAGATGGTACAATTTAAGCTTCAATAAAGAATTATAATTTTTAAAAATTTGTCTTCATCACCAGGAACTTGACAGATTCCCAGTCCTGACAGACCTTTCTAATATCAAGGGTGAGGTTAAAGAATGTGATTCTTTGACATTGTAGAATGAAATGTGTTTATATTTGGAAAACCTACATAACTTAATCGAATCAACATTTTCCAAATGACTAATAAATGATGTTTCAAAATCTGGCATGGGTAAAAGATCCATTCAAAGTGATTTTTGTGAAATATCAAAAAAATGCATAATTATCTGAAAAGGCTACGAATATACTCCTCCTTCTTCCGAATACATGTCTGATGAGGCTGGATTTTCCTCATATACTTTACAACAACATATGTCCTTATAGATGGAATGTAGATGCAGATTTCAGAATCCAGCTATTTTCTCTTAAGCCAGACAATATAGAATTTAGCAAGAATATAAAAAAAACTTACTCTTCTCATTAATTTTTATTTTGGAAAATATAGCTATTTATCATTAAAAAATATGATAATGTTCACATGCAATGGATTTATCATTTTAAAATAAACTTTTTAAAATTTTTTCAATTTGAATTTCTAATATAGTAAAAATGAATAGTTCTGACCAACATTAAAAAAAAAAAAAAAGCTCTTTGGGGCTCTAATTAAAAAATGCAAATGAGTCCTGAGACCAAACGTTTCAGAATCACCATTGTAGAAGAATATTTAACAACAAGAGGAAATACCCACAGGACATTGCTAAGTAGGGGAAAGTCAGACTGTAAAAGACTCTGGCAAATACAGGTGATTTTGTTTCATGTTTTGGGGTGGTGGGGGGTTCCTCTGTTTCTAATTTTCCAGAATACACAATGCATAGGTGAATAGTAAAGAAACGCTTTCAAAATTATTTCAGGTCTTTCCCCACTTAGACTCTCTCACAAAGTCTGTAGACAGTACCTAACACATAGTAGGTGCTTGTTAGCTCTTTCAGGCGGCCTAAAATATTTTTTCACACACAGGCAATGACTAATTGGCTTCACATTAGTGTCATCTCCCTGTCATGCTGGAGGGAGGTTTCTTTGCTTAACAAAAAGCCTCATACTTTAAAATATACATGCATATATATTTCTGAGCATAAAAAATATATATATATCTCTTAAAGTATGTAATATATATCACCTACACAAATATAGCATTTAATCAACGCTTATATTTAATATCATTTTCCACCTTGCAAAGAACACCATTTACAGTACACTTAGGCTTCAGTGTAGAATAACCTGATTCCTAAAATCTATTTTCTTCTGGGAAGTGGAGGAGCTACTAAATTCTCAAACAACAACAACGTACGATGATTTCAATTAAAACATTTCTTTTTTAAACCATGGGAGATGCTGGGAAAGTCATAAAACTCAACCTGGGTTGGAGGTGAGGAGTCCTAACATCCAAGAGAAGGTTGAGAACGGAAGCTTGAATTTGTTTACTTTCTGCTAACAGGAAAAATAATAATTAATAGCAATGCTCCCATATCATTAGAAGATGCTAAGAAAAGAATAATTTAAAAAAAAAAGAAACTGCCTGGTCTTTGGTCACCTTGTTCGTGCTGGGTGGCCTTGAGTAACCAACTCTGAGATTTCTGTTTCTGCAGCCGTAAAAATAAGCTAATGAGCATTTCCAGGGGGCCAACGAGCGCCAGAATGCTAAAGACCAAGGTGGTTGGTTCGGAAGAATTTCTGGAATGGGCATCCTGGCTTTCAGAAGCTCCAGAGACCTCCAGCCTGGCACCCAGGAGGAATGATTCTGAATCTCTGCTCCCTCCTGCATGGCAAACCTCTGGGAGGCCAGTTTTGAAAACCATTCTTGTTGACATGCAGAGCAGCCAGTCCTGTTTCCCCCAGCCCTGGGGCCCAGCATCACGGCCCCTGAGGCTATTTCCTGGTCAGACCCAAGGCATACACAAGACCCCTTCTGAGGTTTTCCATGCCACCTCTCTGGGCGGCTCTGGCAGGTCGACATTGCTCCCTTAGGCTGCATAATTAGCAAGATTCGAGTCGCCATGTGGTTGTGGTTGTCCGCTCCAAACACAGCCCTACAGCCCCCTCCTCACCGGCGCCACCTCCACCGCCAGTCCACACACGTCCCCACCCTTTCTTCCCCCAGCCGCACCTCACCCACTGTGGGTCCCCACACGGCAGCTCCAGAGCTGCCGCCATCCCTCACATTGACACGTTTCCTAATCCTCTGGCAAACGCACAGCAAGTCCACAGAACCCTGCTGTCACCACCTCGGAGCCAAACTTAGTCTCAACTCATTTAGAGACTTTGCAAGCTATGGTGGGAAAAAGGAAAATGCAGAGAGCTCAAACTAAATCTGTGTCTATCATCTAGATCCTGTCCTCTCCATCCCACGCCATTCTCCCTGCCCCTGCAACAATCACAAATCCCACTAGTAGAAGGTAAAGTTTTAAGAGGTCATTTCGTCTGTCCCTCTGTCTTTGGGTAGGGCTGTCCTCAAAATACACATGAAAAATAGCTCTGTCTATGCCTACAGGGCTGAGGCCACAGCTTCCTCCTTTGTATAGGTGCATGGGCAGTTAACCTACAGGTGAATGCAGTCAAGTTCACAGCCTATGCCTTCAACAAGCAACATTAAACGTACAACCAAACACCATCTGTACCTGTCTCCGTGCTAACTGGGGACACTCCCCTAGACCACACTGACAGCCTCCTCCTCCCCACCCACGCCATCATGACGTCCTCTTCAAGTCGACCTGGAAAGGGCAGGAGAGCACACAGGAGTTGATGAGTTTTCCATTTTAAAGAATAGGGACGAGCGAAGCATTCCCTTTCCTGTGTTCGAAAGTTTACTTGCAGCTTCAGCAGGCAAAGGGCTTTTTTTAATATAACAAAAAAAAAAAAGTTATATGACTTTAATTAAATGCACTTATTAAAAGGGTGAAATATTTGGAGAGGCTGTTTTTGTGCTGGAGGCACATTTTCCAGCATGCTGTAGAGCGTCTGCATCCGCCCGCTCTAGGCAATTTTTAATGCACAAATAAATCCGCACCTGACGTGCTGACAGATTATTATGCAGTGTGGCAGCCAACAAAAGTAAACACAGGGGCAAGTTTTAACCTCTTGCAGTCACAGAGCTTTCCCTGCTGGGCCCAGCTCAGGTGTACAGGACTGCTGGCAAAGCCTTTTCTTCCAGTTAGGCATCTTCCTGTCCAGGAGCCCAGCCTTGGAAACAGGAGGCTGTCATCCTGTCTGGAGTGTGGCATAAGCCACAGGACAGGAGACGAAGGGAGGGGACAGAGAGGAACAGCAGCACCACATCACATTCCCCAAGCACCCTGCCTTCCATCCTGTTTATACTGTGGCCATAAGACCCACAGGCTTCTGCTCTCCAGTGATCCTTCCAGCCAGCAGAGCTGGCTGTGCAGATGTAATGCCCAGCCAGGTGCTTCTCCCAGCTCTGCCCAACGTGAAAGAGTCAGGACAGTTACTAGAGAGCTAGAGGGTAATCGGGCAATTTCCAGACTTTGGACTTTAAGTTTTGCACATGTAAATTAGTATACAGTCAATGCATTTCCTGAAACCAAACTACAGAACTGCTCATCTTCTGTTGCTCTGGTTAGACAGGGCTTGCAAATCGACACTCCTGGAAAGGCACACGTTGCAATGGTCAGAGGCTTTGGTTTTACTTGCCTGGCCTCTGTGACATAGGTCAGTGGGTTCATTTATTTTGCATCTCAAGTTTTAGCTCCATGGCTACTAGATTTTTGAAAACCTAGGTCTCCTCATCTGTATAATATGCCTTCGGCTGGTGGAAGGAGAGTCTTGGGATGAAGGCATGTTCTCCCAGTCTGTCAGGGTTGACATTCACTGATCCATGACTCTATTACCCTGTCACTCAGATCAGACAGTTGTATTCTGCATCTGTGAATAATAACAGTTATTGTTATTCCAATGTATTTGTTTACTACAATCCATACCCAATGCTTTAATACATGCTCTCATTTTATCTTCAGACTCTCCAAGGTCTAGATCATTAATCCATTTATTATCACCCCTAATTTGAATATGCACCATGTTGCACAGTGTTCACAGTCATCCAAGCTTCATCATGTTCATTCTCTCAACACTCTTATCATACTCGGTTTATAGATGAGGAAAAGGATGCTTAGAGTGTATTATTTTGCCCAAGGAATCCATTACATGAGCCAAAATAAAGCACAAATACAAAAAAAACCAACCACATCAAACTTCAACTCACTAGAACAGAGATACTACAAATACAGAGCAGATTAGGCCAGGCGTGGTGGCTCACTCCTGTAATCCCAGCACTTTGGGAGGCCGAGATGGGCGGATCACAAGGTCAGGAGATCGAGACCATCCTGGCTAACACAGTGAAACCCCATCTCTACTAAAAATACAAAAAATTAGCCGGGTATGGTGGTGGGCACCTGTGGTCCCAGCTACTCAGGAGGCTGAGGCAGGAGAATGGTGTGAACCCAGGAGGCAGAGCTTGCAGTGAGCCAAGATCACACCACTGCACTCCAGCCTGAGTGAGAGCGAGACTATGTCTCAAAAAAAAAAAAAAAAAATACAGAGCAGATTAATTAGGACCACTGAAGAAATATTCTTCTTGTTTCTCTATAAATAAGATTGGGGACCCATATATTTATTTTTAAAACAACAGGAAAAGTTTTGGCACAATGAAATGTGATCAAATAAACACAGAAAATTCCTGCAGTGGGTAGAAGGCTGAGGGAGGTGACTGTCAAGAACCCTGCCAACACATCTCTTTGGTGAACTGACAGCTTTGACACTGGAATCCACCCGCTGCCCCTAAAATTTGGGGGAGAAGTTTTGGCATGAGCTTTACATTAGCAACATCTCCATTCACATTCGACCTCTTCACGACATTTGGATTGAATGTCCTCTTTCATACTGGCTGAGAATTTGGGGGCTGCAGCAAGGAAAGAAGAGAATTTATCCTATAGATTCTCTTTGTTGGCATACTTTCCCTCTGGTCTAGGAAAGACCAGCAAAATTCTGATCATCACACTAAATGCTTCTCCTACCAGCACCCAGGAGAACCAGTTAGCCATTACCAGGTAGATCATGTCTCTTGCACACATTTGTCAACCTCCTGAGTTTGGGGAATGCCCCACCTCATGAAACAGATGCTGACACCTGCTACAAAGGCTGACAATGCCAGGCCCTTCTATTCTCAGCCTCCCTTGCATCTAAGGCAAGAACACCAGACTTAGGTTCCCCTAGTCAGTCACAACTATGCCCAACTTTGAGCTAGAATCAGCAGAAGCCCTGAAAGATCCACTCTGGTAAGGGTGGGGGTAACAGCAGAAAGTATTTGAGTACTTTCTAATTTGAGGCTATTACAAAAAGTGCTACTATGAACATTCTAGCTCATAGAACACTGGTGGCAGGAGCTGTGATGTACAGGAATTCTGGCAAAGCAGTGGTGTCTCTCTAAGCCACGGTCTGCTCTAAGATAGGGATTCCAGTGAAGCCTGCTGCACCCAGTGCCAGTCGTGTAGGCTAAGATGGGTGAGCCCAGCAGTAGGAATGATATCATCATCAGACCAGCTTTTCTGTGCTTAAGACATGTTCTTGGCAGCAGAACCTCCAAACCTGGCATCCTTACCGTCATGAAGATGCTGAGCTATACAATCTGCATTTTTTTTAAGAGATGGTGTCTCACTATGTTGACTAGGCTGATCTTGAACTCCTGGCCTTAAGCAATCTTCCCATCTCAGCCTCCCAAAGTGCTGGGATTACAGGTGTGAGCCACCACACCCAGCCACAATCTGCTTATAATAAACCCCCTTTGCTTTAAATTAGCCAAAGGTGATTTCTATTGCTTGCAAACAAGAACCCTGATGGATAATGGATTCTGTACAAAAACCCTGGCACTGGTGCTTGGAAGTTATACAGCACTACGTCTGTTCAGCTTTGTTTTTGTGTGGTTTTGATGTTATCAACTTGTTGGGCAATAACATATGCAACAGAAAAATGCACATTTCATGACAGTACAGGTCATCGAATTTTCATGAAATACACACAACCATGTAACAGGTACTCACATCAAGAAACATATTACCAGTCCACTCAGAAGTCCATCTCCTGCTCACTTTGTCTTTACCACCAAACAAGGACAACCACTCTCCCAACTTCTGACATCACAGAGTAACTTTACCTATTTTTTGAACTTTATATAAATATAGTAATACAGTATATACTCTTTATCTGGTCTAGGTGTGATCTTTGTTATCTGTTTATCTGTCACTCAACATTATGTTTGAGAGATTCCTCTATACTGTTTTGTGTAGCTATAGCTATTTATTTTCATTGCTGTATAATATTCTGTTAAAGGAATACACCACAGTTCATTTATCCATTCTACTGCTGGTAGTCATTTGGGTACTCTCTAATTTGGAGCTACTATTAAAAAATGCTGCTATAAACATTCTAGTACATATCTTTTGGTGAAATATGAACATATTTTTGTTGGGTATATATCAATGCTCTGAAAGTATGCATATGTTCAACTTTAGCAGAGACTGCCATATATATTAGCATGATTTGTTTCTTTGTTTAAGACAGGGTCTCACTCTGCCACCCAGGTTGGAATGCAGTGGCACCATTATGACTCACTGTAGCCTTCACTTCTCGAGCTCAGTCTGTCATACCACTTTAGCCTGCTGAGTAGCCAGGACTACAGGTACACATCACCACACCTGGCTATTTTTTCTTTTTTTTTTGGTAGAGATAGGGTCTCACTATGTTGCCCTGGCTCAAGTGATCCTCCCACCTTGGCCTCCCAAAGTGCTGAGACTACAGGCATGAGCTACAGCAACTGACAACAACAATTTTTAATTGAAAAAACAATTTTTACCCCAAAGGCATGACACTGGGAAAGAATAAGAAGTGTAAGGAGACGAATGTAGGTAAAACTTCATATGGAGGCATTTCCCCCCTTTACTGCAGAGGTATTAAGATGTATAAAGACCCTGGTATTTGGCATTTTGCCACTCGGCTTGACCTGGGTTAAATAATTGCTGACAGGTCATTGTGAAAGTCAAGGGCACAGCTGGGACAAGACATTTGAACTCTTGGCCTTCTGACCCAGCAGCAGAGAATCACACATTTTTGCCAGCACCACTGGCCCCAGGGAATCAGCAGCCAACACTAGCATCTCACCCAGTATCACCACTTTCTCCAGCATCTGAGAGGGGATGGCTTACATTTGGAGTCCTATCATGGGCCTCCAGAATCAGCAGTCACTTAAATTAGGCCAAGAGGGCCAGGTGTGGAGGGGATGAGGTGGGGATTGGTGGAGATTTGAATAAATTGAGAGTGAATGTCTAGTCTTAAGGAGACATTTATCACTCAGGTTGTTGATTTTTGCCAGATGGGAAAAAACAGGCCATTATTGCCAGATTTTCTGGCTTTTCAAGGGAGGCTAGAAAACTGTTTTTGTTTTTGTTTTTTAAATAAGATATTGCAATTTGTGTTGTTGGCAACTAATTTTAAGAACGTAAACATGGACTACTGTTAACCAGATGAAACACATCTATGGATCAGATCTGGCCCAGGAACCACTGGTTGATCATCGCCAATCTGGAAGGACACAGCATTTCAGGCTCAAAGGAGACGTCTTCTACGACTGCACAGAGCACACATGAAAGAAAGCAACTGAACACCAACTCTGGAGAGCACAGATGTTTGGAGTCTATTCCAAATCCCCTCTCTCTCTTACATGGAGAAACTCCCTCCATAACTATGACCTGCTTTGTTACCTCGATGACTTCATCATTAAATAAAGAACCCTTCAGATCATGAACACCTCAGACAAGGTGTCTCACACTTGAAGAAAACTGAGTCTTTTTTTTTTGTTTTTCCTTTGCATCTGGCCATTATGTGTCCTATAATGACCGCAGGTCACTGGCTGTGCCTCCAGCCCTCATTTCTCAAGGCAGAATCCATTTGAGTTGACGACACCTGGAGCAGTTAAGCAGAACTTGAAGAACGATTTACCCACCAAGAAGTCATCAATGAGAAGACACTCTCTTTAGCAAATCAGACCTTGTTTCCAATCAGCCCAGTCTCCATGCTTGAGTTTTCAACATTTTACTCAGCAAAGTTGGCTGCAATCACATGAATGTCAATGGGCTACTTAATTTTTCCTTTCTACTTCTTCCCCAACCCGTAATCACAAATACTATTTCTCTGCCTCTGCCCTCCTTCCCTCTATCTGACTGCCCTCAGAATACCACACACGCATACACACTCCACTTACACACGCGCACACACACGTCCATTCATCAATTCTAAGAGCAAATTGGTAGGAACAATGTAGCAACAAACATATATGGGAATAGGTTTGCATTTACTTCCACTTGTCCTCACCACCCACTTTCTAGCTCCTAGTTAAGTATCAGGCATGTAGTGGTGTTTGATAAATATCTCTCCAAATCCTGTAGTTCCTCAGACAAATTTGCAAGACCTCACGTGTGCTATTAGAATCAAACAGCTGTTTTGGAGTCACATGAGGACTTACCAAGGATGTAGAATCTCACCACGCCCTGCAGACAGGTCGAGACAGGCATTTACCAGACAAGGAAACAGGGACGCAAAAAGATGCTGAAGCCATCTGGGCAAAGGGTAGTTTGGAGAGGCAAGAGGAAAATCCTGTTGCAAGATCCGAAGCCTCTAAAACCCTGGTATGCCTACCTCCACAGTGGCTACATCTCATCCAGTGATCATGACAATTATTCAATAAATTACTGTGTTCAATAAGCATTAGCTACATACCAGACACTTGACATCTTGCACAAATGTCATTCTTGCAGCAATTCTACAAGGCTCACTGAGGAATCTTAGGATAAAGAGCTTGCCCAAGGAGTTTATCAAGTTAATCTCAGAGGTTCCCAAGGGAGAACGTGGAGGAATAAGGTGAGGGAACATCTGGGGTTGTCACAACACACAGGTGACTGCTGAAATTCAGTAGGCAGGGGGCAGGGAAGCTGGAGGTCTGCATCACTCAGGTCTTTTCCCACCCAAATGCCATCAGCAGCCCAGTTGAGAAACACTGGTTTTTAAGCAAGAGCAGAGCCAGGATGCACCTGCCTACAAGCAAGTCTGCCTCAACAGCCCCTGTCCTTCCTTACCATCCCATTCTGAGGCTTCAAAGCCATTAATGTCACATAAGCTACTTCCTGGTAGAACAACTAACTGCCCTTTCAGTAACATCTTATGGAAACTTCAGAATCTAGAGAACAGATCCAGATCTAGAACAAAAATCTGTTCTCTCCCCAACAGAACAAAATATCCATAGTTTTTTTTTTTTTTTTAGACAGAATCTCACTCTGTCATCAGGCTGGAGTACAGTGGCACAATCTCAGCTCACTGCAACCTCTGCCTCCCTGGTTCAAGCGATTCTCCTGCCTCAGCCTCCCAAGTAGACACACGCCACCATGCCAAGCCAATTTTTGTGTTTTTAGTGGAGACAGGGTTTCACCATATTGGCCAGGATGGTCTTGAACACCTGACCTCGTGATCCGCCCATCTCGGCCTCCCAAAGTGCTGGGATTACAGGTGTGAGCCACCGTGCCCGGCCTTGCAAAATATACTTAAGATGTAACTTCCATATATAAAGCAAACTGCTGAACTCAGTGTTGTGAGAAAGAGCTTCTTTCTTTTTCAAGACAGAGGCATTGCTTCAAAGGCTGCAATTTCGTAGAAGAAAAAGGAAAGGAAAAGAATAATGCAGACTGTGAGTAGCACCAAATGCCTAGTAAAGATCATGTAAGTGGCTGGGCACAGTGGCTTAGGGCTGTAATCCCAGCACTTTGGGAAGCCGAGGCGGGCAGATCACCTGAGGTCAGGAGTTTGAGACCAACCTGGCCAACATGGTGAAACCCAACAATACAAATATTAGCTGGGCATGGTGGACCGTGCCTGTAGTCCCAGCTACTAGGGAGGCTGAGGCTGGAGAATCACTTGAAGCCAGGAGGTGGAGGCTGCAGCAAGCCAAGATCGCACCACTGCACTCCAGCCTGGGCAACAGAGCGAGACTCTGTCCAAAAAAAAAAAAAAAATCGTACATGTTCAACGATTTCAGCACCATGATGCAAGTGTTCAGAGCAGGCTTCATACAGAAGGGAGGACTTCAACTAGGTTTCAAAAGCTGGAATTGACTCCCCTCAGCAGGAAAGGAGGGAAAGAGAGACAATAAAATCAGGAGTGCAGAGGTAAGAAATCAGCTTGCCAAGCTTGAGGGGCACCGAGGGGACCACCCTGGGTAAAACACAGAATCCGTTTCATAGCAGACGGGGTAAATCTCAAAAGGTATTTGCACAGGATTGAGGAAGGATTTTATCTCGATCCAAGGAATTCCGATCTATCTTGTAGGAAGTAGGAATCCCTCACGGGTTGAGTGCAGGAGGGCTAAAAGTGGTGTTTTCAGGAATGAACAGACTGCACAAGAGTGGGTGGGGGTGAGTGGTCAGTTAGAAGTTCTCTCAGTAAATCCAGCATGAGTAAGAGTCTCCATGAGGTGAGGAGCAACGGAAACAGCCACTGAACCCTGCCAATTCCTTCTCAATACCCGTTTTTGTGTTCGATTGGAATAGGAACCGTTTTGGGGACCTGAGAAAAGGGGAGGGGTTGAACCTTACTTCATAATGTAGAGGCTGATAACCAGAAGAATGATGGCCCTACTGCTGACAAAATATTGAGGACAGGGAATTTAACCACAGAACCTTCAGGAAGAAATGGCCAGGAAATAGTAACTGCTAACGGGAAATCAGTGTTGTGGTCTGCAGACAACCTGGACATTCTCAGACACACAAAAAAAACCTCTCCCATCAGCCAGGTTTCAGGAGATGCAGCAGTAGCAACTTCATATGGTAATCTGCTATGTTGGTGGCTCCCAACGAAACTCACCTCCCGAGATCCCTGTCTTCATTTAATCCCCTACCCTTGAATTTAGGCTGGCCCAGTGACACGCTTCAGTCAACAGAATGTGGCAGAAAGGGATGCTGTACCAGTTCTAGGCCTAAGCCTTCTGCTGTGTATTAGTCTGTTCTCACGCTGCTAATAAAGACATACCTGTGATTGGGTAATTTGTAAAGGAAAGAGGTTTAATGGACTCACAGTTCCACATTGCTGGGAGGCCTCACAATGATAGCAGAAGACAAAGAAAGAGCAAAGGGACATCTTACATGGTGGCAGTCAAGAGACAGAATGAAAACCAAGTGAAAGGGGTTTTCCCTTATAAAACCATCAGATCTCCTGAGACTTATTCATTACCACGAGAACAGTATGGAGGAAACCACCCCCACGATTCAATCATCTCCCACTGGGTCCCTCCCACAACATGTGGAAATTATGGGAGCCACAATTCCAGATGAGATTTGGGTGGGGACACAGCCAAACCATATCAAGTCTGTCTGGCAGCTATCTAAGAAGTCAAGCTAGGCCGGGCACGGTGGCTCACGCCTGTAATCCCAGCACTTTGGGAGGCCAAGGTGGGCAGATCACGGGGTCAGGAGATCGAGACCATCCTGGCTAACACGATGAAACCCCGTCTCTACTAAAAACACAAAAAATTAGCCGGGCATGGTGGCGGGCACCTGTAGTCCCAGCTACTCGGGAGGCTGAGGCAGGAGAATGGCATGAACCCGGGAGGCAGAGCTTGCAGTGAGCCGAGATCACGCCACTGCACTCCAGCTTAGGCAACAGAGCAAGACTCCATCTCAAAAAAAAAAAAAAAAAAAAAAAAAGGGCAAGCTATCCTCTGGGATAGCTTGAGAGACCACGTGGAGAAAGAGAAGCCCTTAAATGATATGAAAAAAGAGAGAAAGGTCTAGTGTCCTCGTGGCCCAGCGGAGCCCAGTCCCCAACCAATTCTCCAGCAGAATGAAGCCTTCTGAGTAACCACTGACCAGACTAGCAGAATAACCACCCAGCCAGGCCTAACCCAAACCCCAGAATCCTGGACAAATATAACAGTTGCTGTTTTAAGCCACCATGTTTTGGGATGGTTTGTCACTCAGTCACAAACAACTGATACACTTCCACCAGGCCATGGGTTGTGCTGGAGTGCTCTGGTGGTCCACGCCAACAATCAGATCATGCAAAGCTCTGTGCACAGGCAAATATACATGTCTTTCCTTGGTGATGGGTAGTATGAACATAAAGAGAAGCCATACAGAGCCACCGCCATCTGCAAGTGCTCTCTCAAGCTACTGGTGCCCAAGTTTGGCACATAGTTGGCACCTAAATAAACATTTGTAAAATGGATGCAGAGCAATCAATCTGATTTTAATGGACTCTAGAGAAGCGTATCCAAAGCTTACTTATTCCCGCAAACCTTCCCAGAAACTTGTAACCTTCAGTGTCAGGAAATGTTCTCATAAATCTGACCATACTCCCTGAGGCTCCTGAAGCTCATTTCCTCTTGTCCAGTATGAATGGATAACAGCTGGTCACTATTCCAATATCCACCGACACTGCGCCTTCCTCCGCCTTGCTGAGTTCTCCTCTCATCCAGAAAGAAGACTACTGCCTTTGCCTCCTTGCGAACTTGATTCTCTTCAACCTTTTCTAGAGAGGTGCTATTTCTGTTTAACAAGAACCTCCTGGGGATCTTGTTACACTGTAGACTGTGACTCTCTAGGTCTGGCATGGAGCCAGAGACTGTGCCCTCTAACAAGTTCCCAAATGATGCTGATGTCGCTGGTCCAAGGACTACACTTTGCACGGCTGCCTCATTTTACAGATGAGGAACCTGAAGTGCAGAGTGAGGGAGGCTCTACCACCACCATCAGAGCCCTGGGCCTGATTGCACAGACGCTTCTGAGTTATGTGACTGAAAGCAGTGTGGGAAATCAGGGCAGATGTTTTTCAGTTGGAGTGGCTCTAGAGCAGCTGCTCCCTTGCCATCTAAAGTCAGGCTGGCTGCCTTGCAACCATCCAAGAAGCTTCTCAAAATGCAGATTCACAGGCTTTCCTGCTGGAGACTAACTCAATAGACCTGGTCTGCGGCCTGGGATGGTGTGTTTTCCCAGGAGCTCCACGGGTGATTCTGATGCCCAGTGGGTTTGAAATTATTCATCTAGAACACAAGAGAGGCACTGACCCCACGAGAGTAAGACTCAAAAATATTAGCTCACTAGTATTTATTTATTAAGGGGGTTCTATGCTCCAGCCACTATTCTGATTTAAATCCATATGATTTTTTTTTTTTTTTTTTTTTTTTTTTTTTTGAGACACAGTCTTGCTCCTGTTGCCCAGGCTGGAGTGCAATGGCGCGATCTCGGCTCACCGCAACCTTCGCCTCCCAGGTTCAAGCGTTTCTCCTGCCTCAGCCTCTACCCGGCTAATTTTTGTATTTTGTAGAGATGAAGTTTCACCATGTTGGCCAGACTGGTCTTGAACTCCTGACTTCAGGTGATCTGCCTGCCTCGGCCTCCCAAAGTCCTGGGATTACAGGCGTGAGCCACTGCACCCAGCCTCATATCATACGATTTAAACTTCACTACAATTTCATCTAGTAAGTGCTATCATAAGTCTAAATTTATAGAGGGGAAACTGAGGCACAAAGCAGCTAAATAACTTGGCAAAAGTCACATCCCTACTAAGGGGCTGAGAAAGGGTCAGAGGCCAGTTCGTTTATTTCCAGAATCCACCTGTTAACTATTATGTTGTCGACATCTTATCTAAAGTGAAGATAAGCTCCCTGGAAAATCCCAAGGGTAAAACTGATTGACAGAAACAGTGCTTTTCAAAGCAGAAGCCGGCCGGGGGCGGTGGCTCACACCTGCAATCCCAGCACTTTGGGAGGCCGAGGCAGGTGGATCACGAGATCAGGAGATCAAGACCATCCTAGCTAACATGGTGAAACCCCGTCCTTATTTAAAATACAAAAAAATTAGCCGGGCATGGTGGCAGGCACCTGTAGTCCCAGCTACTCGGGAGGCTGAGGCAGGAGAATGGCATGAACCCGGGAGGTGGAGCTTGCAGTGAGCCGCGATCGCGCTACTACTGCATTCCAGCCTGGGGGACAGAATGAGACTCCGTCCCCCCCAAAAAAAAAAGAAAAAAAGCAGAAGCCACACACCACCAGTCCTAGAGAACATTAACGCATACTCGGTGGGGGCAAATGGTAGGAGACGATTTCAGTCAAATCTGGGAACAGAGAGCTAAACACCTCTTGTTCTCACTCATGTGGAAGCTAAAAAAGTGGATCTCATAGGAAGTCAAGAGTAGAACAGAGGTTATTCAAGGCTGGAAAGGGTAGGGGAAAAGAAGGATAGAGAAAGATTTGTTAAAGGCTATAAAATTACAGATGGATAGGAGAAATGTGTTCTAGTGTTCTATACCACTGTAGGATGACTACAGTTAACAATGATATATATTTTCAAATAGCTACAAGAGAGAATATTCAATGTTCCCAACATGGACAAAGGATAAACATTTGAGATGATGGATATGCTAATTACCCTGATCTGATCAATATATATTGTATATATCAAAACATCACTAGGTACCCCATATATTTATCTACAATTATTATGTGTCCATTTAAAAATAAATAAATAAGGGTTGGGCAGATTGGTTCACATCTGTAATCCCAGCACTTTGGGAGGCCAAGACAGGTGGATAACCTGAGGTCATGAGTTTGAGATCAGTGTGGCCAACATGGCGAAACCCCATCTCTACTAAAAATACAAAAAAAAAAAAAAAAAAAAATTAGCCAGGCATGGTGGTGCACACCTGTAATCCCAGCTACTTGGGAGGGTGAGGTAGGAGAATCACTTGAACCAGGAGGCGGAGGTTACAGTGAGCTGAGATCGTGACACTGGGTGACACTCCAGCCTGGGTGACAGTGTGAGACTCCGTCTCAAATAAAAAAGAAAAATAAATAAATAAATAAATGTTAAACGTGGGGAACACTGAGTTAAACTAAACTAGATGGATTTCTTCCTGTGGAACTTCTCACAGACTTCACCAGCAAGCATAAGGAAATCAATTTCCAAGGTAGGGGGTGGTGCATTTTGTAACATTCTCCAAACATCGTGGCCTGCAGAATCCCTTTGTCCAAAAGCATCTCAAGGCATCAGGAGGATGCCAGGAAACTAACTGCCTGTGGGAAACGTGGGCCCAAGGCAGTGCTTCTCAAACTTTAATGTACACACACAATACCTGGGACCCTTGTTAAAATGCAGATTCCGATGCCACAGGTCTGGCTGGGGCTAGAGAGTCTGCATTTCTAGCAAGAGATGCTGGTGTTGCATCACCCTCAGCATGGCAGGGACCTGCAGCACAGCTCTGGCTAGCTCTGGCCCCACCACCTCCCCAGGCAAGCCTTCTCCCAGCTCAGCACCCCCAGAACAGCCCTTATGCAGACTTCCAGGGCGGTCTGGCCTCTGCTTACCTCCTCAACCCTGGAACTATTCCACAGAGTGCAAGTTTCATCACAGGCCCCCAGGGAATCCAGACCCTTCTAGAGATCTAACCCTGGGTCCCTACCCCAACCCTTCTGTCTTCCAAGTGCCACACCCCTCCCTGCCCTTGCCTCAGAAAGCCCTCATTCTGAAGGTCAGATCCACTTAGCGGTCAGCCTTGCTCCCCAGCTGCCCAAGGTGGCCGGGATCAGCGGTGAGGAAGGGAGAGGAGGTGAAAGGAGGATAAGCAGAGAGCAAGGAGGCCCCGTGAGGTCTTGTGACCGACTGGGCCTCCTGGTGCCGCCGAGGTGGCAGTGCCAACGCACAGTGCTGAAATACTTGGCCTGTCTCCGGAGCAAACACCCAATCCAAACAGGCCCTAGTGTGTCTCCGAACAGACTGTGTAAATAAGGGGGGAGGAAAAAAAAACCCAACTGGCCACAGATCCCGCTTTCAAACACGTTGAAACAAAATAATCCCTCTCTCGCTCACTCGCTTACTCCCCTCCGCTGGCTCTTTTTTTTTTTTTTTTTTTTTTTTTTTTTTAATTTCCACCGGTGCCGAGGCCTCAGTGGAGCCTGGCTGGCGGCTTGTTAGAGCCTGCAGCCTACCTGTCCTGCATAGGAATGAAGCCGGGAGGAGTTACACGATATGCCCTCGTTGCAGGCCGGGGACACAGCTACTGCATTCAGAGTCCAGGAAACAGAGCAAAAGCTGTTCTCAGGGTGCGGCTGAGCGAGGAGCTATAGGGGAATGGAGGAGACCAAACTTCATGGAAGACTGTCCCATTAACCTGGCTTTTACCAGGGTGGCCCTGTCCCTAACGCCTAAGAATCATGCCCTGCATCCAAACAGCAGCAACCCCTGAAAACGGGATAAGAACTCTCCTGAACAGAGCTAGATCTAGAAAGCCCAGTACAGGGAGCCGAGCCTGAGCGGCCTGTCTCCAAAGGTGGCTCTGAACTCCACATGTGCATACAGACAAGGGGGCGACTTGCATGTGGTTTGTTTCTGGTCTTGCAGTCGGTTTGGAATTTTCTAAGTCAGGGTGAGGCGGGGGGATTGTGCGCGTGAGTCATGTGCAGATTGGAACCCATCTCCCCCCTCAGCCTGCAAGTTAAAACAATTGAGTTGTCCTTCTCAGCGTTTGCCAATGTCTCTTACTCAATCTTGGATCAAAAGGGCGTTGGAGGAGGAGGCTGGGAGGGAAATCCAGACAGTTCTCCGCCTCTGACATCAGGTCCAGCTGTTAGCATTGTGCTGTGGGTCCCTGAACAAGAAGGAAAGTCAGGACTGGTTTGGCCAGGTAAGTGAGGATCCAGTGTTGGGTGATTCGGATCCACGCAGCCCTCAGAGGCGATACAAACGTGAACTGGACATTCTAGGAAGAAAGAGGTGACTGCCAGGTGACCTTTCTAGTTCACATCCACTCACCATTTCCCTCCTCATTCCTATTCTTAGAAATAAGACTCTGACGCTCTCTTTTATACAGGCTAGCCCCCTGTAGCATTTCATGGTGATTAGTTACAATCTTCCTGACTTTCCTAAGAAGAGATCAGACTTACCGGGGTTAGTCCTCATAGCCTAAGGCCGGACTGGAAGAGAACTCCACATCCTATGTCCAAGAATATCATCAAATCCTTATGAAGCACCAGTTGTTGTAACACAATTTTAAAAGACTGGTTCAAAGCGACTGTGACGAAGCAGATCTGTGGGTCGAGCCAATGCCACACCCATTGTGGTCTTTATGCTTCCTTTCCAAATTAAAAAAAAAAAAAACAAAAAAACAAAACAAAACAAAAAACCAGCTCTTACACATTAATCTCCATTTAACATGGAGTGTCCATGGGGAAACATTTATGGACCCTGGCACCATATCCAGCGGAGAGCCCAGATAAATCAGATAATATGATCTTAGCTTTTAAGGGTTTATACCTTTGCTGGAAAAGACCCAATTTACCCACCGAAGTTCAATGCCTTTAGTTTCTTCAGATTGTACATGCTTGTAACTAAAAACTCCCCCTCCTTGAGTGGTCATTACGAACCAGGCACTATACTAAGGGCTTTCTAGGCAGAGGCTCTCACTTCTACAACCACCTTGTACAGTGCAAACCACTACTATCCCATTGCACAGATGGGCACATGGAGGCCTAGGGCACAAGCAACATGACCAGGTCCTACAGCTGTGAAGTGACAGCGTGCAGACCTTGATTCAGGGTGCACGTCATCCCCTTGTGTCTCTTACGGCACTTACCGCCTTCTTCCTACCTGGCAATCAAGCTTGTATTCACCTTCCATCTCTATCAGAGCTCCCAAAGTGCTCTGAGCGCCTTCCTTTGCACCGTATAACCTTGAGACAACGTTTATTGAATAAATGACTTGTAAGAGAGAAAAAGGGAAACTCTACTTATCCCTTTGTTCAAATATTTATTGAGCACCTACTATACGTCTCTCACTCTGCTGGACATGGGACCCGGGTGGTCAATCAGAGGTCCTGGCCTCATGGGCCAAGTCTAGTGAGGCTGATCCCAGAGTCACAGAAACAAGCTACACCCACATCAATCCCTGCAAAGCACTCACGTGCTCCCTTCAGAACCAGGCACTGGGGACATGACCATGAAGTAGGCTCTGCCGTGGAGTTGTTTATCCTCTGAGGGGAGAACACATCCACAAGAGAGGGAAAAGCATGGAATTAAAAATTTCTAATACTCTAAAGGAAAGGGAGGTTTCTAAAGTCCTCAAGAGGTCAAACTAGCTGGGCGCAGTGGCTCACACCTGTAAGCCCCGCACTTGGGGAGGCCAAACCTGGGCAACATACGGGAGAAAAAAAAACCTCTGCAAAAATAAAATAAAATAAAATAATTAGCCAGGCATGGTGGCGCACGTCTGTGGTCCCAGCTACTCACAAGGATGAGACAGGAGGATCATTTGAGCCTAGGAGGTCAGGGCTGCAGTGAGCTACGATCACACCACTGCCCTCCAGCCTGGGTGACAGAGCAAGACCCTGACTCCAAAAAAAAAAAAAAAAAAAAGGTCAAACCGAGCTAACTTGGCACAGTACATCCTACTTTATGTGAGAATTCCTCTCCTGCCATTTTATGTGACTCTGGGTCTCAGCAGTGACAGAGGTAACACACATATGGTAAGGACACAGTGAGATACCATTACATACCCAGCAGAATGACTGTAGTTTTACAAAGTGGCAGCACCTCCTCCATGAGGACTGGAGCAACTGGAACTCTCAGACATTGCTGGTGGGAGTGTAAGCAGGTACAGCCACTTTGGAAAAGGTCTGGCAGTTTCTTATAAAATTAAACATATACCTACTCTATGACCCAGCAATTCCACTCCAAGTTATTTACCCAAGAGACATGAAAACATGTGTCCACCAGAAGCTTTGCTCAAGAATGCTCATAGCAACTTTATGCAAAGCAGCCAAAACCTGGAGGCAGGGCAGGCACCCAGCTAGAGGAGCAATGGACACACAGCTGTGGGACGGTCACATAATAGAACACTGCTGCACAGTCAGGAGGAGCAAAGCTCTGATACAGGCAGTAACACAGAGGAATCTCAAAAACAGTATGCTGAGTGAAAGAGGAGCTAGGCAAAAGAGCACATCATGTGTGACTCCATTTATAGGAAGTTCTCCTAGAACGGCAAAATTAGACTAGGCAGAAAGACATCAGAAGAGTTGTTATGGAGATGTATTAGTCTGTTCTCACACGGCTAATAAACACATACCTGAGACTGGGTAATTATAAAGAAAAAGAGGTTTAATGGACGCACAGTTCCACGTGGCTGGGGAGGCCTCACAGTCATGGCAGAAGGCAAAGGAGGAGAAAGGCACGTCTTACATGGCAGCAGGCAAGAAGAGAGCTTGTGTAGGGGAACTCCCATTTATTAAACCATCAGATCTCATGAGGCTTACTCACTACCATGAGAACAGTATGAGGGCAACTGTCCCCATGATTCAATTACCCCCCACAGGGTCCCTCCCATGACACGTGGGAATTATGGGAGCTACACTTCAAGATGAGATTTGGGTGGGGACACAGCCAAACCATACCATTCTGCCATCATGGAGGGTCTAAGGGTGAGGGTGAACTGGCAAAGACCATGTAGGCACTTTGTGGGGCACTGGTATTATTCTGTACCTATGGTACTTTTCAGATTTGTTGCAGTACAGTGCATGCAAATTTTACTTTAAAAGAAAAAATATCTGCCATCAAATATTAAACTCTAGTGAATGATCTGAACCCTGTAGTATTTGGAGAGAAGAATACTAAAGTCCTCAACTTACTTGGAATGGATCAAAGAACATGGGACAGAAAGGGGCCTGAAGAGCAGGTAAGTGATAACGCAAGTCAACTGTGGAACACAAAAGTCAACTGTGGGCTGGACGCAGTGACTCATGCCTGTAATTCCAGCTCTTTGGGAGGCGGAGGTGGGTGGATCACCTGAGGAGTTTGAGAGCAGCCTGACCAACGTGAGGAAATACCATCTCTACTAAAAATACAAAAATTAGCCGGGTGTGGTGGCGCATGCCTGTAATCCCAGCTACTGGGGGGAGGCTGAGGCAGGAGAATTGCTTGAACCTGGGAGGCGGAGATTTCAGTGAGCCAAGATTGCACTCCAACCATTGCACTCCAGCCTGTGGGACAAGAGCGAGACTCTGCCTCAAAAAAAAAAAAAAAAGGCTGGGTGCAGTGGCTCACACCTGTAATCCCAGAACTTTGGGAGGCTGAGGCAGGTGGATCACAAGGTCAGGAGATCAAGACCATCCTGGCTAACACGGTGAAACCCCATCTCTGCTAAAAACACAAAAAATTAGCCGGGTGTGGTGGTGGGCACCTTTAGTCCCAGCTAATCAGGAGGCTGAGGCAGGAGAATGGCGTGAACCCAGGAGGCGGAACTTGCAGTGAGCCGAGATGGTGCCACTGTACTCCAGTCTGGGCAACAGAGCAAGGAAGCTCTGTCTCAAAATCTCAAAAAAAAATCTCAAAAAAAAAAAAAAAAAGTCAACCATAGAATCTACATGACGGGTATGTGGGTGCTGGTGTCTAATGCTTTCCATTTTCTGTATATTTGTAAATTATATATTGGGGGTGGAAGGAGGAAAGAACATCCCAAACAACGTCGTGTGAAAAGAACACTGACGTGCGGAGTTTTCAGAGGGGTTTACACAAAGCCTTGGTGTATAAATCAAGGGGAGTCAGGAGAGAGGAAGGGAAGAGAAGGCCTTTGGGGCACTTGGGGTTGGATTTAAAGCCACCTGATGTAGAGATGCACTTGGGGTCTGAGCTAAGGCCGAAGTCAGAGCGGCCTGGGTCTGCATTCTGTTACCCACAGCAAGATGCAATTTCCTGTTCCACGAGATGAAGCGCCCCTCGAATTTGAAACACCTCTCACTAAATAGCATTTTGATGAGTTAAGTGTAAATGAATCAGAAACAAATGGATTAAGTTTCTCAGCATACACACGTAATTGACACACACACAAAAATAAAAGAAACGGGAAAGGAGGCACCATGGGGCGGGAGGGAAAGGGTCTCCGCTTCAAACTGTGCATAAAACCAACGTTTAAAAAATACTTGATTGACTTGCGGATCTCCATCCCAGACACGGAGGGCTTCTGGGCCCAGCTCTTTAATATTCAAATGACTTTGAAAAATATTTCTCCTCCTGGAAAGCAGAGGGAAGAGGAAATGCTTTGAAGCCTTGCTAGTTATTTAATTATTTTTTTCAAAGGTAAGGCAGTATATTTTTATCCAATATTAAATAAACATTTTTTTTAATGGTATGTTCAAAGCCTTTAGGCCTCTGATGTTGGTTTGGGATTTTTTGTTTTGTCTTGTTTTGTGTTCGAAAGGGTGAGTGAGGATGACGCTTTTTCTTGCCAAATGTTCTGAAATTGCAACAGTAGACCCAGGAAGCCTAAGCATCCTCTCTGCTACCAAGGAGGAGGGAGGCTCAGATGGGCTTTAGTGACCTCTCTCGAGGTAAGCAGTGGCCCAGCTGGGATCAGAATGCAGGCGGCCTGGATTCTAGGTCCACGTGTAGAACGTTCTACCCTGGGCAGGAAAGCGATGGGCTTTAGCTCTGAGTTAAGGACCCCAGGGCTACCCTTCCTACGCAAGAGAGCTTATAGAAACATATTTTATCAGTCACCATCCATCAGGGATGATGACAGTGACCATCTCCCCAGGGATACTCGCGAGACTTCTCAAGTACTCAGCGATCCAGGAGAGCAAAGATATGTGAGGTCAATGGACCTCTATGTGAGGACGTGGACTGAGAAAACAAAACAAAACAAAAATCAAAAACACGTATGAAGCATTTTCTCTTCACTGGCCTAATTTAGACATAACCTATACAAACACATTGCACCAAGATTATTTGGGGCACAGGGCATGAAATAGTGAGATGGGAATAGGAAGGGCATAAAAATGATTCTCAAATACTCCATGTTTCAGTAACAGCCCCTAACAGCCCATAATTCAGTGCATTAACAAATAAATAGAATTCACACTCTCCTCTATCACAAAAGTGGTAACAACTGGCATAAAAGTTTTCAGAAAAGATGTGTTCAGGGTGAGATACATTCAACACCAGAATCTGCTGGAGACAGAGTTCTCCAGGCTCTTCCCGTAAGTGACGGAAGCATTCATTATTAGTAACACTAAATTGCTTCATTTAATTCTTGCACTGGCCTTGTGAGATCAGAGTCATTAAACACAGTTTAAGGATTTTTTTTTTTTTAATGGGCCACAGACAAAGTAACTAACCAAAATCACAGCTGGCAAGTGATGGATTCAAACCCAGGTCTCTCCAATTCCAAAGTCCCTGTTCTAATCATAACCTCTCTTCCATGCCTGGCTGTACCCAGAAGGGCAGACTTCAACCCAGAACACCTGTGAATTGTGATGGAGAGATGGGCTCTAGTATCTGACCAACAAAATTATAGGCTACTTTCTTTTCACAGAACAAATGAACTTTATTGGCTTTTGTTAACAAAATTATCATTGAAAACTACAAAATTAAGATCACCCATAATCCCAGCATTCAGAGGTAACCTGTTAATCTTTTGTTTAAAATCCTTCCAAAAGTCTTAAATGTGTTTATGCCTTTCGGAAAAAAATTTATTTTATAATCATTTTGGATTTACAGAAAATTGACAAAGATAGTACAAAGAGTTCCTTCACCCAGCTTTGCCTAATGTGAACATTTTACATACCACAGCACATCTGTCAAAATTAAGCAATTAACATTCGTACATTACTTTTAACTAAACTACAGATTTTATTCAGAGTACTCCTGTTTTTCCACCAATGTCTTTTTTCTGTTCCAGGATACCACACTGTAAGCCACTCATATGGTTTTAAAACAAATTGATTGTACGCAACAATATATCATGGACATATTTCTTTATCAACCAATACAAGTCTATATCACCACGTACCACCTTCTGTCATTTTTTTTTTCTTTTCATTTTTTTTTTCTTTTTTGTGAGATGGAGTTTCGCTCTTGTTGCCCAGACTAGAGTGCAATAGCGCGATCTCGGCTCACCACAACCTTCATCTCCTGGGTTCAAGCCATTCTCCCGCCTCAGCCTCCCAAGTAGCTGGACTACAGGTGTGCACCACCATGCCTGGCTAATTTTGTATTTTTAGTAGAGGTAGGGTTTCTCCATGTTGGTCAGGCTAGTCTCGAACTCCCAACCTCAGGTGATCTGCCCACCTCAGCCTCCCAAAGTGCTGAGATTACAGGCATGAGCCACCATGCCCGGCCTATAGCACCACTTTCAATATTCCACTCTATGGATGGGGATACCCTGCTCCTGAAGGGCATTTCCATGGTGTGCATTTTTCACTGTCTCATAAACACAGGATGGGCAAACTTATCAACGGTGTCCTCAGAAGAAATTTCTAGAAATGCACTGATAGCATGTCAAGAATATGCCATTCAAGGCTTTTCATTCATTTGGCTATTCTCCTCCAGAAAGCCTGAACCCATTTGCCTTACCACCAATAAATGAATAGCTTTAACTTGAATTCATTTTGGACAATAAGTGACTTCTCTGGTAAACTAACTTGTCCACTACCCTAGAAAGAAAAAACTATGGGAGTGGAAAGAGTTAAAGGACTTTCGAGACAGTCATGTTCCCCAAAACCAGACTGATGATTTCGAAGAACCATCCAGAAGTTAAAGTTCCATTCTCGTCAATTCAAGTTTGTCTCACTCTCCTCTCTGGTTCTGACAGCGAAAGAGATCTTCGGGCTTTCGGCATTTCAATCATGGAATTACTTTCGGGGTACGGGGGCAACCCCCACCGAGTTTAATTTCCTTCTCATCTCTCTGTAGTGTCTACTGAAACTCCCTAAAGGAAAAGCTTTGAGCAGGCTCCTGTAGTAATGCATGCAACAGGAAAACAAAGGATTTGATAGTCAGCAAAGTTATACTACGCCTTTTTTTTTTTTAATGGTGAAAGGAATGGGGGAAGGAGATTATAAAACTGCTTGCATATCTAGAAATAGTTCAAATTGAGCTTGAACCAGGAACCTGCCCAGCATGCTAACTGTGGCCATGGTGCCTCATCCAAAGGAAGCCCATATTTTATTTTGAGACTCCTGTTCTTTGGTGCAAAACACTTTGTCCCCATGCTTAGAAACACTATAAAACGCTATATATTTAGGATAACTGGGAAAAAAAGGCGGCTTGGAAGGTTTCGAGAAATTGAGCCCTACCCCATGCTGGGGAATTCTTCAGCGCCATTCTGGCTTGCAAAAAGAAAAAGAAAAAAAAAAGAAAGAAAGAAAAAAACAAGCTACTGGTCAGAGGGAATGCTCTTCCATGCCAAGCTCAGCTTGAATGAATACACAACACAAGCTCTTAAAGAGGGGCACTGCTTTAAACTAAGAGTCTCTTCTGAAAATGTAACTGATTTGAAAAAGCAGCAGGAAGTTGGGAATATTCTGGAAGGAAAAAGGCTGCAACCTGAGACATTTTCTTCACCCCAGTGTTTGCAATCTTGTCACTCTGGTCAAGGCCACACCTTTAAGTCAGGAGGGACCAAGCCTTTGAAGCGAAGGATGCCAGTTTCACTTTCCCAAGCAAAACAATGCCCAGGACCCATCCCGAGCTTGCTGCCTCCCTGGGGCCTCTGTGGTCTGGTTGAGTGACTAGTAGAACCCATTTCACTTTGAATTCTACCCAGAAACCACAGGAGGATCAGTCCACAGAAGAGAAAAATCTAATTGGTTACAGGGACTTAGCATCTGCCCAGAAGACATTCATGCCCTTTGTCCTACATGGTTTCCCGGCCACCAGGGAGGAGAGGACTTCAGTCCAGGGACCACATATAGAACCTGATTACTTTCAGTTACAAGATGAATTTGTTCTGGGGATCTAAAGCACAGCATAGTGACAATAGTCAATAATACAACATGGCTCGCTTGAAATTTGCCAAGAGAGTAGATCTTAAGTGTCCTTACACCCCCAACCCCACATACATGGTAATTATGTGGGGTGGTGAATACACTGATTAATTTGATTGTAATTAATTTAGTTGTAAAACTCATTTCACAATGTATATCAAATCATCATGTTGCATACCATGAATACATAAATACAAATTTTTATTTGTCAGCTGTACCTCAATAAAACTGCAGAGACAGAAAAACAAAAGAGATGCTTTCTCTTGTTAGCTGATGGAGTATTGCTTAAGTACAGGAGGAGCAAGTTACCGCAAAGAGAAAGTAAAGCCTTAAAAACCAAAGCACTGTTACTTCCGCGTGTATCTTCTAGGGTGAAGCAAGCACATTTCTATGAACGGGAGCCTTTTTAGGCCTATTTGGAGATCTCTAAAATTAAGGTGATTCAACCTACCAACCTTAAATTGAAACCCAAGCCATTATAAGATCAGACTGTAGCGTTCTGAAGGAGTGTCTAAGTGTACGTATGTGGGCTTTGTCACGCAGCAGAATTTGAGAAAAGGTACCACGCTGATGTGGTCCTTTACCAAAGCCCCACGCTGTAAGCCATATTCCAACAGTGTTGTGTGTGTTTGTTTTCTTTTAATTGTGAGTAGTTATGCATACTCTGTAAGCACAAACTGTAAAAGAGAGAGGTTATACGAATAGATCTCCCTACTGTAAATAAAACACGCTGTTGGGATCAAGTAAAACTTGCAACAAATTAAGCCTGACATTTAGGAATAACCATGGTGTAATTGAGCTACATAGAAATTCAGCATAAAAGACAAACTTCCCAAGGAGGTAACTCAAGCCACACCTCTGGGGGCAGATAGTGGAAGGCGAAAGGGGACCAAGGAAAGTAGCAAAGTCCCTGGAAGTCCCTCCGGAGGCTGAAACAGAAAGGCTTCAGCCAGGGCTCAAAGGCAGGCACTGTGGATCCAGAATACCACTCCGTGCTGTGTCAGAGGATTAAACAGAGTCCTGTGATGCCTATTCTTAGGCCCGAAGGTGGCTTGGGAGCACCTGCTGGAAGGACAAGGTCGACATCCTCAAATGTCCCCTTCTCTTGGTCTCCAGGTCATTGAACTTATAGGAGTCACTGAGGGACAGCCACACTCCTACTCCTTTAAAAACCACAAGCTGCCTTGCTGCCCTCACATCACCTGTAAGGCCATCCAATTATATATTTATTTCATTTTAAAGAAAATATCAGCCAGGCACAGTGGCTCACGCCTGTAATCCCAGCACTTTGGGAGGCCAGGGTGGGCAGATCACTTGAGGTAAGGAGTTTGAGACCAGCCTGGCCAACATGGTGAAACCATGCCTCTACTAAAAATACAAAAATTAACCATGCATGGTGGCATGCGCCTGTAATCCCAGCTACTTGGGAGGCTGAGGCAGAAGAATTGCTTCAACCTGGGAGGTGGAGGTTGCAGTGGACCCAGATCGAGCCACTGCACTCCAGCCTGGGCGATAGAGCGAGACACCATCTGCCCCCCGCCTCCCGCCCCACACACACAAAAAAAATCTGTAAGAAAGCTGGAGTGCTTTCAATTTCTCACAACTCGATTGGGCTGGTTTGTCTGGTCTACTTTCCTAGCTGGGACCAATCACAGAAGCACCCAGGGTTATTTACATGAACACCAGCTTCCAGAAAACTCTGCCCCTCCTCCCTTAGGAGGCTCTCAGGTTCCCCTCCTGCATAGACCTGGGGCAGCCACCACATTTCCCATACCCTAGAGAAGGAAGAACAAAGAGCCATTTGCAACACGGGACACTTCGGGAGGGAAATCCAGGGGCGGCCTCAACCCCTAAAGTAACATGAGAGCTAGATGCTCCCTAAAGAACCCAGCAGAGAGGGGCAAGGAGAGTCACCAAAGTGGGTGGGCACCCCATCCAAAGGCTGGTTCACGGTTTGCCCCGGCCCCTCCATCCTCCCACCAGAAGACAGGAGGATTGATTTCACTCCTGGGTCATTCCTGCCAGCCCCTCCTTACTGTACCTAGAGATGGAGGTGGGCAGTGAGAGGGACAGGATGGGAAAGCCTTGGCCCCAGGAGACTCTGGGCAGGGCCCTGAATGGACCACCCAAGCTATCCCGCTGCAGCAAACAGATGGTGTGGGCCACCCAGGGACTGCAAAGTGCACTGCTCAGCTCTTATGCCACATCCCAAGAGGGATGCCTGTGTTCACAGGGCCTTATTCTACACACACCCAGCCTAGCAGCAGATGGAGTCTACTAGGTGGCAAAAAGGTTAGCCATAAGAGTTTGGGAGTCATTCATTCATTCACACCTTCAACTTTTTTTTTTTTTTTGGAGACAGAATCTCACTCTGTCTCCCAGGCTGGAGGGCAGTGGCACAATCTCAGCTCACAGCAGCTATGACCTCCTGGGCTCAAGCAATCCTCCCTCAGCCTCTTGAGTAGCTAGGATCACAGGTGTGCACCACCATGCTTGGCCAATTTTTTTTTTTTTTTTTTTTTTTTTGTAGAGATGGGGTCTCCCTATATTTCCCAGGCTGGTATCAAACTCTTGGACTCAAGCGATCCTCCCACCTCAGGCTCCCAAAGTTCAGAGATTACAGGCATGAGCCACTGTGCCTGGCCACATTCAACAATTAAAGAGCCTAATTTGCCAAGTAAAACCATCCAGCTTCCCCGTCCAGTGGAAGGGGACCTGATATGGTTTGGCTGTGTCCCTACCCAAATCTCATCTTGAATTGTAGCTCCCATAATCCCCACATGTCATGGGAGGGACCTGGTGGGAGGTAACTGAATCATGGGGAGGGGTTTTCCTATGCTATTCCCGTGATAGTGAATAAGTCTCATGAGATCTGATGATTTTATAAAGGGCAGTTCCCCTGCACACACTCTCTTGGCCACCACCATGCAAGATGTGCCTTTGCTTCTCCTTCCACCATGACTGTGAGGCCTCCCCAGCCATGTGGAATTGTGAGTCCATGAAACCTCTTTTTCTTGATAAATTACCCAGTCTCGGGTATTTCTTCATAGCAGTATGACAACAGACGAACACAGGACCAACATTAATCAAGCACAAATGAGTCTATGACTGCAGATAAAGGTTGGCTCTTCCATGCTTGGGAACCCCATTGTGCGAGCAAGCTAACAAAGGATTGGCCTAGAAGGGCAGCGACACAACCTGAGGGAGAAATAATTCATCTGCTCTTGACTTTGGGTACTTAATCCTTCTAAGCCTCTCTTTCTCATCTGTAAAATGGGCCAATATATATGTGACTATGGGTAGGCTTAACCGTGGGAAGGTCTTCAAGGTCTTTAGCAAAGTGAAAACTCTCAACACATGTTAACTTGTGTTAGTAGAAGGGCCTCTTGGAATGAAGGCATCAAGCTTAAGCCCACAGAGTCGGCCCCTGGGCTTTCCATAGCAATGATCCAATGCCCACACCCATCTCTTCCCTGGCAGACAGGCCTGGCCTATCCCTAAATTTTAGTAGATTCTGATAGATTCCCTCATCTTTGCCATTCCCTCATTTAGCCTGATTCCAGCGAGAGCCTCTAACCTCCCCTGTTATTTCAGCCCTGGATCTCTTTAAGCAGCCACTGCCAAGCTGTGGGGGATTCATGGTGATTCAGCCCTGGCCCCAAGCAAGCTGGATGTGCTATCGCTCAGCCAGGATATGGCTGGGAGCCCGCAGGCTGCTGCGAAGAGACAAAGTTGTTCTCTCCAGCCTTCGAAATCTCCCTTCTACTGACAGGCACATAGCGGGCCCAGCACCATCCCCAAGGTGGTCAGAGACTGGCTTCAGTCTCTTAAAGAGTTTGCAGGCAAGACAATCGTCCACCTCCACCCCAGGAGGAAAATGAGGCAGCTAAGTAGTTTCCTCCTGCTCCCTTGCTCTCATGTAAGGCAGCTAATCTGAGTGCAGACAGAGTATTTGCTTGTTTTCTCTTTCTTAGGAGGCAGGACCAGGGAGAGACCCAGCAAAGAGAAGGTCCCAAGCCTCGCTCAAATCTCCTGGTCCTGGAACATTCAGGAGCCGCCCCACTTCGATGGTAATTGGCCTATTTCCATCTGGTTTCCAAGCAACGTGACACAAAATCCCCAGGAACCTTATCACAGAGCCAGTGAACTGGAAGGGCCTGGAGATCGCTCTGGCCCAAACTCCCTGCACCAAAGCATGCGGGGCGACTCAGACACAAAAGGGAGGAAGGCACAGTCTCTGCCCAGAGCCCACAGTGGCCCCAAGAAACTTCTTTTACCACTGAAGAAGAAAAGGAGGTCCCGTCTTTTGGAGGCGAGACAAGGTCACCCACAGAGGGCCTCAGGCCGAGCAACTCACTAGAGGTTGTTTTCTGCATGGCCACCTTCCCTGCGCCATGGATCCCTGGGGTGGGTGGGTTAGGGGCTTTCCAGGTAAGAGCCAGGGTCAGCGCCAGGAAATGATGACAAGTCTGTCTGAACCCTTTCCGCAGACATACAATTGACCTCCGCCAGCTAAGCATTGCTCCAGTTAGAATCTTTCTAAAACTACATAGGCAAATGTCTAGCAATTGTCATTCAATGCTCACAAAGGAGGGGTAAAAACTTTCCCTTCACTCGTGTTAATGTGTCTCCTTTGTACCACTTTCTCAGTACGCCTGAATCCATTTCCTCTCAAGGGCCGTACATCAAGCACTGCCTTCTCAGGTACTCAACTCTGCATGCCTGGATGGAGCCACAGCACTCCAAATCTGATTATGGGGATATTTTAGGAAGAGAGCGTTTTGCATTAAAAACTAAAATCCTAGCCAGGCACGGTGGCTCATGCCAGTAATCCCAGCACTTTGGGAGGCCGAGATGGGAGGATCACTTGAGGCCAGGAGGTCAAGATCACCGTGGGCAACACAGTGAGACCTCTGTCTCTACAAAAAATAAAAAATGAAAAAAATTAGCTGGGCATGGTAGTACATGCCTGTGGTCTCAGTAACTCTGGAGGCTGAGGCAGGAGGATAGCTTCAGCCTCGGCGATCAAGGCTGCAGTGAGCTCTGATGGCACCACTGTACTCCAGTCTAGACGACAGAGTAAGATCCTGTCTCAAAAAAAAAAAAAATGGAGTCCACTGAACAGTAAAAAAGGGTGAATTTTACTGTACGTAAATTATTCCTCAATAAAACTGACTTTAGGAAGAAAATCCACAGGCTCACCCTTCCTAAAGAAAAAATACACATATAATATCAGGGAGAAAGAAAAAAGAGAAGGAAATTTACGTCTTTTTGCTTGACAGAAGTACGGTGCTTGCTTTTTCAATTAAAAATAAAAGGCTACTCCTTTAGGAAACAAAAGTGGGTTCAGCTCCAACAGCCAAGCAAAGCAATGGACTCACCCCACTGAGGATCCCACAGCTGGAAGGTCCCTGACCTACTTCCGCCCAGCTCGCCTGAAAGGCCCCGGGGCACCAGCCAAGAGTGGAAAGCAGAGCCGGGCAGCGGGTGCAGGGCAGTGAGCAGCGCACTCCCTCTCTCGCCCCACAAGAAACACACAGGATGAGGGCAAATGATTCCCAGACAGGGACCTGATGAACAAAGAGGTTACGCAACTCACTAATCACTCAAGACAGCCAAAAACAGACCCTGACATCACATGCCCGTGACCATCCCCACGGCCTGCCTGTGAACTCCCGCAGAAGGTATTCAACAGTTTGTGGAATTACACTGAGCTTGAGTTGGGCCACAAATAAAAATAAAGTCACTTTTCCCCTAATCCTGTAGGAAACTGAGCACTCAGGGACACATTAACTCTTTCATGCTTTCTAGAGCCCATTTGGATCTCACTGGATTCACAGGCTGCCCTGTCCCCAAGGTTTGGTGGGACAGAAACATGAGTATAGTAAGAATTATTTTAGACTATAAGAAATTTCAAAAATGGTGGGGTTAAAAAAAAAAAAAAGGAAAAAAAGAGAAGGAATGGGGAAATTTTGTTACGGTCTTGCATATAACCAAGGTTTTCTGCTTGTCACAGACCAAACCATGATCTGAGTTTGGAGCCTTCTAGAATCCTGAAAACTAGCAAATGCATCTAGTGACAAGCTGCACTAAAGCCCTGTGCAGTTTCTAAAAGTTGCCAAAAACTCTAGAATAGCAAAGGTTGATAGGGTGGTAGGAGGATGGGACACTGCACTGATTATTTTTTTAACCTAGATTTCATTAACAATCACCAATTACCATATAAATCCTAAACACCAGGCACTGCACAAAGTAACTTATGGTTATCAGTGCATTCAATTATCATAGTCCGAAAAGATGGGCACTGCCACTTCTGTTTTACAGGTGGGAGCACTGAGGACTCACAGCTAGGTGATGGCAGAGCTGAGACTCAAACCCCCAGCTAACCCCAAAACACACACCCCTAACTTTGTCCATCCCGACTCTGATTAAGAGTGAGGGGCTTTTCTACCCAGCGCGCTGAGCCCAAGTGCCCAAAGATGAACTATTTTCATGAGTTGTCAGATTTCTGACCCAGAGATGGCAGGACAGAAGCATCTGACTGGATCAGGGAGGTGGCAGAGGCCCAGGGAGGAGGGAGGGACTGGCAGTTTCAGTGAAAGTCAAAATGACCTCCCCAAGTATGCAGCAGAAAGTCTCCAGGTACCAGGCCACTGCTGGAGAGATCAGAGGCTCAAGGCTGCCAAGAACAAGGAACTGCTGCCAGAAATAAGTTAAGACCACCCCACAGGTCTCCAGTGGTTGCCCCTCGTTTCTTAGATCAGTCTCCACCCTCTAAGCAGAAGACAAAAGAGGATCTCCAGAACCTTGAAGTTATTATGCCCTGTGAAAGAAGCCAGACACGAAAGGCCACATATTGTGAGGTTCTGTTTACGTAGAATATTCAGAATAGACAAATCCGTAGAGCCAGAAAGTAGACTAATGTTTGGCAGGGGCTGGAGGGAGGGGAGAATGGAGCATGACCGCCTAATGAGCGCAGGCTTTCCTTTTGGGGTGCTGTATGCATATGTCCAGACTCTTCAAAATGTGCAATTTATGCATACCAATTGTCACTCAATAAAGATTTTTCAGGGCCTTGGAAAAAAGTTCTGAATACAAATAGTGGTGATGATTGCACAACACTGTAAATGCTCTTCATCTCACTGAACTGTACACTTTAAGTTGGTTAAAACGGTAAATTATGTTATATTGTTATATGTATTTTACCACAGTTTTTTTAAGGTGGAATCTGCAAAGAATCCTAGAACTCATCCAATCAAGCATGAAACCGAAACACAGAGTCGGGGCTCAGCTTCTAAGGACTGTGAGGGTTAGAACTGGACGTTCCCCTAAGACCCTCAAATTCATAAACTCAGTGTTTAGAGAGAGGGTGGTGCCGGCAATGAGGGAAGGAAGAAGGCCTGCGAAGCAGCCAGGCCAGAGCGAGCACTGGCTCCTTCTAAGGAGACCTGGGGGAGCGAGGTGCAGCCAGGGAGACAGGGCCCCCTCCCGTGCATCCTCCCCCAGCCCCCCTCGCCTCTTCCCACCTGGCAGGCCTCATGCTTCCTTCCTTGGGGCTGGGAGCCCAGTGCCCTTGGTCTGCATCACAGAGTCAACAACAATTTATCTGAACTGAGCAAACAAGGCAGCCGTAAGTGGCGGAACTCTGACAATATTTAATGACTCCGGGGGTGGGGAAGCTTTGCAGGAGAAGGAGGGCAGGCGAGGAAAGGAACCAGAGAGGAGGCAGAAAACTCCAGGGGAAATTCCGTCGGGAGGAAGATAAAAGGGGGCTGTAAAGCAATTTTGACAGGTTAACAGACAGGTAATATTCCAACGGTGTTTACTTAACCAGGCTAGCACTCCATGCAGCCCCGATTAAGCCGCGGCACGAGAGCCTCAGCAGCTAAGGGTTTCACAGAAACAAAGATCTAGTCAGAGAAAACCAAATAACAGCCAGTCAGATGCTGGCAGCCCGGCCTGCAGCTCCCCCAGCTCGGAAGCCACACGGAGATGCTTCCTGGAGACCGATGTGGAGAGATAACTTGCAGCGGGTACCTTGCTGGGCCTCCAACTGGGAACACAGGGCCTAGCATCTGACAGTTCCTCGGAAAAGGTGGGGCATGGGCACCAAGGGCAAAGTGTCCCCTCTTCCCTCCCACGTTGAGGCAGACCAGTTCTCCGATCCTCAGTCCTAGGAAGACAGCCTTGCTGGTTCCACCCGCTGGCACGGGGGCTGCTGGCTCCAGATCTTTAGCCAGCAATGAAATTCATGCCAGCTCCCAAACCCCAATCCACCCACCCAGATGCAAACCCAATGTGATCTGCCATCTCTTAGCTCTCATACACTGGGCAAGTTCCTTAGCCTCTCGGGGCCTCAACTCCCTCATCTGTAAAATGGGGTAGCAAATTTCACAAGCTTCTTTAATTCATATATCACTGATTATTAATTATCTGTTAATGTCATTGATATAAGTATAAATAATGCAAAAAGTCCCCAACATACAATTTTCCTGCTTTATGATGGTGTGAGAGCAAACAAATTCAACCAAAACCACACTTCAAATACCCATACAACCATTCTGTTTTTCACTTTCAGGATACTAAAAAAAAATTCAATAAATTATATGACATATTCAAGATTTTATTATAGGCTGGGTGGTGGCTCATACCTGTAATCCCAGCACTTTGGGAGGCTGAGGCAGGCAGATCATCTGAGGTGAGGAGTTCGAGACTAGCCTGGCCAAAATGGTGAAACCCTGTCTCTGCTAAAAATACAACAACAAAAAAAAATTAGCTTGGCATAGTGATGCACGCCTATGGTCCGAGCTACTCAGGAGGCTAAGGCAGGAAAATCACTTGAACCCAGAAGACGGAGGTTGCAGTGAGCTGAGATTGTGCCATTGCACTCCAGCCGGGGTGACAAGAATGAAACTCTGCCTCAAAAAAAAAAAAAAAAAAAAAAAATTTATTATAAAACAGGCTTTGTGTTACATGATTTGCCCAACTGTGGGCTAAAGTAAGTGTTCTACTCATGTTTAAGGTGCATTAGGCTAAGCTACAGTGTTTGTTAAGTGCAGTGTCTTAACTGCATTTTTGACTTACAGTATTTTCATCTTGTGATGGGTATATCAAGACATGATCCCATTGTAAGTAGAGAAGTATCTGTATTTAATAAATAATTATAAGGAATAAATAAATGAGGGGTTAGCACGGTGTCTGGATGCTAATATCTACTCAATAAACTTCAGTTTCCTTGGGCAACTGTGTTTACCATGCATGTGGCCAGATTTAGAATGTGATCTTCTGAATATAGCAGAACAACCTACTGACAGGAAGATGCTTAATTTTTAAAATACGTGAATGCTATTATATCTCCACCCATGGTCTCATAGAATGAGGAGGAAATGCTGTTGGGACCAGAAGAGGTGTCATGCTGGCTTAGGTACCAGGAGAAGCACCCGAGACACCCCCAGCTCTCTGAGACCTTGGCAGCCTCACTAAGCAACTTGATATGGTTCCCTGTTCCTGTATTTCTCAGAGGACATAAAAGTGTTCAAAGCCCTGGAACCAGCAAGCAAGAGGTGCCAAGATTTTGACTTCATTTCCTATAGGGTTCCCTGGCCTCTGTTACAGGACACTATTTTGAGGTTGGATTATATATTTTTAGGTTATTTGGAAAATCATTGTGGCTTTAAATAATAAAATTCTGAGTGACATCTGTCAGCCCTGATTACTGTGAGTCTGCTAAGCTGCATTTTCTTTCGTTTTCATTTTTTAAAGTGCAATGAAGTAAGTGTTACCCAGAAAGGTTTGTGAGAGTCTGCAGGGCTGTGTATTAAACACTCTCTTGAAACTGGTCCCAAAGGCTTGTACCAGGGACCTAGCAACAGGCCTGGGGTGGTACACCCAAGAGCTGAGCTGGCAAACACTGCCAAAAGCAGGAAGTGGGACTGAGGTTCCTGCAAGGAATCACGGGGCACCTGGTCAACCTCCTTCATTTCACCAATGGGGAAGCAGAGGCCCACGGAGGTTGGAGACTTGCCTCAGATGTACAGACAGCCACGGTGAAAGATGACAAGAGGCAGGTCTCCCCACAGCTTCATTCAGGACTCTCTGAGTTACACTGTGAGGCCCATCAGGTCTTCTTATTCTATGAGCAGCACATCAATAAGGTTCGTATCCTACTCACTCAGTCCAGAAATCACCTCATGGAAGGGTTCCTCTACATAAATCCCTGCCCGTCTTCTTTACTTTCAGGATTCAATCATTCTTCCTACTCAGAAAAGTACATTTTTTTTTTTTTAAGAGATGGGGTCTAGGCGGGTGCAGTGACTCACGCCTGTAATCCCAGAACTTTGGGAGGCCAAGGCAGGTGGATCACCTGAGGTCAGGAGTTTTAGACCAGCCTGGCCAACATGGTGAAACCCCGTCTCTACTAAAAATACAAAATTAGCCCGGCATGGTGGTGCATGCCTGTAATCCCAGCACATGGAAGGCTGAAGCAAGAGAATTGCTTGAACCCAGGAGGTGGAAGTTGCAGTGAGCCAAGATTGCGCCACTGCACTCCAGTCTGGGCAGCAAGAGCAAGGCTGCATCTCAAAAAAAAAAAAAAAAAGGAGAGAGAGAGAGAGATGGGGTGTCACTACGTTGCCCAGGCTGGTCTTGAACTCTTGGCTTCAAGCAATCCTCCTACCTTAAGTGCTGGGATTATAGGCATGAGCCACCAGACTCAGCCTTGCAAAGTGCATCTTTTATGACTACCTGTTGGTTATCCATCATGTGAGTCTCATCTAGTACGGGACTGGTGGTTTAGGAATACCTGTGGTTGTCACAGTTTTGGTCCTGCAGGGAAAGTGCAAAATGAACTTGGAATGTGTGGATTCAGGCAGTCTCTTCCTCAGCAAGCAGGAACCCCTGGATCAGATCTACCAAAAGCCATCCTCCCTCCCACCATCATCACCCACCATGCCCTGGGTATCAATAGCTCATTGACCCTCTTCTTCAACAGAGGAAAATATGGATACAAAGGAAGGTTATTTGTGTCCAACACCTTGAGGTGGATGCCTGTGAATGCCAAAAACATGCCAGAAATTCATCCAGGAGCAATGAAAAGTTGTTAACAATCAAACTCAATGTTTTTTTTTTTTTCTTTACTTCTTTTTTTGTGTATGTGGGTATGATTTTACAGAATCCTCCTTTTTCCCCCAAATAAGTTTGATCAGCATGCATTTCATGTCTGAATTAGGACCTTAATTCAAGACCTAGCACAGGGAAAGGAGTCAATAAGCACCTGATAAATAAAGGGATGAATCTGGAAGGCAAGCCTTTTAAAAGAAGCTATTAGATGGGTAAATGCCTATAAAATAAGCACATACTTTGTTATGTGAAACAAGAGATGGGGGATGGGTTGGGAGTCCCATTCTCACCGATGGGAACCTCATTTTAAAAGTTTTCAGGTTTGGCTGAGCACAGCGGTTCATGCCTGTAACCCCAGCACTTTGGGAGGCCGAGGTGGGCAGATCACTTTAGTTCAGCCTGGGAAACATGGCAAAACCCTATCTCTACAAAAAAAAAAAAAATACAAAAATTAGCCAGGCCTGTAGTCCCAGCTACTCAGGAGGCTGAGGTGGGAGGATGGCTTGAGCCCAGGAGGCAAGAGGTTGCAGTGAGCTGAGATCGCACCACTGCACTCCAGCCTGGGAAACAGACTAAGACCTTACCTCAAAAAAATAAAAACAATAAGCCAGGCACGGCGACTCATGCCTGTAATCCCAGCACTTTTGGAAGCCGAGACAGGTGGATCACCTGAGGTCAGGAGTTCAAGACCAGCCTGCCCAACATGGCAAAACCCTGTCTCTACTAAAAACACAAAAAATTAGCCCAGTGTGATGATGGGCACCTGTAATCCCAGCTACTCGGGAGGCTGAGGCAGGAGAATCACTTGAACCTGGGAAGCGGAGGTTGCAGTGAGCCGAGATCACGCCATCGCACTCCAGCCTGGGCGACAAGAGCAAAACTCCATCTTAAATAATAATAATAAAAACAATAAAAATGTGAAAGCGTTTCCAGGCTTTGAACCATCTTTCCTGACAAAGACTTCTGTGATGTGGTTGTGGAGGTGGGGGCGGTTTGTCCACGTTACCAAGAAGAAAACCAAGGAAATGAGATAATGAGAAGCTATTCCAGAGTCTGCAATGAATGAACAGAAAAGCTGAGACGAGCACTCAGTCTGTTTCTCTTATTTGATATTTTCTCTTCTCTTAAGATAGTTTTTTAAGGCTTTAAATCTCTCGAAAAATGTATCTTACACATTGCACTGAAAGCCTTCAGACGCTAACTCAGGAGACAATGAAATCATCCCATGTCCCCTCAGCCTTGCCAAAAGCTGATGTCTAAACCACGTCACCATTCATGGCCTTAAACCCTGGCTAAACAATCATAATCACATTTCTGGAAATCTAGGAATGGTGGCTGCCAAAAGCACTGAAGTATTAGACCACGCCTCAAAGCTTTCTGTGCAGTGAACACTAGAAATAAGGAACTGTATGAGATTACCTGCTTAAAGAATCCACCCTCATAATTCCCCATCTAAAATACAAACTACACCTGGAAGTTCCCAGACAAGACAACAGGTCCCTGGTCAGGAACATAGGAGGTGCCCAATACGTGTGAAATATAGAAGACTTAGGGTCTATGATACACATGCATTAAAAACTGTGCTCTGCATGTGGTCCATTCATACAGTGGAATATTATTCAGCCTTAAAAAGGATGGAAATTCCTGGCCAGGCACAGGGGCTCATGCCTGTAATTCTAGCACTTTGGGAGGCCAAGGTGGGCGGATCACGAGGTCAGGAGATCAAGATCATCCTGGCTAACACGGTGAAACCCCGTCTCTACTAAAAAAAATAAAAGAAAGAAAAAAAAATAGTCAGGCGTGGTGGTGGGCACCTGTAGTCCCAGCTCATCGGGAGGCTGAGGCAGGAGGAGAATGATGTGAACCCAGGAGGCGGAGGTTGCAGGAAGCCGAGATCGCACTACTGCACTCCAGCCTGGGCAACAGAGCGAGACTCCGTTTCAAAAAAAAAAAAAAAAAAAAAGGTGGAAATTCTGATACATGCTACAATGTGGATGAACCTTGAGGATGTTAAACTAAGTGAAATAAGTCAGTCACGAAAGACAAATACTATATAATATCTTTCATATGAGGAACACAAAACAGTCAGAGTTGTAGAGATGAAAAGCAGAATGATGGTTGCCAGGGGCTGGGGAGAAAAGAGAAAGGGAAATGATTGTTTCATGGGGATAGAGTTTCAGTTTTGCAAGATAAAAAAAAGTTTTGTGGATGGATAGTGACGATGGTTGTACAACAGTGTAAATGTGCTTTATGCCACTGAACTGTACACTTAAACATAGTTAACATGGGGGCCAGGAATGGTGGTTCACACCTGTCATCCCAGCACTTGAGGAGGCCTAGGCAGGAGAATTGTCTGAGCCCAGGAGTTCAAGACTAGCCTAGGCAACATGGTGAGACCCTAACTCTTAAAAAAAAAAAAAAAAAAAAAAAAGGCCAGGCGCGGTGGCTCATGCCTATAATCCCAGCACTTTCAGAGGCTGAGGCAAGTGGATCACAAGGTCAGGAGATCAAGACCATCCTGGCCAACATGGTGAAACCCTGTCTCTACTAAAAATACAAAAATTCGCCGGGCGTAGTGGTGCACGCCTGTAGTCCCAGCTACTCGGGAGGCTGAGGCAGGAGAATTGCTTGAACCTGGGGAGGGAGAGGTTGCAGTGAGCCAAGATTGTGCCACTGCACTCCAGCCTGGGCAATAGAACTACAGTTCATCTCAGGAAAAAAAGAAAAAAGAAAAAGTTAAAATGGTAAATTTTATGTTATGTATATTTTACCACAATTAAAAGTAAATAAATATGTTTTTAATCCACCTTCTTCTCAATATGATGAGAAGCAGAAAGAGATTCCTTCAACAGATATCATTTCAAAGTTGTGCTGCCTCTCAGTCCATATCCCCAGGAACCCAAACAAAAAGACAAGAAGTCAACATAAAGGGTATTCGGGGGTCTCCAGGGGGCCTCCCCAGCATCCTGGGACTCTACTTCCTCCAGGGGGAGGTAAATAAAATCAATTCATCAACCAATCAGCTCACTGGAAAGCAGGAAGCAGAGGGACTCTCTAAAATCAGCCCAGATTGCTACACAGGAATTGTCCAAAGTCCAAAAAGTTGCCACCTTTTAAAGGAGGCAGAAGAGAATAGATAAAAACCAAGAAGGAAGAAACAACCAACGTGAGGTAGAGAAGGACTCCAACGCAACCAAGAAGAAGGCTTCTAGCCTGAGACCTGGCTACCAGGGGCAGAACCCAAGTCAGAGGCTTCTCTGGCATGTTCTTTGCTGCTGGGCAGGCAGGAGTTCTCTCCAGAGGAACAAACAGCTTTAGCCCCTCTTTGAAAAATGTGCTCCAAGAAAAAGAAAACACGTTTAACCAGAGATACAGGATAGAAAGGGCGGCCAGCTCTTAAAACTTGGGCTATAAATGTGCTTGGAGGTTGGTTTTGCCCTTAAAGGAAATAAAATTTATGGTTTGTCAGATAACTAGAAAGAAAAGCCCTCAGAGTGGAAATCTGGCCAGATAAAAGTCTACGAATGAATAAGAAGTTTTCTTAAAATGCAGTGCTTAAATATTTCAGTGAGAAAAAGATTGTTTTTCTTTTTCTTTTTTTTTTTTTTTTTTTTTTTTTGAGACAGAGTCTCACTCTGTTGCCTAGACTGGAGTGCAGTAGCACGATCTCAGCTCACTGCAACCTCTGCCTCCTCAGTTCAAGCGATTCTCCTGCCTCAGCCTCCCAAGCAGCTTGGATTACAGGCATGTGCCATCATGCTCAGCTAATTTTTGTATTTTTAGTAAAGACAGGGTTTCACCATGTTGGCCAGGTTGATCTTGAACTCCTTGCCTCAAGTGATCCACCTGCCTCAGCCTCCCAAAGTGCTGGGATTACACGCGTGAACCACCACTCCCACCCAACGTTTTTAACTCAAACCAAACCTAGAAAAACCTCCACAAGCAAATATCCCTTATTTTCTTTTCACGTGGGCTTATCTTTGACCCTTGGCTGTGAGAGAGTAAACCTTCCCTTTACAACATCAGCCATCTCCATATTGTGGTTACCTGGGGAAGGAGGCGGGAGGGAACTGCTGACTGACAGGTGACAAGATGGCACCTTCCAGACTGACAGCAATGTTCAATACTATCCTGGTTTGGATGGTGGTTACATGGATGTATACATATATAACAATTCATTGAGCTGTCCCTAAGATTTGTGTACTTTATACACATTATACTTCAGCAAAAAGCGCACGCACACACACATACATACATATATACATACATACATAATTTTTAAATTACCACAGGTTTATTTTGTGCCCAGCTGGAGCCAAGTTGGTTGTTAAAAGGGGCCCCGATCACAGTTAGTTCATTCACCTGCACTCCCGCCTCCCCTCTTAATCCGCCACAAGGTTATCCAAGCTGGCTCCACCAACGAGCCCTCTGGAAAAAGGAGAATAATGGAAACTCAGTCCAAGGAGCTTATGTCCCGTTTGGAGGGGTTTTGCAAGGCAGCAGATTGAAACTAATGACAGAAGTAACTGAGATTCTTGCCAATCAAGCTCTCCCTGAATCATGCTGAAATCTGTCACTCAAGAGCTTCTATGAGGGTGTCTCATTCTTGCATTATAGAATAACATGGAACAAACATTCGCTTACCATGGCAGCCTTTCAGACACCGAAATTAGTTGATATTCTCAGTCACCTCTCATCCAGGCTATTCATTCATTCGACATAAGATTTACCAAATCTGACAACTATTTCTACATAGGGTTTTCAGACCGTCTCACTGTCCTGGCTCCAAATATGCCCTTTTTTATAAGGACACTGTTGCATTCGTGAGGGCACCACCCTCATGATCCAATGACCTCCCGGAGGCCCCACCTCCTCATACCATCACATTGGGGATTAGGTTGTAAGGCATGAGTTTTGGGGGAGACATAAACATTCAGACCATAGCACTGAGCAACTGTAAAGAACCATTAAGTGTGAACGGCTGGGCGCGGTGGCTCATGCCTTTAATCCCAGCACTTTGGGAGGCTGAGGTGGGCAGATCACCTAAGGTCAGGAGTTTGAGACCAGCCTGACCAATATGGAGAAACCCCCTCTCCCCTAAAAATACAAAAAATTAGCCAGGCCTGATGGTGCATGTCAGTAATCCCAGCTACTCAGGAGGCTGAGGCAAGAGAATCACTTGAACCCGGGAGGCAGAGGTTGCAGTGAGCCGAGATCACGCCATTGCACTCTAGCCTGGTCAACAAGAATGAAACTCGTCTCAAAAAAAAAAAAGAAAGAAAAGAAAAAAAAGTGTGAGCAAGGTAAGCGGATACCCCTTCTCCATCCCATCAATGTCACCACCATCCTCCTGCCACTCAATTAGGAAGTGTCTTCTCAGTCTTGTCCACTCTCCTCCTCCCTTCTTCCCCTAGTCCCCACTGGTCCTGTTCCTTCCTCCTCTAAGGAATTTAATACTTTCATTTATGGAGTCATCATCCTTGGGGTGGGTCACCCCTGCCCTTGGGTCATTGCAAGCTTGTGTCTGATACAGATTCCCAGGTCTGGCTTGTGACTGACAGGGTCAGAGTCTGGGATGAGGTTCAGAGTTGGTGCTGTGAGTAGGCACCAAGAGGAAATGCACACTAGGGCTGGCACTGCTGTTAGAGGCTGTCAGGTCTCACTGGTCAGCTTGACTCGCCATTCTAACCTGTAGGGTGCTCCCATCTCCGCGTTTCTCCCACCCCATGTCCACCTCCATGGAAGGCACCAAGCTCAGTGCTCCAGGACGTGGGTTCCTACCAAGCTCTCCTCATGCCGCACTCCGTTTTCTCATCATCTCTGACTGCCCCTCACCACCTATAATGCTCTTCATTCATTCTCTGCCTCTTCAACTCAGAGATGTTTATCTGGTCTTCTCTGCTGCCTCTTCCCTGCATGCCACCCTCAACCCCAGTGAAGTTTTCAAATGCTTTCCTGGCTGGCACCATCCCAGACAACTCATGGAGAAGCAGCCATCTCAGGTTCCCCACTCCCGGGGTGGCCACTCTCCTGGAGGCTACCACCTGGACCTTTCTGTCAAGGCCAATCTCTTCCTGTCACCTCCTCATGTTGTCCCTGGCCCCATGGGTCACTTGCATCATCCTTCCTCCTTGGAGACCTGATGCAGTCCACACCAGCCACCCATCAGCTGGTGATGCCCTCCTTGTATGCCCATAGCATCCCCCAGGGCCATTCTTGACTCACACTGCATGCTCTCTCTCCCAGCACTACCTAGAGGCTTCTACTCTGCCCCCATCACAACGATCATCCCAGTAATAGCTGATATACCCTGAGCGCACAGAAGTACCAGACACTGTCGCGAGCATCTAATAATTCTTAACTCATTTAATCCTCTCCAGTGTATGTGCTCATTATTTTTAGTCTATCCATTCTACAGATGAGGAAACTGAGGCACAGAGAGGTTCAGTAACTTGCCTAAAGACACATGGCTAAATTCCTAGATGGTCAACTCCTTGAGGAGTACAGTGCATGTGTGTGTGGGTGTGGGTGTATGTGTCTTCTGACTTTTCCAGGTATCTTCTATAATATTTCACTCATTCTATCAGCATTCATTTGACTTCTCTTCTAGTATATATTCTTGTTTGAAGGATGGAAAAGAACAATGGATAGATGTAGGCTTGCAGTGTACCATCCTGTGTTATTACCCCTGGCTCTGTTTCGGTCTAGGTGACACTGATGACTTTTTCACTCTCCTAGAAGCCTATTGTAAATGGTGATGATGTGGCCCACCTCTCAGTTTGCCCTGGTATCGCCATACCTGCTCACGAAGCTCACTCCCAACTCCATCCCCCTTCCCCACACACACACACAGGCCTTCCGCTGGCCTTAAAAACCGACAAGTATCATCCATAAGGAAATGACATAAAAAGATCAATAGTCGGCCGGGCGCAGTGGCTCAAGCCTGTAATCCCAGCACTTTGGGAGGCCGAGACGGGCGGATCACGAGGTCAGGAGATCGAGACCATCCTGGCTAACACGGTGAAACCCCGTCTCTACTAAAAAATACAAAAAACTAGCCAGGCGACGTGGCGGGCGCCTGTAGTCCCAGCTACTTGGGAGGCTGAGGCAGGAGAATGGCATAAACCCGGGAGACGGAGCTTACAGTGAGCTGAGACCCGGCCACTGCACTCCAGCCTGGGTGGCAGAGCGAGACTCCGTCTCAAAAAAAAAAAGATCAATAGTCTGTCTTTGAGGCCGATACCACATTACCTTGGAACATCAAAATCAGGGTTTATCCTTAAAGTTTGCACAAGGAAAAGATACCCACTGGGGAAAGGGAGGCCCAGGGGTAGCCCTGGAGCTGGGACCAGGATATCCCCAGGCCTAACGCCCTGTCTCCCCTGGTAACCACAAGATGGCATGGTGTAGAAACCCAGAGAGCAAAGGTGCCAGGCTCTTCCCGGAGCTGCTATTTCTCCTAAAAACTTGGTCTCCAAAGGAGATCTGCATGCCTCATTTGCTGCACAAAATAGAAAGAGCAGCCCTCATGTTTCAGTCTAAGGCATTCATTTGTGGTTTTTATTTATAGTCCTGCATATATTTGTGCACACATAGATACACCAGCCAGGAAGTGCAGGTCCAGGTACACACGTACACACAAACACACACATACTCTCTCTCTCTCAGAAAATCAAGATTTATTTGTACATACATACAGCCCAGTTAAAGATAAGTCCATTCACAGTCCCTAAAAGAAAAACAACAATTAAGCTTCACATTTTCAATTCCAAAACCACTCTAAAAATAAACCGCTCGTCAGCTCAATCGACTTTCAAAGTCACACAAATTAGTGTGGATAGTAAAAATTCTAATAGCTTACTCCTTTGCTCTTAATTAACCTAAGAATTTGGAAAACGGAGGGAAAACAAGAGAACATCTAGCCTCAAAAATTGGTTCCCGAAGCAGCCTGTCTCTAAAAGCATGACAGTATCTCTCTTGGTCTCTGCTCTGTTATTTAGGAATCACCTGCAATCTATGCAACCCATTAAGAGGAAATTTAGCCACTTGTTAGGCCGTGCATCTTGTTCAGATAACCTCACAGGAGTGGGGATGAGGGACAGAGAAAATATTCCTAATGATATGATGGATTTATTGCTGTAGACCCAGAGGCATCAGAATATGCCAAGAGATGCACCAGGTTAGATGATCCTCTGTACTTTAAAATACCACCTCCCTGCCAGCCCAAAGAAAATCCACAGAAAACAATCACCATTGATGTGATATTCAAGGAACTATCTCTCCACATATTTGTCTCTTTCTTCATTTTGATGATCTTCCAGTACATCACCTCCCTTCTTCCTATCTCTGTCCTCACAAAAGAAACACAAGTCCTCTCCTTCCGCCCACATACCCACTTTATGAAAAAATCCCCGGCTGGAGCTATCTGGGGCACATAATCTAAGAACAAAGCCTGCAATAATGTTGCAGGTTGCAGCCCATGCTTTATCCAAAGGGTGGGAACATTTCTGTTGAGCACACAGGGGCCAACTGGGAGAAAGAGAAAATGCAAAATGCCATCTGGCTGGCAAGGGTTTATGTCTGTACCCACAGCTTAACAGAGGGGAAGCCATCAAAGGGAGTATGCTTTGTAATTTCTGGAGGGATATTTGAGTTTAGAACAAGAAGGCAGTGAAACAAGAGTCTGCAATGCTGCCATTTCATGGCAGAAGAGGCTGCAGCATTCCCAGGAATTTTGAGTAGGAATAAAGGAGACTTCCAAGAAATTTCCAGGCTGGGAAGAAATGTACAGGCCAAAGCTCTAGAGCTCTCAGGAGTATCAGCTCACTTCTGTGTCAAAACTGTCCCCAGCCTGGGCATGGTGGCTCAAGCCTGTAATCCTAGTACTTTGGGAGGCTGAAGCAGGCAGATCACGAGGTCAGGAGTTCAAGACCAGCCTGGCCAACATAGTGAAACCCCGTCTCTACTGAAAATACAAAAATGAGCCAGGTGTGGTGGTGCATGCCTGTAGTCCCAGCTACTCGGGAGGCTGAGGCAGTAGAATGGCTTGAATTCGGGAGGCGGAGGTTGCAGTGAGCCGAGATCGCACCACCACACTCCAGCCTGGGCAACAGAGCAAGACTCCGTCTCAAAAACAAAAACAAACCATCCTCAGAGGATGTTTTATGTTAAAATTTGAAGAGCACCTAAAGGAAGACAATGACGTAGGCATCTTGGTTAGAAATATCACCCTCAGCTTCCCCTTTAAGAGTCACCCACCCTGGCCTCCCCCATCCTCAACACCATTCCCAATAAAGCAACCCCTATAGGCTCCCAGATATGTAGCCAAATTCCTTCTGAAGGGTCATTAGCTTAAATGCAGAATACATAAAAACACAGAAGGCACGAAAAATAATTTAAAAAAAAAAAACAAGTACCCTTCTAACACCAAACACACTGGTTATTCTAATAATTCCGTATCTCCAAAACTCAAATTCCAGCCATCAATTCAATCCACACTAAGTGACAATCACTCTGGAAACATATCAGTTCAAAGTAACAATTATGTATGTCCACAATAATATCCAAAGCTTTACCAAAACAATGCTGAGGTCAGGTTTTCCTTTGACGATTGTCATCATAGAGTTTCTCATTTTATCACGAAGAAATACGGAATTAAAGATATGAAATGAAAAAAAGGAACATTCTGGCCGGGGAGAAGAGGGAAGTGACGTTATTGGTAATCAGAAAGATAGTAAGAGCTAACATTTTTTTGAGTGCTACCTCCTGACACTGAGCTATGCATTTGACACCCGCTATCTCATATCCCCTTCCCCCACAGCCTGTGAGGGATATAGAGCGAGGCCCATCTCACAGATGAGGAAACTGAGGTTCTTAACAGTGAAATAATCCCAGTGTCAGCATGGAAGGTGAAATAAATAAAACAGAAGAGATTAAGAGAGACCAATTACAACAGCCTAAGAAATAAATCATCTGATCGAAGCTAAGGAAGTTGCAGATGACAGGACTGAACAGAATTTAAATGCAGGGGATGAGAGAAAGCCGAGAGTTAAGACAATTATGTGTTGTTGTTGTTGTTGTTGTTGTTGTTTTATTTTGGGGGTTTATTTTTTGAGATGGAGTCTTCCTTTGTCACCCAGGCTGGAGTGCAGTGGCGTGATCTCAGCCCACTGCAACCTCTGCCTCCCGGGTTAAGCAATTCTCCTGCCTCAGCCTCCCGAGAAGCTGGGACTACAGGTGTGTACCAACATGCCCAGCTAATTTTTGTATTTTTAATAGAGGCGGGGTTTTACCATGTTGACCAGGCTGGTCTCGAACTCCTGATCTCAAGTGATCCACCCACCTCGGCCTCCCAAAGTGCTGGGATTACAGGCATGAGCCACCACACCCAGCCAAGACAATTATGTTTGGACTGCTGTATAGAAATTGGTAACAGGAACATAGGTTTGAAGAAGATGGGCAGTAATTTGGTTTCAGAACTACTAAACTCTAGAACCATGGGCCCGCAGGCAGGGACAGCTACTAGGCATTTAATGGTACCCACAAGCCTTTCCCAAACCCATGTATCAAAACAAATCCACCTATAACATTCAAGTTTTAACCCTTTTGGAAGTTTTCCTACCAACTGGCCTGAAAGCAAATCAAAAGTATACTTTTGCCTCTTCAAAACCAGTCTGGCCAACATGGTGAAACCCCGTCTCTACAAAAAATACAAAAATTAGCCAGGTGTGGTGGTGTGCACCTGTAATCCCAGCTATTCGGGAGGCTGAGGTAGGAGAATAGCTTGAACCCAGGAGGCAGAGGTTACACCACGCTGAGATCATGCCACTGCACTCCAGCCTGGGACAGAGCAAGACTCTGTGTCAAAAAAAAAAAAAAAAAAAAAAAAAAAAAAAAAGTATACTTTTGCCTCTGAGATAGATTGTGACACAGGCAAGCCCTAACATCACCCCATAACTTGACGGCCTTCTCATCCGATGTCCTGGGACACAGTGCTTAGCTTCCAATGCCAGGATTTCTCCAATCCCAATCACATCCCAGCCTTTAGCAAGCAGAAAAGCCCAACAGAAGAGGCCCAAAACAGTCCTTTCTCCTCGGGAGTGGTCTGAAGGAGGCACTGGACAGGTCTCACCTGACAAGGCCAAGGCAGCTTTCTCCTCCCTTTGGCCTGGAGAGAAGAGGCTGAAAAATTATCTGCACAGGAAGAAAACAGGAGGGTCTGAAGGCCGATTCTTGAACAATTCTGCTTAAAGAATTGAAGTCCTCCACAAATATCCACTGTACAATATGCTACTGGATTCTGCAGGAAAGCTTTCTGTGGGACCATCCTGGGGCTACTCGATGCCCACCAAATACATAACCCAATAGCCCAGCAGAAAAGAGGTCTATCAAAATCTCCCGCTTTGGGCCAGGCGCAGTGGCTTACGCCTGTAATGCCAGCACTTTGGGAAGCCGAGGTGGACAGATCATGAGGTCAAGAGATGGAGATCATTCTGGACAACATGGTGAAACCCCGTCTCCACTAAAAATACAAAAATTAGCTGGGTGTGGTGGCACTTGCCTGTAATCCCAGCTACTCCAGAGGCTGAGGCAGGAGAATCACTTGAACCCAGGAGGTGGAGGTTGCATTGAGCCAAGATTGCGCCACTGCACTCCAGCCTGGCAACAGAGCAAGACTGTTTCAAAAACAAGCAAACAAACAAAAAAAAACACAAACAAAAAATTCCCCATTTTGAAGGGCAATAAAACTACATGTAGAGGCCGGGCGCAGTGGCTCAAGCCTGTAATCCCAGCACTTTGGGAGGCCGAGATGGGCGGATCACGAGGTCAGGAGATCGAGACCATCCTGGCTAACACGGCGAAACCCCGTCTCTACTAAAAAATACAAAAAACTAGCCGGGCGAGGTGGCGGGCGCCTGTAGTCCCAGCTACTCGGGAGGCTGAGGCAGGAGAATGGCGGGAACCCGGGAGGCGGAACTTGCAGTGAGCTGAGATCCGGCCACTGCACTCCAGCCCGGGCCACAGAGCGAGACTCCGTCTCAAAAAAAAAAAAAAAAAAAAAAAAAACTACATGTAGAATGCCCTAAGAAGGCACAAATTCAGTTATATCCAAGGTCAGCGCACGCCCTCACCATGAGCAAACGGTCAACAGTACATGCCTAAGACCAGAGGCTCCCCTGGCCACTCCCAGCAAGCACCACACAGAGCTCCCCAGCTACAACTGCAGCTTCCCTACTAGAAAGGACAAAATAAGCTGCTTAGACCCAGATACCTAACTCTTTGACCCTTTCCACTTCCATCCCCTGCAAAAGTTTATCCTATCACAAACAGGCAGTGACAGCCATGCAAACCAAATAGTCCACATGAGCACCTGTGCTTCCTGGCCCTCTTGGATGACCAGGTCATACACCCAGCATGTTGTGGACAATGGGCTGTGAGCAGTTCTCCTGTCTCTCCCAGCTGCGATGACCCTAAATCATAGGTTCAGATGGAGGTGGTATAAAATGGTGGAGCCACTGTCATCGTAATTTCCTGAAGCACAGCCTCCCACCTCGATAACCCGTATTATTCATATAACACGAATAAGGAAGCAACCTTTGCTTTAAGCCACTGACATTTGGGGATGTTTGTTACTGCAGCATAGCTTAGCCTATCCTAATAGATTCACTATCTAAGACCCTGGAGAGAAATTTCTTTTTCCATTCCTTCTCTCATTAAAACAAGGCTGACATCTTTTAACACTCTATTCAAGATCCTTCTTAATTTGTCCTTGACATAAAAAAGCCACTGTTCCAGCAAGACACCACCTTCCAAGATTCCTATACAGATAGATCCTGTCACTCCTCTGTGCCTCTGCACATGCTGTTCCCTCTCCCTGGGATGCCCTTCCCTACTCTCCCACCCTGCAACACTCTTTGAACCCCTCATCCTTCAACAGCCATTGAATGTCTCTCACGAAGCCTCCCTACCAGCCTCAGACAGACTGAGCCATACATCCCCCAGGGTATCCCTAAGAGTCAACTTCTCTTCAGCCATGGATCACATACTATTATAATTACTTGTTGACAAGTCTGTCTGCTTACTGTATGGGAACTGTTGGTGAGGGCATTCAGCTACCTGAATCTTTTCATCCCCAGCACAGAGGACAGTGCCAGGTTAACAGCACATGCTACACAAATATTTGTTGAATAAATGAGCAAATGAAAAAATTTCTCCCATGAAGATCTACAGATAAGAGGTCTTAAATAAAAACACTATACACATGTATCAAAACTTATTTCAGGTACAGATGTTTACAAGTAGAAGACACACATCTCAACCACAGGGCAGCTGGAGGGAACAAATGTTCAGCCCACAATTTACTTAAGCAAATGTATCCACTGTCCTTTTTGCCCACGCAAGCAAACAACTATTTTGCTTCTCTATTTTCAGAAAGTGAGTTTTTAAAAAGCTCAGAAAAAGGCAGGGGTGCAGGCCTAACTATGTTCACCCAAAGCTTAGGCCCAAGCCCAAGCAGGTTCATCTTGGTCTTTTGTCCATCAATCCAAGGAAAGATTCCTCAGCTGCTTCCCAATCAGGAGAAAAATCGACTGTCTGCATAATATAATAACAACCCCAGGCCAAGCCAACAGGGTGGGAGAAGAAGGGCTAAGTGTGTTCAAACCAAGGACAGTGAACTCCTCTTGCTTGCTCCATCCAGAGATAAATGAACAGGATCGTGCATGTGGCTGTCATCCTGTGGTCAGGGTGTGGTCACCTGGATGCCCTTCTGCTTGGAAACCCTACTGGGGATGCAGAAACCTCAGAGGGGTCTGTCCACAGCACAACAACCTTGTCCAGCTGATTCTTCAAAAACTGCCAGACAATAGAGGTCAAATCTCAGAAGAAAGCTATGATCTCCTCTAGCCTCTCTGTCTAGAGAGCTCTTCAAACCGGGGCATCCTCAAACCCGGGGCATCCTCAGGCAGCCTCAGGGAGCAGGGCAGGTAGGCTGTCTCTGCCACTCCAATGGGGCATCTTCAGCTGGGTCAGGCTCACAAGAGGGCAGAGAGCAAGTCAGTCCTTTGGTTTCGTTGAAACATGCCTGCGTGCTATCCTACCCTTCCCCTGAGTGGCGGGTTTTTATGCCTCCAGAGCTTGGTGTCACGTGGAAGGGCACTCATTAGCTGGGGAGGCAGGCAGACCTGGTCAGGTCGCCAGCTTTGCTACCAGTAAATAAGCTGTGTGACTTCAGCCATGTAGCTTAACCTCTCTGAACATGTTTCTTCATTCATAAGTATAAATGAAACCTCCCTTCCAGAATCGTGGAAGGTGCTGAACACATGTGCAGAATACTGTCTGGGCATAGTAGGTACTCAATACATGGAAACTAGTGTTTACACTGTGTATTCCCACGATACACTTCGAAGGCAGAGTCTTCCATGGTTCCCTATGAAGGGATGTTCTCAGCACAGGCTTGTCACAAACAGGATGATCAGGAATACTTTGCCCTGTCTGCAGGCAGAATGCACACATGCCGACACACTTCCAAGCATGCACGGAAGTCTCAGCACAGACTCCTGCCTGTGATGGTGGAGCTCACGCAGCCTGTCGCTCAGCCTCCCCCAAGACAGTCATTGCCCCGATACATCAATACACGCCAAGGTCCTCCCAGGACCATTTTCATCAAGCTTCCCCGCTTGATGAAATATGTCATATCAATATCCCTACGGAGTTATTTTTAGAGCTCAATGAAGGGCCGGTGTCTCCTGTCCTGGCAGTAAATACACAAGCCAGCCACCAGCATCGTAAGACTTAGGGTAATACCACCACTTGCTGAGGACAGATCATCTGTGAGGACGTCGAGGGAGGACAGGGTCTGTGAGATTTCCAGATAACTTCACCTTGGATGGAACACGGGTCATCTCCATCTGCCTGGGGTCACTACTGGCTTTCGCAGGCTATGACTGTCACCCATCTCGACTGGAGGTCTACTCCTTAACAACTTCTGTGTGCGCGTGTGTGTGTGTATATGTGAAGTCTTCCAAAATTGTGTTGTCACACTTTGTCATACAGACTAGAAAGATATCTCGGTGAGCAAATCCTAGGGACAGCAGCCCTGCAATGAAGTCAGCCAGACTTAAAGAGGAAATAGATGGCTGACGGCTGACAGCTGTCCATCACAAAGTCCCTCCCTACAGACATCAGGCCCAGCAGAAAGTAAATGCTGTCACCATAGCAAAATCAGTTCCCAAGTTTGCTGCGTGACAGCCTTCCCGTTGCCGCCACCCGGCAGCAAGCCTTCATCACCATCTTCACCCTCTTTGACATGGAAAGGACCCGAGGATCCCTGCTGCTCCCCGGCTGATGGATGAGACTTTCATTGAAACTCATTCTCACCGAAGTGTCACCTCAGCCATTGCCCTGCTAAGCCTCGCCCCCCAAGAGTCCAGTGAAAGGCTTTTTTCTTCTTTAAAGGAATCTGGTGAACTGAAGAGGCATCCAGACAGAGGCACTTAGGTGGGGGGCCTCAGAAGTCACCCCAGATCTTTCCACCTGCCTCAGCAGCTGTCTCCTCCTTTTCTCTTCACTCCATCCCCAGCCCCGCCTTCCTAGAGGGTACTATCTTCTGTATCATCCCCATCGGATGCCCTGAGTCACATCTTCTAGCTCCTGTGTTCTCTTCACCTCCACTAGTGAGGATTCTACACACATGAGCACACATATGTGCACACACGAGCACCCGCAAAACACACATCCTTCAAAGGAATGTTCTTTTTGTTGTTGTTGCTGTTTGTTTGTTTGTTTGTTTTTTGACAGAGCCTCCCTTTGTACCCCAGGCTGGAGTGCAGTGGTGTGATCTTGGCTCACTGCAACCTCCGCCTCCCAGGTTCAAGCAATTCTCCTGCCTCAGCCTCCCAAGTAGCTGGGATTACAGGCACCCGCCACCACACCCAGCTAATTTTTGTATTTTTATAGAGACAGGGTTTTGTCATGTTGGCCGGGCTGGTCTCGAACTTCTGATGTCAGGTGATCTGCCCACCTAGCCCTCCCAAAGTGCTGGGATTACAGGTGTGAGCCACTGCACCCAGCCAATGTTCTTTATGAGTAAGAGACAAGACGTGGTAGACACCTTTTTTTCTCATGTCTCATGACCATGACTATGAAGATTCATTCTTGAATACTCCTTGAATATCCTTTGTTCAAAACTCCAAGTTTGTTTCTCATGCAGTTTCTGAGATGGGAAATCCATCCCAAGACTTCAAGAGGAAGAGATCCATGAAGCTCTAAACTGGAGATGCTGAGGCAAGTGGGCGGGGAACTACCATTTGACAGGATGCCCACAGGGCAGGAGAGGGTGACGGAAAGGGTGATGGGGGCCTGGAGAGACAGCCAGTTAGCGAAATGGTTAAGAGTTAAGTTCTGGGGTTCAAATTCTTGCTCTAACGCTTGACATCGGGGCGACTTTGGGCAAAGTACAATGACTTCCCTGGGTCTCAGTTCCTCACCATGGAAATATAGCAACACCTGTGCTGCTGGGATCTTGGGTGGATTAACTGGAATGATCTGGACAGAGCCCTTGGCATAGTATTTGGCAGCATTTCATAACTTTCTAGCTTCTAAGAAATTACCACCCAATATATGAAAATCAACACAAAATGGATCCAAAATGTAAGCATAAGGAAAAAAAAGGAAATTACCCTCCATTATCTCAACTGGAATTCACATCAACCCTATGACTTGGTAGGTATTTGCGCCATTTTACAGATAAGAAAACTGAGGCACAGAGTGTCCTGTGCATCCTCTAAGATCACGAAGCCAGGTAAGGGAAGAGCCAAGGTTTGAGCCCAGACGGCTGTGGCCGCAGAGAGACGGGCCCACCGCTCTGTTCCGGGGCCCACCCCTGGCACAGCAGACCGGAACGTCCAGGCCTTTCCTGGGCTAGCACAGTGCCTGCATAGCTGCAGTGACTACAGTAGCTGTTTCCTTTGTCCTTGTCCCCTGCAGTTTCTTTCCACAGTCCCAAGAAGCCACACAACCCTTCAGGAGGAGATTAGCAGCAGCAGAAAACAGAGAGAAGAGAAAGAAACTTTTCTTTTTCCGGGCCAGAGGTGCCCTGCTGCGCTGGAGAGAAGCTGGGAGGAGGGAAAGCTAATGCCAGCCCCAGCCCGGTTTCTGCCCGCTGCCCTTTGCAGCTCTAGGTGCAGGCACAAGCTTGCCGAGCTCTGCACGCTCGGAGCTGCAGGAAGGCGGTCAGCTCTGGCAGCCACACTGCTCCTGTCCCAAAGGGAGGACAGACCTAGGAGAAGCAGCCTGACCTGCCTTCTCCACCTCCGAATGCCCCCACCACACACACACACTCACACACACACACACACAGACACACACACACGCCTTTTGCATTTATCCTGGGGTCCTCCAGAGGGACAGGGAAGGGCCTGATTTAGTGACCCCTGAGCCCTGCCTCTCAGTCCCCAGACTCTGGGGAGCCTGGGAAGCCTCCGACCTACATTCAGATGCCTAGGGGTTCCGGGAGGGGCGCTCAAAGCTCAGAGGCCTGAATTCAGCACCCTGCTCAGGCTCTTTGAGAACGGCTGACTTGAAGTGGGGCCTGCTCGTTTTGCAAAACAAATACGGGCAACTCTGGTCTTCCAGAAAGAGCTCACAATTCTGCCCTCCCTGGAAGCTCAATTCAGTCATCGTCCTCCAAATGTCCAAATCCCAGCTTCAGTGAGGCTATCTCACACAGCAACCTGGCTGGGCGTGACCTGCATGTGAAACTTCAAGAGCGGACCTACTTGAGGGAAACTTGCAGAAACCAGCCTGCCAAGGAAAAGCGCTCCCAGTGCATTCAATGAAAAAGCAGGCAACCCAGCTAAACTGAGTAAACTGACCCAATCCGGGTGATGAAAGGGAACGTATATCTGTGCAATGACAATAAATCATGGAAAGACATTAAAATACAAAAGCCATTTCTAGACGCAAAATCATGGATGCTTTTTATTTCCTTCTTTGTGTTTTCCGGTATTTTTACAAAACTGCACTGCAGAGTATCTGGAATCAGATGAAAAGTTCATTTCTGAGAAGCCTTCTTCTTTTCTCTTAAATTTTCTTCTTTTGCATTCCATTTTGGCCAGCTCGCCTGAACTCTGCGTTCAAACACCTTTCTCTCCCAAGCAAAAGCTCCATGAGGAATCTTCTGGAGCAAAGTTAGAACCGCAGGGAAGCTTGAAAAGAGGAAACAGACCAGCCTGGCCGGTGGAGGTTAAATTAAACTGCAGTTCCCTAGCAGGCCCGGGGCTTGGTCAGGAGCTATTGGTAAGATGGCAGAAACGGAGTACAGGCCAATAAACAAATCAAAACAAAAACAAGAAGCAAAGAAAGAAAGAAACATGTTTTAAGAAGAATAAAGTCATTAGGTGGCCAAGGGCCTCTGCAGGGCCATCCAGGCCAGGGAGAAAAAAACACCACCAAGGACCCAAACTTCTTTCACTAGGGGAGCTGCAAGCAGGAGGTGCTGGCTCTGAGCAGCGGCTTTGTGCTTCGGGCAGAACTGGCCGCGGGGGCTGCGCCCCACCAGCCGCGCGCCGGGCGGGCGGACGCGCCGGGCACAGCCAGGCACCGGGGGTGACCGCGGCAGCACCGGCCCGGCGGCTGGAAGCAGACACGCCGCGCCGCCCGCGCCCTCGCCCGGTGGAGCCACAGCGCCATCAAGTGGCCACTCAGCGAACGGCCGCACAGGGAAGCGGTTCAGGCCCAGGGAAGAGGTCCAGGGTTCCCAGCCTCAACTGTCCCTGGGGAAGGGTCTGGACCTGCCAAGCTGCCACTCCAGGGCCTAAGGCAGAAGTCTGCAGACGGACACCAGCTGTCCAGGCGCACTCCACCACCCAGGACTGCTCCAGAGGATGTTCGGGAATCCTGCCACCTCCTTTGGAAGAGGAGTTACTTTTGCAATTCCAGGCCCACTCTCTCCTCTAGCAACTTGCTCAAAGTTTAAAAGGTCTGGTTCTCAGAGTGGAGCCAGAGCAAAGGGGGCATCTCGCTACTCTGGGGCATCCTGCAGGGGATGGCGCAGTTCTACGGTCCATGTCTGTGAGCGGACACCATTGGTGCATGTGTCCAGAGAATCTGGGCGGGCTCACTGCCCACAGCCCTTCAAGGCCCACAAACCTACAACACATCTCTCCTGGAAACGGCACGTCATCCCATGGGCCTCCTGGTCTTTAGGCACAAATTATGGGGTGATTCAAGAAGAGAGCACGTGATATGGTTTGGCTATTTGTCCCCTCCAAATCTCAGACTGCAATGTGATCTCCGGTGTCGGAGGTGGGCCTAGCGGGAGGTGCTTGAGTCATGGGGTGGATATCTCATGAATGGTTTGGTGCTGTCTTCACAGTAATGAGTGAGTTCTCACTTGAACAGTTCATGTGAGCCAGGTGTGGTGGCTCACACCTGTAATCCCAGTACTTTGGGAGGCCAAGTCGGGTGGATCACTGGAGGTCAGAAGTTCGAAACCAGCCTGGCCAACATAGTGAAACCCCATCTCTATTAAAAATACAAAAAAATTAGTTGGGTGTGGTGGTGCGCACCTGTAGTCCCAGCTACATGGGAGGCTTGAGACAGAAGAATTGGTTGAACTTGGGAGGTAGAGGTTGCAGTGAGCCAAGATTGTACCACTGCACTCCAGCCTAGGTGACACAGCAAGACCCCATCTCAAAAAAATTAAAAAAAAGAAGGAAGAAAGAACGAAAGGAAAAGAAAAGAAGAAAAGAGTTCATGTGAGATGTGATTGTTTAAAAGGGCCTGGTACCTTCCCCCATCTCTTGCTTTCCCTCTTGCCTTGTGACATGGTGGTTCCCCTTTACCTTCTGCCATGATTGGAAGCTTCCTGCGGCCTCACCGGAAGCCAGGCAGATGCCAGGGCCATGCTTCCTGTACAGCCTGCTGAACCCTGAGCCAAATAAACCTCTTTTCATCACAAAGTACCCAGTCTCAGATAGTCCTTTATAGCAATGCAGATAGACTAACACATCCCATGATCTCCATCCACAAACCACTGGAGGAATCCAACAAAGCAACAGGAAAGTTCTCAGAGCACCAACCAGGAATATACATATTAATAAAAACACTGTAACAGGAAATACATGCTAATAAGAACACTGTAACAGGAAATACATGTTAATAAGAACACTGTAACAGGAAATACATATTCATAAGAACACTATAACAGGAAATTATAGGAAAAGCATAGAGCGTTTGCTCTGTGCGAATTCCTTCTGTACTTTATCTTCTTTAACCTTTACCGCCACCTTAGGACATGAGTTGTTTTATGATTTTTGTTTTTTGGTTTTTTGTTTGTTTGTTTTGTTTTTACAGAAAAGGAAACAGAGCACCCAGAGGTTCAATAACTCACTCAAGGTTGCCTGGCCTGGAGTCAGAGCCTGAGAGCCAGCTCCTTCACTTACCTTCCTTGATCCCATCTTTCCATCCATCCCCCAACCCCCAGCCATGGGTGGATCCAGGTTTTGTGGGACCTGAAACATATACGTTTTCTAGAGGGAGAGGCAGCCTCTTTAAGATCATGAAGTTATAAATACACAGCTGAGGCCAGTCATGGGGGGCTGTGTAGGGGAAGGGCTCTGCCTCATCTCCAGGGTAGATCCACCCCTGCTGTTTAGACAGCCCCTGCCCAGGAGCTGGCTTTCTGGAAACGCTCCTCCGCATTGCCCCTCACAGCCATTTCTCTGGCTTCTGCGACTGACTTCCACGCCCAACTTGTCCCTGAAACTGCTTTGACTCAAGGTCACTCAATGAGAGCCCAACTGCCAAGTACAATGAGTGCTCTCAGCGTTTCCCTCCAGGAGGAATTTGCAGCCCTGACATTTGCCCTCTGGAAACCTCGTCTCCCAGCATCCAGAGCACCACAATCCCCTGGCTTCCCTCCTACCATCCAGCCCCTCTTTTTCTGTGTTCCTCATCAGTGGATCTTCTGTGGCCTGCTCCTAAAACCCCCAGGTGAGCACAGAACAGGAAAGAGCGTAGCCTCTCAGCCAGCCAGACCCAAGGTTTGATCCCAGAATCCCGGTTAACAGCCGTGTAACCATCAGCAAACAGGTCACCCTCTCGGAGACCATTTTTCTCTTCCATGTAATTGGGGTCATACATCAGAAGTTATTTAGAAGATTAAATGATATCCTGTGCTTAGTATGTTTAATAGGATGCCCGCCCCAGAGCAGGGCTCCCGGATCACTGCTGAGGGTCACTGTCAGCCTTGAGCACCGATCCATCCGTCTGTCCTGCGCGCTAGATTAATACTTCACTGTCTGCAGGATCAGAACAACTAGGGTCGCTCTGAGGAACACATCTTGTCTGAGAGTGCCCTTCCTGCCACCCTCAAGCCTGCCTTCCTCCCTTTTTTTGCCAGTTTCTGAATGATACCGCTGGCAGTTCAGCATCAAGACATCCAGGATTCATTCTGAATCCAGCCTTCCCTGCAGGAAACATGTCCCTGGAATCCATCATCCCCTGAGTCTCCCTCAGACCACACACACCCTCCTCTCCCACATGGGTCCGGGAGTTCCATCCTCCTCACCAAAAGAGTGAGCTCCTCAGACACATCTCAGATCATGCAGCTTCTCCACTTAAAACCCTGCGATGTCTTCCCCTTTCCCTGGGTATGAAGTTCAAACCATGCCACAAAGCTCGGGATCATCAGACCCCTGCTGCCCATGCACCCATCTCATCTCCCCTACAACCCCCTGCAGGATTTGCTCAGACATTCCTCAAAACATGGCACTAGGCACCCTCTCCCTTCCATGTCCCCTGTACACATGATGTTCCGCCACCTGGAACACTCACCCATTTCTCTGCTAACCACTTCCAATGGCTAGTATAAATGTCACCTCCTCTTGGAAGCCCTCCAGGATGTCCCCTCAAGGTTCAGGATCAATTCTCTATGCATCCTGTGAGTACTCCAGTCACCGCACTATTTGAACCCTATGACATTAGTATTTATTTTCCTGTCTCCCAGGCTAAGTGGTGCGCTCTTTGAGAGTGCAGATATCTTGAAAAGCAGTAACGTGCAGTGGCCTAAAGAGTGGGTTCTGGATCCAGACACCCTGGGCACAAATCCCAGATCGATTTATCCTTTACCAGCTGTGGGTGAAGTTACATCACTTCTGGGTGTCTCCACTTTCTTATCTGTACCATGGGATAATGATGGGATCTCCCTTGGAGGGATAGAGAGAACAAATAACTTAGTCCACTGCCTGACATGAGCCAGCGCTGACCAAGAGAGGCTTAATGTGAGCCCCAAAAGCAGTTTTCAGTGTTCTCACAGCCACATAAAGAAGTTAAAAAGAAACAGCTGAAATTAATTTGAATCATAGAGTCGATTTAACCCAATATATTCCACTGTTCATCATTTCAACATGCAACCAATATATTTAAAATTATTCACGAGCTATCCTGTGTTATTTTTTCATACTAAGTCTTTGAAACCCACTGTGCATTTTATGCTTGTAACGCATCTTGATTCACACCAGCCACTTCTGAAATAAATGCTCTCAGACCACGTGTGGCTTGTGGCTGCCGTACTGAACAGTGTGTGAGGTGTGACTCTACTGGGAAAAGACTTTCAGGACGTGCACCTGGTCTGCTCCAGACTCTGCACCATGCACCTTTCCCATTTGCTGAGGTTGCTTTTTTTTTTGAGACAGAGTCTCACCGTCTTGCTCTGTTACCCCGGCTGGAGTGCAGTGGTGTGATCTCGGCTCACTGAAACCTCCAACTCCCTGGTTCAAGTGATTCTTCTGCCTCAGCCTTCTGAGTAGCTGGGACTACAGGCATGCACCACCACACCCAGCTGATTTTTGTATTTTTAGTAGAGATGGGGCTTCACCATTTTGGCGAGGATGGTCTCGATCTCCTGACCTCATGATCTGCCCACCTTGGCCTCCCAAAGTGCTGGGACTGCAGGCATAAGTCACTGCACCCGGGCCTTTTTTTTTTTTTTTCTTGAGATAGGGTCTCGCTCTGTCACCCAGGCTGGAGTGCATTGGTGCGATCTCAGCTCACTGCAACCTCCCCCTCCCAGGTTCAGGTGATCCTCCCACCTCAGCCTCCCTAGTAGCTGCGACCACAAGTGTGCACCACCATGCCTGGCTAATTTTTGTATTTTTTAGTAGAGATGGGGTTTCACCATGTAGGCCAGGTTGGTCTCGAACTCCTGACCTCAAGTGATCTTCCCGCCTTGGCCTCCCAAAGTGCTGGGATTACAGGTGTGAGCCACTGCACCCAGCCAAGAAATAAATTCCCATTATATATAAGCCACCCAGGGACTTTGCTGTAACAGCCCAAACAGCCCAAAAGAGAAATCTTCCCCGAGACCCTCCCTGAGGGTGCCAGTGGGGCCTGGGTTTGAATCCCAGCTCCACTACTCATTGGTCTGAATCTTCTTTCTCGATATTTTGGAATTTGTCAATTTCTAAACTTGCTGGAACTATATCATGGCTTAGGATGCATTCACAGAACTGCATTTGATGCTTGTGGACACACGTTTGCCTTTTTGGGCTCCTGCCTTCATAAAAATATTTTTTAATTATATTTTATGACTGCGTTGGTATAGACAATATAGTGAGAATCTGGGTTGGATACATTATTATATATTCTTTATTATTATATTCATTTTTTCTTCTGATTTTAAAGGAAATAAAAACATTTTCATAGGCCTCTAAGTGTTGTGGGCTTGGGCACTGTACCCTGCCCGGGTAAGACCACTCGTGGATAAGAACATGAGGTTCTCACCTGTAAGGCAGGATTTTTATAGAAGGAAGATAGGTCTTTCAACCTATGTCCTCCTTCTGTTCCACAAAGTGGAAAGCCACAAGCCCTACAAAAGCCTTGCAGGTCCCAGAGGCTGCAGCCCCTATTTATTCTTCAGACCAAGACCCTCAGGACAGAGAGCACCCATGCACCCTGCAGGCTGCAAGCCATCTGCCTGCATTTGGGACCGTCCTGAGGATGGCGGCTTTGTTTTGGTCCCTCCCACCTCTGGGCACTCCCCATTCCTTACGCCAAGCTGAGTCTTAACCCGCACCCACTGTATTAGTCCATTTCCAGGCAGCTGATTTTAAAGACACACCCAAGACTGGGCAATTTACAAAAGAAAGAGGTTTACTAGATTCACAGTTCCACGTGGCTAGGGAGGACTCACAATCACGGTGGAAGGCTAAAGGCACGTCTCACATGGTGGCAGATAAGAGAAGACAATGAGAGCCAAGTGAAAGGGGTTTCCCCTTATAAAACTATCAGATCTCGTGAGATTTATTCACTACCCTAAGAACAATATGGGGGAACCACCCCCATGATTCAATTATCTCCAACTGGGTCCCTCCCACAACACAGGGGAATTCTGGGAGCTACAATTTGAGATGAGATTTGGGTGGGGACACAGCCAAACCATATCACCCTTCGAATGTAATAATCCAGGAAAATATCTGCCTCCCCCACCAGCAGGAGCTGAGCCTGAGACACAGGATTCCCTTTTGATTCATCTCTGCCTCCCAAGGCCCAGCACATCACTCTAGAGGGGAATTAAATATTTACCACATATTCATTATGACAACCGTCCATTCTAAGTACCTTTACACATGAGGATCCAATGAGCTAACATAGAGGATTTTAGCACCACAGCATCAGAAGAGAGCGTTTTTATTTAGTCCCCCCTAAGAAATAGGTGTTATTTTTTCCATTTCATGGATGACTTACATAATTTGCCCAGGGTCACTCAGAAAGTACACCTTGCTCAAGCCACGTTTATTATATGGCAAATACTAATTACTCCTATTTAAAAACAAACAGGCCAGGCACAGTGGCTCACACTTGTAATCCCAACACTTTGGGAGGCTGAGGCTGGATGATCACTTGAACCTGGAAGGTCGAGGCTGCAGTGAGGTATGACTGCACCACTGCACTCCAGCCTGGGAGGCAAAGCAAGACCCTGTCTCAAGAAAAATAAAATAATAAAAATAAATTTAAAGCCATCAAAAGGTGAACCTTCAATATCCAGTCTGGCTACAAAGCATTCCAGGAACGCAGGCACCAAGAGCCATCTATTCAATTGGCTCTGGCCTCAAGGAGTGAGGTGGTCCACAGTATGACCTATAAGGGCCCACAGACAAGTGTTCAGGTCATGGCTAAGGGTAGAATCCTGGAGCCAGGAGCCTGGGTTTGAATCCCAGCTCTGCTACTCATTGGTGCTGTGGCCTTGAGAGCTGATTCAACTCCTCTCTACCTCAATTTCTTCCTCTGTAAAATGGGGCTGATATTCTTCACTTTTAACATTGTTGCAAGAATTCGATGAGTCAATACAAATGTAACTGGCAGCCTTCTAAGAGGACCCTACTGGTCACCACACATTCATGCCTTGTATAGTCCTCCTCTCCCCTGGAGTGTGGGCTGGACTTAGAAATTCACATGTAACACACAGAGTAGGACAAATGTGATGAGCTACCACTTTCAAGACTGGCTTATAAAAGGCTGTGATTTCCATCTTGCTGGCCCCTCTTTCTCCCTCTCTCACTGACTTTGATGGTGTCTACTGCCACAAGGTGACCTGCCCTATAGAGAGGCCATATGCCAGGAACTGGGGCCCCAATCCAATAGACTACAAAGAACTAAACCTAGCCAGCAGCCATCGAGTGAGCCTGGAAGTGGATCCTGCCCCACTCGAGCCTTCAGATGACTGCAGGCCCAGCCACCACCTTCACCGCAGCCTTAGGAGAGACCCCAGGCCAGTGACCCCAACTAAGCCACATCTAGATCCCTGCTCCACAGAATGTTGTTGTGAGTTGCTAAGTTGAGAGTAATTTGTTACACAGCATTAGATAACACATACAAGTAAAGTACAAAGAACAGCACTTGGCACACAGCAGGCATTAGAATAGCTATTGAATGAGTAAATGAAAAGGAAAACAGAACATTAAACTCTTTTTTTTTTTTGAGACAGAGTCTCGCTCTGTTGCGCAGGCTGGAATGCAGCGGCGCAATATCGGCTCACTGCAAGCTCCGCCTCCCGGGTTCATGCCATTCTCCTGCCTCAGCCTCCCAAGTAGCTGGGACTACAGGCACCCACCACCATGCCCGGCTAATTTTTGTATTTTTAGCAAAGATGGGGTTTCTCTGTGTTAGCCAGGATGGTCCCGATCTCCTGACCTCGTGATCCACCTGCCTCAGCCACCCAAAGTGCTGGGATTATAGGTGTAAGCCACCACGCCCAGCCCAGAACATTAAATTCTAAAGTGATGACTTACTGCTTTGAATCTCTTTGCAATTAAGGTGGGGAACAAATTAACAATTCTATAAGTAATGACCACTCCACCAGATCTGAACAACTCCCAACATTAGGACCGGCCTGCCTGGCTACTTCCAACCTAGTTAGATTTTCAGCCTCGCTACTCAGCTACGGTAGCCTCTAACTGGTCTCCAGCCTTCTCTTCACTCCTCATCCCCAATCTTCTCTTACATACCATGGGTAAGTAAATCTCCCCCGAATCCTCCTGTCCAGAGCTTTCTTGGTGCCTCCTAAAACCAGCAACATCAAAGCCAAAACCATAACTCAGCATGGAGGGCCCTCCCAACACCACCCCCAATCCCTGCCTAGCCTTAAGCAAAAGCTGAGCCTAAGAATCTACTTTGTACACCAAATCTTCACCCATAAACTACCATATGGCTGTGTAGATTCTAAGTGTCACTCTTCCCCTTGGCTTAGCAGACTCTCGCCCACCCCTCCTGACCCTGTCACTGACACTGGCCCTTAAGTCTCTGAAATTAGGCAGGGCACCCCCAGCCTGCATCTCAAACTCCCCCGCTAGCTAGGGCTGTGGCCCTGTTCTCTGCATTCTGGCTCCTCTGCTCAGAACATCCTAAGGGCCTCTATTTTTATGGGCACCCTAACCAGGACCCCCTCTAAATTTCTCTCCACCTCCTCCAATTAGCTTCAAGCCTTGTCCCACTGAGACAAGGAGGGCAATTCCTTACTGACATCTGAGAGGTGGCTCCATGCCATTTTGTCCAGCAGGCCCCCCCGAGGCGTTTCCACTGTCAGCCAAGCCCTGATCCATCCCTAAACACTCTCCTAACCTCCTCAGCCCAGACGTTCATGTGTCACCCTGGAGAAGTAGCCTTATGGGATGCTATGATATCCATCCCTAAGGTCCACTCCCACAGTCCCACCTGTGCACAAACTTTTTTTTTTTTTTTAATGAGATGGAGTCTTGCTCCATCACCCAGACTGCAGTGAAATGGTGAGATCTCCACTCACTGCAACCTCCACCTCCTGAGTTCCAGCAATTCTCCTGCTTTAATCTCCTGAGTAGCTGGGATTATAGGTACCTGCCACCACGCCCAACTAATTTTTGTATTTTTAGTAGAGGGGGGTTTCATCATGTTGGTCAGACTGGTCTCGAACTCCTCAGGTGATCCATCCGCCTTGACCTCCCAAAGTGCTGGGATTACAAGCATGAGCCACCACGCCCAGCCAGCTTCTTTTAAATAAACCAATGAGCCATGCCTCAATTCCCCCCGCGCCCCACCAGCTGCATAAAAACTCCCACATGTAAACTGCTCACTTCTCCTTCTTTCCTCCTTGCTGAGTGAGGTTAAGTCCCTTCTCTCAGAGAATTCCTGAGGTCCTGAGGTGAGTGTCAATAAACCTTCCAAGAGCACAACCACGTGTCCACAGCATCATCAACCCAGCCATCCCATAAACCTCTGGGCAGGTTGTCATGGAAACCCCTAGGAAAAGGGAATCTCCTTTCCATGGCTGAAGCCCCCTCTTAACCCAGTTCTCCCCTCACCTTCTCAGATTCAACTCCAGTCAAAATTGTCTCCTTTTCACCCCCAACTTATGACTCAATCGCAAGAAACAGGAGCAGCTTTCGTATCTGTGCTGAGTGGAGTGAAATCTTAGCCATGGCGAAACACGGAGGGGAAGGCGGGGAGGGTCGACCTTGGTGTAAGTGACCCCTGGGGGGGTCACAGCAGATGCCCAACCAAACACTTGAAAAAAATAAGAAAATGTGTTCCTTATAAGGAGTCAAACTCATTACACCAGCAGATAAAGACAGAAAGTCCCTCCCCCAGATGCGTGGGACTGTGAGTCTTAGCAGGTCACGCTGACGCATCTGAAAAAGACACCCGTGGAGGCAGTAGCCTCTGTGCACACAACTCACAAGCACACTCACAAATGTGGATGCATGCATGCACACATGTGCACATGTACACACTCATACATCTAGTTACACATGTGCACACACCCCATGCACACATCCCACACACACACCCATCCACACAGCTCATACACCTGGGCACACACTCACACGTGCACACATCCCATGCACACACCCATCCACACACTCATACACCTCGCGCACACACACACACATGTGCAGACACTCCGTGCACACATCCCACACGTGTACCTATCCACACACTGTAAACCTGGGCACACATACACACACACATGTGCACACACCCCATGCATACATCCCACACGTGCACACATCCACACACTCATATAACTGGGCACACATTCACACACACATGCACACACACCCCATGCACACACCCCCACACACCCATCCACACACTCATACACCTGGGCACACACTCACACGTGCACATGCCCCACACGTGCACCTAGCCACACACTCATATACCTGGGCACACATGCACACACACATGTGCACACACCCTGTGCACAGATCCCACACATTTATCCACACAGTCATACACCTGGGTGCACATGCACACACGTGCACATATTTCATGTACACATTCCCATATACCCATCAACACATTCATACACCTGGGCACACACACATTCACACATGTGCACACATCCTACACATGCACCCATCCACACATTCATACACCTTGGCACACATGCACACATGCATGTGCACACATTTCATGCACACATCCCACACGTGTACCTATCCACACACTCTTACACCTGGGCACACATGCACTCCCACATGTGCACACACCCCATGCACACATCTCACACACACACATCCACCCACTCATATGCCTGGGCACACACATGCACAGTCACACATGTGTAGACACTCCATGCACACATCCCACACGTGCACCTATCCACACACTCATACCTGGGCACACATACACACATGAGCACATATCCCACACACACCCATTCACACACTCATATACCTGGGCACACATACACACACACATGCACACACACCCCATGCACACACCCCCACACACCCATCCACACACTCATACACCTGGGCACACACTCACACATATGCACATGCCCCACACGTGCACCTAGCCACACACTCATATACCTGGTCACACATACACACATGAGCACATATCCCACACACACCCATTCACACACTCCTATGCCTGGTCACACATGCACACACACATGCGCACACACCCGTGCACACACCCCCACACACACATCCACACACTCATACACCTAGGCACACATACACACACACGTGAACACCTTTCATGTACACATTCCATATGTGCACCCATCCTCACGCTCATACACCTGGGCACACATACACACATACACACACCCTCACACTCGCCCCAGATTCCGAGAGCAGCCCTGGGCAGTGTGCAGTCAGCTCCATCCAGGAGGAAGGGGCTGACACTCAGAGACCAGAGCCACCTCCTCTAACCTCAAATCCCACACTCACCAGGCATATGTGCATATGGCATAGAGGAGCTCATTTTCTATGAGCTCATATCATCTATGAGTCCATATCATCAAGTGGCCCCCTGGATGCCTTGAAACCAGGACGCAGGTGCCTCAGCCAGAGGCTCCCGGCAGTACCCCCTTGAAGAAGGATGGCTCGAAAGACACATCAATGTCTGATGGGCGCACCCCTTCCTGTGCTCCTCCAGAGCCATCTGTCATCAGAGAGCCTGGGCATCTCCAATTCTGATGAGTCAGCACCTCCAAAACCAATTCCCAGACCCTGGAGAATGACAGTCACTAGAGTGAGGTCTCTGACCCTTCTGGTGCTCTCCCACCCCATCCTGTCACCCCTGCCTCTCAGCCCAACCGCCACATAACCTTGGGGGTGCTGAGAAGACAGGGGAAGAAGAGGGGAAGGGATGAGGGTGGCCCTGCACGTCTGGGGTCATCAGTCCTCACAAGACACCATGACTACAGACACCACAGAAATCATCTGGGCTGAACCGTGTGAGGTCCAGATGGCCAAGATCCAAACCCACCATATCCTGGCCATGGCCTTGAGACGGTACTGAGCAGTTGAAGAGACCAGTGTCTGTACCCACCTTACAGATTGTTCTGACGGCTAAGTACTGATAAAGACCTCTGCTGGGGAGAATACACGCATGACCTCCACCTTGTCAAGGTGACAATCAATACTTTATAGATGATGAAGCTGGGGGCGGGGCCAGTGATTCACCCAAAGGAACCCTGAGGGTGGCAGCACCAGGATTTCCACGCCAGAGTGGAGGCCAAGCCCGGCTGCTTCTCCCAAAGGAGACAGTGACAAGTGCTCACAGGTACCACCGTGGCCGACCACAGACATGGCCCTGGTGCAGCCCCACTACAAAACCTAGTTCTCACTATACCCAAGACCCCCAGCTAGCCCAAACCCAGGTGAGCAATGCAACATACTCATTGTTACAGGCTCCAAGAGTGCAGAGCCAAAAGAAATGACAAAGGACTATTCACTCAACACCTCAAACCCAAACTAGGAAATATCTTTCCAAGCATGAAAGAAATTGTTCCAGGACCAAGACAAGGAAAGTGCACTTTCATAGTATCCACGAGCCCATAATGATATAAAGGAGTGAGTGAATGAACAAATAAATAAACAAGAGAGAAGGAACGGAATTTCCTGATGAAAGAACTCCAAATAGTGTATTTGGACACTTCCTCCTCCAGGAAATTGAGCTTATGTCCCCTCCCATTCATGTAAAGGGGCTGGACTTGGTGACTCTCTTCTAATGAAGGGTACAGAAAGAGAAAAACAGCAAATAGATAGGGAAGAAAACTGGCGAACACCACCTTATACGAGTGATCGAGGTCAAGGTCACCAGTGATGAACCTGCTGACGCCACGTACCCACTGATCTGACGCAATGAGAACACTTCGCCGCTGTATGCTCCCCGAAACCCCGGTTTATTATGAGAAAACGTCAGACAAAACCAAATGGAAGAACATCCTTCAAAATACATGACTAGCCCTCTCCAAAATTGCCAACGTTACTAAAAAAACAAGAAAAGACTGAGAGAAACATCACAGAGCAGAAAAGACTAAATACAATGTAGAATCCAGACTGGTTCCTCAAACAGTAAAAAGGATATTAGGCCAGGCGCGGTGGCTCACACCTGTAATCCCAGCACTTTGGGAGGCCTAGGTGGGTAGATCACGAGGTTGGGAGATCAAGACCATCTTCGCCGACACGGCAAAACCCTGTCTCTACGAAAAATGCAAAAAATTAGCTGGGCGTAGTGGTGCATGCCTGTAGTCCCAGCTACTCGGGAGGCTGAGGCAGGAGAATCACTTGAACCCGGGAGGCAGAGGTTTCAGTGAGCTGAGATCGTGCCACTGCACTCCAGCCTGGGTGACAGAGTGAGACTCTGTCTCAAAAAAAAAAAAAAAAAAAAAAAAAAAAGAAGAGAAAAGAAAAATGATATTAGTGGAAAAACTAGTCAATAGAGACCAACTCTATGGTTTAGTTAATAGTATGGTTCCAGTGTTAATTTCTTAGCATTGACAAATGCACTGTGATGATGTTGACATGCTTGTTGTATGTACATAACATAGTATGAAGATGTTAATACTGAGAGAAACTGAGTGAGAGGTATATAGAAACTTATTTTCTGTAAACATATTTTCTGTAAACTTTTCCGTAAATCCAAAATTACTTCAGAAAGTGCATAATTTGTAGAAATCTTCAATAAAGCAATCTGAGTCATACATTGGGATGATGTCACAAAGCTGTGTAACAGTTTCACGGCCGATAGGCAGCTGGATCCTGCCCCTAATTTTTAGAATAAGAGCAGCTACCAGATGCCAGGTGCTTTAATGTTGCTAATTCACAAACCGCCATGATCAGCCTCCCTGTGAATGGAAAGCCGGCAGTGAGAGAGCTTCAGTCGCTTGACAGTCACAGTCATGTGTGCACCTGATCCGGTGCTGGCTCCAAAGCCCATGTTCTTTTCCACACGCTCCACTGTGCCCCTCCGAGACCGGAACCGTGGAGAACGACCACCTCTTCCTATCATGCCCCAGCGCCTTTCAAGACACAAGCCCCTCCGGGAGGGGGCCTCTGTCTACCGGTCCATGGTCCCAGATGCTGGAGTGAGAGGTTCTTTTGAAAGCCGATACAGGGAATAACCACGAGGTGGCGACAGGCCCCAGCAATGTCAAGGAGAGATGCCAGCAAGCCCAGAGGAGCTGCCTGAGCTCGGGTGCTGCTCTTGGCCTGACTTCCCTGCTGGGCACAGCTGGTTATAAGGAGTTAATTTGTGAGAACAGAAGCGAGCGACTTCCCTCAAGCACTGTTGTAACTCTGGAGGTCCATCCATCAGGAACAACGCAGACTGTGCCTTCGCCGGCCTTTGGCAGAAACCGGCAGAGCTCTTTACATAGGACCACACCCCCAGGCAAGCACACAACACACCCACACTCAGACACACACCCACTCACACACACACCCAGACACACATACCACACACCCAAACACCCACACAACACACACACCCCGACATGCACACACCACACACTCATTCACACACACATTCACACACACATTCACACCCACTCACACACACCCCCAGAAGCGCACACAACACACACCCAGACACAGACACACACACAACAGACACACACACCCAGACATGCACACAACACACACCCAGACACACAAAGACTCAAACACACATACAGGCACAAACCCAGACACACTCATACACACACCCAGACACACACTTATGCACACTCATATACACACACACAGACACACTCATACACCAAGATACATACACACCCAAACACACACTCATACACAGACATACAGTCAGATACACCAGATACGCACACTCAGACACACACTCCTGGGAGGGATCCTGCCTGTAATCCCCACTGCCTGCGTTTGAATCCCAGCTCTGTCACTTCCCATTTATGTGACCTTGGGCAGGTGGCTTAGCTGTGGTCCTCACTTTCCCCACCTAGGGCCTAGAGACAGAAGCAGGGCTGAGCCCGCTGGATTTTTTAATGTATAGCTGAAAGTCACTTAAATCAGAGCCTCATCAATGGCACCTTTTGCTGTTGTTTCTACCACTTGAAGGAGTGTATTTACCCCACCCCCAGTCCTCTGTATTCCACAGAATACAATTCTTGTATATGAAGACAACACAGGCTTAGCATGACAAGCCTAGAAGAGATCCTAATGAACAAGTGCCCTGCTGTCTACTCAGTCTCTGAAAGAAAAGACTAGAGATTCCTCCAAACTGCAAACTCAATTTATGGGAAATGCTCTCCACCTCTAACCGGTTTCCAAGAATCCACCATAGTGGACCATCTTGTTACCCAGGGAGGACTTGAGGGCGCCCAGACCTTGAAGGATGCGCTAGGAAAGTCACGTGGGCAAAGCTGCAATGTTTTCTGAGAGTTTGGTTTTTCTGATGGTCAAAGTGAATGTTTAGGATCAACTGCGTTAAAAACCTTCTCTAAGCTAAAATGCAACAGCCCTATAATGACAGAGGACTTGCACACTCCAGCGCTGAGCCTGCTATTCCTGTAGGCCCTCGAGTGTTTATATGAGACAGACTCAAATATTTTCTGGAAACAGTCACATTGGAGCAGAGCAGGGTGATGGAGCCTCCCAGGAAAGGGTGGCGCTCATGAGTCCCCGGATTTTCCCTTTACCACCTGTGCAGAAGAGATGCATTCCAGGGGACTGGCAGAGCAGAACTCCCCCCCACCCCACCCATTGTGCCAGCTCATCGTCACCAAAAGCTCCACTGCCAACACATGGTTCATGGAGGGAAACACGCACTTCATGGAGGGAGAGTGAAAAATGGGAGTTCCATCTGTTCTTTCTAGACCGGGGGTCCAGAAAGCAGGGGTCCTAGAGCAGGGGTCCCAGGAGGCTACAGCAAGAGTCCCCCGACCAGCAGCATCTGCATCGCCAGGGAGCTTACGAGAAACACAAATTCTCAGGCCCTGCACCACAGCAACTGAATCGGAACACTGTGGGTGGGACCAGACATCTGTGTCCTAACAGCCCCCCAGGGAGCTCAGAGGAGCTCCAGCTGAAGAAGCACCGCCCCAGATACTCCGAGGAGTGCGGTTTATCACACCCAGCAGCCACTGCACTGTTCCGGCCTCTCTCAGAGTGAACTTTACAGACCTGCTCTGGGTTTTTTGTTGGTTTTTTGTTTTTTTGAGACGGAGTTTCACTCTCGTTGCTGAGGCTGGAGTGCAATGGCGCGATCTCGGCTCAATTCAACCTCCACCTCCTGGGTTCAAGCGATTCTCCTGCCTCAACATCCTGAGTAGCTAGGATTACAGGGCCTGCCACCACACCCAGCTAATTTTTTTTTATTTTTAGTTGAGACAGGGTTTCACCATGTTGGCCAGGTTGGTCGAGAACTTCTGACCTCAGGAGTTCCTCCCACCTCAGCCTTCCAAAGTGCTGGGATTACAGGCGTGAGCCACCGCACCCGGCCCAGACCTGCACTTTGGTATTTATGTCACAGGCCTCCTTAATAGAAAGTGGAAAGGACCTAGAAGATCCTTGAAGCTCAGAACTTCCTGTAGGAAGAGGATACCTCCACCACAGAGCATTCCTGAGGACCCCAGGCATCTCTCTGCACAGTGGCAGCATGTGGAGAGCATCTCCTAATGAGAATTGACAGAGCTGACTCAGAAAGTGCTAGACGATACTGGACCATAGCCCTGCCACCCCTAGCAACTAATTATATAGGGATTAGAGCAGAATATTTTATCCCAGCTTTGCCTGTGGCTTTTATGTTATTTTTCCCTATTTTTCCTTTCTTTCTTTATTTTTATTTTTTTAGATACAGAGTCTTGCTCTGTCACCCAGGCTAGAGTGCAGTGGTGTGATCGCAGCTCACTGTAACTTCAAACTCCCAGTTCAGTCTCTGAAGTAGCCAGGACCATCATGCCAGCTAATTTGTTTTTTTTTTAAGATAGGGGTCTCACTATGCTGCCCAGGCTGGTCTCAAACTTCTGGGCTCAAGCGATCCTCCTACCTGGGCCTCCCAACGTGCTGGAATTATAGCCATGAGCCACCACGCCTGGCCTTTATTGCCTTTACTTATGAAAATAACATTTTTAATAAAATGCCTTAAATCCTTTTGGCGATAGGCCAGGTATGTTCAATAGTCTGCCAAAGACATGTGACTTTTCTAAAGCCATATCCATCCATGTTTGATTGTGGTGAAAGAAGGGAGACCCAGTTGGGCTGCTGGTAAATGTGAACATGCGCCTGCAATAATATAACCTGAACACTAGAGGACACCAGAGCCCAAGAGTCAGGCAGTCCCAGACCTGGCCCTGAGCAGGAAGCACCAGGCACGGTAAAAGTCGCCCTCCAGACCCCATAACTATCCAGGCTGCAAGATCTGAGAGATCCAGACCCTCCTCAGCCTCACACCTCCAAACACTCACCTGCCCGTGTTCACCTGTGGGGTGGTCAGTAAGCAAGTAACCAGAGACACACGGAGCAGGGCTGCAACCCCAGGCCATACATGTGCTCCGAGCCCCCACTGTCTTCCAAGTGCTGCAGGGAGGGAACCATGATGCTGCCGCTGCACGTGTGCAGAGCCTATCACTTACCAAACATGTTCGACCACACAGAGATATACACACATGCACACGCCCCCTCTTTATATCATCCCCAGCACCCAATAAGGCCAGCTCCATCACCCCATCTCGGCGATGAGAAATATGAGTCCCAAGAGTGCACAGTGACTTCTCAGGGTCAGACGTCCTGGCTGGCTAGCAGCGGCCCAGCTGGGGAGGTCACACTCGGCCCAGCGTGGTTTTCCACTTTAGCCCAGCACCTCCCAAAAGGCAAACATGAACCTGTTCTCAGGAGTCCTGCCCTCGATAACCCGGAGCTGGGCTAAGCCAGGAGTGAATGCTGCTAACCAAGCTCAGGGCGGGTTTCCAGGAGGCTGAGCTCGCACAGCCACAAGGGCAAAGCCACCACTCAGAGAGCTGGAGCCCTTTAGCTTCCCAGCGCCTCCTGCCAGTTCTTCCCGTAAACGTCTGTGGCTCATGCAGCACAGTATTCGGTTGCATCTGCTTCTTCGTGGCTCTATAAAAGGCAAGGTGGGGGGGGGGGTGTACGTATGTGTGTGCATGAGTATGCATGCACGTGTGTATGTACACATGTATGTGCATTTATGCTCCCACCCCCCTAGAGGCACCATGGGCTACGAGGGACCTGCCTGTCCTCCCCGCACCTCGTTCTGGCCACAGTGGCCAGTCCTCTACCCCTGCCCCCAGCCCAGCAGTGTCCTGCCCCAGACCCACTGGAAAAATGCCAGGGAGAGACAAGGCCACGTGCACAAATCCACGACACTTAGAGGGTGACATCAGGAAGGAAACTCCAGGCTCACGGGGTGTCGTGGCTCTCCCAGACACCCAACCTGACTCCCTGGATGCAGCCATCATCCAAAAATGGCACCACAGGGGCAGTCTTTTTTTTTTTTTTTTTTTTTTTTTGTCTATAGTCTTGCTCTAGTTTTTTGCAGTTATTCCCTTTTTGTCCTAATAAATAATCTCCATCAAAAAGAATCCCGCAAACATGGTAATTTGGCAGAGAACAATCATATGTCAAACTTTCCTACATCTACAAGAAGAATGGATCTGTTGATACCTATTTAAGTCTCAAACGATGTATACGGAATACAGAGAATGATATTCTTTGCTGCAGAGAAGAACATCTGTCTCAATCGAAACTCTGGCTGAGCAGGGCCGGTGCTGGAGCAGGGTGTGGGGGAGAGTCCTCTTTCCCACGACCACTTGCATGGGTGTCTTCATGAGACCCACTGGGTATGGTGGTGGAGAGAGGGCTCCTGGGGCTGAGCTCCTGAGGGTGAGCTGTAACATTATTTGGAGACCTTTTATCTCAGACTGAAGGGCTCAGTCTTGGTGACCAGGGCAGATTCTGCCACCCTGCAGCTGTTTTGGAGGAAGGTCAGGGAGGCCCACAAATATGGAACCAACCAGGAGGAGGTTCTTGGGACACACAGATCTGAGACAACATAGCCCCAAGCTGATGTCCCCACCAGACCACCCGTGAGGCACAAACCAGAACCCGCCATATTTGGAAGTGTCCGTGAAAATGTTTTTACTTCTTTTAAAATCAGGAAAAAAATAGAACACGTGCTTTTAGGTAAAAGAAAATGTTTTAATATATCATAATATTTGACATTTTTATATATTTTTTAAGTAGGAAGGGATCCAAGAGGGCAAAGTTGCCCAGTACCTGCAAAAGTCAGAACGGCCCACGTGGCCTGGGAAGAAGTTTCCAGAACCCCTGAGCTAGGACAGCTGAGGTCCATTGACAACCGCACCACAGACAGTCCCTCAAAGCCAGATGTCCCTTCTCATGGGCCCTGAGACGGGAGCTACTGCACCTGCCAAAGCACAACTACATTGCCCAAGGTGCTTCCAGCTGCAATGAGACTCTAAGAACTGTATACACTTAGGAAAGATTTTTATCCAACCCCGGAGCCAGGCAGGAGTGGGCGTGGAGGGCTGGGTAACAGCAGAAAACCAGGAAGATGCAACCCTCCCCATTCTCCTAAGACAAAACCTAGTGCAAGGCTCCACTGGGTCTCCTTCCATTTCTATTGACCATGGTAATATGTACATACCACGCAACTCGGCATTTTAACCTGTTTCAAGTGTACAATGACAGCACATGCACAGTGTCAGCATCACCACGATCTAGTTCCAGAGCACTGTCAGCCCCTCTGGAAGGAAACTCCACCCCATTCATCAGCCACTGTCCACTCCCTGACCCCAGCCCAGCCCCTGCCAACCACTAAGCTCCTTCCTATCTCTGTGGGTTTGCCTATCTTGGACATTTCATAGCAATGGAATCGTGCAACAGGGGGCCTTATGCGTCTGGCTCCTCTCAGCCTCGGGTTTTCAAGGCTCCTCCATGTTGGTAGTACATGTCCGTGTGCTTTGGTCCTTTCTATGACTGAATAATGCCCCACTGCCTACTACTTCCATTGGTTTTTCTCCCCTTAGGGGCATGAAAGCACTAATAAAAGAAAGCTGGAGCCTGTACGACTTATGTTAACAAAACTTAGCTCCGAGCACTCACCTAGGTAAGAGATGTGGGTCCCAAGAACTGAAAATGAGCAGGCATGTGCTTTTTTATTATTTATTTTTGTTTCATTTTTTTGCAACGGAATCTCGCTCTGTAGCCTGATTGGAGTACAGCTGGCACCATCTCGGCTCACTGTGACCTCTGCCTCCCGGGTTCCGGTGATTCTTCTGCCTCAGCCTACCAAGTAGCTGGAATTACAGGCGCTCACCACCATGTCCGGGTGATTTTTGTATTTTTAGTAGAGATGGCGGGGGGGGGGGGGGGCATTCATCATATTGGCCAAGCTGGTCTTGAACTCCTGACCTTGTGATCCGCCCGCCTTGGCCTCCCAGAGTGCTGGGATTACAGGCATGAGCCACTGCGCCCCACCTATTAATTTATTTATTTCGAGACAGAGTCTCACTCCACCACCCAGGCTGGAACACAGTAGTGCGATCTCGGCTCACTGCAACCTCTGCCTCCCGGGTTCAAGTGATTCTCCTGCCTCAGCCTCCCAAGTAGCTGGGATTATAGGCAAACATTCGTAAACATTCCCATACACGTCTGTGGCACATGCTGCATGGTATGCGGTTGAATCTGCTGCCTCGTGGCTCTGTAAAAGGCAAGGTGAGGGGTGTGTGTATGTGAGCACATGAGTATGCATGCATGTCTGGCTATTTTTTTCATATTTTTAGTAGAGATGGGGTTTCACCATGTTGGCCAGGCTGGTCTCAAACTCCTGATCTCAAATGATCCTCCCACCTTGGCCTCCCAAAGTGCTGCGATGACAGGAGGCAAGCACATTTTTAAACCACAAAACACACGAAGTCAGATCCACCTGCAAGCGTGCATTCTCTCTGGCATCAGCCCTAATTGTCTCCCTCTCTTCCATCATTCAGGGTCCCAGGGAGACGAGTGCTGACTCAGCACTTAGACCAGGGGATCCAGACGCCACCCAGAAAGCCCGGTCTCTCCTGTCTTGGTGGTAACCTGGTCCCTTTTACCTGCTGCTCTGGCAAACGCCAGCTGCTGGGCGCTTCCTCCTCCTTCATGAGAAAGGGTGAGAAATGGGGATAAACAACCCAGCAAGGGCGGATAGGGAAAGAAGAAGGAAAGACTAAGACACAGAAGGGAGAGAACCGAGAGGGAGAAGGTAGGGAGAAGATGGCCCGCTTGGGCCCACTCCTCAATGCTCAAGAAGCAGAGAGCTTTTTAAGGACAGCTTTAATCATGAGAGCTCTTCTTTGAAGCTCAGGGGGACGGATGAAGGAAGAGTGTGAGACCCACAGCAAGAGCAGCAAGCTGACACCTCCCTCGCCGCACCTGGAAGCAGCTGCCCACTGACCAATCCCATAGATACCCTTCACTCCCCAGCCTCAACACCCCTGGCCAAGAGGACCCAGAATGGACAGCATAGCTGTTGTTGTTCTTCCCCCTCTCCCAACCTCCGGAGCTCAAGGAATGGGATAAGGGTTATGTTATTGCTGCCAGATCGGAGACTCAAGTCACTTCACATATTTCTTTCTTTCTTTTTTTTTTTTTTTTTTAAATAAAAAAGGCACAGAAGTACAAAGATGTTTATCGCAATCTGTGGTGAAAAACTGGAACCCAAAGGCCAAGATTGAAGGACTGGTTAAGGAAACAGTGGCCCTCTGACTCACTGGCCCACAAGCACCACTGAAGATAATTATCAGCGTACGCTGCAACATGGAACATCGGTCTTATCATAAAGTGAAAGAAGGAAGATATATACAATATCCATGGAATGGTTCTATCCTGTCAACGTGATATGAACATCTGGTTCAGAGCTTCAAGAAGATAGCAAATGTATTTCATCTCTAGGCCTCTGTCAACTTTTCAAATTTTCTACCACTGTTTGAACACCAAGACCACCATAACAGCCTTAGAATTACGCATTTGCAACTTGCACACCTCCCTGACATCTCCCGTCCCCTCTTTCCCTTTACAGAAGCAATTACTTGGAAGAGGTCTCTTGGGCCAGGCACAGTGGCTCACGCCTGTAATCCCAGCACTTTGGGAGGCCGAGATGGGTGGGTCACTTGAGGTCAGGAGTTCAAGACCAGCCTGGCCAAAATGGTGAAACCCCATCTGTACTAAAAACACAAAAAAGTAGCTGGGCGTGGAGGCGGGCACCTGTAATCCCACCTACTCGGGAGGCTGAGGCAGAAGAATCACTTCAACCCGGGAGGCGGAGGTTGCAGTGAGCCGAGATCGTGCCACTGCACTCCAGTCTGAGTGACAGAGCGAGAGACTCCATCTCAAAAAAAAAAAAAAAAAAAAAAAAAAGAGCTCTTGGAATAAGAGCTGGGTCATCCACCACACATGTGTTCGTGTGCACACACGCACACACACACACTCTGCAGTTCCACTTAGCCATTCTCAAGTCAGAGCAATCAGTGGCTCTTGAGGCCAGGCCATCAGCATGGGGAGGACAATGTGGCTTTTCTCTTTCAAGGGCTGTTTGCTTTACACTAAGACCTCCTGAGCCTGAGCAAGGTTAGGAAAGGAGGACGACTTCTCAGCTCTCAGTATCTGGAAGGAATCCCAACGCAGACTGCTCCCTGGTTTCCGACGTTCCTTATACCCAGTGGTCCTCCTGGGATGGAAAGGCAGGGGCAGAGAACAGCAAGATGGACTAGAGCCAGGCATCACTGGGGATGGAGGACGGCATGGAAAGAGGGTGCCCCAGGGCCACTGGGCAAGCCTCGAGATTCGTTTTTCCTTTGAGTATCTCCCAAAAATTCTTCACTGGAACTCCAGCCTGAAAGTCCACTCAAGGGAACAAATCTGTAGGCAGCAGCCGTGTGCCAGGCAGGTCCAAGAGCAGAATAGAAAAGTCTTCAAGGATTTCCAGGATGTGGAGTTTGACAGTGGAGGAAGAGAAGAGATCAGAGGCCAGGAATTCACCAGCACAGCACCAGTTCCTTGCACCACGACAGTTTTGTGGCCAAGCCCTGCTACCCTATAAGTTAGGCGCCCCAGCCACCCTTGAGAATCATTGGCTAAAGAATTCACTTGCTACACCATGGGCCAGTATGGCTTTTATCCTGTTACAAAAACCCCCGGTTTGGCCAAAAGATAAAATGGAAGGGAAAAAGAACTTTCGTGGTATTGCTTACATAAGATTAAACTAAAAGTCAACATTCCCCTACTCCTCAATAGCAATCTTAAGCAAATTATATTTGCTTTGCAGCATATTGTACAGGCATTCAAAATCAACACAAAGACAAGCACACAAGCATGTGGAAAAACAAAAACAAAAGGTTAAGTTAAAAGGTGGGAATCGGTCGGGTGCAGCGGCTCACGCCTATAATTCCAGCACTTTGGGAGGCCTAGGTGGGCAGATCACAAGGTCAGGAGATTGAGACCATCCTGGCTGACATGGTGAAACTCGTCTCTACTAAAAATACAAAAAAAATTAGCCAGGCATGGTGGTGGATGCCTGTAGTCCCAGCTACTCGGGAGGCCGAGGCAGGAGAATGGTGTGAACCCGGGAGGCAGAGCTTGCAGCAAGCCAAGATTGTGCCACTGCACTCCAGCCTGGGCAACAGAGCGAGACTCTGTCTCAAAACAAAACAAAACAAAAAGCTGGGAATCAAACTGCAGACTAAGATCTTGACTCTGCAAAACTCAAATACAGACCAGGGATAAAAGCAATCATCAAATGTGTAAATGCACAACAGGCATTTTTAAATGCAAAGTTGTTTGGAGTAACAAATATGCCCCCAGTAGTAACATAAAATCGAAAGAGAAACCTCCCAGAGGACCTCAGAGGATGGCAGCAGAGAACATCATTGCATCTCCATGTTCAAAGGTCCAGCCTGCTTAACCAAAGCCCCATCATCAAACCAACCTAGATGGAATAAGCATCTCCCGCCCTCTTCCTCCTGCCCCTGACCATGGGTTAGAAGCAGGCAAAGCCCCTGCAGCCTCCTGATAGGTGATCTGAATACTGCCTGCCCCAGAGCTGAGCTTTCCAGCTTCTCTGGCCACACCGTGGCTGCAGTCCTGCACTGGCCCCCAGCAACCCTTGTGCACTCGTCTGCCCAAGCCTTAGTCCTCTCTTCTGAGGCTCCCCTCCTCCCTCCCCACAGCTGTGCCTCAAGGTTCCATGTCCACCTTCTTGATCATCTCATGCACCACCATGGTCTCCCCTATCTGGGAGCTGTGGTCCATTCATTCTGTTCTCCTTAGTGAATCAGATTGTTTATCTCATGCCTTCTCTCCCAACTCCCGGCTGTGAGCCCCTGGATGCCTGGGGCTATGTCAATTTCACTTTCTCCTCCTCTGCCTACATCAGACCTTCAACACTGGTTTGCTGAATGAATAAGTGGCTTCTCCCTTCCTATCTCCTTCGACTGAGGTTAGGATGGTCAGGAGGAAGACTCAAAATAAGATGAATGCATATCTCATTTTTAATAACCAACAGCCTAAAAAATCAGCTGGGGAAGAGAAAAATCAGCCACAGCATGGGGAGCCTTGGGGAGGGGAGGGAACTTCCCAACACTGCCCGACACACACCCCAGAACCCATCTAGTGGGGGCGGCATGGGTAGGAACAATGAGAGCGGAGAGTCCAGTCCTTCCTGGCTGGGAGGAGGGCTGGACCACGTTCCAACCTTCCACTTACTTTAATTGCCAGGAAACAACCCTTCTCTGTCTGTCATTATGACTTAATTAAGCTACAACAGCAGGAAGGAGGAGGCCAGGTCCTTCAAAACTAGCAGGCAGAGTGAAAAGCCTGGTCAGGGGGTCTGGGCAGGAAGGGCTGAAGACCCCCACAGGCCCCTCGCCCCACACACACACACACACACACACACACACACACACACACACACGGGAGCTTCACCTTTGTTTCCGGTTAACCCATTCACCACCAAGAATGCAACAGTCTGGACACACAGAGGAGGCTCCATGAAAAAAGCTGGTGATGGTCACTTTCTCAGAAGCATTATACTAAAGCGAAAGAAGTCAGACGCAAAAGACTATACGTATGATTCCATTTCTAGGGAATCTCCAGAAAGGACACATTTATAGAGACAGAAAGCACATCAGGCCGGGGGTGGTGGCTCACGCCTGTAATCCCAGCACTTTAGGAGGCCGAGGTGGGCCAATCACCTGAGGTCAGAAGTTCAAGACCAGCCTGGGCTAATTTTTAGTAGAGATGGGGTTTCACCATGTTGCCCAGGCTAATCTTGAACTTCCGAGTGTCACAGAGGCTGGTGCACAGCAGGTACTCAGTCACCCTTAGGTGATGGCCTCCCTGAGGAGGTGGAGCCACTGCATAGGTGGGCAAGAGGAAGAGGAAGAGCATTCAGGATGGAGAACACCCCTAACAAAAAGCAAAGTGTGCATCGCAGAAGGAACACTGACCGCAGAGGGGCCTGAAGAGACCTCCTGGCAGACAATGTTTCCATCTCCCTAAGAAAACCTCCTGGCCGGGCGCGGTGGCTGATGCCTGTAATCCCAGCACTTTGGGAGGCCGAAGCAGGTGGATCACCTGAGGCCAGGAGTTCGAAACCAGCCTGCCCAATGTGGCGAAACCCCGTCTCTACTAAAAATAAAAATAAAAAATAGCTGGACGTGGTGGTGGGTTCCTATAATCTCAGATACACAGGAGGCTGAGGCAGGAGAATCGCTTGAACCCGGGATGCAGAGGCTGCAGTGAGCCGAGATCATGATATTGTACTCCAGCCTGGGCAACAAGAGTGAAACTCTGTCTCAAAAGAAAAAAAAAAAAAGGAAAAGGAAAAGGAAAACCTCCCAGATTCCACAGCTCAAGATGGCAAGCCTAGCCCAGGGCAATATCTACTCTCCTTCCTCCCTCCTCGGCTCTGAGTCCCCCTTGGAAACAATGCGGGAGGCCCCAGCTAGGGACTCAGACCCAAAACAGTTAATAGGGAAGATAAGGGCCGTTTCCTTCAGGGAAGAAAAAGGTCCCACTGGAATCTGTCTTAGCCTAAGTGGGCTGTCTTCATGAGCCTGATGTTGAAAACAAACCTCCAGGGTCATCATACATGAAAAATGAGGTAGGACCAAAAGGGGAAAAAAGGAAAAGGAAAATCACATCAGCCTGTGGTACAATGCCTGGGAGGCGGGGCTGGCGGGCGGCCAGAGTCAACACGGCCTAGCTGGGGAGGGAGGCCGTGGGGCCTGAACCGCCCAGGAGAGGGGAGAAGCAGCAGCGCACAGAGCCGCCTCCCCAGCCTGGGAAGAACAGCCTCCTTCCACCATCACCCTCTGGGCTGGGAAATGAGGATGGATCTACTGACTTCTCCAGGCTCTCCTGCAAATGCAACAAAATGCAACTCGGATGGTCCAGAAACTCTGGCAAGACTGTCCCTTTACAGGTAGCAGGGACCACACCGCTAGGCTGTGGAAAGGAGTCCCAGGCTGCAGAGCTGATGCAGCCAAGTCAGTCAGAGAGTGACCTTGAGCCAAGTCATTTGACTCTGTAGGCCTCCCCTCTGTCACTGTGAAACAGGATCCCAACAGCGACCCCTGGCAGGCACCGAACACCTGCAAGACCACGGAACCCAGGGCCCAGAGCAGCCCTGCATGGTCACAGGCAACATGACCATGAGGCTGAGAGCACAGCCTGGAGCCAAGGGCTTGGGTTTGGGGCTCAGTGGCCCATTCAATAGCTGCGTGTTCTGTGACAGGTCGTTTTCCCTCTCTGTTTCCTCATCTGTAAATCAGAGATAGTAATAATGCCTACTTCTTAGGGTCCTCGTGAGGAATAAATGAGTGTTGTAGGGCCGGGCACCGTGGTTCACGCCTGTAATCCCAGCACTTTGGGAGGCCGAAGTGGGCGGATCACTTGACGTCAGGAGTTCAAGACCAGCCTGGCCAATACAAGACGAGACCAGTAAAATCTCGTCTCTACTAAAAACACAAAAACTAGCTGGGCATGGTGGCAGGCATCTCTAATCCCAGCTACTTGGGAGGCTGAGACATGAGAATCATTTGAACCCAAGAGGCGGAGGTTGTAGTGAGCCCAGATCACACCACTGCACTCCAGCCTGGGTGATAGAGTGAGACTCAATCTCAAAAAAAAAAAAAAAAAAAGAGTGTTTTATGTGTGTGTGTGTGTGTCTGACTAAACGTACGTGTAGGTATGTACGTGAGCCATGGTGGGATGGTGCTTGGAAGACAGAATGGGCTACTGTGTTAGCAATACTGTGATTAGCAAATACTACTGTAGTGCTTAGAGTTGACTTTCAACTGTAGCCAAGGTCATAACAACCTCAATAACACAGAACCACTTTCTCAGAATGTGCATCCAGCCTCTCTCCCATCAGAGGCAGCCTGAAGGGGCTAAACAGGCCCCTGGTTTGTTCTGTGTGATTCTGACCACAGAGGTTCACGGAGTTGGTTGGAGCTGAGCAGCCACACCCAGCAACCACATTGTCTGATGGCTCCTGCTGGCAGGCTCACCCGGTACAGGGCCTCCTATACCACTCAGGGCGCTGTCCTGCATGGAGAACCTCATCGAAGGTGGGGGCACCACTCTTCCCTGGGGTGCCATGCCTGGCACAATCCTTATCAGTGTATATCACGTGACCAAGGAAAAATTCACCAAGGACTCCAGACTTGGGCCAATGAGGGCAGTGCTTCTGCCAAAAAGAGACAAGTGGGCTGGGCACGGTGACTCACACCTGTAATCCCAGCACTTTGGGAGGCCGAGGCAAGTGGATCACCTGAGGTCAGGAGTTCGAGACCAGCCTGGCCAACATGGTGAAACCTCGTCTCCACTAAAAATACAAAAAAATCAGCTGGGCATGGTGGCGGGCACCTGTAATCCCAGCTACTCGGGAGGCTGAGGCAGGAGATTCATTTGAACCCGGGAGGTGGGGGTTACAGTGAGTGGAGGTAATCCCATTGTACTCCAGTCTAGGTGACAAGAGCGAAACTCCATCTCAAAAAAAAAAAAAAAAAAAAAGAGACAAGTGGCAGACACCAATGGGCACATTCCGTGTTCCAAGCACCATCCCAGCACACACAGCACACATACACATGCACATCTATAAGCCCTTCTGGTAAAAGAAGTAAAAGTGAGTCCCTGGGTTTGGGGACGCACATCCACAGAGGACAGCAGGGTCCAAGTGAAAATGTGGGGTGTTTTCAGGAGGTGGTCTCTGAAGGTCTCAGGAAGGAAGCACTCCAGCAAGAAGGTGTCTGCCTCCTCAGGCAGCCTCCACTCACTTGCAGGGTCCGTGGTGACCAGGGGAAGGCTCCTGGGCACCACACCTGTGAATGCCTTCACCGATGGATACAGTGTGACCAGGGGAGGGGCTCCTGGGTACCGCACCCCATGAATGCCTTCTCTGCAGATCTCATGGGGCCTGACTCAAGGCTCTGGGGCCTTCCCTGCCCCAGGGCCAGATCATCCAGGCAGGGTGAGCAGAAAGCTAAACCACAGCCCACGAGGAGCCCCCACATCAGAACAGACCCTTCCATCATCCTCCCTCCCCATCCCCTGGGACACTCCAATGTGATCCTCTCTTGGGCCATCCTCAAGGAACAGGGCTGATAAGGAAGTGGCTCCTCTAAACCTTAAACCTGCCCCAGAAATCCACGGCAGCTGGATCAGCCACCCTGGAAACTTCCATCAGCCTCGGTTCCTTGGTCTTCTCAAGCCTCTTTTCGGGGCCCAGGTTCCCAGAATAGAGGCAGCAAATCTCCCAGAATCCTCCTCAAATGCCTCTGCTTGCCCTGACCCCCCTAAACAAAGGTGCTTTTTTCCCTAGCTCCTCGAGGTCACTACATTTTCGTCAGACCTGTGCTTGTTTTCTTTCTACTCAGCCCCATCTTGGCTTTGCCCCCCCAGGCACCACCGTACCCAGGAGACAAACCCTGTATTGTTTTCATAGACCTAATAAATGACATCGCTCCCCACCTCCTGCCACTAACTCACTAGCCCTCCCAGCCCCCCAGGATCATCTAAAGTCTCCCTTGTGTTAAGCACCCCCCTCCCCTATGAAAGAACAGGTGAGAGAGAAACCTGTCTGTCTGAAGGGGCCTCCCCCTCCGCATGTTATCAGGTGAAGATTCCATCCAGAGAGAGGCAGCATCATAGGTGGCCAATTTAAATAATCCCAGCCTCTTCCTCTGGCTCAGGTCTGGAATTGAAGGGAACGTACCAAGGTGGCGATTAACAGTGCTGATGATAAAACAGAAGGATGTTCAGTAAGTTTATCAAAACACATCTTTCATCAACAAGGTTTCTCCTCACCCCTTGAAAAAGTCAATGATGAAAGGGGTAGAAAAGGGAGTAGCCATTTACGCCTAGTGTTCCATTATTGGAACGCTAAGCATGTGGGTGTTATGTATGTCCTACTGCTTAAGGTCATCACCAAGGTCTGATTTTTCAAATTCAAAAAATGGCGACCTCAGGCATAAATGGGTTAAGCCTGGAAAGACCGAATTTTTCCCACTGGTCAAGTTGATGAGGTTCTTCAGATGTGCTCCGGGAGGGGACTGCTGGCGCCTGAGAAGGCTGATCACCCGTAAGAAGGGCTTGCTCTGCTGAAGTATTTGGATGTGGGATGCAGATGCACCCGTGTGCAGGAGCAACAAGAGACGCGTGTCATCCTGTCCAAACAGGGACTCGTGCATTGCTCTGACCTTCCAGAGCTTGTGAATCGCAAAACAGTATCCCCAGAGCATCTAGCTTTTGTCAGGGTGAAATAAACCAGAAACAGACAGCAGCCACCAACCTCTGCGCCAACCAACTGATCCAAGCCCAGACCTCGCCTTCAGCACTGCAGCTCACGAGCCACCCCTTGGGGCTGGTGTAGGGAGGAAGCAGCCACCTCTGGGCCTCATGACTTCTGAACCCAGTCTGACTGCCTGTCCCATGCTGCCCTCGATGAGGCTGTAAGGGGCAACAGGCTCTCCAAGTTTTCACTGCCACTGCTGCAAGAGTCTCATCCTCCTCCAGGCAAGGGCAAAGAGTCAGGATGACTTACAACCAGGGGGTTATTGAGCTGAGCCATAGGGAGGTACAAATGAAGAACCAGGAGACAAGTCCACGTGCCTCCCCAAACCCTCATAAGGACACAGGCATGTACATCCTACAGCACATGGTTGTTCATTTACAGAGCCGGAGAGCACCTCAGAATACTCATCCCTGGTATTTTGCCTATGAAATAAACAAAGGCACAGAGAAGTAGAGAAACTTGCTCAAGATCTTCAGTCAGGTACAGTGGCTCATGCCTATAATCCCAAGAGGCCAAGGTGGGAGGATCACTTGAGCCCACAAGTTTGAGGCCGGCCTGGGCAGCAGAGAGAGATCCTATATCTACAAAAAGTAAAAATAAAAATTAGTCAGGCATGATGGTGCATGCCTGTGGCCCCAGCTACTCAGGAGGCTGAGGTGGGAGGACCACTTGACCCCAGTAGGTCAAGGTTGCAGTGAGTGGAGATCATACCACTGCACTCCAGCCTGGGCAACAGGGTGAGACCCTGTCTCTAAAATAAATTAATTCTTAATAAGTAAGTGAGTAATCACTGTTCTGGGAAATAATAGGCTATGACTGAGACCCAAATTCTCTGACTCCAGATCCAGTGCCTTCTCATCCTCCTCCTGTGCATCACCAATCTACTACTAACAGGACTGAACCTCTACAGAACGCAATAAGTGGGTCCTAAACACTCACCGTAGGAAATGAGGGTTCTCGGGATGGAAAGGTATGGAAATGGCCAGCACACACCTGTAGAGGCAGCCACCTGCCAGCAGTGGCTGGGACTGGAGGGACTCCAGGGAGAACTGGCAGTGAGAACCCTCCCCATCCATCCCATCTGCTGTCGGCCCCATTGGGTGGACGTCATCTGCTCTAAGTGTCCATAGGGATTATTCCGGATCCCATGCTTGGCAGGGACCTCGACAGAGTCATTCTCCTTCTCTTGGTCCAGTCCAGGAGCCCACCCTCTAACTGTCAGAGATGGGGCTGCTGCTGTTTCTCCAAGAAATCTAGCGTCACCACCCCCATCCCACGTTCCCATTCCCACTGCCCTCCGCTGCCTCCCCTACACCAAGGCATCGAGACCTCTGGCTTCTCTCTTTTGCTCTGCCCTGTCCCCCAGAACCTTCCAGCCTAACCCTCCTTTGTGCCATGTCACTGGTGCCTGTGGCTGCATGTAACTGTGGAATGCAACACACCTTATTTCCCACTCAGCCCCCTTTAAGCTACATCCTGAATTCCCCAAACCACTCTTCCTCCGCCTGTTCTGCTGCACCCAGGTGCCTGCACGGGCAGGTAAGCATCTTTTCTAAGCAGTGCACTGTGCTTCAGAGACTGGGTCCCCCTTCCTCCTGCAGGCTGTCCATGTACAGAGCCCAGAATCTTCCCCTTTCTGCACGAGGTCAAGTTTCACCAACATCTCTCCTCCACCACTCTCTATTGTTTTAGGACGAATCTCACCAACCCCTCAGATGGTCCCGGTTCACACTCTAGGCAGAGCCTTATTGGAAGGACCTCAGGTCCTCCAATGGGATAAGGTGGGCTCAGCCAGGCTGGGGAAAGGCCCAGATCATCCTGCCCATCAAGGGAGTCCATGCCCCTAACAGCCCCCACAGCTGTGCTCTGTGAACAAGGACTCTGAACTCAGCGGTAAAGCTGGCCTGGGGAGGCCCTTCTCGCCTGCCACAGCACAGACCCCCCACCCTCCCTTCTCCAGGCCTCTTACACTTGCAACTGGGGTAGGAAGAGCTGGGCTGCACAGAGATGGGACCCAAGGGCCAGTCCCTCTCCAGTCTCCTGCCCCAACACACACACAGATCAATCCCCATGGCCCAACACTCCTCCAGGGAGAAAGAAAATGGGAGAAGGGTCAGGAATTAGCATCTGGGAACCTTATCAGGGTTCCTCTCTCTCCAGGACACCAGCAGGGAAGGGTCCCCCTTGACCACAGCTCCAGCCAGGTTTCTAAATCTTGCTTGTTTGCCGAAGCAGCCAGGCACCTCCCTTCCAGCCCAGAGCGAAGGGCTCTACAAACTCCGGCCTCTTTCTGCCATCTCCTCCCTGGAGGCGAGCACTGAGCCCTCCAAAGACACACAACCAGAAGGGACACGGGCCAGCAGAAGCACACACCATCCCTCACTGGAACCTGAGTGGCAGAGCCCCAGCAGCGCCCAGGGGAAAGGCAAGGGTGTAAGGACAAAACCCTAATCAGCTGCTGGAAGGCAAGGGCCTGGCAATGCCTTTCATCTTGCTGTAACCTTGACCCTCAGCCCAGCCCACCCACTTTAGCCACCCTGGGCTCCCTGACCTGGCCTCCAGCTCTGCAGCAGGCAGGACCTTTAGAATCAGACACCCCGGGGCTGGTACTTCAAGCATCCCACCTCTGGGAGACATTAGGTAACTCACTTTCCCTCTCTGAGCCTTGCATTCCAGGTAAGATGAGACTATTTACCTTCTCAAAGACCTCATAGGATTAAATGAGATGTTGACACACCTCATTGCACTGAGCCACATTCATCCCCCCTCCTCCCACCAATGGCCAAGCACAGGGCATCTCTGGTTTACATGACCTATGGCAACTTGAGGCCATTCACAGTAAAGGGTGCTCCAGACAGTGATAAGGAGGCAGAAGGGTCCCCCACACCCCCCTCCAAAGGGGCACACACGCAGATGGCCAAATGCATCCCATGAAGCAGAGCCAACCCAAAGTCCCTTAGACTAAAAATAATCAAACACACACACGCCGTTGGAGTCCAGTCTGCAGAGTGGGTGAGTATTTCCCTATCCAAATAGGTGGTAGGAAAAAAAAAAAAAAAATACCAGGGACTGACTTCTCTCTGGCAAATCAAGACAAACTTGCCATACAGCATCTCGGTGGCCAGCAGAGAGAGGAGGTCATTTGGGACCCTTTACTCTTGCGGGAGTCACTCCCCCATGCTAAGATTTCCCCTAAAAATAAAATGATAAGATAATAACTCATAATGCTCTCCCCACATCAGTACCACACAGACCCCCCTCTTCTGTTTGCTCAGACCCCCACTCTCCAGCACAAAGTCTTTATTGGTCTTCCTGCAGGGGTGAAAATAAAGGGGGTTTTGTTCTTCTCCTCCCCCCTCCCCCCCGCAGGGCTGAGTGAGTTTATCTAACGCTGCAGCAGTCTTTGTAAACTGAGTGTCCCAGGATAAACGCTCCCTTAAGAGTCGCTTGGCCTGGGACAGAGGGACCCTCTCCAGAGGAGAATGGGGAGCTTGTTCCGATGGTCTTTTAATATGGGGGGCGGGGTGTCACTGAGGACAGGCCTCCAGCACACTCTCACAGAAGTGTCTCTGTCCTGAGGCTACAGTGGAGGGAATTCTTAAAGACACAGATGCTGAAAGGGGGAAGGAATTTTTTTTCCCCCCTAAGGGGAGGGGAGGGAGGTTAGGGCGGGAAGGAGAAGGGGGAGTGGCGAGGACTCCTCATTCCCCAGAACAATTCCAGTTACAACAAGGCGTCTCTATGCCTTAACAGCAAGTGAATGACAAGCCGGTGAGCAGCCCCGCAGAGCGGAATTCTCCTCTCAGCCGGATCTCCCACCGACGTGTGCTTTGCAGCTCCCAAATCCAGGATGGGAGCCCACCAGCACGCAGAAAAGAATCTCACTTTTACCTAAGTGAGGGGCCTGTGTCACAGTGCCCTAAAAGAGCGATCCTGTGAAGGCAGTTTGAATCCAACCGTCCCCCTCTGGAAAACGGCAAGCAGAGTGCCCTAAAGCACTTAAATAAATAAAATGATCTCAAACCTCAGGGAGAAAAAGGATCATTTACTCCTCTAATTTATTTGGGTGCAAGGTCACAACAAAACAGATATTCCCAGCTATAGCTATCACAAATGATGTTCTCTAAAGATTGCTCAGCAAGACTGTTTTCTATTTTTATTTCATTTATGTTGAATAGAGTTCTTCTCCAAGAAGTCGAGTTGTATTGCAACAAGAACTGGAAGCCGTGTGTCCACTGAGAACAACCTGGCATCTCTCCTTACCTGCCTTCCTCAAGGTCACCTATGGAACACAGTGAACAAAACAAAAAGACACCCTCCCTGCTCAAAGTAATCAAGACATCACGTAGTTCTGAGATACACAGAGAGGAAACTGAGGCCCCAATATGTGGTGTAACGAGCCCAAAGCCATGAGGCAAATTAGGAGGCCAAGACTAGGAAAAAAACAGGACTCCTGGGGACAGAAAACCACCCACAGGGAATAGAAGCGTGCAATGTGCAATTCTCAGGACCACTCCAAGCAAAGACCAATACCACCTTCTGAAAGCTGCTTCTACAATGCCGTATGTTTAGGCTACTAAGCCAGAACCCATTGACCAGACACCACTGTCACCACAGCCACATCAAATGGCAGACCAGTGTGGGCCTTCAACCCACCGAGTCGCCATGTATACACAGTTGAGTCTTGAACAAGGTTTGAACTGTGTGGATCGACCGATACATGGTTTTTCTTCTACCTCTGCCACCCATGAGACAGCAAGACCAACCCCTCCTCTTCCTCCCTGCAAGCCTACTCACTGAAGACGACGAGGGGGAAGACCTTTATGATGATCCACTTCGAGTTAGTGAACAGTAAATCTATTTTCTCTTCCTTATGATTTTCTTAATATCGTTTTCTCTAGCTCACTTTATTGCAAGAGTATAGTATATAATACATATCTACTGTATCAATACATAATACATATAACATACCAAATATGTGTTAATTGACTGTTTATGTTATTGGTAAGACTACTAGTCAACAGGAGGCTAGTAGCAGTTAAATTATAGGGAAGTCGAGAGCTACGTGTGGATTTTCAGCTGCATGGAGGGCCAGCATCCCTAACCCTTGCATTGTTCAAGGGTCCACTGTCTTAAGTCTTTACTAGCATCAGCATGAGGCCAGGTGCTATGAAATCAGAGTGCACACCTATGACTAAACAGAAGAACAAAGATCCAGGTATGTGAAACCATCATGGCAGTATATGATATTATAGTTGTCAGGATTATGGAAGTTTAAGGAAGAGAAAAATTGGATGAAAAACAAAAGTTTGCAAAAACAGAGTTAGCACCCAACCCACTGATGAGTTTATTCAGGCATAACCTAGGCAAGCACTGGACACTAATACTGGATTCCATGTCACCTGCAAGTCAGGTATCCCTAACCATGTATTGGGAGAGTAAGGAAAGGAAAGGAGGAGGACACAGCCTAGGAGGAAAGGAGTGCTCAGCAGGTCACAGGGAAAAACCAGTTGAGACCAAAGCCCATTCTAGACCCCAGGGAGGAAGCGCTGAGGAGGCACCTCCTTGCTGCCACTCCTCTCCTCCACTCTGCCCCGACTCCTCTCCTGTCTGCCCACTCAAGCTAACAGAGATTCCTGGGCTGATTATTCATTAGATTTGCATTGCACAGTATATGACCGCTTTCACGTAAGTCATCTCACTTAAACCAATGGAAACCATAGCCCAAGTTCTATACTTCCGAGAAAAAAGTTAAAAGGGAATTGGACCTTCCATAATTAAATCCAGCAACATCAAAGCAGAGATGCAACCACAGCCTACACACACAGAACCAAGGAGCCAGTCCATTTCTTTAAGAGAGACACAAGATTTAAGCCAAGAAGTGGAGGGAAGTATGTGGAAGGAGGAATGAAAGATTCACTGTACCTAGTCCAGTGAATGAGACATATACCAGCTCCCATCCTCCCATCCCCCCAACCTCAAGGCCACACAGAGGCTCCATTCTCTACCCTCCCAATCATGTCAATTAAGAGGTTCTTTGTGCAAAGGACAGAGTGCATGGCAGCTGATGGGCATGCAGCTCAGATGGGGCAAGGCTTTCTCACAGGGCTCCCTACCCCACTGGAAGGTGATGTAGGTACAGCCCCGGGCAGCACTCCCGCTTTCCAAGCATAACAACCGAAGAGTGAGCCTACCAATAGGTCTGCTCTGAAAACTCAACTTTGAGCTCAAGGAATAAGGTATACACAACAATGTCCTGGTCAACTGAAAGTTAGAGCCCTCGAGCGCAACACTTCCAGTGAATGCCTTGATAATGGATCCATCTCTTGTTCCATTGTCCCACTGTGCAGCCAACCTCACATACCTTCTTCATCAAGGATGCCGGGACACCCCTTCCCCCTGCCCCCCAGAATCATCCCTCTAAACACCAACGATCACAGGTGGAAAATGTGATAGAAATTCAACTGAGCATGCCCTGGCCTCAGCATCTATCATGAGATTTCAACAATAGGGGAATCCGTGATGCTGATGCATGCTTTGGACATGCATATCTCCTAAACAAATACAGTCAGGATGGTACTGTGGGCAAATGTACTGGTTTTAAGGACGAACAGATCTGCATCTGGACCCTGGCCCTCCTGCTTGCCTGTTGGGAAATGTGCCATCATTTCTAGCTCTCCAAACCAGATTTTATGTCTGCAGAGAGAAACCTGAGGACAGCAAGAGAGAACAGGCAGAGCTGGAGGAAAAGCCTGGAACCTGGGGAGCACTGCATGAGAGTTTCTCATCAGGGAAAACTAGTCAACCAACCTCTCAGTTGGTCTTAGTATTAATAACCTTAACATTGATTTCACTGTCCCATCTGTAGGGAAGGATGGAGTCTATTTCCAGCTACACTCCTGAAAGGATGCAGGTCTCACCTCTATCAGCAGAGGGAAGGAGAAGCACTGTTTTAAAGCTGTCAGTGGGTTACTAGGAGGAAGAAGTGAAGGATGAATCATAGCGATAGAAGCATTATGAGGCCAGGCACGGTGGCTCCCGCCTATGACCCCAGCACTTTGGGAGGTGGAGGCGGGAGGATCGCTTGAGCCCAGGACTTCATGAACCAGCCGGGGTAACATAGTGAGACCTTGTCTCTACAAAAAAAATTTTAAAATTAGCCAGGTGTGGTAGTGCATGCCTATAGTCCCAGCCACTCAGGAGGCTGAGAAAGGAGGATAGCTTGAACCCCAGAGGTTGAGGCTGCAGTGAGCCACAATCAAGCCACTGCACTCCAACCTGGGTAACAGAGTAAGACTCTGTCTCAAAATAAATATGTAATGTGAAAACTATTTGATTTGTGACTTCTAGCACTTTCCAAGAGAAATGGGATCCAGCTTGCAGCTAAAGGCTGGATGGATGCAGTCACGTGCCCAGTTGGAAGCAGATCAAGTTCCAGCTCTGCCTCAGACCAGCAGGGTAACTTTGGACAACCGACATAAGCTCTGGGAGCCTCAGCATCCTTGTCTGTTAAGTGGGGGTAACAGTAACTACACTTCCACAGGACATACGGCACCTTTAATACATGATACCCACCCCCTCTCCTCTCATTTCATCACCTACCAAAAAAGGCTATTCATACTCAAGCCATAGGTAGAAAAAAAAATCTGTTGCCATGACAATAAGATTTTTTTCTGACAATGGCAAACGAGGACAGCTGGGAGCACCTGCCAGGGCCGCATGGCTTCTTTTCAAAGCTCACACAACCCATGAGTGTGAGTCACTGCTCCTCAAACAAAGCCTACCTGTGTAACGTGCGAACAAAGTAAGCAAAACAGAGTCTCCCACCTTGAGCTCAACAGCCTGGAGATCAAAGCTGTCTCTCGAACATGGAGCACCCAGAAGATCTGCTTCCAAGTTGGCACATGAATGTGTGAACACAATGGAGCCCTCTACATAAATCCACTTGTGTGGCTGCTTCTGGACAAGCTCTCTGTCTGGCCTCCCTGTATTCTCAGTCTTCCCCACTGGGCTGCCAAACACAGGAGCCTGGTGAGAAGTCTGCACAAATCCATTGCCCCTAGCTCACATCGTCAGGCTTTTCATACCAGAAGAACAGAACTTGCCTCCCAAGGTAGACTGGGAGCAACACCATTAGTCTAGAGATGCTCAGAAGTAGGGAAAGGCTTTCCCTTTCTGTGATGAAATATCAGGCAGCAGGTGCCATTCTAAGCACCCAATTTTTATTCCAGTAGCAACTCTTCGTGCAGGTCAACGAGAACCCAGTCATGGGTGATCAACTGCAAGGCTGGATTTAGCGACCCAGGAGCCAGATCCCTGTTGGAACAAGATGATGTCCCATGTAAAAATAGACTCTGGGGTTCAGAGTTTCAGAAGAGGAAAGAACTTTTGAGGTCCTTTCATTTGTCAACTTTTACTAAGTATTAATATGCCCCCAGCACCCTCCTAAGATACCAGGTATACAGAGGTAAGCAAAACTAATTCCCTGCCCCCCAAAGCATACATTCTGGTTTATTATCCCAGGAGTCCAATTCATTCATAGTGAACAGTTGGTGGTGTTGCCCTGCATATACCTGTGCTTCCCAAAGGCCATATGAAAAATAGAATTACCATATGTTCCAACAATTCTACTTCTAGGTATATCCCTAAAAGCACTGAAAGCAGAGACTTGAACAGATCATTGCACATACGTGTTCCTAGCAACATTATTCACAATAGCCAAAAGGTAGAAGCTACCCAAGTGTCCACAGACAAATGAGTGGATAAACAAAATGCAGAATCTTGGCGGCTCTGGGGAACCTCGCGACAGAGCTAGATGTGACGCACATGACCAGGGGAGAGTCAATCAATGTGTCCCCCCGACCCCAGCTCCTGGCCAGAGGTGTGGGTCTAGGGGTGAGCGTTGCTACAGGGTCAGCTCTCAGGAAGGCCACCACAATGCCATTCTCTCCCTCTGGATCTGTAGAGTCAGGAGGCCTGCCCAGATGAGAAAAGTAAACCTGAGAATGAAACTGTATACAGAGGGGGAGAGAATGAAAAGAGAGAGAGACCGAGCCTACAAATCACCCCAAAAGCACAACCCCACACTTCTCAGTTATGTGAACAACCAAAACATCCATTGTTTTAAATTGGATACAGTTGGTTTCTCTGTAACCTCCAACAAAAATGACCAACCTAAAAATACTCTTCCTTTTGTGGATGAGGAATTGGGCCCACAGACAGAGGCCCAGGGATGTGTGCAAAGTCATACAGACACTTGGCACTGGCGCAGGACAGGGGTCCAGTGATGGGCCTGGGCCAAGACCTGATTTTGAACTGTGGCTCCATCCTTCAAAGCTATGAGACCTTAAGGATATTCCTTCATGCCTCTAAGCCTCAAATGCCGGAGATCATAACATCCCAGGGCTCTGAGGATTAAGGGAAGTAAAGACTCTGGAACCACGTTCTCTGAGCCTGCTGCAAGGCTGCCTCTCTTTCTGGACATTGCCCTGCTGACAGGCAGCAGGGGCTGGTTGGAAACTGATGGGGTTTGGCTGTGTCCTCACCCAAATCTCATCTTGAATTGTAGCTCTCACAATTCCCACATGTCATGGGAGGGACCAAGTGAAAGGTAATTGAATCATGGGGGCAGGTCTTTCCCATGCTGTTCTCATGATAGTGAATACATCTCAGAAGATCTGATGATTTTATAAAGAGGAGTTCCCCTGCACAAGTTCTGTCTTTCCTGGCCGCCATGTAAGACGTGACTTGTTCCTCCTTTGCCTTCCGCCATGATTGTGAGGCCTCCCCAGCCATGTGGAACTGTGAGTCAATTAAACCTCTTTTCTTTATAAATTACTCAGTCCCAGGTATGTCTTTATTAACAGCATAAGAATGGACTAATACAGGGATCATATCTGTTGAATCCTTACACAGGGTTGGTACAAGGAATTGGGCCACTGGGCCGGGTCATTATTTGGGCGACAAGCAGCATCACCCAATGGCCAGTTTGAGCGGTGAACCTTGACTGCAGGCATATGGGCATCCTCCCCGCAAGTTGGTACCTGACAAACAGATGCCCAGGATGATAAGACCCCACAGAAAGGTTTGAGGAAACCATTCAGGTTCAATCACAACGGTGCGAGCAAGGAATGGGGGGACAGCAGAAAAAGAAGGCAGCGAAGGTGATGAGGAAAGCAGTTCCAGGAAAGCCCAAACAGCCCAGCAGTCAGGGTGGAATGAGACACCCAGACCACCTCAGCTCCTTGGTTAACCGCATTCCTGGTCTCCACTTAGAAATTTAATTAAAAACCCAAACACCTGAATTTCCCGCTGGCTTGCCAGTGGCCACAGATTCCCTGAGGTTCAGAAAAACCTCCCTCAGCTTAGTCCTGGGTCCTCTAAAGAAGTTTGGTCTGAAACCAAAGGAGGAGGGGTCACAGTCAGGAATCATAGAGAAGAGGTCATGTTCTGGGGTCATGGAGAATGGGTCCTGGGGGGACACCCCCACCCCTCCCAGAGAGAAGAAAGCCTCCAGGCAGGGGCGACGCTGCTCTGTCACCCCAACTTCAGGAACAACAGCTTTGCTTCTTGACGTTTAATTTTTTTTATTCTTTTTTTTTTTTTTTTTTTTTTTTTTAGAGACAGGGTCTTGCTCTGTCACCCAGGCTGGAGGGCAGTGGGATAATCATAGCTCACCACAGTCTAGACCTCCTAGGCTCAAGCGATCCTCCCACCTTGGCCTCCCAAAGTGCTGGGATTACAGGAGCAAACCACCACGCCCAGCCACTGCTTAATTTTTAAAAATAAAAGGAAATATCACCGTCAAAAAGTTAAAATGGAAAACAGCCACATTTTTGGTGGCTCTGGGGTGACAAGGCCACTTTCTCGTCCCATGCAGAGAAGGTGCTGAGGCTGTGAGGGGGTAGAGCCCTGCAAAGGCTGGGATCAAACATTGTCTACCATCTGTCCCCCAGGGTCAGTGAAATCACTTACTACAAACGCCTAATCCACCTGGTGGCTGGACATGCGCATGGGGCATGGAGGAGCCAATCACAAACCAGAACCCACAGGAGCCTTGGGGGCTCAGACTTAGCCTGGGGAATAAAACCACAGACATCCACCATGATGCTCAAAAGGCACTTTTTTTTTTTTTTTGAGACGGAGTCTCGCTCTGTGGCCCAGGCTGGAGTGCAGTGGTGCGATCTCTGCTCACTGCAAGCTCTGCCTCCCAGGTTCACGCCATTCTCCTGCCTCAGTTTCCTGAATAGCTGGGATTACAGGTGCCCGCCACCACGCCCGGCTAATTTTTTGTACTTTTAGTAGAGACGGGGTTTCACCATGTTAGTCAGGATGGTCTCGATCTCCTGACCTCCTGATCCGCCGGCCTCCACCTCCCAAAGTGCTGGGATTACAGGAGTGAGCCACCGCACCCAACCTCAAAAGGCACTTCTTAAGCAGCTCAAACTGTGCAGAAAAGTGTTCTCTACCTTAAAAAAAAAAAAAAAAAAGTCCACTTCCAGCAAATACATACGAAAGCGTGACTCCCCAGGGCAAGCAGCAGAGAGGATTCACTCTAGAATTCTCCTAAACAGTGAATCCAGTCTCTATCCTCCAGGCCCTTCGTCTCCACACCAACACTTCCAAAACACTCACTTTTCACCATGTGTGCCAGATCAGGAGTTAGAGTGTGAGGGCCGGTCCGCAGGGTCAGTATCTATCCACATCATTTCACTGACTGGTGCTTTAATGCCCCTCCTGTAAAACAGGATGACACCTGATCATTTCACCAGGTCGAAGGTACTATCAATGGGATATGGGCACAAAAGCAATTGGAAAACTCCAGTTCAAAGAATCAGGGCCTAAGGAACGTGCTGGGTCATCAAACCTTTTCATTTAGAAAGAATAACTGTGGCAGATCCAGAGCTGGGCGCCACCCCCACTGCTCCTCACTTTCCCGGGCACTTCAGTCTTCATGAAGATGGCTTTCTTAAAGCAAAAAGCACTTCACACACATTAGGATAGCTATTCTTAAAAATAATAATATAATATAATAATAATAGAATAAGAAAACAAGTCTTCGCAAGAAAATGGAAACTTTGTGTACCATTAGTGGGGATGTGAAATGATACAGATGTTATAGAAGAGAGTACAGCAGGCTTGGCGCAGTGGCTCACACCTGTAATCCCAGCACCTTGGGAGGCCAAGGCAGGTGGATCACCTAAGGTCAGGAGTTCAAGACCAGCCTGACCAACATGGTGAAACCCCATCTCTACTAAAATTACAAAAATTAGCCGGGTGTGATGGCAGTCACCTGTAATCCCAGCTACTCGGGAGGCTGAGGCAGGAGAATCACTTGAATCCAGGAGGCAGAGGTTGCAGTGAGCTGAGACCATGCCATTGCACTCCAGCCTGGGCAACAAGAGTGAAACTTGGTCTCAAAAAAATTTTTTAAGTTAAAATTAAAAATTAACAAAAAAGACAGTATGGTTGTTCTTTGAAATATGAAAAATAGAATTACCATATGGTCCAACAATTTCACTTCTAAGTATATCCCTAAAAGCACTGAAAACAGAGACCTGAACAGATCACTGCACACCTGTGTTCCTAGCAACATTATTCACAATGGCCAAAACGTAGAAGCTACCCAAGTGTCCACAGACACTTGTATTTTTAGTAGAGATGGGGTTAAACAAAATGCAATATAAATATACAATGCAATATTATTCAGCCTTAAAAAGAAAATCCTGACATATGCTATAACATGGATGAACCTTGAAGAAAGTAGGCTAAAGAAATGAGCCAGGCACAAAAGGACAAATACTATATGATCCACTTCTATCAGATACCCAGAGTAGCCAAATTCATAGAGACAGAAAGTAGAACAGTGGTTGACCGGGGCTGGGAGGAATCGGGGAATGGGGAGTTTGTGTTTAATGGGTACAGAGTTTTAGTTTGGGAAGAAAAACTTTCTGGAAATAGGTGGTGATGGTTGCAGAACAATGTGAATGTACCAAATACCATAGAACTGTGTATGTTAAAGTGGTTAAGATGGTAACTTTTATGTCGTGTATATTTTATCATAATAAAAATGGTGGGCCAGGTGCAGTGGCTCATGCCTATAATCCCAGTACTTTGGGAGGCTGAGGCTGGTGGATTGCTGGAGCTCAGGAGTTCAAGACCAGCCTAGGAGACATGGCAAAACCTCATATCTACAAAAAATACAAAAATTAGCTGGGCATGGTGGTGGATGCATGTAGTCCCAGCTACTCAGGAGGCTGAAGTGGGAGGATGGCTTAAACCCGGGAGATGGAGGTTGCAGTGAGCTGAGATCATACCACTGCACTCCAGTCTAGGCAACATAGCAAGACCCTATCTCAAAAAAAAAAAAAGAGAGAGAAAAGTAAAAATGGTTTAAAAGTTTTCAAGTAGTTAAGTGAAGAAGGCATAACTGCAGAAACCATCATTGTCACTTAAAGCTCAGTAAAGGTTTTTCTCACATAGTTGAAATTGTCCCCAAAGACCAGCACCTCAGACACCTTCCTTTCACTTTGTAAAGTGCAATAGAACCCCCGCTTCCACACAGGCTGCTAAATCTTCAAGTCAGCTTCCGATGGGGCCCTAAGACCACCAGAGCCCACATGCTGAAGAACCAAAGAGGTTGCACCAATGCCTAAAAAAGCATCCAGCAGGCACTCAATATTTGTAGAATTAAGGTAAGAGGAAGTCCATAGGTAAATGATTTGAAATACACCTATCATTAGAGAAGGAATACTCCATGGCTAGCTCAAAAAGCATGCCCTGAAATCCCAACTCAATCATCAGAAGGCACTGCTGGGCGGCAGGCATGGTCTTTCCTGGCCTGTCCTACTGGGACTTCCCAGTCCAGTAAACAACAACAAAAAAGTAAATTGCTAAAGTAAAATGACCACTTTTGAAGCAAACGAGGTGAGTCTGTAAATCGTTAAAACTGGACCCTAACAATCTGCATCTTCCAAACCACGGGGGAGCCTCACAGACCTGGGAGTCGGAAGGTCTGGTTGATTTCTGCAGCTCCAGAACTGCAGTCTCGATCATACCCCTAAATGAAGCCACGTCTGTTTAATCACATACAAAGGCACCTGGTTTCCAGACGTCCATGCAAAAACCTGTACCAACAAACCAAATATGGGAGGAGGTGATGATGATTCACATTACAAAAAGAATTCTTGGGCAGAAACTTGCCACTTCAGCATTCTTCTAGGTTGCACGATTCCTTCGGGCCTTTTGGATATCATGTGATCAACCAAGATTGGTTTTGTATAAATGTTTTTCCAGGCACAGACCTCGTCTGTAAAGCAGGAACACCCAGCCGACTTTGAACAGGGGGTCTTTCGCCAATGACATAGTTGAAAAGAATTCATCCAGGATCATTCCCGTCCTCTTGTGAAGCGAGCTGGGTGCATCAATCACGTGAACAGGGGATGCTAACTTGGTGTGGAGGACCCCAACCAGCTCCATGATGACAGTGACATTGTCTAGAACAATGGTGGCCACAGACAGAAGCGGCAGTGGTCTGTGTGGATACACAAACAAATGTGCCAGGATGCTGCCTGGTCAGGGGCACGCTCCAAGCTCCCAAAGACCTTGCCTACCTGACAGGAGAAAATGCCCAGAGCTGTAGTTCCTTTATCATTCACCCAAATGCAGCCACTCCTGTCTTAACCAAGTATAAAGGGCATCTGATTTCAAGGCTCCTATGTAAAAACCTGTACCAGCAAACCAAATAAGTACATGCGGGGGCCCAGACCAGTGGAGGTAAACCAGAAGGGCTTCCTGGAGGAGGAGGAGAAAGAAGAAAACACTGTAGTTGGGTAAGCTTCAGTGGGAAGAGGTTCAATTAAGGCTTTATCTGGCCAAGAAGTCAGTCAACTTCCTGTTTCTTAAAGTGTTCGTGTCAGAATGGCCGGGGTGGCTTGTTGAAAATGCAGACCCCTAAGCACTAAAGGTGAGGGGCCGGACAGGGGTGGGTGCTAAGAATATTCATTTTTAACACGTTCCGCAAACAATTCATTCTTTTTTTTTTTTTTTTTTTTTTTTTTGAGACGGAGTCTGGCCCAGGCTGGAGTGCAGTGGCCGGATCTCAGCTCACTGCAAGCTCCGCCTCCCGGGTTTACGCCATTCTCCCGCCTCAGCCTCCGGAGTAGCTGGGACTACATGTGCCCGCCACCTCGCCCAGCTAGTTTTTTTTTTTTTTTTTTTTTTTTGTATTTTTTAGTAGAGACGGGGTTTCACCGTGTTAGCCAGGATGGTCTTGATCTCCTGACCTCGTGATCCACCCATCTCGGCCTCCCAAAGTGCTGGGATTACAGGCTTGAGCCACCGTGCCCGGCCTCAATTCATTCTTATTCAAACCACAATTTGAACACCAGGGGACAGGTGGGGCAATCTCAACATGAACAGTCTGTACTGCACTGGAGTAGATTCTAGAAAAGCTGCAGCGTCTGAATAGGGAGGACCTACCAGGAGACGCTGAGGACAGGGACAGGCAGGTGTAGACAGAGGTGCCTTCCAGAACTGTTTAGTCACAACACCCGCAACCCCTCTCCCCGCAAGCCTTCTTGTTATGATCCTCATTGGAGCTGGCTAGTTACAGAAAACGTCTGTACCAGTTCACAAGGAGAGAGAAAGACATGGATATCCTTCAGTTTACAAGCTACGGTAGGAAGGCTGGGAGTATTTCAAAAAGGAAAAGAAAAATCAAGTCTCGGCAACCAGACCCTAACATCAACACAGAAACTCTGTCTAGAAAACAGAAATGTTTTGTTGAGATTTAAGTAACAGCAAAACTTCCTTATCCCAAACAAACATCGCCTTCGCTCAACTGCAGGCAACCATTCCAAGTCAGAAAACAGACAGTGATACTCAAAGCAGACAGCCTCAATTCACGCATGCGTTCCTGGCTGACCATGCGGTGGCTTTATTGTAAGGACAGGAGAAGAGACCCTTTCCTGGGTTTCTTCAAATTCACACAAGTGGACTCTTACGCAAAGAACCTGGGCTAGCCTCCATCCATATCAGCCACCTCCAAAAATCCCTTTGGGCTAGCTCTCCTCACCCCAAATCTTCTCCTGGAAGAAAGTCCCTTAAAGAAAAGGAGAATCACTTCCTAGCCCAAAATTGCCTAACAATACCCTAAATCTGTTCTGAGTTCAGAGCAGAAATACGTGTTCCTTCCAATGTGTTCAGATAATCAGGAAATGCTGTACCTGCTGGGTCTGCACGTTTAGCTCCCGACACACCTGCTACTGCAGCCGGCATGAGTCACCCACACAGGCATTGCACGGTGTACTTGTCAACTACGGATTCAGCGGCTCAGCAGCTTGCTCTCACGCACACCGGATGGCAACTGTCTACCCCCCAGAAGACGTGTCAGGGCAGACTGGGTAATAACCCAATTTCACTCAATGACACACACATTCCCGCTGTAGGTTTGGGGAGAGGAAAGGAGGGAGGGGGTACACAGAGATGCTTTCCCCACTTATGGGCAGGCTCCCATAGGCCCTGGAAGCCTGATACAGCTCTGCTACCGTCAGTAGAGGAAGGGCAAATTCACTTGGGGAGGAAAATGGAAATGACGCCCCAATTTCAAACCTCCTCCTGAACAAAGCCTGTCTTCTGTCCCACTCTAGGTTCCCGCTTTTTACAAGGTCCCATTATAGGATCCCAAATTGGATCCTGGACCAGAAAAAAGACATGAGTGGGACAAATGGAGAAATCTGAATAAGGCCTGTAGATTAGTTAAAAGTGTGTGTCAATGTCAGTGTCCCAGGTCTGATCATTGCACCATGGATATATCAGACGTTAGCATTTGGGGAAGCGGGGTAAAGGATATAGTGGAGCCTTTGGCATTATTTTTGTAACTCCTGCAAATCTAGATTTATGTCAGAATCAAAAGTTAATTTTTTAAAAAAGACAGCATGTTAAATCTAGCTGCCTGATATATCTTACTTTATGGTATTGCTTAAAAAAATGTACATCATAATCCCGATGGCAAATTTTAAGTTATTCTCATACCAATGCTGATCAATTCTTTGATACAAAAAGAAACAAAACAAAACATTTGCTCAGCAGCCAGTCACTCTGTGCCGCTTCTGCGTCCCTGCTCCAAGATGCCGTATTATCTGATGGGTAAGTGGCATCTTTTCATCCAAGCCCATCTCAACAATGTCCAGAAACAGAGTTATTCCTTTGCTTTAGACATAACTCTAGCTTAAAGCAAATATAGCAATTTCTGGGAATTTTCCAAAGAAAATAATACGAAATGTGGACAAATCTTTATGTACAAAAAATGCTCACTGTATTACTTTTAAGGGTAAAAATTTGGAAACAACTTAGTGTCCAACAATAGGGAATTTGTCAAGCAAAGTATGAGTCAATGCCTGCAGCAGAATACAGTTACCATGCCGTCGTGACATGGGGGAAATGTTCAAATAAAATTACACAAAAAAAGAGGAGGAGAAAAGGTTGTATATTTTGCAGGATTTCACCAGTGAGGAAACAGATCAAATTGCCAGCATTACAGTGTGAATTAGATGTTTTTCCTGCTTTGGGCACTTTTGTGTAGTTTTCTATAAAAGAAAGAGAAAGAGCATAGATTACTTTTTAAAATCAGACAGGGAGGAGGGGTGGTGGGGTTGATTATCAGTTTGCCTGAAGGTTTCAACTTTTCCTCTCCCTGGTCAGTCTGAGCACAGAACTGGGGTGGGAGCAGAGGGTGGGGAAGGGCCGCAGGGAAGGTGCTGCGTCAACCTGGGCAGTTCCAGGACCTGCATGGGGCCAGGGGCACTGAGGGCCCCAGCTCCCCGGGTAGGAGGTCGTGCCATTATGCACTGCCTTTTCTTCTTCCAGTGCTGCTTTACCTTCTCTTGCTCCTGGAGCAGTGCTCACTGGAGACACTGGGACCCTGAGCGCTGACCAAGAGTGATCCCTGACAGCGTCTAGATTTCTATGCAGAAGGGACTGGCTGGGAAATGGATCACCCACAGGTTCTAAATGAGAACCTACAGGCTACAGGAGAGGGTTGAGGGGCGGAGGAGGGAATCCCACCTCTGGGAAAGCATCCTCAGGAACCCTGGATAGGTCCTGGAGGTGAGGACAAGTACCAAGGAGGGAGAAGGAAAAGGAGGACCCTGGTTAATCTGCACGCCAAGGGCGGAGTCGCTCATTCATTCATTCAACAAACATCTATTCAGTGCCCACTCAGTGACAGGCACCGCACTGCCCCCAAACAGGGCAGACACAAAAGAATAAGGGCAGGAGGAAGCTATGGATACAGAAGCGGTGTGCTTTCCGTTCCGGACTCAAGACGTAAGCCCTCTCCCCACACTGGCCAAGAAACCACTTCCACTAGCAAGTTGCGCCAGAAAGGGGAGGTGGCGAGTGGGCTCACTGGACTGAATTCCTGCCACCTCCCACTTATTCAGAAAGCCCGTTCACACCCTGGCCAAATGCATCCCCGCGTCCGCCTGACGGGTGGCCCAGTCCTCGCCCGAAAGCTGCTCGCCAAATGCCCCGCTCACCCCCCAACCCCAACGGTGAGAGGGGCTTGGCCGCGTCGCGTTCTCCAAGCGCTGCGCCCCAGCAGCGTCCCAGGTCGCCAGTGGGCGGACGCCAGGAGCTCACGGAGGCGGCACCGCTCCCGAAGTAACGGAGCCCGGAGGGTGCCCAGGCTTTAAGGCAAGTACAAGGGGCCGAGCGGGTTCGCCGAGGACGCGCGGGCGTCTACCCCAGCTGAGGTTCGGTCCCTCCAGGCAGCCAAGGCTCGGCAGCGCTAGAGGCAGAAGGACGACGGCCGAGAACGCCCAGGATGGGGTGGTCGCTGACCACCGTGTCCCAGGCAAATCAGCTCCGCTTGGAGGCAGGGGGATGACTAAAATGACCTCCAAGAAGATGTCAATTGCAAGAACAAAAATTTCAACCCAGAATCTCGGGACCTTCGGAAAACGACGCGGAGGAAAAAAAGAAAGAAAAGAAAGTAAATCAGATCCCTTCCCCGAACCGCAGGGAAACTTACCTCCAACTTGGCGACCCAGCTGTTAAGTAGAACCAATCAATCCACGGACGGAGAGGAGGTCCTGGGTCTTCTGAGCCCAGCTGATACACACCAAGTAATCCACGTTAAGGGATCCGCAGCCCCCCACCCAATTCCCCACTTTCCATCCAAGGCCAAAGCGCCTGGTCCTGACCCTGTCCTCTGCGCTCCAGACTGGAGGAGGTCGGGGGCGGGGGTCCCCAAGCGGCCGCATTCTCTTCCCCAAGGGTGGGCGCGCGACGCCGGCGGGGACCAGATGCCCCGCGGACCCCGCGAGCGCATCCCGCCTCCTCGCGCTGGGACAGCACCCAGCCTGGACGCCGCTCCTCGCCTTTCTTCCCCACGCATCGCCAGCGCAAACCAAAGATCCCCGCCAGGAAAACCCCTCTGCCAAGCCGGAAAGCGCCGAAGGCGGATCGTCTCTCCGACTTGGGTTTGTAGGTTCACAAGGCCTGGGAGGCTTACGGTGGGCGCCTGCCTAGCATAGGGTCCTTGGGCAGAAGCGCAGAACAAGAAATGCCAGCCTCGGTGGCCCGGTCCTCAGGCTACCCGCTCCGTACCGCGCACCCGCGCCGGCTGCGCGCTCTGTAGCCGGCCGGGCCATTCGGCCCTTATATACCAGGCGGACCCGCGACGGGGCGGGGCGGAGCGGGGTGCGTAGGGAGGGGGCGGGGGAGGCCGAACGGCTTCCTGGGAGTCGTAGTTCCGCTACGTAGTCCTGTCGTAGTCAGGACAAAAGTTAAACAAGAATGGAAACGGTTGGGGTTTGCCCACCACAGCTGTCCTCCCTTGCACCCTTCCTTCACAGACAAAGCTGACATTCCGGTCCTATTGTCAATGCCGCTAGGTCTATTCTGGCCTTTGTGCATAAGGTGGGTCACACCAGCCCTGCATGCCGCCCAGGATGGCAAACCTTGGTAGCCCTAGAGTCAGGCTATCCCAGCTGGGCCCCAGTTCTGGAGACGAGAGGTCCGAAATCAAGGGGTCAGCAGGGTTGCTTGCTTCTAGGGGCCGTGAGGGAGAATCTGCCCCGTGCCTCTCTGAGACCTGGTTGTCACTGGCTGTCTTAGGTGTTCCTTGGCTTGCAGCTGCCTTACCTTCATCCTCCACCTTTTACACGGTCTTCTCCGTGTATCTTTTCACATAGTTTTCCCTCTGCGTGAATCTCTGTCTCTTCACACTGTGGTGTTTCCACAAGGATGCCAGTCATACTGGATAAGGGGCCCACCCTGATCCAGTATGACCTCATCTTAACCAATGACATCTTCAACAACCCTATTTCCAAATAAGGTTATGTTCTTGGAAGTCCTGAAGATTAGGACTGCAATATATTAATATTCTGGAGTTGGGGGGGTGGAACAATTCAACCCCTAACAGGTCTTCTATGCCTTGTTGCACCTGTTAACAGCTATTGTGACTAACCAACCCTTTTGATAAAAACAAGCGCTGAGAAGCAAGGTGAAATCACAAAATCACTGAGGCTGTGACAGGAGAGGAAGCCAAGAACATTGGAATCTCCTGGGCCAGGTTTCCCTGTGGCCACCGTGGGATTGTTGGAGAGGAAATTGTCAAAAAAAGAAGGCATCAGGTTGGGCATGGTGGCTCATGCCTGTAATCCCACCGCTGAGGTCAGGAGTTCGAGACCAGACTGGCCAACATGGCAAAACCCCATCTCTACTGAAAATACAAAAAAAATAGGTGGGTGTGGTGGTGCACACCTGTAGTCCCAGCTACTAGGGAGGGGAGGTATGAGAATTGCTTGGACTTGGGAGGCAGAGGTTGCAGTGAGCTGAGATTGTGTCACTGCACTCCAGCCTGGGCAACAGAGTGAGACTCTGTCTCAGAAAAAATAAAAGAAGTCATTAGTATTGGAAGTAACAGGAGGCACCTGGGTAAATGGGATTGGGGAGGGTAGAAGGTAGACAGGGCGTTTCTAGATGCTCCTGAAGCACAGACTTGATTTTTCACTTGCCACTGTGCCCAAGTTTTCCCCCATTCAAGTCCCAGGCTACAGGCAAGCTCAGGTCTGGCCCTAGAATCCTGGCTTTCACTGGTGCTGACATTCCCGGAGAGTCAGTGGCAGTGCAGGGTCTGGATTGGCCACCATTTCCACTCTGAACTCACAATCAACTCCTCTCCCGCTTCCAGGTAAGAGAAAAACTGAGGCCAAGGTGAACGTCAAAGGCAGGGATATCCGACCTCCCTAAACCCTCCCCTACAGGATGTTGAGGATAAAGCAGCTTTGCTGCTAGGAGTTGCCTGACCTTCTCCCCACTTCCCAGAACATGGGCTGCATGTTCCTAGCATGCGAAAGGGTATCCAGCTGTCTCAAAATGGTCTGGTTGCCTATCGCTGACTCTGCATGGTTATTGTTTTCTCCTGCATTGTACTTCATTCTAGTCTTCAATCTTCTTAAATTTCTGCACAGCAAACATTAGCCACTTGAATAATTAGAAAAATACAGAAATTAATTTTAACTAGTCATTTCTTTCTTCTTATTGCTGTGAGATTGATTTTCCCCAGGTAAAGCTGAAATCATGTCTCTTCCTTGCTCCTAAAACATCCAGAGAGGTATAAACTCAGGTTTAGCTTAACATAGAGATGACAGATACGAACATACATACATACATAGCTAGATAGAGGTAAAAATAAGAAATGTATATGTACATGCATTAGCATACACACATATATTTCCTTTCTCTCTCTGTGAGAGGGTCCAGAAGCAATCATTTAGCACCTAGGTTTGTTTCTTATACTATTGCCCAACAGAAGGAACCAGAGCTCATTAGAGAAACAGTTGATTCTAGACTGGAGCAGGAAATACGCAAGATGAGCCTGGAGTACCTTGTAGTGTCAGAAAGTAAGAAAGTGCTAAAACACACTGACACACAAGCACACACACCACAGAATGGTGGGGCCACGACAGAGGGACACAGAAACCAACTGAAAGAGCTCTTAATTGCCAAAATGGGGGAAACATTTGAGCAACAATTGAAGTAAAGTGGTATCAAATTATAACCAAAGTATTAAAAAAATTCCTGAGTTCGTATTGACATAATTAGGTGATTGGATAAATAAATACACAGGGGAAAAGAAATCTGTGCAGAAGAATTTCAAAAAATGTATGTAAATACTCTGCCCTCCAGGAAGTGGAGTATAACTCCCCACTTCTTAAGCAATGGCTGGACACAGTGACTAACTGAGGGACGGTCTACAAAACACCTGATCAATAACCCTCAAAACTGTCAAGTTCACCAAAACCCAGGAGAGTCTGAGAAACTGTCACAGCTCAGAGAAGGCTGAGGTGGCTTGATGACTGAATGTGGTCTTCTGGATGGAATCCTGGACCAGAAAAGGGACATTAGGTAAAACTAAGGAAATCTGATAAAGTGTGGACTTTAGTCAATAGTAATGTACCAATATTGATTCGTAATTGTTACAAATGTGCCATGTTAATGTAAGATGTAATAATAAGGGAAATTGAGTGTGGTTGTATTAGTATTAATTTGCTCTCACACTGCTCATCAAGACATACCCAAGACTGGGTAATTTATAAAGAAAACAAAGTTTAATGGACTCACAGTTCCAGGTGGCTGGGGAGGCCTCACAATCATGGTGGAAGGCAAAGGAAGAGCAAGGTCACATCTTACATGGCAGCAGGCAAGAAAAAATGAGAGCCAAGTGGAAGAGGAAACCGCTTATAAAACCATCAGAGACTTATTCACCACCAGGAGGACAGTATGGGGGAACCACCCCCATGATTCAATTATCTCCCACTGGGTCCCTCCCACAACACATGGGAATTATGGGAGCTATAGTTCAAGATGAGATTTGGGTGGGGACACAGCCAGACCATATCAGTGGGTATATGGGAACTCTCTGTACTATCTTTGCAATGGTTCTGTAAATCTATTCTAAAATTGAGATGTTATTTTAAAAGTTACATATGTATTTAATATAAATATGCATATATATGGATATATGGTGATAAAAACAATTGCAATATCAACCCTCTCTCGTGTATCAAATTTTGTCCTTTTTTGAGTAGATTCATGGCTCTCTATTCTGTTCCACTGGTCAGTTTTTCTAACTCCATTATCATGATGTCTTAATTCTAATAATACCTTGTTTTCTTTGTTTTTTTTCTTTTTTTTTTTGATAGAATCGCGCTCTGTCCCCCAGGCTGGAGTGCAGTGCCGCAATCTCAGTTCACTGAAACCTCTGCCTCCCAGGCTCAAGCAATTCCCCTGCCTCAGCCTCCCGAGTAGCTGGGACTACAGATGCGTGCCACTGTGCCTGGCTAATATTTATATTTTTAGTAGAGATGGGGTTTTGCCATGTTGGCCAGGCTGGTCTGGAACTCCTGACCTCAGGTGATCCACCCACCTTGGCATCCCAAAGTGCTGGGATTACAGGTGTGAGCTGCCGTGCAATGCCCCTTTATTTCTCACACCTTAATTTTAATTTTGAACTTCTCTCACTTTGTATTCTTCAAGAGTTTTTGACTATTCTTAGACCTCTGCATTTACAATTAAATTTAGAATTAGCATATTACATTTTAGGTGAAAATAAATGAAAATTGCAGAGGAAAAACTTCAGAAGCCCCTCGTTGCCCACAAATTCACATGTAAACTCAACAGCCTGGCATCAATGCCTTCCACGGCCTAACCGTAATCTACTTTTTCAGTCTTTTCTCCTGTGCTCCCCAATAACCCGTGTCCCATGCTCCAGGAAAATTGGAATATTTAATATTTCCAAAAAGACCTCAACTTCTCTAGTCCTCACTGTGGCTTCTAGAGCCTCCTCTACCAAGAAGACCCTTTGCTTCTGCTTTTGGAGCTTTGTACTCTTCTTCCACCTGCTTTTTGAAGGCAGCTCACACATCACCTCTTCCGTGAAGTCTTCCCAGATCCCCAGTAACTGAGAGAACTCCATTAAACCACCAAGCACTTTGAGTCCCTTTCTAAACTAAGTTTCTTGAGGTCTTGCATTTTATTCCTTTTTGTCATGATCCTCCTGTCCCCACCATTTAAAGTACTGCACATAGTTGAGGCTTATTAGGTATTTGGAAATTAACTGTGGCGCTTGGATCAGAGTTCTTGGTGCCAGCATATACTTGTCTTCACCGGTAGGACCAACACCATCATAGGCGCTGGTCTTGTCAGAGAGCTTGCTGGGTGCCAGACACTGTCCTGAACCTTTACAATGTATCCCGTCATGTAATCTCCAAGAAGCCAACAGTAGGTGCCATGATTAACCCTATTTTAGAAACAAAGAAATCAAAACTGAGAGCAATGAAGCACCTTGCTTAATGTCGCAGAGAAAATAGAAGGGCCAGGGTTCAAATGTAGACTCCTCTCTCAGAAACTTCACCCTCCTCCATAGTTTCAGATAATGTGTCTGTACATTTCCCAGCAGCAAGGACTGGATCTTTTTACATCGTTGTACCCGCTGCACCGAGGATCTTTCCAAGAAGAGTAGATGCTCTGCACAAGCTGATGTAATAATGTGACTGAACAGGTGTAAAGCACCCAGCACACTGCCTTGCCCGTTACAAGCACTAAATAAATGTTAGAGATCTTAATGAGCCTACCTGTTCCGCTGTCCTTCCTTCTGCCCCCTCCCTACCCTGCCTGGGCTCTTCCATTGCCCATCCCACTCCCCCTTGTTTGAAAGGTGTGGCTTAGGTATTGGACGGAGCAGATAGAGAATCTTTCCACCATTGTGGAACATTCTTTTTTTTTTTTTTTTTTTTTTTTTTTTTTTGAGACAGAGTCTCGCTCTGTCGCCCAGGCTGGAGTGCAGTGGCGCGATCTCGGCTCACTGCAAGCTCCGCCTCCCGGGTTCATGCCATTCTCCTGCCTCAGCCTCCCGCGTAGCTGGGACTACAGGCACCCGCCACCTCGCCCGGCTAGTTTTTCATATATTTTAGTAGAGACGGGGTTTCACCGTGTTAGCCAGGATGGTTTCGATCTCCTGACCTCGTGATCCGCCCGTCTCGGCCTCCCAAAGTGCTGGGATTAGAGGCTAGAGCCACCGCGCCCGGCCCATCATGGAACATTCTATTGGACAGGGCTGCAACATCAGCATCACCTGAGACTTCATTAAAAATGGAAGATTTCATACTGTTCACCGAACATCAGAATCTGCACCGCTGATGTGCCTTATTTTTATTCTTAATTTTGCAAGTGGATATAAATATGCATAGTCAGCCCCCTGTGTCCATGGTTCCGCACCTGTGGATTCAACCAACTGCAGATCAAAAATATTCCAGAAAAAAAAATCCACAAAGTTCCAAAAAGCAAAACTTAAATTTTCTTCGCACCAAGTACTACATTGAATCCACACCAATAAAGTGAAGCATTGTGTTAGGTATTATAAGTAATCTAGAGATGATTTAAAGTATATGGGAAGAAGTGAGTAGGTCATATGCAAACACTAAGCCATTTTATGTCAGGGACTTGAGCATCCTTGGATTCTGGTATCCTCAGGGGGTCCTGGAACCAATCACCCATGGATATTAAGGGTCAACTGTACATAATTTTAGGATTATTTTTAAATTAGCAAATCAAAACCCCTTGGACAGAGTGTTTTAAATAAATCAAATGATATCCTATATCTGGTCTTGCAATATTCTTTTCTTTTTCTGTGAGCTGTATATTGTGCAGAATTTTCATAAATCTAGCAGTTCAGGAGAGCTATAGTATTAGGGAATCATTTGACACAAAGGAAATTTTAAAGGAAGTTCATGGCTGGCCTGATGCCCCACATTGAGCGAATGCCTCAGATCACAGGATATGCAGATATCTACAGTTGGTTAAAATATGCAGATACACTTGGTATCGATATCCAAAAATATCAAAGGGAGGTTTGCACAAGGAGAGAGTCAAAGCACTGTGGCATGTTTGAGAGGTGAGAGGGCGTGCCAGTGGGATCTAATTCTAAATCCCAGGCTGCTAAGGTTTTCATGCTTGACACAGAGATTAAAGTAACTCAAAAACAAGCAGTCACAGATTTCAGCCAATAACACGCTATTCTTTAAGGGAATGACTACTCCAGGGTTACCAAGAAATTTCAGCAGGTGTGAGCCAGTCCATTCAATTTTCAAACAATTGGAAGAGTGAGTCCTCATGCATATTATCACGTGAGGGGATCGTCAGAGCTCAGACCTTTCTTTCCGTGTCACGAGATGCTCCAGTTTTTTCTCCATCCTCTTCTTCTCCCCTCAATAATAAATGATAAAAAGCATTCACTGAGCACTTACTAAATGTCCAGCTCTGTGCTAAGCACTTATAAACCTTTAACACTCACTGAAACCCTAAGAGACAGGAAATACGATTATTGCTGTGTTACAGACGAGACAGCAGAGGCTCAGAGTAACTTGCACAGGGTCACGTAGCCCTTTCCGCCATCTTCCTCCTTCCTTCCTCCTGGCTTCACCAAATGAACTCATCCTTCTTTGCCTCCAGGGGACATCTCATCTCTTGAGTCCCTACATTCTGACTCTTACTTACCTCTACCATGCCCTTAAAAGTGTCCTCTCGGTTGGGCGCAGTGGCTCACGCCTGTAATCCCAACACTTTAGGAGGCTGAGGAGGGCGGATCACTTGAGGTCAGGAGTTTGAGACCAGCCTGGTCAACATGATGAAACCCAGTCTCTACTAAAAATACAACAATTAGCTGGGCATGGTGGTGCATGTCTATAGTCCCAGCTACTTGGGAGGCTGAGGCAGGAGAATCACTTAAATCCGGGAGGCGGAGGTTGCAGTAAGCCGAGATGGTACCATTGCACTCCAGCCTGGGTGACAGAGCGAGCCTCCATGTCAAAAACAAAACAAAACAAAACAAAACAAAAAACAGTGTCCTCTCCAGGGCCCCAGGAACCTGCTAGCCACTAACCACCGAATCCAGGGTGCTGGTACTAGCCTTCTTAGTTTTGCCCTCTCTGCAGCTTCTTTTCCTGAAATCCCCTTTTCCCTTGGCTTTTGCCATCGTGTGCCAGGCACAAGGTCTCTGCCCACTGACTATGCTCACTTCCCACCCCCTACCTGTAGGATGCATCCCAGGCTCTAGTCCTGAGCTGTCCCCTGGTCTCCTTTCTTCAGTACCTTGCTCCCTCTCATACCCAATCCTGCCAACGAAGTGGTTGGCTCGATTCCAGGTCTGCCTTCCTGCCTGCCCATTAGACATGCCTACATCAGCTGAACCCCAGGCTGTCTAAGAACAAGCATCTATAACCACCCACTGATGACGCCCCAGCCAACCGCCCCTTGCTGCCAAATTGCCCTGCAGCCACAGTGGACAATTCCAGCAAGTGGCCACCTCCTGCTTCAGCCACCTGTGACTCTTGTTTTTTTCTTTCTTTTATTTTTCTTGCTGTTCTTTGGGCTTGTTTAGTTCTTTGCAGAAGCATCTCAGAAGTGCCAGGGGTTTACCCTCTCTAAGGACAACCCTCAAGGAAGAGAGTTATTAGATAAATATTCCATCTTTTTCATCCTTTGATTGGGCAATTTTGTTTTTGCTTTTGTTTTCGTTTTGAGACAGGGTCTCTGTCACCCATCACCCAGGCTGGAGTGCAGTGGTGCAATCTTAGCTCACTGAAACCTTGAATTTCTGGGCTCAAGTGATCCTCTCACCTCAGTCTCCCAAGTAGTAGGACCAGTGACTACAGGCACATGCCACCACACTTGGCTAACTTCAAAATTTGTCTTGTAGAGATGAGGTCTTGCTATGTTGCCCAGGTTGGTCTCTAACCCCTGGCTTCAGGGGATCTTCCCAGCTCAACCTCTCAAAGTGCTGGGATTATAGGTGTGAGCCACTGCACCTGGCCTGATTTGGCAGTTCTGAAGTTTATTTTATTGAGTTGCCCGGAGGGTCCCCAGTGAGATTCAGCCCCGTATGCCCACAGCATAACTTCTCATTCGCTACCACTTAATGACTTTTTTCCCTCCCAATTCACTCTTTGTGCTTCTAAAGATCAACTCACAAATCCGGTTGTACACAAACACTTCCCTGCCTTGAGAAGAATCCAAAATAAGATACCAAGCACAAATCATTTTTTTCCTGCTGGATTCTTTGCTGAGGCCTGTGATTTTTCTGTCTCCTAGACATCAGGGTTCAAAGCTTAGACACATTTTTTATTCTTTTGCTCTGTCCCATTTACCCCTCTGAGTGTTTGTGACTCATGGCTTTCAAATGTCTAATATTTCCATTATTCCATTCTCCCCAGCCTGGTCCAGGTCCTTACAACCTCGCACTGTGATGACCCCACCACCACCACCATTGCTCACACCATCCCATCTGCCAGAAATGCTCTTTGGACTTTGCTGGGCTTGTCCTTGCAGAGTGCCTCTTGTGTGCCCTGCCTTGTGCCAGGCTCCTGGGATGACCTTCCCTCCCACCCCATCCCCGCGATGGCTGTCTTCTCAAAACTTCCCTTACATTATCATGCACTCCACTCATCTGACACTGAGACATACTGTCTTTCACCAGTGGTTATTAAGATGTGTACATTTCTGGCTCCTCCCATTAATTTTAAGTGTTCTGGGATCAAGGAGTATATCACATGCTTTCTTGCTTTTTTTTATTTTTTAGTCCTCTCAACAGGGGCTCAGTCAACATTGGCTGGTTTAATTTGATGGATAATGTTAAACTGCCAACAAAGTAAATGCAGGTAAACGGTGCTCTTGAAGGTGGGCAGACGGACTCCTTCCCCAAACTGTGCTGAATCAATTTCCAGATGGCTCACCCACAAAGCCCTAAGCAAAAGCCTGGTATTACAGCAAGCCGCCCAAGCCGGTGGAATTAATTAGCCTGCACCTACGTGCCAACATCATTCTACCCGTCAATACTCTTGATGGTCTGTGGTATAAAAAGGAGAGTGCCTGTCCTAGAGGCGCTATGAAGAATGTGAATTGGTAGCTTTCTGTCTCTAGATTAAGCAGTGGTGACCATTCATTCATTCGTTCAACAAACGTCTATTTAGCACCTGGTAAGCTCCAGGTACTGTGCTAGGCGCTGGGGATATGATAACGAAGGTGAGAGTCAAAGTCCCTTTTTTGTGGGGAGATGGAATAAATAAGTGAACAACTAAATTAAATTCTTACAGAGTGTGATAAAAACAAGGGAAGACACAAACCTATGTTATATTAGAGGGAAAAGAGGCTTCTTGAAGAAGGGATAAGTTATGAAACTGATCAAAACTAGATCATCCATCACTGGTACATACACACCCATCACACCCAGATCAGTGATGGAGAGGCAGGTGATGTTAAAGGAAAATCTGGCCAGACGTGGTGGCTCACGCCTGTAATCCCAGCACTTTGGGAGGCCAAGAAGGGCAGATCGCTTGAGCCCAGGCATTTGAGGCCAACCTGGGTAACCTGGCGAAACCCCATGTCTACCAAAAAAAAAAATACAAAAATTAGCTGGGCATGGTGGCACGTGCCTGTAGTCCCAGCTGCTTGGGAGGCTGAGGCGGGAGGATTGCTTGGGCCCAGGCGGTCGAGGCTGCGGTGAGCCATGATGGTGCCACTGCACTCCAGCCTGGATGACAAAGAGAGACTCTGTATCACAAAAAGAAAAAAAGAAAAGGAAAATCCACAGGTTGTGCCTTGGAATAACTGGAATTCAAAGCTAGTTCAGCAAATGGCAGTGTGAGCAAAGGGTCTAGTCAAGTTGACTTTGGCTTTAAAAGCAGACAGAGAAGTTTGGTGAAAGGGTGATGTGGAGGTGACTGAGTCAAAGGCTGGAGTGTGGAAAAGAAGTGCATTCCAGAGGTGTGATGGAGAGAAAAGCAAAGCTACCCTCTCTTCTACAAGAGGACAGTCAGAACAAATGCAACGCAGTCTCACATCCAGGGGAAACATAAATGAAATGGCTTCAGAAAGACCCAGACACCCAGAAGTGCCGGCATCAGGTGACAGAGGGAGAGGACCTATCCAGAGGACACCTTCTCCCTGTGGCAGAACTAGCAAAAACAAATAGGGCAAAACAGAAAGGGGACCTAGTATGTATGGGTTCAGAGCACGGCTTCCCCAAGCCTCCTGCAGGGGGTTAACTGGAAGTCCCACCCAGATTTTGCAAGAAGCTTTGTCACGCAAATATTCTCTAAGCCATCAGTTCAGGTACTCATCTCAAAAGCCCTCCCTTCTTCCTGGGTCATTTCTTCCTTTCCAGGGAGCAGGTCACAAGGGCAGGCGCGGGAGATGTGATTGAGCTGTGCTGGGAAATGCCTCGGCCCCACCCCTCTCCTACTACCCCCCGTGAGGAGGAGGCACAGGCGGGCACTGCCCTTGGAACACTAAAGCTTTGTTTCCTGGAGGTTCTGAAATCAGCCTCCTCATGTACCTCACCCAACACCAAAGGTTCTGTCTCCACTTCCTCCTTCACCAAGGACTTTGGGGGCTAAAAGGAGAATGGGGGAGAGCGGCAGAAAGAATGGGCAGCTACTTAAGCCCCACATGCCTATTCAGGCCTGTTCAAGCCCAGTGAGGTATATGTAGGTTCAGAACTGGTCACACTTCCCCATCTTACAGATGAGAAAATTGGCTTAGAGAAACTGAAGAATTCGACCCGGGTCAGATGGTGGGTAGACGCTGAACAGGCTTTGAACTCCGGTAATTCCAAGGGCACAAGCTGTGTATTTTTCCTGTAACATCACCTGTCTCCTTGCCAGCCGGGCTGGAGAGATGGCTCTCTGTTGAAGAAATCTCAGGTGGAAAGAAAAAGGAAACTCAGATTCAAGTTCAGGGTCAGCCCTTAATTAGAGTGTGGGTTTCCTGTGGGAAAATGAGGGTTTGGCCCCATGTACAAGTCTCCGATGAGGTCATACGCCATAAGTCTTTTCCATGGGCTCTGTAGAAAAACACAGCTGATGAAAAAAATAACAAACCATCACATTGTTATTCATTTATTCATTCACTCATTCAATGAAATATTTATTGAGAGGCTTCTAGGTGTCAGGCCCAGGGCAGGGAGAAATAATAAGGGTCTGATCCTTCAGCCTAGAAGTGAAAGGCACATTCTTAGGAAGTCTATTCAACCCTTCATTTTACAGAGGTATAAAGTGAAGCCCAGAGAGGGAAAGTAACTCACCCAAGGTCACACAGCAAGGCAGCAGCAACCACCAAGACGTAGGGTAGCCTGCCTGACAGTGGGCCTGTCAGCAGCCCAGGCTATCCGAAGAAGGTAGGACATGTCATTCAGTTCAATCTAATAGACCTGTTCTAAATCAACTAAGCCAGGAAGCCAAAACCTGCTTACGGGGCCCCACTGCGGGTCTCCCTGGGAAGAGGAATCAGTCACTGATCTTTTGACAGAAATCAGTCACCCTGCAGGAGATGTCCTACAGAGATGACGAGCCCAATTTGTTGCTGAAGCCCTCACTTTAGTGAGCCCAGGTCCTAAGCCCAGCATTAAAGATAACACGCCTCCCTCCACACTAAGTCCCTGTCAACAGTCATCCAGCATCTAAAGTTCTTGTGCCAGAAGCTGCACCTCCACAGATCTTCAAGCTAATCTGTCCTAGCCCAGGTGAGATTTTTGCATCCAAAGAAAAATAAGACTTTAGTTGGATTATCCAGGAATAGGACCTGATATCCCAGGGACTAACCCTCTTGCCCTGCAGAGTGCTGCCTGACCCCTCCACCTGGCTGACATGTCCCTGGGTAGACAGCTCTTCTAGTAAAGAAGCATAGAAGATTCCGGGAAGCAGGAAATATCCGGGAAGCATGGCAGGTGCTAGAAGAGTTGCCTTCTGTCCTTGAAAGCTGAGGTTAAGCCACATCTGATGACCTCAGAGGACATGGCAGGTGAGCATAGGACCGTAGCATGGCAGAAACCCAGGACCATAGCATGGCAGAAACCCAGCCACCTGCCAGGGCAAGGCCTGCACCCCCGAGGAACCACTGTAAACATCTGACCCTCAGCATCACACAACTTACCAGAGACTAGGCTTAAACACAAGCCTTCATTTTCTCGTTAATAAATCCAGTGGTTTCCCTTGGAGAGACTGCTGCTAGCCACTAAACAAACCAAAAAGAAAACTCTCTGGAAAGGCAAATAGGTTTTCAGGCCAATTCTGATCCATCTCAGCAAAGAAGTGGTCTTTGATGCCTCTAAAGCTTTTTGTCTTGGACAACCGGCAGTGGAGCTCCAGGACTCGGGGCTCCACACCTAAGAGATTTTGTCTCTAAGGAGCCACAGGCTGGAAAGCACAGGCTGTTTTGTTTCTCCCAGCACCAGCAGGCTCTAAGGAAGATGGAGTCTGCATGAGATTTAGAAAGGTTGAGTAAAAAGACACAGGGAGAGGCCGGGCAGGGTGGCTCATCCCTGTAATCCCAGTACTTTGGGAGGCTGAGGCAGGTGGATCACTTGAGGTCTGGAGTTCAAAACCAGCCTGGCCAACATGGTGAAACCCTGTCTCTACTAAAATACAAAAACTAGCCAGGTAGGATGGCGGGCACCTGTAATCCCAGCTACCCAGGAGACTGAGGCAGGAAATCACTTGAGCCCGGGAGGCTGAGGTTGCAGTGAGCTGGGATCGCGTCACTGTACTTCAGCCTAGGTGACAGAGTAGGACTCCGTCTCAAAAACAAACAAAAAAGACACAGGGAGGGAGAAAAGGAGGCAGAAAAGGCCATTTCTGCTTCTCATATGTACCAATGAGGCAGTCACTTCTGCCTGGGACACCCTCCTGTGCCCAGGAGCTTTGCATGTCTGGCTCACTCCTACCACTCAGTTCTCTGCCCAATGTCACCTCCCTAGAAGAGCCTTCTCCCAGAATGCTGTAAAAAGTGCCTCCCACTTCCCTGTCACCTTCTAACGCAGTGCCCTGTGAACTGGGGTAGAGGAGAAACAGGAGAAGAGCCCCCCACTGCATATAGGAAGAGATCTCCACTGAAGAGAGAAAGAAACCCTCACTGAAAAGGGGAAGAACCCCCAACTGACTACGGGAAGAGCCCCCCACTGACTTTGGGAAGAGCCCCCCAGTGAATATGGGAAGAGCCTCCCACTGACTTTGGGAAGAGCCCCCCAGTGAATATTGGGAGAGCCTCCCTTTGACTATGAGAAGAGCCCCCAACTGACTTTGGGAAGAGCCCCCCACTGAATGGGAAGAGCCCCCCAGTTAATATGAGAAGAGCCCCCCACTGACTACGGGAAGAGCCCCCCACTGAATGGGAAGAGCCCCCCCAGTTAATATGAGAAGAGGCCCCTCCCCCAGTGACTATGGGAAAAGCCCCCCGTTGAATATGGAAAGAGCCTCCCTTTGACTATGAGAAGAGCCCCCAACTGACTATGGGAAGAGTGCCCCCACTGACTATCGGGAGAGCCCCCCACTGACTATGGGAAGAGCCCCCCCACTGACCATGGGACGAGCCCCACACTGACTATGGGAAGAACCTGCCCCTTCACCCCCGCCACCAAGTATGAGAAGAAATCTCTACTGAATAGGGGAAGAGGCCCCCACTGAAAAGGGGAAGAACCTCACTGAGTATAGGAAGAGCCCCCCACTGATTATAAGAGCCCCCCGGAATAGGGGAAGAGGCCCCCACTGAGCACAGGAAAAGCCCCCAACAAAGTCATGCTCTTGGCCACTTTCCCCACCTTGTCCTGAGAACAAGCCACTGACTGGTGGGCAAGAACCATGGGCCCAGATTTCCGGAGTCAGCTAATAATTCATCTAAAGTCTGTAAGGACTGGACACTGAGTCTCAGAAGTAGTCCTGCTCTACAGATCCTAACTTGGCCTCAGAAGACTGTCCCTAGAGCTAGACTGAAAGGGGAACCAAGAGCTCAGGCAAGCCCACCTGGTCCCAGGTCAGTCAGGTCCTCCAGCCTAGCTCTGATCATTAAAAATCACACATGGGAGCTACACCTGCCTAACTGCTGTGCCCACGTCTCTGTTGGCTTAAAATCAAGCAGAGACCTCCTTAGACCCTTTCTATGTGTTTGTTTATTTTGATCTCTCCTCCATTAGAATGTAACCACTAGAGTCTCTGCTTTTGCTCACCTCCATACCCTTAGTCCCTAGAAGGGTCCCCAGCACCTAGTGGGTGAGTATCAGATATATATTGCTAGAGAAAACAGATCATCATTATTGAGGGTCTACTGTATGCTAGGCATGAGATGGATGTCTCCACCTGATCCCCTTGACACCCTTTAAGGATGATGTGATTAAGCGCATCTTGCAGATGAGGAAACTGGGATTCAGAGACAGACAGTGAGCTTTCTAGCATGATATTAATGAGGAGCATCATGCCAGGCCCTGAAGTGCAGGGGGCTCTCATTCCATGGTTTTACCACTCGAAACCACACTGGAAGTTCAACATTACTAACAGCAATCATTTCAAATGAAAAGAACAACTCTTCAATTACTTTGACAAGTTGACTTTAAACCTACCTATTTTCAAAAAGTATTTGAGTCAAGAAGAAATAGAATATCTAAACAGACCCATAACAAGTAAAAAGAGACTGAAGCAAAAAACAAAACCAAACCACATGAAGGGGAGCCTAGGACCAGATGGCTTCATGGATGAGTGCTACGAAACATTTAAAGAGGAATTAACTCTAATCTCTTACAAGCTCTTCCAAAAAAATAAAAGAGGAGGGATAACTTCCCAATTCATTCTATGAGGCCAGTATTATTACCTTGATACTAAAACAAGACAAAACACCACAAGAAAAGAAAAATACAGACCAATATTCCTTATAAGTCGATGCAAAAATGCTCAACAAACTATTGTCAAACTAAATCTAGCAACATATAAAAAGAGCAGACACTGTGACCAAGTGAAATTTATCTCAGGAATGCAAAGATGGTTTAATGTAGAAAAATCAATGTGACACACCATATTAATTGAACAAAGGACAAAAATCACATGATCATCTCCATTGACACAGAAAACACATTTGGCAAAATTCACCACCTTTTCATTATAAAACACTCAACAAACTATAAATAGAAGGGGATTTCCTCAACTTGACATAGGGCATCTATGAAAAACCTACAATTAACATCATTCTTAATGGTGAAAGGCTGAATGGTTTCTTGTCAGGAACGAGACAAGTATGTCCACTCTTACCACTTTTATTCAACATTGGTAGTGGAGGTTCTAGCCAGAGCAATTAGGCAAAAACATTAAATAAAGTCATCCAGATTGGGGAAAAAAAAAAAGGAAGCAAAACTACCTCTATTTGAAGATGATATGATAACAACAAATGTTGGTGAGCACGTGGAGAAATTGGAACCCTCATCCTCTGCCGGTGAAAATGTAAAATGTTGCAGCCACTTTGGAAAACAGTCTGGTGATCCTCAGATGATTAAATATAGAGTTACCATGTGACCCAGCAATTTCATTCCTAGGTCAAGAGAACTGAAAACATATGTCCATACTAAACTTGTACACAAATATTCATAGCAGCATTAATCATAATAGCCAAAAAGTAGAAATGACTCAAATGTTCATCAACAGATGACTGAATAAATTGATATATCCATAAAATGGAATACTTATTCAGCCATGAAAAAGAATGAAATACTAATACACGCTGCAGCATAGATGCACCTTGAAGCCAGACACAAAAACCATTAACTGTATGATTCCATTTATGTGAAATGTCCACAACAGGCACATCTCTAAAGACAGAAAGAGATCAACGGTTGCCAGGGGCTGGGGGATGCAAGGAATGAGAAATGGCTGCTTATGGTTATGGGGTGTCTTTTGGGGGTGCTGAAAATATTCTGGAATTAGATAGTGGTGATCAATGTACGACTTTTCCGAGTTATACATTTTAAAGGGTGAACTTCATGGAATGTGAATAATATCTCAATAAAGCTGTTATTTAAGAAAATAAGGCCGGGCACAGTGGCTCACACCTGTAATCCCAGCACTTTGGGAGGCTGAGGCAGATGGATCACTTGAGGTCAGGAGTTCAAGACCAGCCTGGCAACATGGTGAAACCCTGTCTCTACTAAAAATACAAAAATTGGCCAGGCATGGTGGCACGCGCCTATAGTCCCACGTATTCGGGAGGCTGAGGCAGGAGAATCGCTTGAACCTGGGAGGCGGTGGTTGCAGTGAGCTGAGGTCATGCCACTGCACTCCAGCCTGGGAGACAGAGCGAGACTCCAACTTAAAAAAAAAAAAGAAAAAGAAAATGATAGGAGATGCCCTCAGCAAAAACACATCTCTATAAATTATAATCAAGGCCAGTAACATATGATACAAGTAGAGACAAATAATTAAAGGGAGAAGGGAAAAGCAAGCCGCTCATGAATAATGAGGAAAAACACTCTGAGTGATGGCCTAGTCTCATGCTGGCATTCCAACTGAACCTTGTGAATAAAGGCACATTTGAAAAACACTGTCATTTTAATGTTTCCCAATATAGCAGTGCAATACTACCAATATCATCAAAAACAGTTGGAATGTAATATTTAATGGCAAATGGTGAGATCTAGAAAGTTTAATACAAGCCAAGGAAATAAGAAGGGATCGTCTGCTCTCCATTCTCGGCCATTTGAGTCACTCTGTTGAAGTGCATTTCTGTGTATACATTTGATTTCATGTTAATCACCACTGCATTTCTAGCTCACCATGTGGCTGTTGGCCAGGCATTCACAATTCACCTATAAAACGAAAGGGTGGAGCAACATTCTTTGCTGTTCTAAAATCTATGACTTGACTTGGTTCAACCGGAATATATGAAGCATGGAAATCTCTCTCTTTGTGTCCTTGAAGGGTTTACATTTCTTTTAATGGCCACAAATTAGAAGCAAGAAATAATGGGTCACGTCATTATTAAATAGTATTTATTTCAAACTCAAACGTTACTTTTAATGGGGTACTAAACTAAAAAGCGGAAGTATGCAATAAGAACAGAGGAAATGTCATGTCCTCCAATCTTTGCTCAAATGTCCCGCCTCTCTTTTTTATTTTTTGAGACAGGGTCTTGCTCTGTTGCCAAGGCTGTGAAGTGCAGTGATGCTATCATAGCTCACCAGAGCCTCGATCTCCTGGTCTCAAGGGATCCTCCCACCTCAGTCTCCTAAGTGGTTGGTCCTACAGGCGTGCATCACCATGCCTGGCTAATTTTAACATTTTTTGTAGAGATGGGGGTCTCGCTATGTTGCCTAGGCTTGTCTTGAACTCCTGACCTCAAGCAGTCCTCCCATTTCAACCTCCCAAAATGCTGCTTGAGTCCCTGTGCCTGGCCAAATGTCTCCCCCGGCCTTTTTTTTTTTTTTTTTTTTTTTTTTTGAGATAGAGTCTCACTCTGTCTCCCAGGCTATAGTGCAGTGGTGCGATCTCGGCTCACTGCAACTTCCACCTCCCGGGTTCAAGCGATTCTCCTGCCTCCCGAGTAGCTGAGACTACAGGAGCATGCCACCACGCCCAGCTAATCTTTGTATTTTAGTAGACACAGGGTTTCACCATGTTGGCCAGGATGGTCTCCATCTCTTGACCTCATGATCCAACCACCTTGGCCTCGCAAAGCGCTGGGATTACAGGTGTGAGCCACCATGCCCAGCCCCAAATGTCTCCTTTTTAAAGAGCTCTCAGCCTCTATTTAAAATTGCAACCCAATGGCCATGCCTCTCTCCAGCACTGGAGATTGTCTCAACTCTGCTCTCCTTTTCTTTTTCTGCAGCACTTATCAACTTCCAGTAGATAATATAATTTACTAATTTAACACACCTATTATTTATCACCTTTAGGAGCAGATTTCTCTAATGTATCCTATGCACCCAGCATTTTACAGAAGAGAATTCTGAGCAGGAGAATTGGGCCTTTTCCAGTATACTGAGACTTCTTCCAAAAGCCAAGAAAATGTTTAGTTGGAAGATAGTCTGTATCAGTCTGTCCCATCTCAGTAGTTGTCGTGACTCTGCTTATCATGTCCATCAACAATCAGAAAATAATGCAGCCATCAACAATCAGAAAATAATTATTTGTTCCTACAGCAACACTTCAGTTACTCAGTTTATATATTTGTTTATTGAACTGAGAGCTTCTGTCTATTAAATTGTGAATATGTCAAATGGTGTTTGTTGAGCTGGGAGTCTCTTTACGCTGATAAGTTTGTTTCTAAAAAATAATTGCTGTTTTAGAATGCCTATAATGCAAATTATTCCACCTGGTACCCGCTCTTCCTTTGAGAACAATACTTCCCACCTGATCCCACGTTCTGGCAGGAGCAGCTCTGTTGGTGCATGGCCTTCTTCCTCCCCTTGGCTACAGTTGACGGGTCCAAGGATGGGCATCTGACTTTAGCTGATCCAGTCAGAGTCCTGCCTTGAGATTTGGCTAACTAGAACTGAATAAGGGAAACTTGCCCTCAGTGAAAGCTGCAAGATGTAAAAGTCAAGGGTCAGTCAGCACTCATGTTTCCTCCTAAATGAAGAAAGCAGATCTGTAAAGGGAGAGCAGAAAGCTACGTGCAGAGAAAACTCATTGCACACATGCTCTGAAGATGGACTATATTCTTTCTGTCCTTCCTGTTGATATTTCATTCTTTCTTTGTTGTTGTTGTTGTTGTTTTGACATAATCCTTCCAATAAATACCTTGGGATCCATGCTAGTCCCACTTGGGAATCTACTCCTTGCAGCTCCCAATCCATGCATTAAGAGATCATGATAAAGACAATCACAGCTGGCCAGGCATGATGGGCCATGCCTGTAATCCCAGCCCTCTGGGAGGCTGAGGCAGGTGGATCACCTGAGGTCAGCCTGGCCAACATAGTGAAACCCTGTCTCTACTAAAAATACAAAAATTAACTAGGCATAGTGGCAGGTGCCTGTAATCCCAGCTACTCGGGAGGCTGAGGCAGGAGAATTGCTTGAACCCAGGAGGCAGAAGTTGCAGCGAGCTGAGATCACACCATTGCACTCCAGCCTGGCCGACAAGTGTGAAACTCGGTCTCAAAAAACAAAACACAAAGACAGTCACAGCAACTATTGAGACGGGAAAGTCATCGTGGCACGGTGTGCATGCCTATATTTTAAAACAGACTGATACTTACAGACTATCTTCCAGCTAGACATTTTCTTAAGTTTTGGAAGAAGTCTCAATAAATTGGAACAAGTCTCAATTCTCTTGTTCAGAATTCTCTGCTGTTCAGATGATGATGGTTCAATTGGAGGTAGCTCACCAGGGCAAAGAGCCTGCTTCTGTCATGGCCAGAGGAAAGAAGGTGGAAGCTGCTCAAAAAAGGGAACTTCAGTTGGAACCACTCACCTTGGCACTAAAAGAAAGATGTGGGCCAGGTGTGGTGACTCACGCCTGTAATCCCAGCACTTTGGGAGCCTGAGGCGGGAGGATCACGAGGTCAGGTGATCGAGACCATCCTGGCTAACACGGTGAAACCCCGTCTCTACTAAAAATATAAAAAATTAGCCGGGCATGGTGGTGGGCGCCTGTAGTCCCAGCTACACGGGAGGCTGAGGCAGGAGAATGGCGAGAACCCAGGAGGCGGAGCTTGCAGTGAGCCAAGATCGTGCCACTGCACTCCAGCCTGGGTGACAGAGTGAGGTCCCCTGGGGAAGTCAGAAGCCAGCAAAGGAAGACACAGAAAAATCCAGAAATGTTAAACAGAAAGAGAACAACAACTGCTACATTAATAATCAGAATGATAGAAGAAACCTAGAAAAGTTGCAGACTGCTTCAGTTTATGAAACTTTTCTCAATTGTAATACTTATTTGTCCATTCCATTTTTATAAGGCCTCTGTTTGATCAGAAATACCGTGCATGAAAGAAGAGAAAAAGGATTTGTTCTGTGTCTTTTTTTTTTTTTTTTTTTTTTGAGACAGAGTCTCACTCTGTTGCCCAGGCTGGAGTGCAGTGGTGCAACTTGGCTCACTGCAACCTCCACCTCTCGGGTTGAAGCAATTCTCCTATCTCAGCCTCCTGAGTAGCTGGGACTACAGGCATGCACCACCGCATCAAGCTAATTTTTGTATTTTTAGTAGAGCCGAGGTTTCACCGTGTTGGCCAGGCTGGTCTCGAACTCCTGACCTCAAGTGACCTCCCAAAGTGCTGGGATTATAGGCGTGAGCCACCGTGCCCGGCCCTGTGTGGCTTTTGACTACGGTTTTTGGATGAATCAGGGTCCTAACAGGATACAAACAGCACAACCAATTTGGGGGACTGAAAAGAGTTTAAGACAGATATATATTATGGGATGGGCAGGGTTCAAGGAAGCCAGCAAGGGAGAGTGCAGGTTCATGGGGCCAGCAATGGTGGCAAGGCATGACCCCCACCCTCTGAAGTCAGACGGGGTAAGGGGAGCAGAATGTTTCCAGAATCCTGAGACAGCAGCTGCAGAGAAAGAACAGCCTGCCAGAAACTGAGGCTACTTTCCTTCCACCCACTAATCTCCTGCCATTCGCTCCACTTGCTGAACTCAGCTGGAAGCCAGTGGCCAAGGGAGCTTGCTGCTGCAATCCCTATAGGGCAGCTCTTGGGGCACTGATTAGGGGTGACATGGAGACAAGACTGGGATGAACAAAGGAAGGAGATCCAGCTCACGTTTGAAGGATGTCTCCACCCTCGTGCCAGCATTAGAGGGGGATGCTAGGGAGAGACAGTGCTCCTGACATCCCCCCCAGCTCTAGACCTCTGTGGCCACTTGGCTTTGGGACATCTGTCCCTTGGTACCTCTCAGATTTAGCACATCCAAACCAGACCACTGATCTTGCTACTCAGTTCTGAGCCATCCTTGGACCTCCTGATGATGTGTCATGCTATTTTTCTAGATTTCTCTTCTCAGTCGCCCAGGCTTAAAGCCTCAGGGCTACCTCCACTGTGCCCTCTTTGACATGCGGTCAGTTGCTACCCACCCCCCTCCCCACATTCCTGTGCTCCTCCATCTCACCCATCCTGTCTTTTCTCATTTTCTTCCAACTAGACTGGTGGCATCTACTTCTAACTGTCATCACTAATCTCTTCCCCTTTAAATGTACCCCACACACCACAGTCTGATTAATCTGTCTAAAACACAGCATGGATGGTGACTCATCTACCCATGTCTTAACCAACCCAGCCCTTCCTTATTCGCCAAATATGCCCCATGCTTGCCTGCTTTCATTTCTTGGCTAAAACCTTTCCTTTGCCTGGAGGAGGGGCTGCCCTTCATCTTTTTCTCCTGAAGCCAAGCTTTCTTTTATGCTCCCAAAATATTTTCATCTTCCCTCCTCCCCTGTCTCTAGATATTCTGCTTGTACCTTTCTTACGGCACATATTCCAGCTTACCTTATGTTACCGTCATTCGGGACATGAGTTCTTTCTTATTTTCCTTACCCCATTGCAAATTTGAGAGCCAGGGTCATGCCCTGTTCATTTCCGTAGTTGCCCCTGAGACCTGGCCAAACAGCTGGCACATAGTAGGTGCTAAATCCCCACACAGTGAATGAATGGTTGTGGCTATCGCTTAGGATATTTTCCAAAGACCATATGTACAATATATTTATTGGCCTGTCTCTCTTGTCTACATAATGATATAAATCAAAGAAGGCCCTAACGAGTCCCATGTTGATTGTGGGGTATATGACTAATCCCGTAATATACTTGGACTGCTTTATGAAAGCACTTTTCAAACAGCTTTATAGCATATCTAGGCCACAAGGCTGGGAATAGATACCTAGAGATTTATTGGATCATTAAATGAACTAGGGAACAATAGGCATTGTGTTAATTTACATACACCGTGAGAGAGATCCAGGATACCTAAACCATCCCCATGTTAAAAATCAGCCCTCAGGCCCCATGTAATCTGCAACTCTCCCAAAAGTACCCCCATGAGGTACGCAGGAGCCTCTCCTCAGGCTCATGGAAACAGTAACACAAGTCTTAAAGTCTTAAGTCCACCACAAAGATCTGATCGGTGTGGGTGGGGGAGGATAGGGGGTGGGAAGAAGAGAGGAATTGTCAAAAGTGCAGTGATTTACTGTCTGTCTCTTTCTTCCCTTCTCCCTCACTCCCTCCCTCCCATCACCCTGCCTCCTGCACAAGGAACTATTGAGAAGGCACAGAACAAACGCTCCCTTATGCGGCTCCCACGGCGTCTCTCGGTTTGTCGGAGACAGCTGCCCGAAGCACGCTATGGTTACTCATTACCCGGGTTCCCAGGCAGGGAAAGGAGCGAACTTAATAGACCCGAACTAACCCTGAGCTCAAATACTCCAGCCATAAATAAATAAGTCAGGTGTACCAGGGGAAGGGGAGAGGGAATGGCTGGGGAGGGGTCGGCAGTGTAAGCGGACTGAGTTGCGGGGGAGGGAAACACAACCCAAGAGTTTCTGAAAGGGGAGGGGAAGGATGGAGGGAGGGAGGAAAACTCCTCTCTCCTTTGGAGGAAGGACAGAGGGTGTTTGTGTTGCTTACTCGTCCCTGCCTGCAGAGTGGACGAGAGGCTCTCAGTTGGCCATCTGGGGACCTTGTGGAAAATTAGAACTTTGAGGGGAAAGGAAAGAAAGTCCTGTTTCTCCAGTGTGAGATGTGGCTGGGGTTTTGCTTTCCTCTTAACTCACAGAGTAAATGGTTTAGTTCACGGCCATTGAAATGCCCATTGAACAGATGGGAAGGGCAGGAATGGAGAGAGAAGCAAAGGGACTGAGGGGCAGAGTAACTGTTGGCAGGAAGCCACTCATGCCCCAAAACTTTAGTCGTCTCTATGAGTGCTCCTCAACTCACACACTTTTGCACCACCTCCTACTTTAGAAACACTGGGCAACGTCCGGAGAGGTTTTTCATTGTCACAACTGGGAAGCCAGAGTGGTACTGGCATTTAGTTGGTAAAGGCCAGGATGCTACTCACCATGCTACAAGGCACAGGATAAAGCCCTGTAACAAAGAATGATCCAGGCCGGGTGTGGTGGCTCATGCCTGTAATCCCAGCACTTCGGGAGGCCGAGGTGGGTGGATCACCCGAGGTCAGGAGATCAAGACCAGCCTGGCCAATATGGTGAAACCCTATCTCTACTAAAATTACAAAATTAGCTGGGCGTGGTGGCAGGTGCCTGTAATCCCAGCTACGCGGGAGGCAGAGACAGGAGAATCACTTGAACCCGGGAGGCGGAGGTTGCAGTGAGCTGAAATCGAGCCACTGACATGGGCAACAGAGCAAGACTCTGTCTCAATAATAATAATAATAATAATAATAATAATAATAATAATAATAAATGATCCAGCCTCAAATGTCACCATGCGCTGAGACTGAGAAATCCCGCTCAAGATGTCTCAGAACCCAGCCTCCATCCCAGGCCGCCTCTAATTCTGCATATGGCATCTGTCAGTCCATAACAGGTCCATAAATTCACTCCTTCTTCCAGGGTGAAAAATTGAGAAAAATCATAGAACAGCACATGCAATGATGCATTGATGATCTCCTTCCCGCTAATCCTGTGGCCAAGAACACAAAGCAAACACGACCCCCAACAGAGAAGGCAGGGGAGGAGCATACCAGTCAAACCAGCATTCCCTAGTCCCCGCCTGATCATTGAACAGACTTGAGGGGGGTGCAGCATCTTTTACCTGGTCTTAGAATTTCGGCCAGCCTTGGCATGTTGGGGACTTGGGAGGCTGCATTTTGGGTTTTGTTTTATGGCTTACTCGGGACCTCAATTTAATAAAGTCAGTGAGAGTAGGGACAGTCCCCAGTCACCACCTCAAGACCATGGCAAAATTTAATGAGCTTTTTCAGTAATTTAAAGTACTCACAGAAGGGCCTTCTGCCAAAATGAAGCATGACCCAATGCGTGTAGCCCAGCGCAGTGAGGGTGGACAACTTCAAGGCCATTGTTTTTCAGGGGGCTGTGGGCAGCTAAGAGTTGCTGGGCCCCGCACAACCCTCAAAGTACTCCCAGGAATGCCACTGGTCTTTCCACAGTGTCCAGGGGTAGAGAATCCACTGAGGGTCAACGACTCTGTTACAGTCATGCCAGTACCTTAAAGGTTTGTGGTGGGGGGGGCTGTGGAGGAGTTGGGGAGGGATTATATCCGTAGTGTGTGCACATATGTGATGTGCATGTGCATGTATGTAATGTGTGTGTGGATGTGTGTGATGTGCAATGTTTGTGCGTATGTGTGTGCTTGTACCTGTATGTGATGTGTATGCATGGCATGTATGCATATATATAATCTGTGTGTGTTTATGTGTGTGCCTGTGTGTGTGTGTATGGCACACCAAATGATCAATGCCAGAACAAGAAGACCAAGGAAGATTCCAGAGATAAGACTGTTCTACCTCTGATTGATGGGCGTCTTTGAAGAGGTAGGCTAGCATCTAGAGGCTTCAAGAGGAAGCTCTGCAATTTCAATGCTACTCTCTAGTATTTCTCTGCTATTTCGGAGCTACGTTACTTTGGGCAAGATGTTTAACTTCTGCAGGAACCAGTTTTTTCATCTCTGTAGAGGGGCAATAAAAGGACCTACCTGTGGGTTTCAGGAATTAGTGAATTCATGGAAAGCACCTAGCACTAGGTACAGAGCAAGCACTCAGATGTTGGCTGTTCCAATTATCACTGCTTCGGGAGACAGTTCTTCCTGGAGTCTAACCTAAGGCTTCCTGCCTCCTTCCCTGCCTCTGGGGGACTCCATTCCCCTGATCACCATCTCTGTGTGACACAGTCCTCTTGACTTTAGCTGCTTCTCTTTGGGAATGTCAGACTTCAACACTCCAGCTGTCCCCGGTTCATGAAGCCCAGCCAGGAAGGAACCAGGGGAGCAGATCACCAACTCTCAGTCTCACACGTGCCTCACACCAGAGGGACCCCAAATCCTTCTCTGGTGGCCCAGCAGACTGAAAAAGTCTGGCTGGGGTTTTCCCCGCTTCTGCCTGCAGCCAATGCCAGCCGAGGCTTTCCCTCCTAATTCCCCAGATGCCTGACGGCCTTATTGCCACAATAAAGCAATGACAGTCCCCTATCAGCTCTCAATCAGCCTAGCCTGCCCTTCACAACCGGTTTGTCAGACCGCCCCTCCCTTCCTCATTGTTAGCTCTCTGCTTGCTTATCTGCTGCTGGAGACAGAAGTCTCTGGTTTAATTGTGGCAAATTAATGATTGAACTCCACAGCCAGCTCCTCCCCAAGTGCACGACAATCCCTCCCATTCAAGGCGCCAAGAAGGAACTCACTGTCATCGCCGAGACCAGAGTCAACGGGTGAAGGCAGCGACCAGTTCTGGAACCACATTCAGTCCCACACCCAAGCAGCTGAGCAAAACTCTTCCTCCTCCATGAGGTCTCTCCCAGCCCTTCCGTTCATGACGCCTGGGTGAGAGAGGTCCGTATAGCAACACGGCATCACTGAAGCTTCCTTTGTAGATCGATCAATGGTGCTGTGCCACATAACTCACCAGCTTATTTCTCCTGGGCATGTGAGCACCTGTGCCTGATGAGAGCAGATACATAATCAGTGTTGAGTTGATGAAGGAGCATAGATGAGTCTCCCCTCCCAACTCAATCAATTGTATTGTATAATGGTGGCTATGTATTTAATAACATGTAACTCACAGGCACGGTTTCAAGTACTTCCTCCTGATAACTCTACGAGGTAGGTACTGTTGCCATCAACACCTATTTTACAGACGAGGAAACTGAGGCACTGAGAGGTGAAGTTGCATGTGTAAGACTCTAATGAGTGGCAAACTAGGATTCAGATTCAGCGTCCGCACACCTAAGCATCACAGCACACCTCACCCATGAGGATGCTGCCCTTACATAAAATGGTAAAATGAAAACCTGGAATCTACCACTCAACTGAAGATCTAGAAGATGATCCATGCCTCACTCTGACTTTCTTTTTCTTTTTTTTTTTTTGAGACAGAGTCTCGCTCAGTCACCCAGGCTGGAGTGCAGTGGCACGATCTCGGCTCACGGCAAGCTCCGCCTCCTGGGTTCACGCCTTTCTCCTGCCTCAGCCTCCTGAGTAGCTGGGACTACAGACACCCGCCACCATGCTCACCTAATTTTTTTTTTTTTTTTTTGTATTTTTAGTAGAGACGGGGTTTCACCGTGTTAGCCAGGATGGTCTTGATCTCCTGACCTCATGATCCACCTGCCTCGGCCTCCCAAAGTGCTGAGATTACAGGCGTGGCCACCACACCCGGCCACTCTGACTTTCTTTATGCAGTCCTTTAGGTTGCCCTTCTTCTTCTCTCTTTTTTTTTTTTTTTTTTTTTTTTTTTTGAGATGGAGTCTCGCTTTGTCACCCACGCTGGAGTGCAGTGGCACGATCTTGGCTCACTGCAACCTCCGCCTCCCAGGTTCAAGCAACTCTCCTGCCTCAGCCTCCCGAGTAGCTGAGACTACAGGCGCGTGCCACTGTGCCTGGCTAATTTTTTTATTTTTTAGTAGAGATGGGCCAGGCTGGTCTCAAACTCCTGACCTCAGTGCTGGGATTATAGCTGGCCTCAGTTGCCCTTCTCTCTTCTGCCCAGAACAATGAACACGCTGATTTTGTTTATTACTTCCTTTATTTTCACTGCGGTTTTAATACATATGTACATGTCCCCAAATAACATGCTTGGCTTTATTTTTGAACTTCGTAAAAATATCTTTATGTTATATGGAGTCTGCAACTTCCCTACCCTGAAGTCATGAACATGTTTTTCTATATTTTCTTCCCTACTCCTCCAATGTTCTCTATCTCAGCACTCCTAGGTATAACCTAAGCTATTTTAATTTGTATTTAAGGATACGTTCCTTGCCAAATGTTATAGAGTTTACAAAATAGCTCCTCATCCATCTCTTTCAGCACAAAATGCCCACTCCTTTCTTTTTCTAACCATCTAGAAGGCTTTACAATGATGGTACCCATGTTTGACAAAGGGTTTCTGGGCACTTCCGGACAGCCTGGGAATGTATTAATAGTTGGGAACTGAGATCAATATGTCTTAGATGTTTCATGGCCTAAGGGACAACAGCACAGTATTGCGATGAGGCTAAGAACAGGCTTTGGAGTCAGGTGTTCCTAGGGTTGAATCCCTTGTGTCAATCAGCTATCGACATAAGAGTGTTGCAAACAAATGACTTGAACACTCAGTGGCTTCAAACAAGGGACATTTCATCCTGCATTTGCAGTCCTGCAAGGCTGACTGTGGTTCTGTGGTCTACAATGGACTCAATGTGCAGCTTAGCGTGAGTATGCCTGTTGACTGAGCTTGGATCCCAAGCTATGGGTTGGTATCAGTTATCTACTGCTGTATAACTACCCCAAAACTTAGTACCTTAAAACAACAATTATGATTTCTTTCCTATGATTCTTTGGGTTGCCTGGGCTGATCTGCTGATCTTGCCTGGGTTCACTCATGTGGGTAGGGTCCAAGACAACCTCACCTGTGCAGCAGTTGGTGCTGGTTACCCACTGGGGCTCTTCCATTCTCTTCCATGTGGCTTCTACTCAACCAAGCTAGACAGACTTCCTCACAATATGGTGGGCCCAGGGTTCCAAAAGAGTGGGAGTCCAACATGCAAGGTCTCTCAAGGGCTAGGCTCCAGAACCCACACCCTTCACTTCTGCCTCATTCTATTGGCCAAAGCAAGTCACAAGGCAGCCTGCAGGTGTGGGATGAGAGAGAAACAGACTCCTGCTCTTGATGACACAAGTGGCAACTTCACACTGCAAAGGGCCATGAGTTGAGGGTGGTGTGATCCCTTAGTTGGTGGGGGGCAATGCAGGGAGGTGATGAACACAGCCTAGCACATCCGGGCCCTAGTCAACTCATGTTTTTTTCTCAAGCCAAGACTGAAGGGCCAGTTGTAACCTGGGACACACACTTCTTCAGGTGACCACAGGAGCCCAAATCAAGCCAAACTGTACAAGTACCTGGCAGCTACTATTCCTGGTATGGTTGCTAACATTCCATCAGCCAAAGCACATCACATAGCCAAGGCCAACATCACCGTGCGGTGATAGCAGGAAAGGGTGTGTGTGTATAAAACTAAACAACAATCCAAGCTATCATAGCCCCACTGTAAATTCTCATTCTTAGTTGACCCATCAAAAACATGTGTTGTTTTAAGTTAAAGTGACCAATTCATCCCTATTTGCTTGGGACTTTGTTGGATTTAGTACTGAAAGTCTCATATCCCAAGAAACCTCTCAAACCTGGGCAAATAAGGATGGTTTATCTTCCCTATTTTGAGGACTAAAGGAGATCCTCCCAATGGCTGCCAGCCAGATATCGTCATTACCACTAGCCCCACTCTGTGGAAGAGAAAAGCAACTTTTCAGTGGCTGTAGAGACAGTAGGTGGAGTAGCCAATATTCAAACCTGACCCTATTGAAGCAGCTCTCTCTTATCATACATTTCCCACACCTGTTGCCTCCACAGTCCTTCTCATTTGAGGTCTCCCTGGTCTTTATTTTTTTTATATTAAAACAATTTTTTTTTTTTTTTTTTTTTTTTTTGAGACTGGGTCTCGCTCTGTTACCCAGGCTGGAGTGCAGTGGCGTGATCTCAGCTCACTTGCAACCTCCACCTCTTGGCCTCCAGTGATCCTCCAACTTCAGCCTCCTGAGTAGCTGGGACTCCAGGTGTGTGCTACCATGCCTGGCTAATCTTTTGTATTTTTAGTAGAGATGGGGTTTTGCTACGACGCCCAGACTGGTCTCAAACTCCTGGACTCAAGTGATCTACCCACCTTCGCCTCCCAAAGTGCTTGGATTATAGGCATGAGCCACCATGCCCAGCTCAAAGTGAAATGTTTTAATTGGCAAATAATAATTGTACATATTCCTGGGGCCCATGGTGATGTTTCCACACATATAATGTATGGTGATCAGATCAGGGTAATTGGTGCATCCATCATCTCAAACATTGATCATTTCTTTGTGTCAGGAACATTCACTATCCTTCCAGCTATTTGAAACCATGTATTATGGACATTCTACGGTGCTATAGAAGACTAGAACATAGTCCTCCTATCTAGCTGTCATTTTGTATAGATTTCAACAAACCTCTATAAAGGGGAATGAGTTTCTCTCTGTGAAGGGAGAAACGAAGTCCCAGGGACATCTGCCAATGAGGAATATGGAGTACTGGGGCCAGCCTGGAACAGAGGCTAGTCACAGGAAACAGAGGGGCTAACCCATAACCAGGAGGAGGCCCTGAGGGGCAGGGAGGAGGATGCCACCTGGGCTTGGGCTGGGCTTGGCTGAGAATGGCTGAACCTCAGCACTAAGCCTCTCCTATCTCCCGTGACTTTAAGCTTTGGGAAATGGCCCATGAGGTCTGACCCGCTAGAGTTGGATTTCAATCCTGTCCTGGGCTCTAACTCACTCACTGTGTGACCTGGGGCAAGCTGTTCAACCTCCCTGGGCCTCCATTTCTGTTTATGGATGACCTGCCTGTCTTCCCAAGAATCACTGGGAAATGGAGCCTTGGAGTTCCCTAGAGAAAGGAGGTGTTATGGTAAGCTATCTGGCCACCACCTTGTAGGTGAACCCCAAAAGAGTGGCTTGGTAGTTTTTTTCTCAAAGAAATTCCACAAAGAGGAGGCATGTTATAATGGAAGAATATTGGATTTGGAATCAGAATACCAGGTTTCAGTCCTGATTTGCTATTTAAAAGTCACCCATAGTCTCAAAGCTATGGTCTTGCTTGAGTGTGAATCACAATTCTTGCCTTGTACAGGAGGATCAAATCAGGCAGGAATGCAACCACATCAGTCATTTGGAAGGAACATAGACATCCGCAGAGGAGGGGTGAGGTGTGGAGTCTCTGCCCGAACATCAGTTAAGTGGTGAGTGAATTGACTTGAATGAAACTGATGAGGATGGTGGTAACGATGCTCTAAAGCACCCGAGATTTCCCCCGGTTCCCTCAGGGAAGCCCCACTCTGAGACCTGGGACCACCACTCCCAAATCCCTGTCCCAGATTCTTTCTTTTCCGAGGGCATCTAGAGGACAAGCACCTTCTGATTGGAATGTTTTCCAAATACTCAACATCTGGAAGGAGCTGTTACAAAGGCCCCCTTTGTGCAGCCGGGAAATGGGCTGGCAATAAAACAGGGCCAGACCCCGCCGAGCTGGGAATGGCAGTGGGGAGAGGGTAGGTGAGAGGAGCAGTGCAGAGCAGCCTGGGAGGAGGACCTGTGAGAGCGAGGTCACCGAGAGGGGTGTCCGGGCAGCATGGGACAATGGAGAGTGGCCATTGCATATCCAGTGCTTTCTATGTGCTTTCTCTATAGTGTCTTATTTATGTAAAAGAAAGTTTCAGCAGTGGTCACAGTGAGGGGGGAAGATATATCTGAAGCATGGTGGGAAAGATGGGAGAATTCACTCAACAGTATAACATTTTTCAGGTCTTGACAGAGAAGGCAGAAAAACCTTCCTTGCTGGAGTGTTAAAAGGTGACAGTGCCCCAACCCTGTTTCTAACCTGCATCATTCCTCCACTTCCTTAGAGCCATGTGCTCAGAAAGCAGGTCCAGGTCCCCTTGCAGGAGTCTCCTGTCCCTTTGGTCCAGCAGGTGTCTGTGAGTCTGTGTGCAGGCCCTCGGGGGTTTATGGGACCCATAAGAACAGAAGATGCAGTGCCATGCTTCTTCCCATCTGTTCTACTGCAACCAAGCAATGCTCTGCCCTTTCTTGTATGCCCCCTGGCCCCCAAGCAGTCTGAAAACACAAGGGAGTTCTCTTGATGGAAACTTCTTGGGAGACTGCAGGCCTGCTATGCAAAAGCCGCTTCCCAAAAGCCAGAAAGCCATATGCTGTTTTCTTCCAAAAGTATCTGGAAATCAATTCAGGCAGCTCTTGCAGAATCTCAGAATCTCGGGGCTGGAACAAATCTCAGGAATCCGATTGCAAATGGGCAGTGGATGGACCACCTGCTTTAGACTCCACGAGGGCATTGTTAAACATGCAGAGTCCCAGGCTGGGCCCTGGAACCACCTGGTGAGGGGGGATGGGGAGTTGGAACCCAGAATTTTACATTTGTTAAACTCTATGAGTGATTTTTCATTCAAGTGTGAGCAGTATTGATCCAAATCCTGACCCAGCCTCCAGGACAGCAGCACTTGCTAAGGTAAGGCACACAGCTGTTTTTTTCCATTCTTAAACTTACCTAAGGCTGCATGCATTTCCCTCAGCATTCACAAAGGCTTTCCCAACTTTCTTTTTTTATATCTAATCTTAGCTTTCTGAGCATCCTCCTGGCATAATTTATTGAGCACAGACTATCTACTGGGCGAGTTCATTGCATATTGCCTTTTTACTATTCATGACATCCTTTGAGCCACATACAGTTGGAGGCAGCTGGAGAAGGAGGGGAAAATAAGAAGAAAGGAGGTCGTGGGAAAAGAAGGGAAAGGCAGAGAAGAGGAAGACATTCCCTTATCCCCTGCCTTTGGGAACAATCAACTGACTTCTTGGTGTGTCCTGGTCATTTTTACAACTGGAGCAGATAGAGTGTTATTAAAACTCAGAACTGCCACATTTGGAAAAACTAAATTCTACTTTTGTTTTTCCAGATTTCCCAGGCCATATTAGATCTTTCTGACCAGTTGGATGTTATAGGAAGTCAGCTCAGATGCTTCTAGGAAACCTTAAGCTTTTGTTAGAAAAAGAAGGCATGCAGCTGGTACTAGCCTCCCCCTCTTCTTCCAGCGTTGGACAATGCATTCATTTTCTAGGGCTGTCATAACAAATTACCACCCTCTGGTGGCTTAAAGCAACAGGATCTTATTATCTCAGAGTTCTGGAGGCTAAGAAGTTTAAAACCAAGGTGTCAGTGGAGCCATTCTCCCTCCAAAGCCTCTAGGAGAAAATTTTCCTTGCCTCTTCCAGCTCCTAGTGGTTCCTGGCTGATATGGCTTGGCTTTGTCCCCACTCAAATCTCATCTTGAATTATAGCTCCCATAATTCCCACGTGTTGTGAGAGGGACCAAGTGGGAGGTAACTGAATCACAGGAACAGGTTTTTTCTGTGCTGGTCTTGTGATAGTGAATATGTCTCATGAGATCTGATGGTTTTATAAAGGGGAGTGCCCTGTACTTGCTCTCCTGCCACTGCCATGTAAGACGTGACTTTGCTCCTCATTCACCTTCTGCTATGACTGTGAGGACTCCCCAGACATGTGGAACTGCGAGTTGTTTCAACTTCTTTCCTTTATAAATTACCCAGTCTCAGCTATATCTTTATTAGCAGTGTAAGAACAGACTAATACACTGGCATTCCCTGGCTTGTGACAACGTCATTCCAATCTCTGCTTCTGTCTTCATATGGCCTTTTCCTCCCTGTCTTTGTGTGTCCTTCTCTGTCTCTTATTATAAGGACACAATTACTGAAGCTCACTCTAATCCCATGTGATCTCATCTCAATCCTTAACTACATCTGAAAAGATTTTATAAGGTCACATTCTGAGGTTCCAGGTGGACATGGATTTTGGGGGGGGACAGTATCCAACCCACCCACAGATAGGGACATTGTATTAGTCCATTCTTATGCTGCTATAAGGACATGCCTGAGACTGGGTAATTTATAAAGGAAATAGGTTTAATTGATTCACAGTTCTGCAGGGCTGGGGAGGCCTCAGGAAACTTGCGATCATCGCAGAAGGGGAAGCAAACACGTCTTTCTTCACATGGTGGCAGGAGAGAGAAGAATGAGTATGAGCAAAGGGGAGGCCCCCCTTATAAAACCATGAGATCTCATGAGAACTCACTCACTGTTACGAGAACCTCATGGGGGAAACAGCCTCCATGATTCAATTACTTCCTACCAGGTTCCTCCCATGACACGTGGGGATTATGGGAACTACAATTCAGACACAGGGGATTATGGGAACTACAATTCAGACACAGGGGATTATGGGAACTACAATTCAGACACAGGGGATTATGGGAACTACAATTCTAGATGAGATTTGGGTGGGGTCATAGCCAAACCATATCAGACATGATTTACAGAGCCACAGCAGCCTGAGGGGCAGCATGAGGACAAAAATAAGCTAAGAAAGGCAGAGACATCAAAGGCTAAATGTGAAGACTCTGAGCTGAGTCATGAGCTGTCAGGTCTGGAAAGAGTCAGTGCAATGAAAGCAGCATGGTTCATATTGGCTGTGGAGTCACCCAGACCTGAGTTTAAATTCCAGACCACTGTCACTTTTGGGGGGAAACCCAGAAGAGTTTTCTCATGGTTTTAAACTTATCTAACCTCTTTGACAACTTTATTTGAGGAATACACAAGATAATGCACTCAATAATTCACTCACACTCATTGTTCTTTACCTAAGAGCAGCAACTTTGCCTTACTTATTTTTATATCTCCTGCATATGACACATAAGATACAATAATTAATATTGCGGACCCAGAGTAATCAACCAAATATTTGTTATGTGTCAGTAGCTACTTAAATATTACAAGGCTTCAGTTTCTACCTGTGAAATATAGGGATTTGTTGGGCCTGGGTTACTGGAGTGTTACTGGAATAACAGGTAATTAAAGATCAGGAAGGCTTCCAGTTCAACGTGGTAGATGAAGTATGCATGTGTGCCCCCACTCCAATCTCATATTAGATTGTAATTCCCCAGTGTCGAGGGTGGGGCCTGGTAGGAAGTGATTGGATCATAGGGGTGGATTTCTCATGAATGGTCTAGCACTCTCTCTCTTGGTACTGTCCTCATGATAGTGAGTGAGTTCTCATGAGATCTGGTCGTTTAAGTACAGCATCCCCCGACCCGTGCTCTCTTGCTCCTGCTCTGGCCACGTGATGTGACGGCTCCCCTTATCCTTCTGCCATGATTGTAAACTTCCTGAGGCCTCCCCAGAAGCCAAGTAAATGCCAGCACCACACTTCATGTACAGCTTGCAGAACCGTGAGCCAATTAAATCTCTTTTCTTTTTTTTTCTTCTTCTTTTTTTTTTTTCTTGAGACAGAGTCTCGCTCTGTTGCCCAGGCTGGAGTGCAGTGGCATGATCTCGGCTCACTGCAAGCTCTGCCTCCCAGGTTCATGCCATTCTCCTGCCTCAGCCTCCCAAGTAGCTGGGACTACAGGCGCCTGCCATTGCGCCTGGCTAATTTTTTTGTATTTTTAGTAGAGACGGGGTTTCACCGTGTTAGCCAGGATGGTCTCGATCTCCTGACCTCGTGATCCGCCCGCCTCGGCCTCCCAAAGTGCTGGGATTACAGGTGTGAGCCGCCATGCCCGGCCCGCCTCTTTTCTTTATAAATTACACAGTCTCAGATATTTCCTTATAGCAACATTTGAATGGCCTAATACAACATGATTCTTTCCACTCCTTCCCTAAGCCCCTGAAATGATACTAAACAAATTTAAAAGATAAAAAAAGTCAGAAAGACAAGGAAAATGAGAGAGGAGAGGACATGAGAGGGTTTTGAAAGTCAGCAGCTCTCTCTTCCTCGGCGCTACCTACGGAGGTGGCAGCCGTCTCCTACTCAGCGTCGTGGCCCTCTCAGACCCCTCCTGAAGCCCAGGGCCGTCAAAAACAGAACCAAGAAGTTCATTTGGCACCAGTCAGATCCATATGTCAAAATTAAGTGCAAATGGCAGAAACTCAGAGGTACTGACAACAGGGTTCATAGATAGTTCAAGGAGTTAGAACTGCTGCCGATGTGCAACAAATCTTACTGTGCTGAGGTGGCTCACAATGTTTCCTCCAAAAACGGCAAACCCATCATGGAAAGAGCAGCCCAGCTGCTCTCAGAGCCACCAGCCCCAGTGCCAGACTGCACAGCGAGAAACATGAATAGACAGCTCACATGCGTATCTTATTTGTGTTTAAATAAAACCATAAAAACTGCCTGAAAAAAAGAAGAAGAAGAAGAAAAAAGTCAGCAACTGATTTAGCTGATTAAAAAAAGTCGAAGCACAACTGACCACAGAGGAAGAGGCCATGCAAGGTAGCCGACCCACACCTTGACACACCAGGAGGCAAGGAATTGGGTGGAGTCACCTGTTGTCTCCCAAGGTAGTGTGTGCAATGGGGCAGGGAACAGCAGGCTTCCTTGAGAGACTGGACCAAGCTACCGGAGCTCCCGGATCCCCAGCACACCCTTGCCCTATGCACCAGGCAATTCCTCCTCTGCCACAACAGGAGACAAAATGGAACCAGGGAGGCTCCAGATGTGGGGACTGCATAGGGCAGGGGCAGCACAAGGACCAGAAGACAGGGGTACTAAAGAAATGTCTACATGCCCCTTCACCTAGTTTGCTCTCCAAATGTTAGAGACCAACTTACAGTCCACCCATGAGCATCGTCTGGATTCCTCTGTGGTAAGATAGATCATCCCAAGAGAAAGCCCAAAAGATAGTGATATTTAAGAGTCTCCAGTGAAAAGTGGAGTCTCTCTCTGGCTAAGTGCCCTACAGTGAGATTTACCAGCTGTCTGGTCCCATCTCCCTCCACCCCTACATCCAGAGCATTCAATGAGGCAAGCATCATCAGGCAGTCGGAGAAAATTCCCAGTAGGAAAGACAGAGACTAAAATAAGAAAATAGTGTGTGGCGGGGTGGGGGTGGGGGGTGGTGGGAGCACGGGAGGAGAAAGAAACCTGGAGAAAATAGGGAGCAAAAGAAAACAAAAACAAAAAGATGACCTCCTTTCATTATTATCCCTGGATAGATAGAAGAAAGCATTGCATTCAAGAAATAAGAACGGAAGGCCACAAGATGGAATTTTATGGCAACTAGAGCTTTTAAAAATCACTAAGTTTCTCTTGCTCCTTACTAAGAGAAACAATAAGACAGAATGATGAAAAAGAAGATCAAACCAGGGATTCCAAGATCCAACAAATAAGAATTCCAAAAGAAGAACAGAAAACAATTGAGGAAAGGAAATTTGAAATAAGAAAGTGAACATGAGTTTCCATATCGAAATGGATGATCGGGGCCCAGTTCAATGAATGCAAATAGACCCATACCAAGACCCTGTGTCATGAAATTTCAGCTCATTAGACAAAAAATAACCTTCAAAGGAGAGAAGTAGGAGGTGAGGAAAGGAGAGAGAGGGAAGGAGAGAGAGAGAAATTTCATATACAAAAGAAAAGGAATCTGAAGAGTACTGAACAATTTAATAGCAACACATAAGATGAGAAGGTAGGCCGGGCGCGGTGGCTCACGCCTGTAATCCCAGCACTTTGGGAGGCCAAGGTGGGCGGATCACGAGGTCAGGAGATCAAGACCATCCTGGCTAACGCAGTGAAACCCTGTCTCTACTAAAAACTTCAAAAAATTAGCCGGGTGCAGTGGTGAGCGCCTGTAGTCCCAGCTACTTGGAGGCTGAGGCAGGAGAATGGCATGAACCTGGGAGAGCGAGATTCCATCTCAAAAAAAAAAAAAAAAAAAAAAAAGATGAGAAGATAATGGAGCAATAATATAAAATTTCTAAGATAAAGTGATTTTCCACCTAGACTTCTATAGCAAACAAACTGTCAATCAAGTGTGACAGAAACATTTTCGGATATGCAAGTTCTCAGAAAAATTCCCTCCCCAGAAAGCTATGGAAGGATGTGCTCCATCAGAATGAGGGAGTAAATCAAGAAAAAGGAAGATTTGGGAGAGCCTGGTAGCAGAGTATTTCATTCAGGGATTGCCTAGGGTGGCATAAAACAGATTCGTAAGCAAAGAGACATTTATTGTGCTCCAATATAGAAGTCCAGTGGGAGCAGTCATGATGCAACAGTTCCGTGATGTCCTAATGTGCCCAGTGCTGACTGTCTGTCTTGTCTTACCAGAGCTGGTATACAGATTCCATCCTCATGCTTGCCTCATGGTGCTATGGTGGCTGTCCCATCTCTAGCTTTTCATCTGTATTCCAGGCAGGAAGAAGAATGCAGCAAATGAGAAAAGAATGCATCTACCTCAGAAAAACAAAACTCTTAGAAAAATTGTCAGCAGCCTACTGCTTTTGTCTCCTTGTCCAGAATTGTGCCACACTCTAGCTGCAATGGGCTGGGAAATATAGTTTTTAGGTTGGTGTATTAGTTTCCTATTGCTGTTGTAATAAACAACCATGAAGAGTGGTTTAAAACAAAGCAAATGTATTATCTTACAGCTCTGGAGGTCAGAAGTCTGAAGTGGATCTCACTGGGCTAAAATCAAGGTGTCCTTGGCAGTGCCAAGTGCTTTTCTGGAGGTTCCAGGGGAGAATTTGTTTTTTCATCTCTTCCAGCTTCTAGAGGCCACCTATTTTCCTTGACTCATGGCTCCTTCCTCTGTCTTCAAAGCTTGCAATGGCCAGTTGAGTCTTTCACACCTTGTATGACTCTGACTCACACTCTTCTGCCATCTTTGTCCATTTACAAGGATACTTCTGATTACATCTGTCCATTGGGGAAATCCTGGGTCACCTCCCCATCTCAAGATCAGCTGGTAAGCAACCTTAATTCCATTTGCAAACTTGAAACCCTTTTGCCATGTAACATAAGACAATCACAGGTTTTGGGGATAAGGACACAGATATCTTTTTTATTTTTATTTTTAATAGAGATGGGGTCTCACTCTGTCACCCAGGCTGGAATGCAGTAATGCAATTGTAGCTCAGCTGCTGCCTTAAACTCCTGGTCTCAAGCAATCCTCCCACCTTGGCCTCCTAAAGTGCTGCTGGGATTACAAGGATGAAGAACCACATCCGGCCAGGACATAGACATTTTTAGGAGACCCTTATTCTGCCTACTATCTACTATACTGGGCATAGCAGATATAGTTGCAGTATTGTATAAAATCTCAGTCATTTTACTTTTTTTATTTGAGACAAAGTCTGGCTCTATTGCCCAGGCTGGGGTGCAGTGGTGCCATCTTGACTTATTGCAACCTCTGCCTTCTGGGCTTGAGACATCCTCCCACCTCAGTCTCCCAAGTAGCTGGGACTACAGGCACACACCACCAGGCCCCACTAATTTTTGTATTTTTTGTAGAGATGGGGGTTTGGTGCCCAGGCTAATCTTGAACTTGTGAGTTCAAGCAATCCACCTGTCTTAGCCTCCCAAAATGCTGGGATTATAGGCAATGAGCCACAGCCCCTGATCTGGGTCATTTTATTTAGTGTGAAGGGAAGTGTGAATTTAGGCAGGCACACATGCTAAGGATTATGGAGTAGAAAGATGGGAGGGGGCAGGGGTCCCCAATGGTACCACAGAGTCATTTCTCCAAACCCAGACTGAACTTCTGCTGTACTTCAAGTTATACAAGAGAAACCTACCCTTATGTGGTTAAGCTGCTTTAGCAAGGCTTGAGTTTCATGAAGCCCAATGTAAGCCTAAGGAAACTTTCACATTTTAAGGTAAGAATTCAATAGATAATGTTTAAAACCAAAACAAGGAGAAATGCCAGGACGAGTACGGTATTGGGAAGTAGGAGGTAAATATCAAGAGAAACACCTAAATCAGAATTTAAAGAGGTGGCCCCGGGGAGCAGATTCAGAGTTGGGGTAGTAGAGGACAGAGCATGGCTGACTTCCTTCAAAAATGTTTTTCATGCCATTTGACTTACTAAGCTTCATTTATCTGTTATTATGATTAATGAAAATCAATTTTTAATTTAAAAGTGATGATAATAGTTTGGAGCACCTATAGCAATAAACTAGGAGGTGCAAGAAAATTATCTACCCATGCAATTCCCCCGAGGGCTGCATCAGGCTGGAAGGGTCATGAAATGGTTTCTGCAGGGGCCACCATGGAGCACAAAAAGGAGATGACCGCATAGCCTTGGCACAACAGTGGTCCACATTTACCTTCCCCAGCGAGGGTGCCCAGCATCCTGCTAGCCCTCCTGAGCTACAAAGGACAGGCAGCTGGGGCAGAATCATTTTCTTTCCCTAACAAGATCTCATTTTAGGAGCAGAGCTCAGAAGAGCAAACCGAGAAAAGAAAAGTCAGGGGCTGGTTTCAGGGAGAAGAGTGACCACGGGCCATTCCTTGGGCCATGTCTGCTTCTCTAAGCCTTGCCCTGGGGAACAAAACTTAGATCTTGATCATCCAGCATAGCTCTGGCATGCTGAGCGTGTGATACACCTGTCTCCACCGTCAGGCAAATGAGTGGGTTCGCAGGCAGAGGCCTGCCCTGCCAAACAATGCTCCCCTTTGTCCCCGCCCAGGGCTCAGGAGCCACAAGGAAGCCAAATCCATCAGCACTTGTCAGGGCCCTTGATGCACACAATGCAAGTTATGATCCACACTCCCCGGCAAAGCCCCATGCTTCCAGCAGGCAGCATTAACTGACACGCAATGTGTCAGTCAGCCTTCTAAAAGCCAGGGGTGGGGACCCGTGCAAGGGGGCGACTGAGCTCTCATTCCCAGAAGCCAACCAGAGCCAGTAAAGGGGTTGCTGAGACTCCAACACATCATTTTCATAAAAACAACCCCAGGACAGCATTGCATTAGGAAAAATCATTTCCTGTATTGGCAGTGGGCTCTTCTGATGGCTTTAGTAAACGCCATGCACACTAGACCTGTGCAGTGTACGCCCTTGGCTCACGTGCCCGACAGCTTACGGGACAGGCCAGGGATGAGGGAGACTGGAAGTATGAATTCCCAAATCAGACGTCGCCTGGAAAGGGTCGCCCCTCCTTCGTAGCCAGCAAGGTGGCAGGCTTTACAGAAGCAAGGGGATTTTGTGACCAAAAAGAACCTGGAAGCAGCCTCTGTGGAGGCTGCCCATGTTACTGTGTGCAGTTCTTGGCATACCCTGCAAACCACTCTGGTCTGTCCTTTTCTGTTCGGTCACCCCCTCCCTGCCTCCACCCTCCCACCACGTGACTGCCAGTCACCAGGCCAGGAATATCACAAGTGTCTTCCTCAGGCAAACAGCCGTTCCTCTGCAGGCACCTAGACTGACCCTGGCACTCGACACAGAGGGAGGCGACGGAAGACGAGTGTGTGTTCAAAGTCTGCAGTCCCCTGGGGAGGGGTCACTGGCACCATCTGTCTCGGCTACTGGGACAAGGCAAGTTCAGAGCTACAATTAGTGCTGATTCAGCCATGCTCCCTCAGTCTCATTCCCTAGGCTTCCCCACAAGCCTAGTTATGGGCATGAAATGAGCTAGGGAATGAATTTTCAGAAAATCACACACATTCCCTCAGAAATACAAGATATTTGAGCCAAATAATATCAAGTAAGATTTTGTTGTTTTTGGCCAAAGGTCACTGTTTAACTTAAAGGAAAGCAATAAAATATATGCAATATATAAATTCTATAAATTATAGTTATAGAGTAAATTATAGTAAATTTATACGGTAAATTATAGTTATAGAGTAAATTACATAGTGTCACTTTTTTTGGTGTGATAATGGTATTGGAGTCATGTAAAAAAGAATGCCATTCCTTCTCAAGACACATACTAACCTGTTTATGAATAAAATGACAAGATGTCTGTTTGTTTGTTTTAATTTTTAGGGAAATGGAGTCTCGTTTTGTCGTCCAGGCTGGAGTACAGTAGCACGATCTCAGCTCACTGCAACCTCTGCCTCCCAGGTTCAAGCGATTATCCTGCCTCAGCCTCCTGAGTAGCTGGGATTACAGGCCTGTGCCACCACACCCGGCTAATTTTTGTATTTTTAGTAGAGAGGGGGTTTCACCATGTTGGCCAGGCTGGTTTTGAACTCCTGACATTAAGTGATCTGCCCGCCTCGGCCTCCCAAAGTGCTGGGATTACAGCCGTGAGCCACCGCACCCAGCCTATTTGTTTGTTTTTAATAACAAGGAGGAGGAGGCAGGTGAATAGGGCAGGACTGGCCAAGGGTTGACGGTTGTTGGACTGTGTGATGGGGACATGAGGGCGCATGACACCATTCTGTTTGCTTGAGCATAGGTTTGAAATTCTCCATGATATAAGGTTGAACAAAAACACATTTTAAAGATCAAGACAGAATAAAGAATAAATCAGGGAGTGAACAAACTTATGCATGCATTGCAAAACAAATGATCAGATCTGGCCTCGCTTTGAAATTGCAGTGGCTAGAACAGATTTGGTTTTTGCTTTTTGTAACCAGACAGTAAGAAGGTGAGGAAGCTCCTGTGGGTGTCAGACAATAAACCACTCGCTGGTTTTTGGTTCTTGTTTTTGAGATGAGGTCTCACTCTGTTGCCCAGGCTGGCACTCACCGTTTTATTAGGATTCCAGAGCAAAACCTAGTGACAATTACTCTCAAAATATATCTGCTGTAGTATCAGACTTATGGCTAACAAAGTTAGTGATCAGACAGGAGGCTGACTATCCCTAAACATAGTGTGGTGTCTCTCGCCTGTAATCCCAGCACTTTGGGAGGCCGAGCTGGGCGGATTACCTGAGGTCAGGAGTTTGAGACCAGTCTGGCCAACATGGCGAAACCCTGTCTCTACTAAAAACACAAAAATTAGCCAGGCATGGTGGTGCGCACCTGTAGTCTCACCTACTTGGGAGGCTGAGGCAGGAGAATCGCTTGAACTTCAGAGGCTGAGGTTGCGATGAGCCAAAAATCATGCCACTGCACTCCAGCCTGGGTGACAAAGCAAGACTCTGTCTCAAAAAAATAAAAAATAAAAACAAAAGCACAAACTGGTCAGGTATAATGGCTGGCAACAATCTCTTTTAATCAGCTGGTACCCTAAGGTAAAGCATCCCCAAAAACTTCAAGGATATTTTTATTACTTTTGTATGCTATTTGAGAGAGCCATAATTCCATTTTTAGCTGGTGCATTGTTCAAGCTAATGTTATCTACTTAATCTTTTCCTCTGGCTATTTTGGTTCTTAGCAGGTTGTGTTGCTTGAGATTAAGATTAGAGAGGTAATATCAAAACCACCAGTTCAGTACCTGAATTGTAACAGACACATCCACCTGCAGAGATGTTCTTTCCTTCTGATTGGCAAGATTGTAACCTACTTCTCCACTGATTTCAGCATCGAACACCCCGGGCTGACTCAATTCCTTTCTACACCTGCCAAGAAAATCTAAGTGGATAATGATGGTGACCAATCTACGGGCCATGGGTAATGCAGGAAGTCAGTGGGCCCGCAAAAAGCTGGGCACCAGGTGCTACGGGTAATATTCTCAGGGCCCAAAATGGGTGGCACCAGCCTCCCTGACCAGTCAAAGGAGGCAGGAAATGGAAGCTGAGCTCACGGTGGGAGGAAGCTGGGTGTGGGTGATGGTGGCAGCCCTGGGCAGAGAAGGGTGTGTTTCTGAGGGCGCCTTGTGCCCTACCTGTTTGCTGCACCTTTCCAAACCACAAAGCCCTGCCTGCAGCTCCCTGCCAAGGCTGATCACAATCTGCCACGCTATCGGCATTGTCATCTCTTATGCAGATGCACACTGAGTTCCCTGAATTCTGAGGACGCTACCCTGAGGAATCTTGCCTTTTCCCTGCGCCATGCTGCTTGCCCATTCAGGCACGTGGCAGCACACCGCCACAGGGATGACCAGGGTGCCAAGCTGCATGCCCGCTACCTCCCCTCCCTCCTGCTTCCTCAGCCCACTTCTTCTACCTTAACCCTGAGCCTCAGAAGGAGGCTGGACCATCTCCCTGTTTTCATTCTTGTCTTTTGCAGTTGGGAAATGAATCTTCAGTGACAGAGCCCACAGAGGAAAACACCCAAACCTGACCCTCCTTTTAACCTTGCAAGCGCTATCACCCAGCCAGATACCACCACTGTTTCCCGAGGACTAAGAGAGATGGCTCTTTGCCTGGTGGAGCTGTGAGGACGATGATGGGAAATGGGCATGCTGGCATCAGAGTTTTTCTGGATTGGAAAAAGAGGATTTTACTTTTCAGCACCTGCCAGCATGATAGGTTTGCCAAGAATTGTACACTAAACAAACACACACACCTACATCACCCCTCCTCCCAAGCAGGCATAACCCACTGGGGAAGGAAACAGCCCAAGAAGGCGGATGACAGGGGTTCGTGAACCTTGCTAGTTTCCAGGGCATGATCCATTTTAATCTCTACCAGAGGATTTAAAAGTCTATTCTGTCAATATCTCCCTTATTAGGAAAGTTTGGGTCCCAAAGCAAGAAAAGTGAGGCTTAATTTTGACTTAGAAGAGTGTTGTTGTTGTTTTATTGTAAGTTTTGTAGTATGTAGTATGTGTGTGTATTTATACATATACATGAATAACATTTCTATATTTTAATATATTTTATATTTAAATAACACATAAACACAGAGGAGAGAGAGACAAGAGAAGGAGATATAGAAGGAGAGAAAGACAACTAAAATATAAATGAAGGGAAAATCTAAATAGGAATATAAAAAGAATAATAGAAGTGAGAGGAAAAGATAGATATAAGTACAATATAGTGAAGAGATAGAAAGAGATGAGATATACAATATAATTATCATTATAATGTATATATAATTATAAACATATTTTTAGTATAATGTATAATTAGATATTTTATTCATTATAATTATTATATTTTATATTTACATACTATTATAAATTATATATTTTATATAATTATAATATTATATTTTTATAATTATAATTCTATGTATAAAGTATATGTATAATTATTATATTTTTAATATAGAAAGTATTATATTACATATATAATGTATATATAATGTACAATTAATATTTATAGTTTAATAAATACATATAATGTATATATGTATAATAAAATATTTTAATATAGACATAATGTATACATATATATAATTATATATTTTAATATAGAGTATATTTTAATGTATATATAAATTATACACATGTATATACAATGATATATACACATATACAAATGCATATGTCAGTATTTATGTATATATTTAGATTTGAAAGCCTTGGGGGACAAGTAGGTCCATATCCTCTTGTAGATATCGTAGTGGGATCCTGGCTTTTGGTTATTGTTTCCCCCGTGTCTCCTATTCCCTTTCCATCCCATTTTTTCTTGCAAAGAACAAGCAATGACTGAGGCTTTCATAGCCATTTTCACAGAATAGGTCCTGTGGGGAGTTGATTTGTATAAAGTTCCTGAACCAAAATAAAGGTAGTGACCAAAATGAAGGCATCTCTGCCACCTCTCAATTGGTATCGATGTGGAAACAGTAACTTGAATCTGAAGCTACTTTGTGCCCAGCCCCACTGTGCTGATGAGAGCAGACAGGGTGGGAGAGAAAAGGGCACACAGAGTGGACATGCGGATGCCATTCCTCAAGCCCTTGAAGAAACCAAGAGCTGGCTGCAGCCCTGACCCATAGTTCTGGGAGATGGGTCCGTGGTAACCCCGCAGGGGAGAAGAGGGCAAAAAGGCCAGGATTCCCAGGGCTCATCCAGAACAGCCCATCTGTCCAGATGCGTATCCTTGATTCCAGTACCCTCCCTGCTCACACATCTCTTTCATCCATTCATTGTACCACTTTGAAGTGTAGAATATGCAAAAGAGCGAATAAAATCATATCACTGCATGTAGTTTGCTGTGTCATGCTTACCCTAGTGGATGAAAAAGAGGCCCATGCACCTATGGAAGCCACTCTTGCCACCTGGGTTTAGTGAGCCAATAGACTATGGCAGAGGTGATGGGATGTCATGCCCATGCTTACGCTATATTACTTAAGACCCTCACTTGCTAGCTGACTCAGTTGAGGGGCTCTCCTTGCTGGTTTGGTCAGTAAGCAACCATGCTGGGAAAAACCCATGTCCCTAGGAGCTGAAGGAAACCTCCAGCTGGCAGCCAGCAAGAAGCAGGGTCCCTAGTCCCATACCTGCCAGAACTGAATACTGCCAGCAACGGGAGTGACTTTGGGAGCAGATTCCTCCCCACTCGAGCCCCTGGAGGAGACTATAGTTAGGCCAACACCTTGATTACAGCCTGTGAGACTCTGAACAGAGGCCCAGTTAAAACTGTGTCCAGATTTCTAACTGAGAGAAACTGAAATACTCACGTGTTGTTTTCATCTGCTGAATTTGTGGTGGTTTGTCACACACAAATAGAAAATGAATACAACGACCATCTCCCACCAAGTCACCAAATATGATCAATGTTCACACGGAAGAAATGTACAGACTCATTATCTATTCAAGAGCAGTCCTTTGTTTTTTAACTCGTGTTACAGGCTTGTTAGGAACTGCAAAAACTTACATTGTTTTATTTATTTATTTATTTTTGAGATAGAGTCTTGCTGTGTTGTCCAGGCTGGAGTACTCTGGTGTAATCTTGGCTCACTGCAACCTCTGCCTCACGGGTTCAAGCGATTCTCCTGCCTCCCACTCTGGCCTCCCAAGTAGCTGGGACTACAGGTGGGCAACACCACACCCAGCTGATTTTTTGTGTTTTTAGTAGAGACAGGGTTTCACAATGTTGGCCAGGCTGGTCAGGAACTCCTGACTTCATGAGATCCACCCACCTTGGCCTTCCAAAGTGCTGGGATTATAGGCGTGAGCCACCACCCCGGCCAAAAACTTTACATTTCTATAATTTCACATAATAAGTTCAGTAAGCATTTTCACTGAAACAGCAGAAAGGGAGCTGGTGCTAATTGAAGACAAACTTTGAAAAAGTTTAAATTTTACTAATCTTAAATCAGTTCAGCCGGGCGCGGTGGCTCACGCCTGTAATCCCAGCACTTCGCGAGGCCGAGACGGGCGGATCACGAGGTCAGGAGATCGAGACCATCCTGGCTAACACGGTGAAACCCCGTCTCTACTAAAAATACCAAAAATTAGCTGGGCGTGTTGGCGGGCGCCTGTAGTCCCAGCTACTCGGGAGGCTGAGGCAGGAGAATGGTGTGAACCCGGAAGGCAGAGCTTGCAGTGAGCCGAGATTGCACCACTACACTCCAGCCTGGATGACGGAGCCAGGCTCTGTCTCAAAAAAAAAAAAAAAAAAATCCAGTTCACTATTGTTTTCCATGGGACACACTCCAGGGCATGGTGGCAACAAAGGCAGTCTGCAAACTCAAGTGCACATTGAACCTGACCCTAAAAGGCAAAGGTCAGAGAAAGGGTATACCTCTGACCTCCTTCCTGCACAACCACAAAGTGGAACCCAAGATTTGGCTAAGGGCCTCCCCTCTTTGCATGTTCCCCAGGCTTGCCCCACGTTTCTACTTTTCCCTGATGCATCCTGGGCTTCTTGGAGGTCATGGTGAGAGACAGGACTAGCTGGATTTCCTAGGCCGACTAAGAATTCCTAAGCCTAGCTGGAAAGTGTGACCGCACCCACCTTTAAACACGGGGCGTGTAACTCAGCTCACACCCGACAAATCAGGTAGTAAAGAGGGCTCACTAAAATACAAATTAGGCTAAAAGCAGGAGGTAAAGAAATAGTCAAATCATATGTCACCTGAGAGCACAGCGGGAGGGACAATGATCGGGATATAAACCCAGGCATTCGAGCAGGGACCGGCAACCCGCTTTGGGTCCCCTCACATTGTATGGGAGCCCTGTTTTCACGCTATTAAATCTTGCAACTGCACACTCTTCTGGTCTGTGTTTCTTACGGTTCGAGCTGAGTTTTCACTTGCTGTCCTCCATTGCTGTTTGCCAGCCCTCGTAGACCTGCTGCTGACTTCTACCCCTCCGGATCTGGCAGGGTGTCCACTATGCTTCTGATCCAGTGAGGCGCCCATTGCCACTCCTGTCCGGGCTAGAGGCTCGCCATTGTTCCTGTGTGGCTAAGTGCCCAGGTTCGTCCTAATCAAGCTAAACGCTAGTCACTGGGTTCCATGGTTCTCTTCCGTGAACCCACGGCTTCTAATAGAGCTATAACACTCACCACATGGCCCAAGGTTCCATTCCTTGGAATCAGTGAGGCCAAGAACCTCAGGTCAGAGAACAAAAGGCTTGCCGCCATCTTGGGAGCTGCCCACCCCATCATGGGAGTGGTTCGCTACCATCTTGGGAGTGACTCGCCACCATTTTGGGAGCTTTAAGAACAAAGACCCACCCGTAACAATGGCTCTTGTAATCAGTGAAGGGAGATGCCAGCTTGGCCTTAAACCCCAGGGCTGGGTCCTCACCACGTCCAAACAGGCTGGATCTGCTTACTCCCCGCCAGGAGGAGGGAGGGCAGTGAGAAATGTATTATTGTGGTTCATAGTGCACCAGAGAGTGGAGACTATATCAGAAAAGGCCCCGCATGATTTCCAAACTGATCTTTTAATTTGGGGGAGGACCACGGGCGGTGAGGATGCTGGGATACAGGTCCAGAGGTTCACCCTCTGCAATGAATCACACATCTTTCCTCGGACCCACACAAACCAGTTGCTCCTCTGTCACAGGAAAAGGGTCCCAATCCAGACCCCAGAGAGGGTTCTTGGATCTTGCACAAGAAAGAATTCAAGGCAAGTCTGCAGTGCAAAGTGAAATCAAGTTTATTAAGAAAGCAAAGGAATAGGCCGGGCGCGGTGGCTCAAGCCTGTAATCCCAGCACTTCGGGAGGCCGAGACGGGTGGATCACGAGGTCAGGAGATCGAGACCATCCTGGTTAACACGGTGAAACCCCGTCTCTACTAAAAAATACAAAAAAACTAGCCGGGTGAGGTGGCGGGCGCCTGTAGTCCCAGCTACTCGGGAGGCTGAGGCAGGAGAATGGCGTGAACCCGGGAGGCAGAGCTTGCAGTGAGCTGAGATCCGGCCACTGCACTCCAGCCTGGGCGACAGAGCAAGACTCCGTCTCAAAAAAAAAAAAAAAAAAAGCAAAGGAATAAAAGAATGGCTACTCCATAGAGCAGCCCTGAGGGCTGCTGGTCACTTATTTTTATGGTTATTTCTTGATGATATGCTAAACAAGGGCTGGATTATTCATGCCTTCCATTTTAGACCACATAGGGTAACTTCCTGATGTTGCCATGGCATTTGTAAACTGTCATGGCGCTGGTGGGAGTGTAACAGTGATGACAACCAGAGGCCACTCTCGTCACCATTTTAGTTTTGGTGGATTTTGGCCGGCTCCTTTACTGCAATCTGTTTTATCAGCAAGGTCTTTATGACCTATATTGTGTGCTGACCTCCTATCTCATCCTGTGACTTAGAATGCCTTAACTGTCTGGATATGCAGTCCAGTAAGTTTCAGCCTCGTTTTACCCAGCTCCTATTTAAGATGGAGTTGCTCTTGTTCACATGCCTCTGACACTTCCAGCTCTTCCACTCACGCACATCTTCCCTGTCTTGGGGCAGAGGGCAGTAGCCCCGTGCCCTGAGGATTCTCAAAGGTCCGGGGTCCCCGAGCAGCTCCATCAGAAGCCCCATCGGGGCTCTCTGAGGTCTGAGGAGGGATGATGGCTCCCCAGGACCCTTTCCCTTTTAAGCCACTGGTAGAGTCCAGGCACTTTCACGGGGTTGAGAGTTAGAGGGTCAGAGAGCGGGAGAGAATCCAGAGGTAGGTTCAGGGTTACTGTTTTGCTCAGCCCTGGATGGCCAGGCCCAGCCCCCAGCATCCTGCTGGAAGGGGGACGGCGACGGGTTTAGTTCTTCCCAGGGCAGGAGAGAGAAGCACAATTGTGGGCTGGGTTCCTTCTGCCTCTGAACACACCGCCACCCCTTCTCCCAGTTGCTGGGCTGGGGTGTGTGGGAAGATGAAGGAAAAGTGAATTAGCTAAATGGGGTTCCTGCAGTGTCTGGGAAGCCTCTAAACCCCCGAGCACCTCAGGCCTCCCTGCCCTGATTCAGAGGTGAGGTTATCTAAAAGCCAAGGTAGTCTGGGCTTCGGGGACCCTCACTCACAGGCCCCCTTCCAAAAAAGCCCTGCACCTAAGTTTGTATTGGGACGTCTGTATTATTTTTCCCCAAAGGTCGCTCCCCACGTTGGATACACCTCCGGCCCCCCAAATCTGGATCCACCCTGGGAAGGGACAAACCGGGGGCAGCCGACCCACAGACGGCCAGCGGGGAGTCCGACTGGCCTTGGTATCTCCAAGCGAGGTAACAGCGGTCGCCCCTTGCGTCCCTCCCGCTCCGGGGCGCATCGCCCCCTGCGTGCAAGGCCCCAGCACCGCCGCGAGTTTCGCCCCCGCCCCGCGCAGGTAAACAGCCGCCAGCCGTCCGCCCTGCAGGGCAGCCTGGGGACCTGTTCCCGGCGCCACGCCCGGCGCCCCGGGGAGGTCCAGCCCACAGGCCCCGCCGACTGGGCGCCGCGCCTCGGGAACGTGCACCGGGGCAGGCAGCCCGGCCTCACCTGGCCCCAGCGCGGAGCCGGATCACACCTGCCTGCTGGGTGATCCGAGGGCATTCACAGAAGGGGAGGGACAAGACCTGGGAAGGGACGCCTGTGGCTTAGAAAGACCCTCAGGCAGGACCGGGCGTGGGGTGCGCTGATAAAAATTCCTGAAGCTGTGTAATTCACATCGCAGATTTGTCCCTTTGCCTCAATCTAAAAGGAATGGGGAAGAACAGCCGCTGGGCTCTCATTTGCTTCCAACTTGCACAGATTCAACCACCAATTATCCGAGAGGAGAGGCGTGCAGGGCGTTGGGCCAGGAAACTGAAAGCTACAGGCGAGTCGCGCCGGGAGGTCGATTTCTGCGTCCTGCTGCCTCCACGCCCAACGAGAACCCACCCCGCCATTGCGTTCCCGTCCTCACAGATAAAGACAGGATAATAATATCTGCCTCACGGGGGATTCAAGGTAGTGGTGAGCGCGTAAAGCCCCCTGTCTGGTAGAGTGAATACCTGAGCAATGGCCTTCCGGTTCCGTCTTAAGCACAGCACGACGAAAATGTCTTCTGTTAGGACCCCAGAGAAGATCCAGACGCTGACACCTGCCCCCACTTCTCTACTTCTCATCATACCAGTCACCTGGAAGAAGGGTCCGTTCAAAGCAAAGCCTAGAGCCAATGAGTTGTTTCTGCCATCAAACAGTCCATGAGGCCCAACAGGCAGTCCTGTTTTTTTTTTTTTTTTTTTTCTTTTGTGACAGAGTCTCACTCTGTCGCCAGGCTGGAGTGCAGTGGCACAATCTCAGCTCACTACAACCTCCACCTCCCGGGTTCAAGTGATTCTCCTGCCTCAGCCTCCTGAGTAGCTGGGATTACAGGTGCACATCACCATGCCAGCTAACTTTTGTATTTTTGGTAGAGACGGGGTTTCACCATGTTGGCCAGGATAGTCTCGATCCCCTGACCTCGTGATCCGCCCACCTCGGCCTCCCAAAGTGCTGGGATTACAGACGTGAGCCACGGCACCAGCCAGGCAGTCCTGTTAAGCTATGCCGCACAGCTTACAAAAAGACATTGGCAGCCGGGCGCGGTGGCTCACGCCTGTAATCCCAGCACTTTGGGACGCCGAGGCGGGCGGATCATGAAGTCAGGAGATCCAGACCATCCTGGCTAACACGGTGAAACCCCCTCTCTACTAAATATACAAAAAAATTAGCCGGGCGTGGTGGTGGGCACCTGTAGTCCCAGCTACTCGGGAGGCTGAGGCAGGAGAATGGTGTGAACCCGGGAGGTTGCAGTGAGCGGAGATCGCGCCACTGTACTCCAGCCTGGGCGACAGAGCAAGACTCCTTCTCAAAAAAAAAGACACTGGCAAACTCAAGTCCCGAAGTTATCAGCTGAAGGAAGAGACTTAAACCAAGCCAATGGCTTCCTATGACAGTTCTGAAATACCCTGTTCCCTCTTCAGTCCATATAACTGAGAAAACATAACGGCCAGGCACCGTGGCTCACGCCTGTAATTCTAGCACTTTGGGAGGCAGAGGCAGGCAGATCACTTGAGTCTAGGAATTTGAGACCAGCCTGGCCAACATGGTAAAAGTCCATCCCTACTAAAAATACAAGTTAGCAGGGTATGGTGGCGGGCGCCTGTAGTCCCAGCTACTGGGGGGGCTGAGGCACAAGAATTGCTTGAACCTGGGAGGCGGAGGTTGCAGTGAGCTGAGATCGTGCCACTTGCACTCCAGCCTGGGTGACAGAGCGAGACTCTGTCTCAAAAAGAAAAAAACAACAACAAAAAGAGAAAACCAAAGGTAAAATTTGATCCAGAGGACTGGCCAAATTTCTACACTGGTAAAATCATGGCCTTGCTAAAGAAATCTGGAGTACTGATCAGGAAGGGGTAAGACCCAGAGAACTGAAATGGAGACAAATGAGAGGATTTGGAAAACCTGAAGTTCTCTGAATCACCAATCCTCAAAGAGCCTCCTTTGTCAGCGGAAACCCTCTTCTCCAGTCTTCTGAAGCACTTCGTAATGACACTACCATTGCTTTGCCTCCTTTGCAGTCTCACTGCAAGAGCAAGCCAGTTCTCCTCATGCATTACCCTCGACTGTCTCCAGAATGGACAGTTAGATCTCAGCACTTCAGAATGAAGGACAATGGCAAGCTCAAACCAGCAAGGATAAGGATTAGAAACCAATGTGATTTCAGATTTTCCTAACTGAAGGTGCTTAATAAATGGGTGGAAGGATATCATTTTACACTCGTCTGATGTTGATATACGTTGCAGAGATTCGGGATTGACTGTGTTGGCATGAGAAGCTGGGAGTAACTTCTGAACTGGACTGACTACTGGACACCGAGTGATTATCCCTAATGTACTACATGTCATTTGCAACCCAAGTTGTCCATCATGTACTGAGTCATCTGACACACTCATAAAATCCCATTACCAACTGGAAATGGCTTATGCGGGAATAGCCCGTAACCAGGTACTGAAGACATAAGTGCATTATATGCATAGGTAGTTCATTCCCTGTGTTCCTCCCCCTCACCCCTTTATCAATCTAACACTGGCCTCAAGGGGGGTTTCCCAAGAGCCAGTGACTAAGAAAGGAAAAACCGCTGAGCCTCATTTACAGATAGCTTCACATCACATGGTCACCTACCTTCTTTCTTTTTCTTTTTTTTTTTTTTTTTTGAGATGGAGTCTCACTCTGTCACCGAGGGTAGAGTGCAGTGGCATGATCTCAGCTCACTGCAACCCCCGCCTCCCGGGTTCCAGCAATTCTCCTGCCTCAGTCCCGAGTAGCTGGGACTACAGGTGCATGCCACCATGCCCAGCTAATTTTTTGTATTTTTAGTAGAGCGGGGTTTCACCGTGTTAGCCAGGATGGTCTCTATTTCCTGACCTCGTGATCCGCCCACTTCGGCCTCCCTAAGTGCTGGGATTACAGGCGTGAGCCACCGTGCCCCGGGCCCTACCTTCTAAATAGGTGACTGTAATGTTATAGTTCAGTGAGGATAGCAGGTGAGAGGGAGAACCTCCTGGGGAGGAGAATTTGAAGCACATAACTCTGTCCACTTTGCTTGGAAGGAAAGAAAGTTTGATGCAAGAAGCTACACCAACTTCTGAGCAGTGTAGATGGGGGGTTCTGTTCAACTGGTTACAAACTTGAAAGAAGAATGACTGGAGGTTTAATGACAGAGGAGAGGCATGGGAAGACATACAAGGCTTCACTTCTCAGAATGGGCCAAATTTGAAAATGTTTGTTTCTTGAGTAAACCATCATCCAAAATACCCATATGGCAAAAGCTAGTAATAATTAATTGAACCAGGCCATCTGCTTATGTGTGATGATTTCTTTTTCCAGGCACATCATTGCTTCCTCAACTGATTCATGAGCAGAAGAGTCCATGCTGGCAACACAGGAACTGTGATGGATTCAACCACTTAGGCTTTCCATTATCAAGGCAGACCCCGCCCCTGTGTGCACAGGATTTATCAGTGACCACCCCTGAACCTCGCAACTGACCAGACTCCAGGGACACCATGGGCCACTTCGTTGCAGACTGATGACTTTGGACCTCTTCCATTATGGAAAGGGCAGTGATTTCTTCTCACTAAAACGGGCTCATGTCTGACTTTGGAATTGACCTCTCTGCCTGTAGATCATCATGGCATGCTCTACAAAATTGCTTCTGATCACAGAATTCACTTTACAGTGAAAGAGGGAAAGCAATGGGTGATACCCTTGTCAATGGATCCTGTCACCCAGAAGCAGTCATCTGTATTCAGCTGTGACATAATTTATTGAAGATTTCATTTCAGGACTGAGAGACGATCATACCTAAGGAGACTGAAATATCATCCTTTAAGAGGCCTGTTTGTTCTGAACTTGGGAACATCACATGGTGCTATTTCTCCCACAGCCAGACTAAACAGGTCTGGAGGAAGGGGAAGTAGGGACGGTGCAACTTCCATCTTACTTAATGGCTCTCACTCTTCAACTTTTTCTTCCACCGATTAGCGATTTTAGTACCTAGGAAAGAAAGGTTGCACTATTGAGGCAGCTGGCCACTGGGGTGGCTCCCTTTGGAAAGGGGATATAAAGTGTTTGTGTGAGTAATGGTTCTATTAAAACAGATATCTTTTAAAACGGTGAAATTTGGGGAATTAGACTGAATATAGATGTTGAACAGAAAAAGAGTGATATAGCAATAGTCTGGACATGTGGGCTGGCCACCTGGAATTTCACATGCCTTTAGGTAAAAGAAGTGGGTAAGTGGGTTGACAAGGCTGGTTGCAGTGCCTAGTCCTGGGAAAATGCTGCTGTACCACGGGGGACAGGCCAGGGTGGCGGCTATGAATGAAACTCAAGTGGTCCTCTCAGGAGCCGCATCCTCCTCCTCCTCCTCCAAGGGTGGGAGTTAAAGGAAGACTGTTGCCATCATGCATATAGGCAGGGCCATCTTGGTCTCTATGCCCTTAGGAAGGAGGAATAGGGTCATGGCTAGTAGGTCACACCCCAGTCATCTGAGGTACTGGCTGAAGACAGAGCATGGACTTGGAATGGAAACTGGAAGAGGGAAACCTAAACATCATCCAGGGTCTCTTCTCTAGGGCAGAAAATGAGAACTGTAGCCTCTGCTTGTACTTCCTGTGTTGTGTGTAGCCTGAAATATTTTAACTCATTGCCTCTCTTTCCTCTCTATTCGTTTTATTGTATATGGGGTGCACGGTTATAGTTATGTAACTTCAGCTCAAAGATACAGAATAATGCGATGGGCTTGTTAAGCCACGGAGGAGGGGTATCTATTACTCAGAGACCCTGAGTACAGGAGTTGAAAGACATTGGGGTAACCCCGTTGGAAAGGGATGAAAGAGTTTATTGTATGAGGAATAGCTACATATTTTAAGCAAGAGTTTTTTCTTTAAGTAAAGCTAGAAGAATTGGAGTATATGTTGATATCAAACAGCAAAAGAGTAAGGCTTTAATGAACTTAATAAACCCTTTTTTTTTTCTATTTTGGCTCTGCACCATATGAACTCATTCCCAAATCTGGAAAATCCATTATTATGTGAGTCTTGGGAAGGGGCAAGATCAATTAGTTCACGGGCACAGGATCTAAGCCCTGGCAGCTGGATGTTCTGATCTAGAACTTCGAATGTGGAGCCAGGACACAAAAAATCCAGCTCAGTGGAGTTTGTTCTTGTGGCGGCAGTGGTGATGGCATCAAGATACAGCAGTATCATTGGTGTTGTCCAGGATCTAGGGACCAGCTCTGGGGGCCGTGGCATCTAAACCAAGCTGTTCTCCAGGCATGACTGGGTCATGGCCCCAGACCTGTGGCTTTCTTGGATCCAACCCCTTTTCAAGCCCGATTCTCCGAAACAGCCTGTGAGTTCCCTAATAGCCTTCCATTCATTTCCTTTTCTGTTTAAGTAAGCTGCTGTTGGATGCTGTTGTTGCAACCAGTAATCTGACTAGCCTCTTCCCATCTGAGCTCTTTCCTTTGCTTCTCCTAGTGTTGGGTCAGGGAGGTGTTAGTTCCAACTTTAGTTAGCTCTTTTATGATCATCCTTGCAAAGAAGCAGCTTTAAGAAGTACTGAATGCAACACGGGTCATCCACAACATCCCCTTTATTGATATTAATCACAGTTATGAGGTCTTGTCCATCAGTAAGCACAATTTGCATTATGTGGAACTACATACAAAGACATAAGAATAAAACATACATACACAAACCACCACACCAGTTAATCTCAACCAATCAAACCTCTGAATGTGTCTTCAACTTTGATCATCAGTGCTTTGGAAGAACATACATAGACCCAGCCCAAGGTTGGCCTTTGGGGTCTGAGAGCATTCACAGAGCAGGAGATTCAGCCTTGGAAGCAACTGAATGTGTAAACTCCGAGAACAGACACTGACAATGCAATGCCTGCATACCTGGCTCCTGGGCTGCTTGCCTTCTCAGCAGAGCCCACTCAAAGTCTCACATGTTTCTCTAACCAGTGAGGACGGCAGGCCTTATCTGTGTTTGAAGTGGACAGGTCAGTGTTACCCCTGTTGGAGAAGCTATGTAAGAAGGAGTAGGCTGGCTTTTGGTCTAGTTTGACTCATTCTTTATAGGAACATTTCAGAATGATGAGTTGGCTAAAATTTACTTTAGAGGGGAAATGTAAAATTACCTCTTCTTTTCCCATCCCCTTCTTCCTTTCCCATCCTGAGCCCTCTGGCAAGGCCTGGTGCAGCTCAAGTGTTTTTGGTCAGATTACAAGTTACCAAATGGTCAACAGGGAAGGACCCACTGCAGATTCCAAAAGTCTTTCATTCACTTGAGTTAACTGAAATGGCTCCTTCTTTGAGTAATTGAAGAGTTTGAGTTCTAGCAGTTTGCTGGTGTCTCCAAGTCTCTTAGAAAAATGATGGCTATAAACTTATCAAAATAAATGCCTAAGAAATTTGGAAAGCGTGACAAATGGCCTTGTTCCTGGAATCCATTGACGGCAGAGGCCTCCGATCAAACCCACACTCTGTCTGTCTTCTTTCCACAGGGCTCACTGTGAGTTCACAGTTGTCCTCATCCCCTTTCCTTCAAGAATGTCAATCTTTGCCAAAAAAAAAAAAAAAAAAAAAAGCCAGACTAGCCAATTTCCTTCCCTTTGTCTGTGTCTCCCTCCCACGTAGTATCTCCTTGAGGGGAGGTAGAGGAAGGCGTGCTCCTCTCTGGTCTGGCTCGGCCTTGGAAGGTAGCTTGCTATCTTTATGATGCTCCAGTTCCAGCATTCTAGATGGGTAAAGGCTCAGCAGTGATGAAGCAGGAGGGGCGGATGAGAGGTGTGCTGGCCACTGTGCCCTGAGTCACTCACTAGGCCACCAAAATGCTCAGGAGATAGAAGGTAGCTCGCTTCTATAGGTGACCTTGAGGAGTTGGGAGGGAGATAGAAGTTCCCAAAGCAGAGATTTCCCTGATCTGGAGTTCCTTGACAATCCCACTGAAGAGAGAATCCATTCAGTGGCCAAAACAAAGAATCTGTATTTCCATGACACCTTAAAATTCTCCATTAAATCAAAAATCTCCCTCAAAGCAAAGTAAAAATGGTTCTATTATAATCAGAGTCAATCAGGATAATGAGATGAAGAAGACAGAAAGGAAAAAAAGTTTTAATGTGAAGAAAGAGGCTTGTGGTACCATAGAAGCCAACCACTGCTGTTTCCTTGTATGGCCTTTCCTGGGGTCCGAAGCGTCTCAGCCCTAGCCCAGGCCAACATCCAGTGACATCATCACTACAAATCCCAGGATGGAGGCCCAGGATGCCAGTTTCCCATTACCACTGGAAGAGAAGGACACGGAGAAAAATCAGACCTTAATGCTCCCTGAGGCCACAGCTAGGCTGAAGGCATCCTCTGCAATGTCCAATTCCAAGATAAATCACACTACCATTAATAATGGTAACATTTACTGGGGCTTACTATGTGCCAGGCAAACTAATGAACTCATGGAACCCCGAACAGTAACCTCATGAGGTGTCATAATTATCCTCATTTTACTGGTGGGGAAACTGAGGCAAAGAGCAGTCACTTGCCCAAGGTCACCTATGATGGTTCTGTGGTCCATGTGTGAGTAACAGAGGGGTGATAATTTCTTAAAGATATTATTTAATCTGGCCTTGTAAACTAGCTTCAAAATTATTCTTTTTTTTTTTTTTTTTTTTTTTTTGAGACGGAGTCTCGCTCTGTCGCCCGGGCTGGAGTGCAGTGGCCAGATCTCAGCTCACTGCAAGCTCCGCCTCCCGGGTTTATGCCATTCTCCTGCCTCAGCCTCCCGAGTAGCTGGGACTACAGGCGCCTGCCACCTCGCCAGGCTCGTTTTTTTGTATTTTTTAGTAGAGACGGGGTTTCACTGTTAGCAAGGATGGTCTCGATCTCCTGACCTCGTGATCCGCCCGTCTCGGCCTCCCAAAGTGCTGGGATTACAGGCTTGAGCCACCGCGCCCGGCCCAAAATTATTCTTCTATAAAAAACAAAATAGGCTGGGAGCAGTGGCTCAAGCCTGTAATCCCAGCACTTTGAGAGGTCGAGGCAGGCAGATCACCTGAGGTCAGGAGTTTGAGACCAGTCTGGCCAACATGGTGAAACCCTGTCTCTACTAAAAATATAAAAATTAGCTGGGCGTGGTGGTGGTTGCCTGTCGTCCCAGCTACTTGGGAGGCTGAGGCAGGAGAATCATTTGAACCTGGCAGGCAGAGGTTGCAGTGAGCCGAGATCACACCACTGCACTCCAGCCTGGGTGACAGAGAAAGACTCTGCCTAAGAAAAAAAAAAGAAAAAGAAAAGAAAGAAAAACAAAACAAAACAAAACAACAACAAAAAGAAACAAAGCAAACCCTTACTCCCACCTCCTGACACCCGGTCTATAGCTAGCCAGTGAAGACATGCATGTATCACCTTGAATGACATTTTAGAACTCACCTCTCCCCTCATTCCAGACCCAGAGAATCAAGAGAGAGTATGAGAGAGAATATACAAAAATCATAGTCTACTGAATCAAGGGACAGGGGCAGGTGCATATGCCACTGTCTGGTGTCACCTCATTTCTTGACCCAGCTGCCCTTTGCTCCTTTTCTTTTAGTTTCAGGGAGCACAGTTGAGGAGGGAGTGGGGATGATCTTGAGAAGGCAGAAAGGGGAGGGAATAAGGAAAGGAAAGGCAAATGAAGAAAGAGCATATCCCACGGCTGGGGTCCCAGCCGGGACTGGGACAGGGATAGACAGGAAGGGAAAGTTCTCCAACCTGATCTGGGCTTCGGGGATGATGTCGTCCATGACCACGTAGACCATGGCACCGGCAGCAAAGGCCAGAGCATAGGGCAGGATGGGCTCAGCCAGCACCACGGCAAAGGCACCAAAGACCCCAGCCAGGGGCTCCACCATGCCACTCAGCTGCCCGTACCTAAGGAGAGAACAGAGACATTTGCCACTGCAGGGGGAGGCAAGCAGATGCTCCACGTGCCCAGGCTGTTGGCTCAACCCTAGCACACGGATGCATGTCATTCTATGTCATATCTGAGTACGGCAGTGCAAAAGCACATCACTGTTTTGTTGAAAGAAGCCCACATGGAGATTGCTGAGGACCTGATATCAGACATGACCTTGCCCTCACTCACCAGAAAGCTCTCCAGGTGGAGAAGCCTGCCCCTCGCAAGGGAAGGCTGACAGCCAGGCCCTCGGGGAAATTCTGGATCCCGATTCCAATGGCCAAATTCCTGAAAAACCAAGACAGCACATGAAGGCTGTTGTCTGGAACATGTGCCCATACAATGGGAGTCCCTGGCCGAGGCCCAGACCTCCTTGGGTGCTAGGAAGCCAGCAGGAGACCTGTGACCTGCAGTAGGAGAGGAAGGAGAAAGGTCAGGATGTGTGTGTAGGTAAAGAGCAGGGGCCACAGGAGGGAGTGACGTGAGCCCTCTACCCATCATGCTGTCCTGGATCCTGGGCAGGTTCTGTCCTTACAGTGCTTTGCTATAGCACAGAACACACTGGCTGGCTCTCGGGGTGCCCTGAGTTCTGCCACATGGCTGTATAACTTTGCACTTTTCATTTTACTTTCTACACCTCTATTTCTTTCTCTTTTTTTTTGAGATGGAGTCTCACTCTGGAGACTCCAGGCTGGAGTGCAGTGGCATGATCTTGGCTCACTGCAACCTCCACCTCCCGGGTTCAAGTGATTTCCAGCTAATTTTTGTATATTTAGTAGATACGGGGTTTTACCATGTCGGCCAGGCTGGTCTTGAACTCCTGACCTCAAGTGATCTTCCTGCCTTGGCCTCCCAAAGTGCTGGGATTATGGGCGTGAGCCACGGCACCCAGTCTACACCTCCGTTTCTTATATACAATTTGGGGACAACAATATGTACCATAAAGGATTGCTGAGTGACCCAACGACCCAATAATGCCTGTCACATCCTAGCATAGAGAGGTGCTCAATACATTTTGGTTTCTATTCCTTTACAGCATGGAAATGGGTATATCACATTTTATCCAGAAGCAACTTCAGAAATGAGACAAGGAAGTGCAGCTGCCGGCGCTGATGGTGCCGCAGATCTGGCTCTGGGCTCAGCTCCTCCATGGGCTCTGCAGGTCTGGCACCATCGCTGCATTTCTCTGGGCCCCAGTGGTGCTCACAGTGATCTTCTCACCTCCTGCCTCTGCAGGACAGTGAGGGGCTGTACTGATAGATGTCTGTCTCTGAGAACCTGCTTTCTGCATAAACCAGGCACTGGAGTGTGAAAGGAGGGAGAAGCAAAATGGGATGCGTATAAATGCAATCTGTGGCCGCATGCCTGGCCTCAGGGGGCTTAGTGTTTAGCCATGGAGACAGCACAGCCATGGACATGAAGAACCCTCATTGTGGATGCTGCAAACTACAGCAAATCAGCCAAAAATCAACTTGCACAGGAAGCAGAGGCATGATCGGAGGGAAATGGGGTCTGTCTGAGTGCCTTAGGAAGGCCCTTTTGCACATGAGACTCTACCTTGGTCGGACAGGTCCAAGAAGCAGCCCCTCCATGAAGGGCCATCTGATCCACAAAGATCTAAAGGGCATGAGAAGAGGGTGCCACTCGGCAAGCAATGCTGGTGTGTGGCCCGAGGGAGTTGTGGGTAGGTTAGACAGAGAAGGGAAACTCCACCATCATTGACTTTCAGGTCAACTGGCTCATGTCCATCCATCTTGCTGCCTATAGGAATCCACCAATTGCTGCAAGGGAGTGTTGTAGACTGGAAGCTGGGCCCCCTGCCTGTGGCCTGCCCCAGGCTCCCAGGACTGAGACACACTCGTGGCCCTGAAGATCCTGTCGGGCCTGATCCGGCTGTAGCCAGAGTTCTAGCCTCCAGCAAAGAACACCAAGGCGAATCCCCAGTTTAGCATCTGACCTCCACTTTGTTTCAGGGCTTGGCCTTCACCCCGTTTTTACCTTTATCGTCCCAACTCCTGCGCATGTTTCATCAAGGTTCATAGTTCCAGATACCTCAGGAAGAAGTAGCCCGCACCTCGAGTCTGCCAGTCAAGTAGACTCTCAGGAAAAGAGCCACCCTAACAGTCTCACACCTGTCACCACTTAGCTCACATGTGGTTCATAAAATTAATGCCTGTCCCATCACTTTTTGACCAGATCACAATGAGCCCCTCAGTATCTACCCATCAGCTTAAAATCTGCGCCCGTGTGTAACAGCGTTGAGAGCCACTGGCCTAAGCCGACATCAGAGGAGGTGAGGATGAGGAAAGCAGTCAAGCTCACCTCCCTCCCAGGAACCCCTTCCCTACTATCCCAATTCCCAACACAGGCTGGGAGCCAAGGACACCTGTGGCCACTACTGAATACATCAGGAGCCTGTAGCCAGGGTGCTTACTGTATACCAGATCTGATTTAGAGAGCTCTGGAGGAGATCCGGAGCAACAGACAACAGGAGTAGCCAAACAGGTGGTATTCAGGGATATGGATACGTAGCAGAAGTGATGGAGAATAGTGAGCACCCCATGGCAGGGATGGTCCCCCTCGGGTGGGGTGGGGGGAATGAGCCCTGAGCTGACGTAGGAGCCGCAGAGCCTAGACTGGCTGGGGGGTGGAAAACTATGAAGAGGGACAAATGCAGCCTCCCCAGGGGGCATCTGAAAAGTGATGGCATCTTAAAAACGATCAGTTCCTTAATTAAGGAAATATTATGGTCTCTTGGGGCTGTCAGAGCCCTTGAAACTGTCTCTCCAACCTGCAGTCAGGACTGTTCATGAAGTGGAATGGATAGACAAGAAGACACCCAACCACACCAGCCCAGGACATGTCCACAAAAGCTGGGTCACTCAGCGTTTCCCACGAGCCTACTCAAATCCCTGTCTATGTCACCCAAGTTTGTGCTCTCCTTTGACTCCTTAGAGAAGGGCTCAGACATGCTCCAACTCCATCCCTTGATCTAGCAGGCAGCAAACTTTTTCTGTCATGGGCCAGATAGTAAATACTTTAGGTTTTGCAGTCCACTGAGTCTCTGTTGCAACCACTCAACTCTGCCATTGCAGGTGCAAAAGCGGCTACGGACAATATATAAACCATTGAGTATGGCTGTGTTCCAATAAAACTTTCTCTATACAAACAAGTGGGGGGCCAGATTTGGCCCATGGGCTGTAGTCTGCTGACCCCCGCCCTGATAGCTCAGTGGCTGCAGAAAGATCTGACAAGATGAAACCACAGACCCTGGGCACTGCAGACCCTATCTCTTCTTACGTTCTCATGGCCATGCATGTGGTAGTTGAAGTTTGGGCTTTGCAGTCTGACTTCTTCTGTCTAAATCCCGGGTCTGTGCTTTGTTAGCTGTGCTACTTTCCATTTCTCCAACTGCAGAATTTGAAGAACAATAATACCCACCCTCACTTCACAGCATTGCTGATATGATTACCTGGGATGGTCCCTCTCAAGCTAAGCACATGGGAGCTGGTATGCAGTAAGCACCTAATCAATGCCTGTCTTGGGGTGGGGGTGAGTGTTATCACTGAGGTTGCAGTGTGAAATGACAGAGACAGGGACTTAAGGCTTTTCCAAGAACTCATGGGTCCTCTTGCCAAGACAGACTAAGATTTTCCACCCTGAAGCCAAAACTCATTCCTCTGCAAAGCTCTGCTTCAAAGAGACCTGGGCTTGGCTGTTTTGCTTATGGCTCATCTGGGCTTGAATTCCCACCGGCACTCATTCATTTGGTCTTGTTGACACGTCTGTGAGATTTTTACATCACTTGTAAGACTTTGGCGAGAACCACTGTGCAACCTGAAGGCATTTCAGATACTGTGTTCCTGTATACTGGTTGGTCTGTTTGGGTTGTACAGAAACTCCCAGGAAATGTGGACTCTTGCTTCTCCTGGGCTGGCATCCTTCCTCCTATCACCTCCAGATGCCCCTGAGCCCCAGTAGATGCCTGGAGGCCTGGAGGCTGGACGCTTACCTGGACACAGAGCAGGGGAGAGCTGCTGGAAGGGAGTAGGGGGCATTCTGATGAGCCTGGGCTTGACTCTTTTTTTTTTTTTTTTTTTTTTTGAGATGGAGTCTCGCTCTGTCTTCTAGGCTGGAGTGCACTGGCACGACTTCAGCTCATTGCAGCCTCCATCTCTGGGGTTCAAGCGATTCTCCTGCTTCAGTCTCCCGAGTAGCTGGGATTACGAGTATGCACCACCACACCCCCCTAAATTTTTTTTGTATTTTTAGTAGAGACAGGGTGTCAGAATGTTGGCCAGGCTGGTTTCAAACTCCCGACCTCAGATGATCCACCTGCCTCAGCCTTGAAAAGTGCTGGGATTACAGGTGTGAGCCACGGCACCCGTTTTTTTTTTTTTTTTTTTTTTTTTTTTTTTTTTTTTTTTGTCTGTTTGTTTGTTTTGGTTTTTCTTTTTTCTTTTCTTTCCTTTTTTTTTATTTGAGATGGAGTCTGGCTGTGTCGCCCAGGCTGGAGGGCAGTGGCCGGATCTCAGCTCACTGCAACCTCCGCCTCCTGGGTTCAAGCGATTCTCCTGCCTCAGCCTCCCCAGTAGCTGGGATTACAGGCACCCACCACCACTCCCGGCCAATTTTTGTATTTTTAGTAGAGATGGGGTTTCACCATGTCAGCCAGGCTGCTCTCGAACTCCTGACCTCAGGTGATTTGCTCGACTCGGCCTCCCAAAGTGCAGGATTACAGGTGTGAGTCACCTCACTCGGCCTGCTGCACTTTTAAGTATGGAAAGCTCCATTGGATAATTGAGCCCTGGGGGTCACCTCTCAAGATTTTGTCCTGGGCAGCTGGGGGCAGTTTTACACTTCCCTGAGAAGTGCTTCTAGGAGGTGAGGCCCTGGGCAGGAAGTCAACTGTAGCTTACATATATATCCTCCACATAGTCTTGATCTGTCCTAGTTCAACAGGAGAGAAGGATTTGGAGAAATTAGACAGGATGAAAAAGGAAATCTAGCTAGAGATGTTTAGGAAAAAGGTGTTATTCTGGTCCCTTGTGTTTACAATGTGTGTGTGTGGGGAACGGTGGGGCGTAGGGAGTGAGCGAGTGGCCCTGCTTAGCCATTGTGCTTTTCCTTATTTTCTGGATCCCTAACATGTCTTCCTAGCTAGTCTACAGGGGCAGGACGAAGGGGTCAAGAGTTCTCTTCCTCACCTTGAAAGGTCCTAGGCTCCCCTCTTCTGCTGCTCTGCCAGGGAGGGTGATGGGTGCCGCTTCAGGCATTGGGTACAGTATCAGAGTTAATGGCCTCACTTCTTTCCTCCGGGGTCCTGGGCCTAGGACTCGAAAGCTAGCTTTGGAAGACACTGTTGAGTCCTGCTTCAGTTACAGGATACTGACAAGCATGTTCTAACCGGCCCTGGGCAGAAATACGGCCTGTTCTCGTGGCTTCTGCTACCAGTTTCATGTGCAAGCTGACCCTGAGCTCCTATCCCAGGAGTCGGGGGCCTGCAAAGGTATTTCTGTTGAGGACAAATTCTTAAGGACAAATTCTTGCCAATGTTTCATAAGCCCCTGCCCCACCTTCCCAGACAGACCCTCGCAGGGGGGCCCCTTCCCTGCAACTTTGTACAGTATGTCCTTGTGGCCCTCAAAATGGTTGAGCGAATACAACCAGCTTCCTTGACCTTTTGCAAAGCCCCAAGTGCAAGGTTTCTTTCTAATGAGGAAGACCAAGGCTTTTGTTTTCTTGGCCCTTGCCGGGCACTTGGTGCCTGGCTGTCAGTCCACTGCCATTGCCTGCACCTCATATTCATTTATAGGCAGACACACGAATGTAACCACAGAATGGCCAGCCCAATGTCACTGGCAAGTCAGAGGTGGGGCTCCCCGTCCAAAGTCCTCACCGTGACACAGTGCTGACTATAGTCATCGCCCGGCGGGCTATGGAGAGCCTCCTCCACATCCTGTCTGGGAGCCACCGTCCTGATAAGCAGCACAGAAACCCCATTCTTCCATCCCTGGCAAACCTCGTTACCTCTGCCTTGCCCCAGCCCTGGCACGGGGCTGCCAGCCCAAATAGCTGCCACGCCCTCTGGATCCTGCCAAGCCTTTCTCAGCAGGGCATTGCGTTGCTGGGCAGTCACAGAGTCCCTCCTGACACTCCTGGGCTCCTTTGCTCCCCAGCAGGGACTGGCACCACAGCGTCTCTGCCTTTCCTACCTGTCATGCACAATACTGTTTAATTGGGCTCTCCTCCATACACACACGTATACGCACAGGCCCATCCATGTTCCCTCACCCCGCTGCATGTTGGGCATCTGTCAGAGGCCCACTGGTGGGGGTGACCCAGTGGAGGGCACAGTCCTTTCCAGCCCTCTCCTCTTCTTCAATCACCTGCATCAGCTCCAGAATGGGATTTGAATCCACAGCTCTCAGACCTGAAGACACATGCCAGTCACAGGGAGCACCGGCAAATGCCGATGCCTGGGCCCCGCCCTGGAGATCTTGGTTTATTGCCGTGGCGTTGAGCCCCGTGTGTGCAAATTTTAAGAGTGTGCAATGGCGTTGAGAGCCACTGGCCTAAGCAGGTGTCAGAGGAGATGAGAATGAGGATGGAGGCCAAGCCCGCCGCCCTCCCAGGAGCCCCTTCCCTGCTATCCCAATTCCCAACACAGTTTGGGAGCTGAGGACACCTGTGGCCACTACTGAATGGATCAGGAGCCTGCAACCGGGGTGCCTACTATATACAAGATCTGATCTGGGGAGCTCTGGAGGAGATCTGGAGCAACTGAGGGCAGGAATAGCAAAGCAGGTAGTATTTAGGGATATGGATGCGTAACAGAAGCGACGGAGAATAATGAGGACCCCATGGCAGGGATGGTCTCTCGGTGGTAGGGGGTGATACCTGAGCTGACTTAGGAGCCGTAGGGCCTAGACTGGCTGGGGGGTGGGAAACTGTGAAGAGGAACAAGGGCAACCTCCCAGGGGGAGCTGGTGGTGTGGAGGATGCCCCAGGTTCACCAGCTCCCCTCCTGCGGCCCTGCTGTGCATTCCCGCAAAGCCTCCAGTCTAACTAAACACTCTGCACTGACCATCCTGGGCAGGTGGGGTTGGTGGGCCGTTCCCTCCCTCCTTTAAGCTCTGGGAAGGGAAAGCCCAGATGAGAGGTTTCCTTTCCAGGATGGGCCATGAAAATTCAAAACAGCATTCAAAAGCAACGGGGAAAATACAAACCCAAGCCCTTCTGAAGACAGTGAAGCTGCTCTTCTGGGTTCTGTTCCTCCCCAGCAGCAGCACAAAGACACCATTACTAGTGTGGACCACGACACATTAATGGGAAGGAGAGGGAAGTGGGGATGAAGGGCTCTTTTAGAAAAAGAAACCACAAGCTGTCCCCTGACAAGGTCCCTTGTCCCTTCCGTGATAAGCCAAGTCTCATGGCAACCTGTCACCAGAGCCTGACTGACAGCAACAAGGCAGAGACCTCTCAAGAAGGGCCAGGAGAGGGCCATCTGTGTGGAGAGTGGGACAGGAGAGGAGAGAGGGAGCGTGGAAAGGGAAGGAGAGGGAGGAGGCAGGCAGGGAGGGTCGACAGGGCAGGGTGTCATTGGGGAGGAGGGGGGAGGATGACTCCTGGGGTTGGACTGTACCAGCAAGGACAAGAGCAGCCCTGACAGGCCTCTCCCAGGGAGGAACCCAGGGTCTGTCTGCGGGGGCTGCCTCACGGAGGCAGGGTTTACCTCGGACCATCCAGACTTCTCTTTTCCTTTTCCTTAGGAATCAGAATTTGCTAGGAAGGGGCAGGACCAGAGAAACACCAGGAAGGGGTTTCCCATCCAGCATTGGGGGAGTCAGGATTTATTTTAAAAGTTCATTTCCTATTATATTTTTATTATTATTATTTTTTAAAACATCGAAGGCCAGGCATGGTGGCTCACACCTGTAATCCCAGCACTTTGGGAGGCTGAGGCAAGAGGATTGCTTGAGGCCAGGAGTTTGACCAGCCTGGGCAATATAGCAAGACCCTGTCTGTATATAATAAATAAAAACAAAAAAGAAAAATGAAGAACAACAAAGAACAGAATTATCAGGCGTATTTCAAAATCATTCCTGAAAAAAATAAATAAATAGGCCAGGCACGGTGGCTCATGCCTGTAATCCCAACACTTTGGGAGGCAGAGCCAGGCAGATCATGAGGTCAGGAGTTCGAGCCCAGCCTGGTCAACACGGTGAAACTCTGCCTTTACTAAAGATACAAAAATTAGCCAGGCATGGTGGTGGGTGCCTGTAATCCCAGCTACTAGGGAGGCTGAGGCATGAGAATCACTTGAACCCAGGAGGCAGAGGTTACAGTGAGCCGAGACTGCACCACCGCACTCCAGCCTGGGCAACAGAGTGAGATTCCACCTCAAAACAAACAAACAAACAAAAAATAAATAAAAATAAACATCAAGGAGGAGCAGAGATGGAAGAGAGAATGGCAAGAAGGAAGATAACAAAAGATCACTTCTCCAACTTTGGGCAGGAGTGAGTAGCAATGGTTTACCTCATTAGAATGTGCAGGCCAATATGTTAAGAAATCAGAATTCCCTGAATACAGTGTCCCTTTTGGGACAGGAGCTAGTGTGCCCAACCATTCCGGTTCACCAGGGACTCCGGGGTTTCCCAGGATGCAGGACTTTCGGGGCTAAACGTGGGACAGTCCCTGGATAACTGATGTGAGTTGGTCACCCTCAGAAGTACTCACAAACAGGGTAGGTGGCAGGGGCAAGCCAGGGTAAGAATTTTAATTTTCCACAGGAGATATATACAGAATCCTAGAAGCTAAGCAGATGTTTGAAAAAGTAAAAAGCCCTACCTAACACTTGCAATGGTCTAATGCAAATGTTGACCACTTTTAGCCCGTTGGATCGACTTTTCTCTAGACAGCCAGCTTCCCTGAAACCCTCACCAGCCCCATTGATGCTGGGTTGGTCCTTGTGGGTGCTGTCTCCAGCCCAGCCCTGAGTGACATCCAGGAGCTGGGCAGGCACGGCAGCAGAAGAGATGGCCTCCCTGCAGGGACAGCAGCAGACACTTTGCTTTCCTGGGTAGGGACATAAAGAAGCAATTCAGGCTGCTTAGGAAGCCCCCAGAGGTGACCTGTGAGGAAGTGGGGAAGGCCCTGGGCCCGTGCACAAATAATGACTCCTAGAAGATGGAGGGGGCTGGGCCCACAAGGGGTGCCAAGGAGGTGCAGGCGGGGGAAAGGTGCCCATTCATGGGCTTGGCATCTCCATGGGCTGGATGCAGGGGCAGAGGTGGACAGCCTGAGGTACTTTTCCAGAGGTCTCTCTCATCCCTTGTGCTTCCAACCTGGTAGAGGCTGATGGCTGATGGCCAGGGTCCCATCAGGGTGCTGGGTAAGAAGGGCCTCCCTCCTCCTATCTTCAGAGACCACTAATCCCAGCGGGCAACAGGAAGAAAGACATCCCCAGCGGGCAGTTGTTTCTGCTTTTTCTTAGAGGCCTGACGCTGATTCGCCCCAGGGGCTACGCTTCATCTCCTGCATCCTCCTCCTACTCAGTGACCCCCTACCCATCACCCATGTTAAAAGTTAGGGCCCTTGGAGGTCGCCTGACTCAATGCCTGGAATGTTAAGATTGTTAAGGTAGAAAAAGGAAATGCAGACAAGTTCAGTGCCTTTGGAGGCCCTGTGAAGTGTAGTGCCAGTCAAACATACCAGTCAAACACATCTGGGTGGGACCCCAGGTGCACAGGTAGGACCCAGTGCAAGCTCCAGATCACTCAGCCCTTCCTTTAACTGAAAAATGGGCATAAAGCTTCCCCCACTGACAGGGCTCTTGTGTGGACGGCAAATGATCACTGTGAAGTGTCAGGCTCATCTCGGAGACCAGAGTGATGCTCTTTAAATAGCAGCCACTGTTAAAACTGCCCGAGGCTGCTGAATGAGGCGACGATGAGCTGGGCACTGAAACCTCCTATTCCCCCCAGCCTGGTGACCTCCTAGCCTCACACCAATTTCTTCTACAATGTGTGCACCTCGGCTTTCTCAATTATATGACCTCCTGGGCAGAACCATGTCCTGCAGTGGCAACTTGGCCACCTGGGAGCCCCTTTCAGGAGTCACTCCAGAATCAACCGCTAAGCCCTGGCCATGTGCAAGAGCTCATGCCACATATGAAGAAAGAGGTTTGGAAGGGCCCCGTCTTCAAGGAACTTACAATGTGAGGCAGGGCAAAAGACCTGCCTGCAAATGACTCCAACATAGCACGGCACTTGCTAAAGGCCATAAGAGTAGCAAGGAGCATTAGCGGGGAGGATGATTTTGGCAGAGACAGATGATCCAGGAAACCTTTGTGAAGAAAGCAACATCCAAGATGGACTGTGAAGGATGGGGACAATTTTAATAGATAAAGATGGGGAAATGCATTTCATTCAGAAAGAAGGAACAGAGTAAGCAAAGATGTGAGATGATGTGGCGGGGTGAGCCTTCTCCAAGTCCAAGCCAACATACAAACAAAAATAAAACATGCATTCAAGCCTTCAAGCCAAGGCCTATCTCTCTTACACATGTGTCCTCTGTGACTCTTTTTTTTTTTTTTTTGGAGACAGAGTCTTGCTCTCTTGCCCAGGCTGAAGTGCAGCGGCGCGATCTCGGCTCACTGCAACCTCTGCCTCCCGGGTTCAAGCGATTCTCCTGCCTCAGCCCCCCAAACAGCTGGGATTACAGGCACCTACCACCATGCCTGGCTAATTATTTTTGTATTTTTAGTAGAGACAGGGTTTCACCATGTTGGCCAGGCTGGTCTCGAACTCCTGACCTTAGGCAATCTGCCTGCCTTGGGCTCCCAAAGTGTTTGGATTACAGGCGTGAGCCACCGCGCCTGGCCCTCTGTGACTCTTTCTTAGCTGAACCTGCTGGATTTTTAGGGAAAATCTGAGTGTTAAACACCCCAGCCATTCCTCAGATGTTTCCCAAGGCCAGAGTGCGAAGTACCGTCCCAGGGGTCCCTCTCCCATCTTTGCGAGGCAGATGCCTGTGCTCAGTGAGTTACTCAGGGGCCTTGAAATTCATTTATTAGCCATCTCCACTCAAACCTCTGACTTAAGAATGTCTCAGGCCTTGAGCTTGGGAAATGCATTCAGCTCATGTCAGCAGCAGCACAGAGCATGTGTCAGGAGCTGTGCACAGCACTGGAGACCCCACTGCAACCGCCTGCGGTTGAAACCAGCTCAAGTCTTTCATTACCGTACCGATCAGAGGCAGCCCGAGGTCCTCTGGCTAGAATAAAAATGACGATAACCACTGCTGTTATTTATTGAGTATTACTATGTGCTGGGCGTGCTTGTAAGCATATTACATGTAACAACACGCCTTGTCCCCTCAACCACCTCATGAGCAGCTTTCACCATTATTCCCATTTTACAGATGGAGAAACTGATGCTCAAGGAGTTAAATAACTGGCCCTGAAGGTTACGGAGCTGGGAAGTGACAGAGCAGGACCTCCTAACTGCTACTGTGTACACACTCTGGGCTTTCTGGGCCTCATGCAGACCCATCAAACCATAGGGAGACAGGGGCAGACGCTGCCTGACACCCACTTGGCTAGTGAGCTGAGGTTCTGGCCTGTTCTGGTCAACATGGAGGGCAGGCCAAACTCAGGCAGGGTTTCGAGCCAGAGACCTCCAGGGTTTAATGGAGTGGAATGTGTCATCCACAGCAGGATTTCTCAACCTCACCACTACTGACATTTCACACCGTGAGTTCCTTGTTGGCGGGGCCTGGTTCTGTGCACTGTAGGATGCTTAGCTGCATCCTCGGCTCCTATCTACTAGATGCCAGCAGCAACCTCTCAGTTGTGACAATGAAAATGTCTCCAGACATGGCCAAATGTCTCCAGGGAAGGGGAGGGGACCACCCCGATTGAGACCCACTGACCTGGAGTAAACAGGTCAGATAAGCTTGCTTCCTTAGCAAATAGGTGGACGACAAAAACTGCTCAGACTGAGTGTGGAGAACACCTAATCTCATGCATCTCATTTGAGAATTTCTAGCCTCAGTGGAGTGCAGGCTTCTAGGGAACGTAGCTATGGCACGACAGACTTGGGGCTCAGCAACCACTTTTGAGAACCACCAGGCCTCAGCTCCCTTAGTCCAAAGCCAGTGGTCACTCTCAAAGCTCACTGTTGCACAATTCCAGGGTACTTTTCACCTTGTGTTCGCTGAGCATGGCGCCCCCTGGAGTTGTGCAGTGGGACTCTCCTGCTTGAGCACAGATTGCTGCTCAGCCTGGGGTGTAGCTGTGGGGTTCGAGGTGCATGCCCTCAGGAGAGGTGGTGGAGGGAGTCATGGGTTTCTCTGAGAATTGGTGCGCAAAGGGACGGCAACCTGCAGCCTTGCTCTCTAGGCTATACTCCCTGGCCGGCTGATTATGAAAGGAGAATGGCATATCCCTGACAAGCCCTGCTTCACCCCGGCTTTCAGATCCTCCCATGTGCGATGAGCGTGTGTGTTCTTGCGTGGCAGGCTCTTACATACTGTTTTGATTGTTATCGTCTTGCTGTGAAAGGCCTGATTGTTCAGGCCTGGAGATGACATCACCGGCTTCCCACTTGGGCAGCCTGTCGAGGTGTTTGATGAGCCTGCAGGTGGGAAGGGGCTGGGTGCTCCCCGCAGGGCTGCCCGGCCCTACCTGCTCAGAGGAGCTGGCTTAGCACGCAAGGGATCTTCCCCTACCCTCTTGGTGCAGTTCTCGGAACCTTCTTGGTGCAGGCTGGCGAGATGAGATGGCCCATCCAGTCTGCCGCCTTCCTTCAAGGGGGTGAGGAAGCGCCCAAGGAAGTCAGCTGGAAGGCAGGGTGGTGGCTGAGGGTGATTCGGGCCACCACTGTGCACTTCTCCTTGCAGAAGTGTAGAGAAACCACCCAGATTTCTATGGGATCTCTGACTCCCAGAGGAATGCTCTGAAGATCTTCACCTGCTAAGTGTCCCAGCAAAGCAAACCAGTCCTATGCACTGGCCAAGTATGAGGCTGCCTCATACAGTGTGGTGAGGGCACATATCTGAGAGCAATGTGCCTCCGTAGCCATCAAAAGACACACCCTAGACTGGGCACAGTGGTTCGCACCTGTAATCCCAGCAACTCAGGAGATGGGTGGGAGGACTGCCTGAGTCCAGGAGGTTGATGCTGAAGTACTATGAGGGAGCCGCGGCACTCTAGCCTGGCCTGGCCAACAGAGGGAGGCCTTTTTTAAGAAAGAAAAGAAAGGAAAGAAAGGGAGAAAGAAAAGAGGAAAGAAAAAAAGAAAGAAAGAAAGAGAGAGAGAGAGAGGGAGGGAAGGAGGGAGGGAGGGGGAGGGAGGGAGTGGGGGGAGGGAAAAGAAAAGAAAAGGAAAAGAAAGGAAGGAAAGGAAAAGAAAGAAAAGAAAAGGAAAAGGAAGGAAAGGAAAAGAAAGAGAAGGAAGGAAGGAGGGAAGAAAGAGAGAAAGAGAGAAAGAAAGAAAGAGAAAGAGAAAAAGAGAGGAGAAGGAGGGAGGGAAAAGAAAAGAAAAAGGAAAGAAAGGAAGGAAAAGAAAAGAAAAGGAAGGAGGGAAGAAAGAAGAAAGAGAAAGAAAGAAAGAAAGGGAAAGAAAGGAAGAAGGGTAAAGAAGGAATGAAGAAAGGAAGGAATGAATAAGGTATTGGAGGAAGGAGGTAGGAAGGAAGGGAGGTTCGGGAGGTAGGGAGGGAGGGAGGGAGGGAGGATAGGAAGGAAGGAAGGAAGGAAGGGAGGAAGGAAGGAAGACAGACACACACATCCTAGGAGTGTTGTTATTCATGGCAGTGCTATCAATAATAGTCATAAACTGAAACCATGCAAGTGTCCCTCTACAACAGAATGAGTAAAATAAACTCATTTTATTCATTGTGTTCTATTCACACAACGGAATACTGTGTTGCAATGAGAATGAAAGGTTTATACCTCTGTGCAGGTCTGGAGCCATGTCACAGACAAAATTTTGAGTGAAAAAAACTAGACACAAAATAGTAAGTGTTGTTCAGTCCTATTTACACAAAGTCCCCAAACAGACACAACCAAACTATGCTTCCTTAGCTACTAATTTCATGACCATTAGCCCATTAGCAGTTTTGTTTGTTAATTCTCCTTAACGTATTTGAAATTTTAAAAACAACACGTTTCAGCAGAAACCAACAACTCTCTAAAGGTAGGATTTCAGCTCCTAGGGAGGAGTCATACTTTTGGGAAAAGAATATCTTCCCATTATCTTTTTAAAAAGATAGTTTACTGCAGTTGAACGTATGTGCAGAAAAGAGCAGATATGCATGCGTTCTACATGATAAAGTTTCAGAAACTAAACAAACCCGTGAAACCCACATCCCGATCAAGAAACAACCTCACCAGCACCCTGAGACCCCCTCAACCCTGGGCTCCTGCTCCTCATGGGCCTCTCCTGAAGGAGAATCACTATCCTCACTTCTAACAGCAGAGCCTAGTTGTGTGTGATTTTGAACTTCATATAGATAGTTGAGGCAGCAGTGCAAGACCCCAGAAGAGGATTGCCTGGGGGTCTGAATGATGAGGGCCTCAGTCTCATTTCCTGCGGGCCTGGCATGTGGACAGTTTCCTTAGATCATGGGTTTGGACTTCTGTATGGGGTATTTCCTCAGGATACGAAAGTCTGTCCTGCGAAGCATCTCTCACTCCAGTTTCTTATTCAGTGCTTCAGCCTCTCCATCTGCAGCAAATACGTTAGGGGAGGAGGTGCAACCAAAACATTGAGTTCTCCAGCTCTCAAAATACTGTTGCAAATCACTAACCATTTTTCCAGAATTTTAGTGCTTTCTTCTAAGGAGATTTAAGTGCCTTTATAAACAGTTATTATTTCTTTGACAGAGGAGGTCCATTTTCCATTTTGTAGATATAGTAACCAAGGTCTACAAAGGGTAAGCCATGGACTGAAGGACACGGTGTGGTTTCCTGCAGTGAGGGAAAGGATGCTGGACGCCAAGCCCTCTTCATACTTCAGTGCTCCACGTAAAGCCGCGGAAGGCAGGGAGGGAAAGTGGTCAGTGCCAGCTTCGGGGAAGAGGAGACCATAAACCGTGGTGCCATTCTTGGCTACTCTTTGTCACACCTTACATGCAATTTGCCAGGGAAACCTGAGGCGGGGATCTACCTTTAGATCTGATGAGAATCCAGCCACTTCTCCCCTCTTCCATGGCTATACTAAGGTGCAAGCCTCCATCATGTCCTTCCTGGGCTACAGTAACAGCCTCCGAATCAGTCTCCCTGCTTGCACCTTTGCCCCCACAAACCCTATTCTCTGCATATTTGCTAAGTCTGATTATGCTGCCCCTGTGTTCAAGACACTGCAGTGGCTGGCTCCCCACTCCACTCAGGGCCAGGGCCCACATCCCCCGCTGGCCTGCAATGACTTACACGTTGATGCCCTCCGTTCTCTTCTTCTCTTCCGATTTATCTTCTCTCCATTCTCTCTTCTCTCTGTTCTCTTCTCCCTTCGTTCTCTTCTTCTATTCTATTTCTTCTTCTATTGCTCTCTTCCTAGCTCCAACTACTCCAGCCATCTGGTCTCCTTGCCGTTTCTCCAGAATGCCTGGTTACTTCTCAATGAAATCTACTTCTCTAAAACTTTCTTTTTCTTTCTCTCTCCTTCCTTCCTTCCTTCCTTCCTTCCTTCCTTCCTTCCTTCCTTCCTTCCTTCCTTCCTTCCTTCCTTCCCTTCCTTCTTTCCTTTCATTTCTTTCTTCTCTTTCTCTTTCTCTTTTCCTTTTGATAGCATTTATTGTCTCCTAATCTACTATATATAAGGTATTAATTTTTAATGTTTAATGTTTATTATCTGTTCTTTCTCCCATACCTGACTTCACACTCAAATAAGCTAGGATTCTCTGTTCACCAATCTAACCCAAGCACATAAACAAATGCCAGGTGCATACGGCAACAAAACAGACATGTGTGCAGATGCACATCTAAGAGCTCTAGCAGGTCTGATGTCTGCTCCCAGCTGCGTGTAATCAATCAGCAGGGAGCATGTCACAATTCTCTGGGCCTCAGTGTCTTCAGAAGTAAAATAAGGAGGTTAAATTGGGCGACCCGTAAGTTCTTTTCCAGATCCTACGCTTTGTGATTCCTAAACAACGAGGGCATTGTGGGTTCTCTAGACTCCAGGGGTTGGGTTGCTGAGACAGGCCTCCGCCTTTGCCAAAGCTCATTTTCCTGTCCATTTTCCGTGCACATCTGGAAAGCCAAAAAGCAAAACCATCGCGTTGTGCACATCTGGACAGCATAAACCGATCACTCCAAGAGGAAACTCCAAAACGGCTGCTCAGCAAAATGGCAGCGGAGGCCAAAAGAGAAAGGTTGAAAGGCTCCTTTCTTTTCCATCCGCAAAACAATCTTCTGGGCACAATCTTAGGAGCTGAATGCTTTGCTGCTGAATAACATACGCTCTCAATAGCCTTCGACTGCAGTCTCTGTCACTTTGCTCTCTCTGCCTGGCTCCTGGCCAATGCAAAACATACAGAAGGGGACTTTCTCCCCCACTACCCCCTTGTTTAGACGGATCTATACCTTCACTTATCCTTGGGGCATGTGGCCCGAGTTCAAAGCTGAACACCAACACCACCTGCTCCTCCTCCTCTTCCTTAAGGGAGAGTGATTGAACTGCACGCCTAATGCAAACTAAAGGGGGAGCTTTCAGGGCTCGTGAGAAATCCTTGGCTATTTGCATGCAGTTAGAATGTGCTCCCTTCCCTCCGTGGCTGAGAAGAGAAAGCTGCCTGGCAGTATGTAGTCTCGTTGTTTGACAACCAGCTTGGGCTTCCAAAACAAACAGGAATGATTATTCCTATTCCTTTGCAACTGATATGAGTTTCAGGGGCATTGAATTTAAGCAGTGCAGGGCGGGGGAGAGGCATGTCCTGAAATGTGGGATGCTTTCCATTTGCACCTTCAGAGCTGATAATGTCCAGGGCTCGCTGGGGAGGACACTTTGGAGCACAGGTCAGTTTGAACGACAATAGGGAGCCTTTGAGTCAATGTCTTGTGAATAGCAGGGGATGCTTGCAAGGGGAGAACAAAGGTGAATGGAGACCTTGGGGTTAGGGTCATTCTCTAGACCTCCCTGAAGGGTGTAGGTGAAGAGATAGGAGCAAGATGCAGGAAGTTAACAGCCTGAAGTCTAGCCCTGGACCCGTACCCTCAAACAGTGGCATCTCCGTATGACTCAGGACATTCTATGAGGTGAGACACCTGCTGTTACCCTGAAGCCTAATCATATGGAAAGCACATGGCCTGCTGACTCTGGGTGCAGGGGGGCCTTGACAAAACCAGGTGAGAAGCTGGCAAGAAAATGAACAAAAGAGAAATCTTTTCCTTCCTCACGCCGTGTATTTTTTGGACTTGCTTTCTAGCTAGCCAGGGACTCAGTGCTTTGCCATTGGGAAACAACTGTGTTTTCTTGGCTTCCTAGTATGGATGGCTGAGGGTAAGTGCAGGGTGCACAGCCAGAACGCCGGTGCCAGTCGGGTGGGTGGGGCATCATTGGCTGGGAGGCTCAGCGCCTGCTGCTTTGCATATGCTACCAATGCTATGAAGATGGTGGGCAAAGCAAGGGCCCTCACCAGAGCCACTTCTTCCAGGAACGCCTGGTGCAGACTGCAGAGGCGCCAGGCCAACAGCAACCATGGCAGGAACACCAGCACTGCTTACTAAGCCCTTGCCCTGCACCAGGCCAAATGCTAAGCACTATTCATGCATCTTCTCATTCTTCTCTGACATTTGCTCTATGCAGAAAATATGACCAACCCATTTTATAGATGAAGCAACTGAGGCTTATAGAAGTTAAGTACTCTCTTTCAAGTTCACCAGCCTATAAGCAGCCCAGCTGAAATTTCAGTTCAGGTCTGCTGACTCCAGAACTCAAGGGCTTCCCCTGTGTGGCCATGCTGCCTCCCACACTCCTGCAGAAACAGTGCAGAGTGAGGGTGGATCTTGCTGTAATCTTGGTTTAGGGTAGCCTGCGATTGTTAACAATACTTCATATCATGAAATCATGTATTGGCAACTTTCCACTGTGGGACGGAATCTGACACAGACAATGTGAAAGATTTCTATAAATATTAATGCTGTTTGCTACACATGTTATTATTATTGATTTGGGGGAATGTGAAACATTTCTATGAGAGTTATTCAAGAAGGGAAACCTGGCCGGGCACAGTGGCTCACACCTGTAATCCAGCACTTTGGGAGGCTGAGGTGGGCGGATCACTTGAGGTCAGGAAAGACATCAAGATCAGCCTGGCTAACACAGTAAAACACTGCCTCTACTGAAAATACAAAAATTAGCCAGGCATGGTGGCATGGGCCAGCTACTTGGGAGGCTGAGGCAGGAGAACTGCTTGAACCTGGGAGGAGGAGACTGCAGTGAGCTGAGATCGCGCCATTGCAATCCAGCCTGGGCAATGAAGCAAGACTCTGTCTTAAAAAAAAAAAAAAAAGATAAACTTGTATAGACAAGCGTCACTCCTCCTCACCCCTTGCTCCCCACCCCTACTCCCTCCTTTCCTCCATTGCCACATACACTCTCTAGGTAATCTGTCTTCTTAGGTCCTGTTTTATCCTTCCAGGTATCTTTTGCACAAGTAAGTGGATATGTGTGTATTTTCTTATATCTCCTTCTTTTTTACATCAGTGACAGTATACTATAGATACTCATTTGTATTTTGCTTTTTTCATTTAATAGTATATCCTGAAGGCCGGGCGCGGTGGCTCAAGCCTGTAATCCCAGCACTTTGGGACGCCGAGGCGGGTGGATCACAAGGTCAGGAGATCAAGACCATCCTGGCTAACATGGTGAAACCCTGTCTCTACTAAAAATACAAAAAACTAGCCGGGCGTGGTGGCGGGCGCCTGTAGTCCCAGTTACTCGGAGGCTGAGGTGGGAGAATGGCGTGAACCCGGGAGGCGGAGCTTGCAGTGAGCTGAGATGGCGCCACTGCACTCCAGCCTGGGCGACAGAGCGAGACTCCGTCTCCAAAAAAAAAAAAAAAAAAAAAAAAAATAGTATATCCTGAAAATCCCTCTAAATGAGTTCACAGAGATCTTCCCACTCTTGTTGATGGCTATATGCTAACCCACAGTGTGGCTATCCTATAGCTTACTCCTCCACTCTCCCACTTATGAGCATTTAGGTTGCCTCCAATATTTTGCACTTACAATGTCGTAATGAATAACCTTGTGTGTCTATGTAGCTTCATATTCTTGGAGGTGTATCTTTAGCGTAGATTCTTAGGAGTGGGTTTGCTAGATCGAAAGGGAAATGCATATGTACTTTTATTAGATATTGCCAAATTTCCCTCCAGAAGGGTTGTACCAATTTGCAGGCCCACCAGCAAGGTACCAGAGAGCCATTTCTCCATAGCCTCATCACAGAGTATACTGTCCTATTTTTACATTTTCCCCACAGATAAGTCAAAAGTGGTATCCCAGAGTTGTTATAATTAGCATTTTTGTAATGGGGAGGTGAGTTTCAACGTTTTTCTCATTTGCTTGAGGACCATTTTTAAAACCTGTTTTGGTACATTGTCTGGTCACATCTTTCCCCTGATTTTTCTATCAAAATGTCCTTACTCTTAAAAGATGCAGCTGAAATATACATAGATGGGAAGGATCCTGAAGTGTCAAATAGTTCATTGGAAAAAAAGTGTGTGTGCATGTGTGTGTGTGTGTGTGTGTGTGTGTGTGTGTGTGTGTGTGAGAGAGAGAGAGAGAGAGAGAGAGAGAGAGAGAGAGAGAGAGAGAGTTTATCCATCTATCTGAGAGAAAAACTGCCCCCGACTTCCATACACAAAAAGAGCTAGTTGTCAACAGGCTACTATGTCCCCTTCCATAGCGCTATAGTCTAATGTGTGTGTGCCCCCAAATTTCAGTATTGTGAAACCTAATCACGATTGTGATGGTATTAGGAGCTGGGGCCTTTGGGAGGTCACTAGATCATGAGGGCTCCACCTTCATGGATGAGATCAGTGCCTGTATAAAAGAAACTCCAGTGAGCCCGCTAGTTCTTCCCACGATGTGAGGACACAGCAGGGAAAACCATCTACGAACCAGCAAGTGGGTCCTCACCGGCACCGAATCTGCTGGGACCTTGTTCTTGGACTTCCCAGCCTCCAGAACTGTCAGAAATAAATTTCTGTTGTGTGTAAGCTACCCAGTTTATGGTATTTTGTTTTGGCAGCCCAAATGGACTAAGACATATAGCAACAGTCAACATAATCTCCCCACCTCCCCTTCCTTTGCCTTCGTGGCTTCCCTATGACGAGACACTCTTGGAAGACCTTAGCTGCCAACATCCCTAGGAGTCCCAGCAAACTGGCTGAGAACTTGGGTCTCTAGTCGTTGCTCTGTGAGTGCTGTCAGTGTGTGATGGCCAGCATCAGATGTCCCAATTTTGTGTGTGTTGTGTGTGAGATGGTGTTTCACTCTTGTTGCTCAGGCAGGAGTGCAATAGTGCAATCTTGGCTCACTGCAACCTCTGCCTCCTGGGTTCAAGTGATTCTCCTGCGTCAGCCTCCCAAGTAGCTAGGATTACAAGCATGTGCCACCATGCCCGGCTAATTTTGTATTTTTAGTAGAGATGGGGTTTCACCATGTTGATCAGGCTGGTCTCAAACTCCTGAGCTCAGGTGATCCACCTGCCTTGGCCTCGCAAAGTGCCGGGATGACAAGCATGAGCCACTGCGCCTGGCCCAGATGTCCCAATTTACTTGAGGATCCTGCCCAGCCAAAGTCCTAAAGGAGGGTTACCAGCCCTTGTCACTCTCCTTCAACTCACAGTGTTTCTCTCTCTCTCAGTCACTCACACACACACACACACACACACAATCACTTTCTTTTTTTCAAATTTGTTTTCAAACAAAATGGCAATATTGCTATAAAGAAACACCTGCCTTATTTGCCTAAAACAGGAAATAATTATAAAAGTAAACATGTCAAAAGCAAAATAGAAAGAGAGGGCTGGTTGTGATGGAAATCTAGACACTGGGAGATGTCCAGGGAGGGACCCCAGCCCCTTGATATCTTCTGAAGTAAAAATCCCAGAAGGGTGCCTTCAATAGAAATCTTACGTAATTTTTTTTGAAGGCAGATGGAGAGAGGGTGGTTCCAAGAGCAAATGGGATCTGTAACCTCGATGATCACAACATTTCAATACGGTACCTGGGAAGCAGATGACGTTAGCACATCGAAAGAGCTGGTACACAGTAGATGCTCAATACATGCTGCTGCTAGGCTTCTTATCATCGTCATCATGCTGAGCAGCAGTGTGCAGAGAAGAGTAAACACAGCAGGCATGAGACTACTGTCCTTAGAAATGTCTGCTTGCAAAGTTGGCCCTTAGCCAGTGCCTGGGAATTTGAATAGCAAACAGTTCCCTACACAGATATAAAACATTTCCTAAATAAGAAGAGAGGCTCAGTGTGCCTAAACTGTCTGTGCAAATAATATTGTTGATGCCAAAAGCTCGCTTTACTTCTGGGAGTCTGGACTTTTGGTACATGTTAGGCAGAGGGTGCCTATGTGACCAGCACCCTCAATAAAATCTCGGGCACTGATTCTCGAATGAGCTTCTCTGGTCGACAGTACTGTGCGTGTGCCGACTCACCTCACTGTTGGAGGAGTGAAGCCCATCTGGTGTACCTCCCCTGGAAGAAGATTCTTAGAAACTTGTGCTGGTGTCTTCTGGACTTTGGCCTGGGCACCTTTTTTCTTGGCTGATTTTGCTTTGTAGCTTCACACTAGAATGAATTTCTCAGCTGTGAGTATGACTATGTGCTGAGTCTTGTGAGTCCTTGTAAAATCACCAAACCTGGGTGTCTTGGGTAGCTGCTGCACAAGTTGCAGCAGCAGTGGCTGATGGTGGTGTCAGGTGGCTGGACCCAAGGGGAGCCTCTCACAGAACCCATCACATCCTAGCACTGTGGATGTAAAGCAGTCAGCATTCCTGACCCTAGTGGGGTGGGAGTTGTGGGGCTAGGAGTTGCAAGAGGCTAAGTACGTAAAATTCAGGGCCAAAGATGACAGTGGGAACACAGGGACCAGCAAGAGAGATACATGGGAGGCCATGGTCAACACCAGCCGGACCCTGCTACATCATAGCAGATGCTGCAAGGAGAAAGGATAACATCTGGTCAGATGTCACTCCCTTCGAGTCAGGAGATGGGATATTCTGAGAACCCAGATCTCCTTTAGGAAAAAAGAGACGAGGGAGGGAGAATCTCAAATTGAATGCATCTGTAACCTGAACTGAGCAAATTTAAAGCCAGAAGTGACGCGGCCATCTTTAAATGGCATGTTTTTAACATCGGGGCAAATGAGGGTTTGTGAATGAGGTTCACCAAGAGCAGTGGTTCTCAAACTCGAGTGTGCATCTGAATCACCTGGAGGGTTTGTTAAAGCACAGACCGCGCGACCCTCCCCGGCAGGTGTAGCATCCAGGAAGACTTGGGGTATTGGGAAAATGAAGCTAGAAAGACTCCCTCAATTTCAGAACAGTCTTTAGTCCTCCTCCCTAGAGAATTACTAGAACACAGCAGAGTAGAGGGCCGGGAATTGCAAGTAGAGAGCAGCATAAAGAAAATGTGGTGCATTTACACAATGTGGGAGGGAGGAAGAGAAAGCTACCCATGGCCTTTCCCCTGATACTCAAGGTCATCTTGGAAACAACATTGCCACCTACAAGCCCATCCAGGGCTCCTGTGTTCTCCTCTTAGTCTGAATACCAAGCTTAACCTGGCAGAAGTGCCCTCTCCCTTGAGGATCTCAGAAGATGGTCAAATGCATTCGTCAACTAACATCCCACAAACAGAAGCAGAGGGTCCACGTTTCAATGGCATTTTTAGCATATGAAAAATTTATAACTTTTCTGAGCTCACGGCAGTTTCCCATAAAGAGCTGCCATAAATGGCAGTTTGGATGCCCGTTCCGCTCACAAAAGCCCATTTAACTCAAGCATGCACAGTTTATAAGCATTTAAGTACTTTGTGTAAAGCTTGTGGGGGAGTTCAGGAACTGAATCACCATTTACAACGTGTTTTTTCTTCCCCACTGTGGGAAAATACCTTCCCTGTGAACAGTGAGAAGCGAACAGGAGGGTACTAAAGAAACGTGTAGGAGATGGAAATGTGGAGGCTGGAGGGATGTTCACCTTGCTTTGAAACTCTAAGAACGTGGCCAGGCACGGTGGCTCAGACCTGTAATCCTAGCACTTTGGGAGGCCAAGGCAGGCAGATCACGAGGTCAGGAGTTTAAGACTAGCCTGGCCAACATGGTGAAACTCTGTCTCTACTAAAAATACAAAAATTAGCCCGGCATGGTGGCGTGCGCCTGTAATCCCAGCCACTCAGGAGGCTGAGGCAGGAGAATTGCTTGAACCCAGGAGACAAAGGTTGTAGTGAGCCGAGATTGTGACACTGAACTCCAGCCTGGACAAAAAAAAAAAAAAAAGAGAGAGAGAGAGAGAAACTCCAAGAGCATGCCTCATGCCCTTAGGGTAATGATCATGAAGCAGTTTAGGGATTCATCAATTCACAAATGATTTCTGAGCTCCTAAGCTCTCAGAGACAACATTCAGGGTGCAACTAAGAATAGTGCTTGAGGCTATTCACAAGAGACAAGATAGGAAGTCAACTTGTGTCCATCAAGAGAAAAATGGATAAAGAAAATGTGGTACATTTACATAATGGAATACTATTCAGCCATAAAAAGAGATCATGTCATCTGCAGCAACATGGATGGAACTAGAGGCCATTATGTTAAGTGAAATAGGCCAGGCACAGAAAGACAATGTTTGCACATTCTCACTCATAGGTGGGAGCTACAAAAGTTGATCTCATGCCAGTAGAGTAGAATGGTGGCTACCAGAGGCTAGGGAGGGAAGAGAGGAGGAGAGTGATCAAGAGGTTGGTTAAGGGGTACAGTAAGAATACAGTAAGATGGATCACATTCTAGTATTTGATAGTATAGTAGGGAAATTATAGTTAACAGTAATTTATTGTATGCTTCAAAACAGTTAGAAGAGAAGAACTATAATGTTCCCAATACAAAGAAAAGTTAAATGTTTGCTGTGATGGATAGCACAGTTATTCTGATTTGATCATTCCACAGTGTCTACAGGTATGCTAAAAATATAGACAATTACCTATCAATTAAAAATAAAAGAATAGTGCTTGAATCCCTGTCCTCTGGTTGCTCAGCCTCTGAGATGCGCAGACACAGAGAAAGGCACTAACCCCCCAGGGAACCTGTTCTGCAGGAGGAGGGCAGCAGCTATTGGAACTTGAATAGAGACAGCTGCGCCCACCTGAGGCTTCTTCAAGGGCTCCTGGAGGAAGCTGGCCAGGTAAGGAGTTGAAGACCACTGGAGGCAAAGGGGCCAACGTGTGTAGAGCTATGTTGCAGGACGTATTGATCTTGATTGGGCTGGAAAGCAGGTAGAAGATGGCCTGGCGGGAGGTGGGCTTAGAGGACACATTAAGGATTTGTTAAAGAATTGTGGTAAAATTGGCCAGGCGCAGTGGCTCATGCCTGTATTCCCAGCTGGGGTGGGAGGATCATGAGGCCAAGAGATCAAGACCATCCTGGCCAACATGGTGAAACTCTGTCTCTACTAAAAATACAAAAATTAGCTGGGTGTGGTGGCACATGACTGTAGTCCCAGTTACTCGGGAGGCTGAGGCAGAAAAATCACTTGAACCCGGGAGGCAGAGGTTGCAGTGAGCCAAGATCACGCTACTGCACTCCAGTCTGGGCGACAGAGTGAGACTCTATCTCAAAAAAAAAAAAAATTGTGGTAAAATTAATATAACATAGAACTCAGCATTTTAACCATTTATGAGGTGTACATTTCAGTGTTGTTTAGTGTATATTCACAGTGTCATGTAACCATCTAGCTCCAGAACATTTTTGTCACCCAAAAGCAAATACTACACCCATTAGTGGTCACTCCCCACCCCTAACGCCCTCAGCTCCTGGCAACCATGACTCTGCTTCCATCTCTGTGGATCTGCCCACTCAGGACAGCACATGAATGATACGGTTTGGCTGTGTCTCCACCCAAATCTCATCTTGAATTGCAGCCCCCACAATTCCCATATGTCATCGGAGGGAGCTGGTGGGAAGTAACTGAATCATGGGGGTGGGTCTTCCCCACGCTGTTCTCATGATAGTGAGGAAGTCTCATGAGATCCGATGGTTTTATAAAGGGCAATTCCCCCATACACACTCTCTTGCTGCTGCCATGTAAGACGTGACTTTGCTCCTCATTCACCTTCCGCCATGATTGTGAGGCCTCCCCAGTCACGTGGAACTGTGAGTCCATTAAATCTCTTTCCTCTGTAAATGACCCAATGTTGGGTATGTCTATATCAGTAATGTGAGGACAGACTAATACAATAAATAAAACCACACAGCATGTGGCCTTCTGTGTTGACTGTTTCCACTTAGCATAATGTTTCAAGGTTCATCCATATTGAATCATGTATTAGCACTTCGTTCCTTTTCACAGCTGAACCACATTCCATTGTATGGGTATGTCTCATTTTGCTTATCCATTCATCCACTGATGGACATTTGCGTTGTTTCCACCTTCTGGCTATTGTAAATAATGCTGCTGTGAACAGTGGTGTACACATTTTTGGTTTCTTTTTGTTTTTTTGAGACGGAGTCTCAAAAAGCGATTTTCCTGCCTCAGCTTCACGAGTAGCTGGGATTACAGGCACACAACACCATGCCCAGGTAATTTTTTGGGGTTTCACCATGTTGACCAGTCTGGTCTTGAACTCCCGACCTGAGGTGACCTGCCAACCTCGGCCTCCCAAAGTGCTGGGATTACAGGTGTGAGCCACATCACCTGGCCTACATGTTTTTGTTTGAATGCCTGTTTTCAGTGACGTTGGGCCTACTCTGAGGAGTGGAACTGCTGAGTCACAGGCTAAGGATTCCATGCTTAGGAGCATCATAGGAGCAGCTAGAGGCCATGTAAGTGAGGAGCTGCATGATTAGAACTGTGTTTCTAAGCATTGGCCATAGCTGCTGTGGGTGGAAAGTTGGAGGAAGGCAGGAGTGGCCAGAGGTGACGTTAGTCCAGGCAAGAGACCAGTGGAGGGTGGTGGCAGGGGGAAGGAGAGAAGTCACGAATTCCATTCTCCTCATCTCTTTTGCTCCTGCTCTTCTCTCTATCACAGCCGCAGATATCTAGCCACAAGTGAGAAAGAACCATTTTCCCTGCAGACAATTTCACATTCTGAGACAACGACGGGTTGAGCAACAACCCTTGAGCAACACAGGTTTGAGCTGTGCAGGTCCACTTACATGTGGATTTTCTTCTGTCTCTGCCACCCCAGAGACAGCAAGACCAATACCTCCTCTTCTTCCTCCTCCACAGCCAACTCAATGTGAAGATGATCCACTTCCACTTATTGACTAGGAAATATATTTTCTCTTCCTTAGGATTTTCTTAATAATATTTTCTTTTTTCTCACTTACTTTATTGTAAGAATACAGTATATAACAGGGGTCCCCGGCCCCTTGGCCACAGACCTGTACTGGCCCATGGTTTGTTAGGAACTGAAGCCACACAGAAGATGATGAGCGGCAGGCAAGCGAACAAAGCTTCATCTGCATTGTCATCTGCATTGACAGCTGCTCCCCATCACTCATATTACCGCCTGAACTCCGCCTCCCATCAGATCAGCGGCAGCATTCAACTCTCAGAGGAGCATGAACCCTATCGTGAACCGCAGATGCGAGGGATCTAGGCTGTGTGTTCCTTATGAGACTCTAATGCCTGATGATCTGTCACTGTCTCCCATCACCCCCAGATGGGACGGCCTAGTTGCAGGAAAACAAGATCCTCTACATTATGGGAAATTGTATAATAATTTCGTTACATATTACAATGTGATAGTAATAAAAATAAAGTGCACAATAAATGTCATGTGCTTGAATCATCCCAAAACCATCCCTCCCCCCACCCCAGTCCATGGAAAAATTGTCTTCCCATGAAACCGGTCCCTGGTACCAAAAAGGTTGGAGACTGCTGGTATACAATATGGATACAAAATATGTGTTAATCGACTGTTTATACTATTGGTAAGGCTTCTGGTCAACGGTAGGCTATCAGCAGTTAATTTTTCGGGGAGTCCAAAGTTATACGTGTAATTGACTAAGTGGAACTGTGTGGGGAGGGGGCCACTGACCCTAAGCCCCACATTATCCAAGGGTCAATGTAGTGAGTTGGTAAGCACAGTTGATTGTGGGCATGACAGGTGGTTTTGAACTTCTTCCCAGCTGGACTATGAGAAACTCACTGACACCCCCCAAAAAACTTTTCATGGTCTCTTTTAGCTCCAAGCCCCCATGATTTCTGTGGGAGCCTGTCCTGTAACCGTCAGCTCTTTGCCTCCAATCATGACGTGGTTTCCACCCTAAAGGAAGCTGCTGATTCACTTGGAGACTCCACTATCTTCTTATCGGTCCTTTTATTTATATAACTGTCTGACTTATGAGTCAATCTCTAGGACAGGGTAAAAGTTCCCATCTTCTCCCATCTGAATAATCTAAGACCTAGAGCATTATCTTGAGGCACCCATTTTGTCAATAAACAAAGAACAAAAATGCCAGCAAACCAAAGAAACATGGAAATTGTCCACCTGCACCTCTTTTGAGTCCCCCTGCAAACTGGCATCTGTAAGAGGAACTGTCACTCGCAGCAGCTTTACTGTCATGTGGCAAGGCATCAGTGGCTTCTGAAGGTGCTGCCTCATGCAGAATGTTTTGGGTGCCCCCTACCTTCTAATTTACTATAGGTAACTGTTGGTAAAAGGCCCACTCAGACTTTCCCAAGTAGCTGCTTCTCAGTAGATCCTCTATGGAAGGAAAGAAGGAAGGATGAACAGAAAAATGGATAAAGTATACATTGTATATCCAGGCCCATTGATGGGCAGGATCTTTGTGTGTTCAAGAAACTTGAAGTCCTGTGTGTCTGGAGTCTAGTAAGTGATAGGGAGAGTGAACTTGAACTTTGCTTCAAACACAATGAGCCCCAAAAGGATTCATCTCAGGAACGTGACAAAGGTCAGTTTTCATCATGGGCTTGTACCAGGCCCCCCTCATACTTTCTCTTTGGCTTCCCCATGGAAGAAGGAAGAAATAGATCCAATGTCATGATTTGCATGGGTTTTGCTGCCCCATTTCCTTGAGACTAATTTTTTTTCTTCTTTTTTTTGATACAGGGTCTCACCATCTCCTATAGGCTAGAGTGCAGTGGCACAATCATGGCTATCTGCAGCCTTGACATCCTGTGCTTAAGGGATCCTCCCACCTCAGCCCCTAGGGTGGCTGGGACTACGTGCACACACCACCACACCTGGCTAATTTTTAAATTCTTTGTAGTGACAGGGGTCTCACTATGTTGCCCAGGCTGGTCTCTAATTCCGAGGCTCAAGTGATCCTCCCGCCTCTGCTTCCCAAAATGATGGTGTGAGCCACTACCCCTGGCCTGAGGCTGACTCTGGTAGTGGTGAGGTCAACAGGGGATTACACACCCAGTACTGGTGCCATAAAAGTGCCAACCAAGAGTCAAAGGGTTTATCTGGTAGAAAACTCTTTAGCTAAAGACAGAGCCAAAAAACCAAAGTGCAGCTCAAAGTCAGAGATGCTCTTAGACAACAGGTCCCCTGAGAGAGCCGGGAATCCTGCGACTCCATCACTTACATTTTCCTGGAGAAGTCTAAGCCCCTGGGTTCCTTTGAAGGTCTGGCAGCTTGGGGCTCTTCCCAGGCTGCTTTTGAAAGGGGGGAATTATGCTGCCTGACCCTTTTTCAACACTACCCATCTGACTACTGCTTGTAGAGGGGCTCTTTAAGTCCCAGGGGAAGGGCTATCCAAGTGCTTAGAAGGTTTTGCAATCAAACTTTCAAGGGTAAATATTTGCAGTGACTCACCAGAGAGGTTTCTCTGCTCTCATTCTGGCCCCTGGGGAGCCACAGGGCTCTTTCCCCAGGTCTGTTAGCAGTTTACGATGATTATCCGTAGGCTCCCTGGACAGCTCATGAGTCAAGAGACTGGGTTCCTGTAACCCACTCCCTTGCCCGGAGGCACCTGGGCTCACCATACCAGAGGTCAGCAGTACATTTATGGCACCATCGCCTAGCAAAGTCAATGGTATAAGTGTCCAGCTTGTGGCCTGGAGGCTTTGCCCAGGCTCGTGGGACAGGCAGACAACTTACAAGGTAAGTAACACATCATAAAAGTGAGCAGCAAACACTAATGAGCCTACAAGCCAGGACAGAGGACCTTTCTCTCTGACCAGGGAAGCTGACAGAGCCACTGTCCCAGGCTTGGGCAGGCGTGCCCTGCTAGCACCGACCACAGTGACCACGGATAACTCATAGTGCTTTCCTCTAGACCCCAAGAAGCAACTGTAAACCTTGGGAGGCTTTCAAGAGACTCCCCAGATCAAGGGACCCTAACACTGTCCCCAAACTCTATTTGGCAGCTGGTTTTTACACAGCCACTGCTATCATCCACCCCTATGATTATAACTTTGGTGAGTCTCCCTTCTGCTTCAAGTCACAGATGTGGTCCCCAACTGAGGCTCATTCTGTTTGCAGAAGGGGAGTACGGTGTCATCAGAGAGCTGGGGAGTGGAGGGGTGAGCTTCCTCAGAGTGTAGCTAGAAGAGAAAGCATTTTGCCTCTGCATTTATTGATGCTCTGTGTGGGTGCCCAATGGCTTGAAGTTGTCAGCATGTCTGGGCACACAAGTTTGTCTCAGACCCCCCGGGGGTTCTGATGACACATTAAGCTCATGGGCCATGTGGCAATCATCCTGCAGAACTTTTGGTTCCCTCTGATCCCAGCTGAACCAATTCAGAATGGGCCAGACACAAGATACAAATGGTGCTGAGCAGGGAAATGATCATCCATTCAACTCCATTGAGTGGATTTTCCTTCATTTAGTCGATAACAATTTATTAAGCATTCCTACGTGCCAAGGCCCAAGTTGGGTGCCGGGGACATAGGGGTGAATGAGACAGGGCCCAGGCTCTTACAAAGTTTGGGAGCAGACACATGATGTGCAAACAGATAACCCCACACTGGACACTGCTCCCATGCTAGGAAGGAGGCCACCTTTGGGAGCTGATGGAGAATTTCAGGGGAGGACCTCATTTAGGAAGGGTGTTTAGAGGCGGACTCTTTGAAGAGGTGCAATTGCAATTGAAACTGATATCTGAAGAATTAAAGGGGGGGGGCGGTTGAGGGCAAAAGAACTTTCTGCGCAGAGGAAAGAACAAGAACGAGGCCCATTGATGGGCAGGATCTTTGTGTGTTCAAGAAACTTGAAGTCCTGTGTGTCTGGAGTCTAGTAAGTGATGGGGAGAGAGAACTTGAACTTTGCTTCAAGCACAATGAGCCCCAAGAGGATTCATCTCAGGAATGTGACAAAGGTCAGTTTTCATCATGGGCTTGTACCAGGCCCCCCTCATACTTTTTCTTTGGCTTTCCATGCAACACACAGATGCAACATGGTCATCTAAGATTAGGGAATGATGTAGGAATACAGGGACATTTTCTGATTTCGAAACAGCCCAATTTCCAACCTCTGCATCGGATCTATCCACAGGTGGGCTGGGCGTGGTGGTTCATGCCTATAATCCCAACACTTGGGAGGCTGAGGTGGGAGGATCACTTGAAGTCAGGAGTTCAAGACCAGCCTGGGCAACATGAAACCCTGTCTCTACCAAAAAGACAAAAATCAGCCAGGCGTGGTAGTATATCCCAGCTACTCGGGAGGCTGAGGCAGAAGAATTGCTTGAACCCAGGAGATGGAGATTGCAGTGAGCTGAGATCCCACCACTGCACTCCAGCTTGGGTGACTAAGTGAGACTCTGTCAAAAAAAAAAAAAAAAAAAAACCTATTGACAGGTGACCTCCTTGACGTTTGACCTCCACCTGCAGGCTTGGTCTTGTCCCTAGGACCAATCCGGACTTATCACAAGGTATACTTAGGGATTTTCCTCAACCCATAATGTGACACTCAACATCTGTTCTTTGTTGTTCTGCAAACAGTATATCTATCTGCCTTTTTCCTAGACTTGGACAAGTCCCTGTCCCCCAGCTCTGTTGCTGGCATGCTTCCAGCCAGATGCTGCACTTTCCTAGCATTGGAGCCTCATGCCCACTTCTGAGCCATCGTCCAGTGTCAGGAGTCTTGCTATGTGGCAACAGACCTTCCAGAAGCTGACTGGGGTCTGCCTGTACTTTCAAACACTGCCTGATTCGGGATCCCGCTGCTGTCCTGCTCCACCTGTCTCCTTACCCAGCATGACCCTTGGCTGGTTCTTGATAGTAAAGAGAGGTGCACCACACCCTGCCTGGGCCCTTCCCTCCAGACCCCCCCTCTGCTTGTCAGGTGGAGCTCCCTCTCAACATCTAAAACTACGTGCCTCTGTCCAGTGAGGGGGTTGAGTCTCAGGGCCAGGCCTCTGCCCGTCTCTTCCCCAACCTGCTGCCGTGCATGACCAGCTGTGGCCCAATGAGATGCTAACCTCAGCATGTGCCCCACAGGCAGGAATCAGGGCATGTGTTCAAGTTTATAAGGGGCCTATGAAAAAAGAGACTACCAGCAGATTCCCTATTAAATGGGCTTCCCTTGCAATAAAAGATTTAAATTAGAGCATCTTCTAATCAGGGGCATAATGGGACCACCACAGGTCATTTAATCCATCCCTCTGCCACTTGCCATTAAAGGAAGAACACGCTTATATCACCTGCCAGGCATCTCCCAGACATGCTACAGAAATATATAGACTCCCAAGAGGCTTCTGAATAGCTATTTTCCAAATTAATCAGGAGGAGAATTCTTTTCTTCAAATAAAGTCTTTTTTTTTTAATAAGTGTTTTACTTTTGTTGTTGTTGTTGAGACAGGGTCATGCTCTGTCACCCAGGCTGGAGTTTGGTGGTACAATCATAGCCACTATAACCTCAAACTCCTAGGCTCAAGCCATCTTCCCACCTCAAGTCTCCCAAGTAGCTGGGACTACAGGCGTATGCCAACATGCCTGGCTAGTTTTTTAAAACATTTTTTGTAGACACAGGGTCTTACTACGTTGCCCAGGCTGGTAAAGCCTTGGGTAGGAGCATAATTTTTTTTTTTTGAGACAGTCTCGCTCTGTTGACCAGGCAGGAGTGCCATGGTGCGATCTCGGCTCACTGCAACCTCTGCCTCCCGGCTCCTGCTAAGCCTCACGAGTAGCTGGGACTACAGGCACGTGCCAACACATCCAGCTAATTTTTTATATTTTTAGTAGAGACGGGGTTTCATCATGTTAGCCAGGATGGTCTTGATCTCCTGACCTCGTGATCCACCCGCCTCAACCTCCCAAAGTGTTGGGATTACAGGTGTGAGCCACCGCACCCAGGCAGGAGCATAATATTGACAACAGATGAGAGCAAAGCTTTGCTCCTCACACCCACCATAAAGCTGTAAAACTCTGTGGGAGGCTGTTTGAAAACCATTGCTGAAAATACAGAGATCCTAAGCCGTGGGGCAAACAGACTCCTGTGAGGAGGAGGCATGGAGTGGGGAAGGTCCATCATGCTCATAGTGTTGAAGCTGACAAAATCCTGGCAGCAGCCGCCTTTGACCAAGCAAGCATATGCCAAGACCCGGCTGGATGCTCTATAGTTTCTATTGTTGAACCTGTAAAATCTTTGCCAAGTAGGTGTAATTATTCCAATTTTTCACATGCAGAAACTGAGGCTCTGTGATGCTCAGTGACATCTCCAAGGCCACACACCTCCTGGAGAGCCATAATTTGAACCTCGGAGTGCCCCACTGACAGCCAACGACACCAGAGGGTCCCTTTGTATGTAAGGATTGCATGACTCCAGTTGAATGACCCAAGTCAGGGACAAACAGGGAAGAACCCAGCAGCTCTGGAGGCCACTTGAGCTGACTGTCAAATGCTCTGGGCTGATTAACTACTGTGAACTTCAGGGAAGACAAGTGTGCTTTGATGCCTCAGAGCTATCCTGGGCCTGTTCAGGCCCGTTTCTGCTCTGAATGAGGAAGCTGTGCTTTGCAGGCACCCGGCAGAACAAGAATAGGGCCTAAGATACCTGAATGAAGGGCACAGAGGAAGTACAAAATACAGTCATTGTTGGAGCTGGAAGCTGGTGCCAGGCTAAGAGGGGGCTCAGTGGCCAAGCATTATGGCAGGAGAGAGATGTGAATATTTTCCAGGCAAATAATGCAGCCTCTCTACCTGGAAACCCTGCAGCCGTGTCATGCTGGACAACCCCCTCAGTCTACGCCAGGCCAATTGGCGGCTGCCAGACCATAACATGTGTGCCCACAGCTGCCCTCCACTGGGGACAAATGCCTCTTCTGAGAGATCCTCTTCAGGAAGTGGAGGATGCAGTGGCTGTTCCCCCATGTGTCCCTCGTGGCTCCCCAGGTTTAACAGGACTTCACGTGGCAATGGGAGATCCTTAGGGCATGAGCACTTCACAGATACTTTTCACAGCAGCTTCTGGTAGTCAAATTACTTCATATAGGGTAAGGGATAGTTCCAGGCAAACTTAATGTAGCAGCAGGACCTCAGGGGAAAGGGATGGCTTCAGTGGGCATCAATTCGTCTTTGCAAATCCTTAGAACCAAGTTGATGTCTCTGATGTAGAGGCATTCAAGAAGAGGTGAGAAGAGTCGGGTTCCCCCTGGTGGGTAGACTCTGGGGACTCCAGAAATAGGGCTGCAGCTACTCCATCTCTGACTTTGTTCAACAGATGCAAATACCAACGTAATCTGTGACATCTGTCTGTTCACACCCTGCAGGCTCTGGGTACCTCTACCCTTCAAGACAACTGGTATTCTGTTTCCCTCCAGACTGCCCAGGGCCCCTCTTGGAGCACGTACCTCAGGTGGGCCATCCAGTCATCCCTGTCCTGTCTCCTGTGCCATGGACCCCTCCCAAGCCCCTTGCCAATCAAAATTCCAGTACATATTTGGTGTCCTCTGCATAGTGACAGCTTTGTAGGTTGCTGGCTAGATACTCGACTGTACTCAGTTTCATGCTAGAGCGTTAATAAGTGGTTCTAAATGCAGTTGAGAAGATAAAATCTCACCTCCTCTCTCTCTCCCAAGATAGGGAGGAGGATTTGCCTTTTCTAAGAAATTAACCAGCCCCTTGAAAGTAATTGTTTGAAAGCTTTCAGCTGGGTCTACGTGCAGCTATAGAGGTCACGGAAGGCCTGATGGGGCACAGTTTTGAAAAGTGGGGAGAAGAGACACAGAATTACCATATAAGTCAGCAATTCCACTCCTGGGTATATACCCTAAAGAACTGGAAACACAGACTTAAATACATACCTGCACACACCTGTTCACGTCAGCATTATTCACAATTGCCGAAAGGCAGAAACAACCCAAATGTCCATGAGTCTATGGAGGGTCAACACAACGTGGTGGGCCTGTAGGGGAATATTACTCAGCCACGAAAGTGAATGAAGTGCTGATCTATGCCACAAGGCAGATGAACCTCAGAAACATCCATGCTAAGTGAAAGAAGCCAGGCATGAAAGGCCACACATTGTATGATTCCACTGATATGACATGTCCCAAATAGGCAAATCCATAGCAATGGTAGGTGGATTTGTGGTTGCCAGAGGCTGTAGGGGGAGGGAGAAGGCAGAGTGGCTGCTGACGGGTGTGGACTTTCCTTCTAGGGTGATGAAAACGTTTTGGAAGATAGAGGCGGCAGTCGTACAACGCTGAAAGTACTAAATGCCAATAAATGGTTCACTTCCAAATGGCTAAGTTTACATCATGAAAATTTCAAAAGTGAGGGATATTCAAAGACAGCCCTCTCTCCACCGAGCTCTGTGTGAGGGGATCATACACCCCACTGAGAGGGGGCCTTGCAAACTGCAGCGAAGCCAGGAAACACATTCCTTCCTTCTTCTGGGGAGCGTGTGTGATCCAGGAGTAACGTGCTGGGGCAAGCGAGGCCTGTCTGTACCCAGGCTGGTGGCAGCGCTCAAGAACCCAGGTGAGACTGTCCCATGGGATGGGGGTACCAAAGCTGCCACAGCAGGACTTCCTGAAACTTCGAAGGCATGTGCCTGTGTTGGTGTTGGGATCTGATAGCTGGGAAGAGGGGATGAAACCAAACCTCCTCCCAGGGGGAAGGCCTGGTGAGGTTTCCTAAAAGCAAACGGGGAGTCAGAGGATACACATAGGAGCATTCCCCAAGGGGCTTCTGGCTCTCGGAAGAAGGGAGAATATTGAGGAGCTGGGGGTACTCACATGGGGCCCCTTTGGAGGATGAGCTTCTCTGGTACTTTTCCCTTGGAATATGAAAAAGGGAAACTGAAACAGATAACACTTCTACACACATGCGCATGGCAGCATTATTCACATCACCAAAAAGTGGAAACCACCCAAATGTCCATCAGCTTATGAATGGATCAACACAATGAGAAGGACATGTAAGACAGTATTTTGTGAACAGTTCTATAACCTCCTTCTTTCTTGTGTTATAACGCCCTTTTGGTTCCCCCAAAACCTTCAGTGACATCAGAGACACCAGAAGCACCCTGTGGTGGCGGGATGGAAGGAGAGAGAGGTGGAGTCTCAGGGAAGGGAGGCCCACCCTATAGACTCCACTCCACCCTCTCTCATAAGACCATCAAGCATTTGTGATGGTCACAGAAGGGCTCCTGGTGTGCCCAAGACCAACAAGACCAGGTCCAGTGCAGGGCTGGGAGGGGAGATGAGAACACAGTCCCAAGGAGCAGCAGTCACCTGGTAACCTCTAGAGCAGATAAGCCAGACCAGAGTTCCCAAATCTGTACAAGGGAGGAAGTGGCCACACTGGGAAGGGGAAAGTCTCAGAAGGGCCACACCATTTTATAGGAGGGTTCTCAAAGCCTTAGCTCAAAGGAATGATTCTATACATGGAGTCTATACAGGTAAGGGCAGGCTAGGAGTGGGGGACCGCCTGGGAGCTTTCTCCAAACACAGATGCTGACTCTGGAGGTGAGGCCTACTGAACAACCCTGAGGGTGATTCAGAAGTGCAATCCTCACAGATGAATGTGCAGGGAGAAGGGACTTAAGAGTAACCTTGAGCTCACTCCTGACTCAGACATTTCCTAGAGGTGACTTTGGGTAAGTTATTCTTTCCCCCAAATTCTCTGCACCTGTTTCTTTCCATGTCAAGTGTAGACCCAGCCTGACCCTTGGTCCAGCCCCTCTGAGATTTATTATATATAAAAAAATGGTTAGCCAGTGTAATCACCTGAAAACTAATGGTCCCTCCAGTAGACAGATTCATCTATTCACTTGACAGTTACTTATTGAACACCTACTTTGTGCCAGAAATGTAAGAGCTGAAGGTTTTGTCCTCATTCACTGTTTCCACTAACATTCTGGTGGCTGGATCAAGAGGTATTTTCAATGAAAAACAGTATACTAAATAATTTCAGCTGTTTGAGATGAACTCCACTAACATGGAAATTGTGAACCTGTGGCATTTTGGAGAATTATTCATAAGTGGAAACTAAAAATACAGCTTGTGCGTGTTCCTGACTCACACTGGAGTCATTCCCATGCGTAGACAACTTTCACTGGGGAATGTTGTCTCTAAAACATTCACAGAACCTTGCATACATAAAGATTTCTGGACCAGACCTTTCTCTGCCAGCTACGACACTGTCCAAGTTTGGTCAACAGTGCCAAATAGGAGGTTTAACACTATATAGGACATGTGACCTGTGTCCTTGGGGAATCAGGAGACAGGAAATGGGACTCGCCTACTGAACCTGGAAGCCTGTGCCTGAAAAGGGGATTATAATCCCTCCCCTACCCACCTCAAAGTAGTGCTTTTTTTTTTTTGAGGCAGAGTCTCACTCTGTCGCCCAGGCTGGAGTGCAGTGGTGCGATCTCGGTTCACTGCAAGCTCCACGCCCTGGGTTCGTGCCATTCTTCTTCCTCAGCCTCCTGAGTAGCTGGGACGACAGGCGCTGCCACCATGCCCAGCTAATTCTTTGTATTTTTAGTAGAGACAGGGTTTCACTGCATTAGCCAGGATGGTCTCGATCTCCTGACCTCGTGATCCGCCTGCCTCGGCCTCCCAAAGTGCTGGGATTACAGGCGTGAGTCACTGCGCCCGGCCAAAGTAGTGCATTTTTATTAAACTGTTCAAATCCTAAAGTGATGAGGTGGTGTATTAGTCTGGTTTCACGCTGCTAATAAAGCAGACTGGAAAGAAAAAGAGGTTTAATTGGACTTACAGTTCCACACAGCTGCAGAGGCCTCAGAATCATGGCGGAAGGTAAAAAGCACTTCTTACATGGCGGCGGCAAGAGAAAATGAGGAAGAGGCAAAAGTGGAAACCCCTGATAAACCCATCAGATCTCATGAGACTAATTCACTATCACAAGAATAGCACAGGAAAGACCAGGTGCTATGATTCAATTACCTCCCCCTGGATCCCTCCCACAACGTGGAAATTCTGGGAGATACAATTCAGGCTGAGATTTGAATGGGGACACAGTCAAACCCTATCAGATGGGGTGGGGATGAGAACAGAGACGTAAAGAAAGATGTTCATGTATTCACATCATGTCCATGAGATACTTGTACACACAGGACAACTGGGGGCTGGAAAAAAGAAGGAGGGGCAGAGAGCATGGAGCGGAAACCTCATGGCTGGATCTCAGCGCACCTCATCAAAGCACTCACTCTCATCTGGACGGGGCTCAGACCTAACCAGGGTCTGCTTTCTTAGACACGACCTGTTTGCCAAGAAGTGCTAATATTAGACACAATTTGGATACACTCCGCACTAAAAGGATATTAAATACTGTCAGCATTCTAGGGGTTTTATCGGATGCCAAATATCTTCTTATAAACCAAACATCTGGATCGATTTGAAATTAGAGTCCCAAGACAAAAATAGAAGGCAAAGGGGAAAATAATGAATCTCGAATTCGAAGGCAGCCTCCAATCTAGGTCAAAAGGCTGAGCCCTCAGGAAGACATGCCCTTTGGCCCCCCTCCCCTGGACCCACCCACTCTCCCACTGTCCTCTTGCCCCAGGAAGCTGTGTGAGAACATGCTCCCCAGGTGCCCCCACTTCTCCAAAGCTGCAGGGAACATTGGCCAGCCAGCAAACTCATGGTCTGGGGCTTCCTTCCCTCTCTCCTCCCCATCTTTAATCGAAACATGTTCAGATCGGCAGTGCTGCCCTCTCTTTAGAATGCTTTAAACAGGCAGCTGCCTTGATACCGGGTAGGTCTGGGCCAGGAGAGAGCTCAAAAGCCTTTAAACATTATTAAAACGTTTTACTTAAAAATTAGATCAACAAACTGTCCATTCCTTGGGTGGTCGCACAGTGGTAAGCATCTTGCTTTCCAAGCACGGCAGATCTCGCGAAAGTCGCGGCACGCTCAGCCGCACAGAATCCAACAGCACCTGAGACCCACAGCCAAGGAAACAGCTGCCACAAGCAACTTTATGGAGGACAAATGGCCATGCCATTCCTCTGCTCAAAAATATTCCATAGCTCCCCACCGTTTATATCAGAGGTTGGTAAACTCCAGCCGGAGGGCCAACTCTCACCTGTCATGGTTTGTAAATAAGAGTTTTTCTGGAGCCCAGCCACACCCGTCCATGTCCATATTGTTTATGGCTGCTCTCGGCTACAAGGGCAGAGCTGAGTAGTTGCCACAGAGACCACGTGGCTGGCCAAGCTTGCTGTCTGGCTTTTTCTTTTTTTGAGACAGTCTCGCTCTGTCGCCCAGGCTAGAGTACAATGGTGCAATCTCAGCTCACTCCAAACTCTGCCTCCCAGATTCAAGCGATTCTCCTGCCTCAGCCTCCCAAGTAGCTGGGATTACAGGCTCCCGCCACCATGCCTGGCTAATTTTTTGTATTTTTAGTAGAGATGTGGTTTCACTATGTTGGCCAGGCTGGTCTCGAACTCCTGACCTCGTGATCCACCTGCCTCCGTCTCCCAAAGTGCTGGGATTACAGGGGTGAGCCACTGAGCCCAGTCCCCAGCTCTTTATAGAAAAAGATGGTAGACCTGCGGCACCCACCTCCCTGCCCTGACTCTCCCGAGGGGACAGAGTCCTCTCCTTGCTCAGTTTGGGGCTGGACTGAGGGAGTCTCAGAGGAAGAAGAGGAGAAACAGGAGGTTGTGCTGGGCTTCCCAGCTTGCAGCATGGCTGGCAGACACAGTCTTGGGGAAGTGGAGCTGGCAGGGGGTGAGGCAGGGTGGCCCGAGGCCTCTCTCATCCTGGCTCTGCTGAGGATGGGAACTCCTGAGAAGGGGGTCTTACAAAATCCACTGTGAGGTTGCCACTATGCTGTGGAACACATAAATGAAAACCAAAGATGGTGCTTCATTCTGAGCTCATGTGATTTTCTTATGTATTTAAACTTCAGGAAGGACAGCTGGAATTGGCTCTTAGATACCTTCCCGAACCCTGGTACCCATCGTGGCTTCCTGCTCTGGCTCCCATTTAAGGGACTTTGGAAGAACTGTCTCCTTGGTCTCAGACATCACGATACCCAGACCTCAGCTTCTCACTGCTGTGTGGCTGTCTGCAGGGCGGCTCTATGGGGCTCCCCTCCATGGCCCTAACCACTGTGGGATTTCTGGTTTTGTAGTGGGGCTGGCTTTGAAATTCCTTTTTGGTCACCTCCAGTGGTTCCATAGCAGGCTAAGGAATGGTGGCCGGAAGATGATGGACAAAACATGAATACGAAGGTGGAGGAACTCTGTGGGCAGGGTGGGGTGGTCCCCTCAGGGTCCATCTACCACAATCCAAAATAGCATTTTCCCTTTGACAAACCCTGGGCCCCCTGAGAGAAGACCTGGGGCTGGGGTCTGCTGACTGTCGTCCCAGGCTACCTTGCCTTGCAGATGCTCTTGTCCTGGCTCTGTGACCTGGAGGTGCTGGTGGCCTCCATGGACATGCATTATGACATCCATGTCCTCCCTGGGAGAGTCTCTGCCCCTCACTCCATCCTTCTGGACCAAGGCCAGGCAGGTGCGGTGGGCATGGCCGCCCTTAGATGAGCACAGATCTTTCCTTGACCTTTCTCTTGTGGTCTCCTCCCTTTAAGAAGCAGCTGGCCCCTTCCTTTCCGCGGGTATGCAGTTCTTTGGCTCTCTTTGGAAATCAAGAGAATGGGGTACACAGAGGCCATAAATACCAAGAAAGGTGGAAACAGGAAGTCCGCTTTGAGTTACTCTGATCTCATCTCCTAGAGGCCTCTGTCCCTCCCTTGATTGGGTCTCTGCCTCAGTGTCTCCTCCTCAAACAGAACCCTCTCCACCCCCACTCCTCCCTATCATGTTCTCAGGAGTTTTGAGCCATTCCTGGCTTGAGTTTTTCTTCCTGGCATGTACTGTCCACAGCCTGACATGTCCACATGCACCTGCTCATCCAGGGGATAAGCTCCATGACGGGAGGAGCTGCCTGGGCTGCAGCCCGCTGTATTCTGTGCCTAAAACAGGGCACTGCACCCCCTGGGTGCTTCCTGGCAAGCCGTTATTGCTGAACAATTCTCCCATCCAAGTACTAACTGGGTATGACCCTGGTTGGCGTCTAAGACCAGATGGGATCAGGCCTGTTCAGGGTGATATGGCCATAGACTGAAAACTTCTTTCCTCTGGGAGAAACCTCACACAAAAGAGGGTGCAGAGGGTTGCACGGTGGTCCCCAAAAGATAGCTGTGTCCGGGAACCTAAGAATATGATCTTATTTGCAAAAAAGGGTGTTTGTGGATGTAATTAAGTTGAGGAGGTAGAGATAAGATCATTCTAGATTATCTAGGTGGGCCCTAACTCCAATGACAAGTGTCCTTAGAAGAGACAACCAGAGGAGAGACTCACAGAGGAGAGGAAGAGGAAGGCTGGATGCAGTGAAGGCAAAGGCAGAGACGGGAATGATGTGGCTGGTGGCCAAAGGATGCCTGCAGCCACCAGGAGCTGGAAAGCACCAAGGAAGGGTCCTCCTCCCAGAGCCTGCAGAGAGCACAGCTATCTGCTGGCACCTTGATTTCCACATTCTGTCCTTGGGAAGTGTGAGAGAATCAGTTTCTGCTGTTCTAAGCCACCCAGTTTGTGGTAATTTGTTAGGCAGCCACAGGAGACTAATGCAGGGGCAGGCACCACCACACCTGGATGCTGGGCGTGGCGAAACAGACCCCGCTATGGGGCAAAGAGTCTGCAAGGGGAGACAGACAATAATTAAGCGAGGAAAAAAGTGTATGTAATTACAGCTTGCGAAGATCTCGGAAGGAAACAGGTGGGATCGGGAGTCATGGGGCAGGGGGAGGGGAAGGCAGAAGTTGGCATTTCAGCTGTGGTCCAAGGTGGGGATCGGAAAGCGTGACAGAGCCTGAGTCCGCACCTGGTGCCTCACCCCGGCCTCTGAGTCTATCTGAGTCTACTTGCTCCTTCCCCTGTCCTCCATCCCACGTGAGGGATGATCTTTCTAAGCACAAATAATAGCAGTTGCCATTTACAAGGTGCCTACCAGGACAGCTGCAAGAGGGGACATGGCTAATACTAATCCCCATTCTAAGATCAAAGAAGCCAGGTTCAGGGAGGGTAAGTGACTCTTCCATGTTTAAACCGAGATCTGATCCCGGAGTCTGTTCCTGTTCCGCTGGGCTTAATGGACTTTCCTCACCATTCCCATCTCGCTCAAAAGCGCCCAGGTATTGTCTGCTGTCTGACGTATATGACCCACACTCCTTAGAGAAGCATTCAGGGCCCCCATCTCTCTGATTTCCTTATACGTTTTCTTCCAATCTACTGCCACACCCCACCAGGGAACTTCCAATGTATCCACACAGACCTACTCACCTCTTTTTAGCACCTTTATGAACCTGCTTTTAATAACTATGTTATAAAGTGTATTATAAATAATATAGAAAATAATATGATTGTGATATTGTTACTGCCTACCACTTTTGAGCCCTGCTATGTGTCCTGCTCTGTGCTAGAGGCTTGGCCTGTATGATCAGCTTGTGGTTACAAGTGCCTCATGAAATACGCTTCAGCAGCTGCATTTTAGAGACAGAACTTAGGACCCTGGTCCGAGACTGGTGATTATGTGTCTGGGTGTGACGTGTTCTACTACATTCTGCCCATGGTATTCTTGATTCTTTCTGCTAATAGCTATAACACCAGACTTTCATGGCTTTGCAAAATACTTTTACATATGTCTTATTCTTATTCTTTTCCTTTTTCTTTCTTTTTTTTTTTTTTTTTTTTGAGACAGGATCTCACTTGTCACCTAGGCTGGAGTACAGCGGTCTGATCACAGCTCACTGCAACCTTGAACACTAGGGCTCAGGTGATCCTCCCACGTCAGCCTCCTGAGTAGTTGGGACTACAAGTGCACGCCACCACTTTCGGCTCATTTTTGTAGAGATGGGGTTTTGCCATGTTGCCCAGGCTGGTCTCGAACTCCTGAACTCAAGTGATCTGCCCACCTTGGCCTCCCAAAGTGCTGGGATTAAAGATGTGAGCCACCAAGCCCCTGGCACATATTTCATTTTATTGCAAAAACTTTCCTGATTATCCCCAGATGAAGGTGTCTATATTCAATTTGCTCCCAGTAAGATCAGGGACAGAGGATGGCTGGGTGGAGGCTTTGGGAAGAGGCTCTGGCCCACCCAATCTGCCACAAACTCCATCAATGCCCGTCACCACCACACCATCTCAACAAAGCCAAAAATCCAAGCGTTCCAAACATTGAGCTCGCTATACCACGGTGCAAATCCCTGGGTTGCTCTGAAGATCAGATCACCAGTGGCAGCTAAGACCTCCCTCTGAGAAATGCTGAGTCATATTCCCTGGCAGGAACCATGACCTCTGCTCCTTTCTGTCCCCCTCAGAGCAGAACTCCCCACCCCCACCCCCATGATCCTACGGGCTCCATAAATTCTCTTATGTCTGATTTGATTGATACACTCGCCATTCGGATGGGCTCAGGAAGGATGAGATACCGCACAGTACTCCTGCCAAGGCCCCCTGGCTGTAACCCCGGGGCTGGGCAATTTATGAAGTAGACAGGAGCCACACAAGCTCCGTTATCACAGTAACAGCCTTGTCCAGGAACAATGTTGCCTTTCAAATTGTTTTCCGCCTTGAACAGCGGATTTATAAACTGAACTGGTGGCTAGGAACAGAAGCCCATCTGCAAAGACTAAACGCCTTGTTCTACGCGGGCCTGGTTTAGTATTATCCTGATAAGATAAACACAGATCATAGCTGGCTGGAGGTTGGGTACTTTTCTGTATGTGTCTCCACGTCTACTTTTACTTACACGCAGGCTGAAACTGGGGAGCTGCTTTGCAAGTTAAAGGGAGAAGAAAAAGCCATTTTCTGGATCTCTTTCCAGAAAGGAAGTTGAATGAAATTACAAGATGTGAGGTTTGTCTCTAAATAGCTCACAACTAAACTGATGTGGTTACTCCCCAAAACCGTTGATTGCATTTTCAGTGTGGTAAAGCTGGTTTGCTATTGTTGATAATTGTTGAAGCTGGATAACGCATATATGGGGTTTATTATGGTATTCTCCTACTTTTATGTATGTTTACAAGTCTCCATAATAAAAACCAAAAAAAAAAAAAAAGGCAGTTGGGGGTGAATAAATGCCGTGACTGTGTGATGAGCATATGGGGTTTTATTATTGTAGTATTCTCCTTTCTGGGTGTTTGCTTAAAATGTGACACGGTTTAAAAAAGAAAAGAAAAAGAAAAGTACTTTGGTTGAACAACAGTGACTTAAAGCCACTTTTATTTATTCATTCAACAAATATTTATTTGCGCCATATATTCTAGCTACTGAGAAAACAGAAGACCCTACCCTGATGGAACTGGCATTATCCCCACGGTACAAACATTCCTCCCCCTCCATACCTGCAGGGGCTTTCACAGCGGTGAAGGGGTAGCTCTGGGATGTGGAGGTTGTTTTTGTTTTTTGAGACGGAGTCTTGCTCTGTATACCAGGCTGGAGGGCAGTGGCGCAATCTTGGCTCACTGCAAGCTCCGCCTCCTGGGTTCACACCATTCTCCTGCCTCAGCCTCCCGAGTAGCTGGGACTACAGGCGCCTGCCACCATGCCTGGCTAATTTTTGTATTTTTAGTAGAGACGGGGTTTCACTGTGTTAGCCAGGATGGTCTCAATCTCCTGACCTCGTGACCTGCCCACCCTGGGCTCCCAAAGTGCTGGGATTACAGGTGTGAGCCACCGTGCCCAGCCACAGGATGGTTCTTTGGGAGGGGACTGAAATCACCCTAGACCATGGGTGTCCAATCTTTGGGCTTCCCTGAACCACACTGGAAGAAAAAGAATTGTCTTGGGCCACACATAAAATACAGTAACACTAAGACAGCTGATGAGCTAAAATTAAAAAATTTTGCAAAGAAATCTCATAATGTTTGAACGAAATTTATGAATGTGTGTAAGGCTGCATTCAAAGCCATCCTGAGCTGCACGCGACCTGCGGGCCATGGGTCGGACAAACTTGTTGTAGACTTTGCTGGGAGCTAGGGGCAAAGAGGAGCGGCCCCGGCCTGGCCTGGGAATCTATCCAGTCCATTACTCTTAAGTAGCCTGGAGCAGCTCAGATGGAGGGAGAGGAGCTTCAGGAAGCCCCTGCAATGTGTGCTGGTCTATCCCTTCATTCATTAATAACAGCCGCCTCCTTGTCCCCCCTCTAAGGCTGAAAGGTATTTCTAGAAAGAGTCTAATCCACTCCTTGCCTTGGGGCCGTGCTGTAAACACTCAGGATAGATGCCTGCCTATCCCATCTTTAAAGATCTCTGGGGACAGAGCAACCCTGAGACAGAGCTGGCAAGGGTGGCCAGGGTTGTGGATGTTGTCAGCCAGGGACCAGGGCACAAAGCCTTCTGTGTTGCTCTGTGCTATTAACTCCACCACATGTGATTCATCTTACTTGGCAGGGGACAGGTAGCTGAAATCTTGAAATCACTAGCTCTCGGGTTTGCTACCTACATTCACCCCTCTGGAGGCCCTTTGCAGAATCTGGGGTTTGGTAGAGACCCACACCAAAAAAATCAGTCCACGAAAAACCTCAACATGGGAGCTGGCCTGCTCCAGAGCGGTACTTCTGATACCTGACTCACAGCAAGATAGATCAGGGGTTTCTGCAAGAACAGAAGCTCTTGGGAGAGGAAGGTTGAACGTGTAATCTTGGTTGCTAGTCAGCCTGCCACCGTGCCCCTGGGGTGAAGGGACATGATGCTGCTGGCTTATTTGGCGGGAGATGGGCAAAGGTTGGGTCAGCCTCTTTGTTAAAGTCCATATTTTACATCCTGTGCTTGTTCTATTGCATTCTATCAGGACAAAGAACTTGACTGCAATTTTATTTTTTAATAGTTTTCCATCAACAGCTGGGGTGGAGCGGTCATTTTAAATCTCAGAATCATAAAGTTATTTCTATCTAACCTCTGGGCAGTAAGTACAGCTGCCTCTGAATCACATACAGTTTGAAGGAAACCTAAAATGCCAGGGGGACATTTAACTATTTTTATATACAGCAGCCAACATCTGGATGTATTCAGTGGTTTCTGAACATCTCCAAGATACACTGCCAGGAAAGGCGGGGCTGGGGACCGCCAGGGAAGGGACAT